>NW_025064094.1:0-1200000 GCF_018152265.1 Drosophila ficusphila
CAGTTGTTTTCAACAGATCGACTTCCGATTTCTTCAAGATGGCGTTTCCACCACCATTGAATTTCGGATAAAATTTGATCAAAATCGGATAACTCTATCAGAGGGCTGCCATACAAAGATCGAAAAATATATATAATAATGAAAAAAATTATAGCGTTGTTGCTTTTATCTCACGAGCGATCTTTTCAAAACATGGAGTTTTTTACTCTTGAATGGAGAAAAAAAATTTCATTAAAATCCGACAACGTTATCAACAGGAAAGATCGAAAGGGGGGGATGGAAATACGGGAAATAAAATTATAACACGTTGTTAAAAAAAAGAAAAGCATAATTTTTTTGAATATTTGTATTTTCTAACTACTTGAATTATGCATCAAAATGACAACTATATCAGACAGGCTGCCATATGGTCACAGTCGAAAATATGTGAAGGGGGCCGACAGCTTGTCATAGCCTGATTAGCAGCCATGCATTTGATGAGCATTCATCAGTCATGACTGCAAAGGGCTATAAGCTTTTCGGCTTCTGGGCTGGCTTCCTTTCTTGTTCGTTTCTCATTTACAGAAAATTTCACTCGCACTCATTGTAGTGTGCAATAACGGCGCCGGCGTCGGGACTTGCCTTAAAGGGAGCAGTAACATGACAGGTGTGGGCACGGTCATGCATAACTACAAGATACAGGGGCGCACGGAGGGGTGAGCAAAGGGGGCAATTTGCCCCGGGCCCGGGCTTATGGGGGCCCCGTGCGATATGAAATATGATATATGATGATATGTAAGGATTGACAATCTCCTAAATTTAATTTTTAGCCCCGGGCCCCAGACTACCTCTGAGCGCCCCTGCGAGGTGTGGTCTCGGACGGCTACAGAATTGTTCGCTTACCCGCCCTCGAACGCACAAGGTTTTCGTAGGAAAACACTCTTTTCTCCGCCTACTCAGGCGTCGATAGGACGACGACGCAGCCATGTAACTGTACCACGACTCAGGCGCGGTAGAAGAGTGGGAGATACCAGCTCCTCTTTATCTGTCGCTTTCTGACTGGCATATCGGCATTTGACGCGAGCCTGTGTCGCACTACTGGCGGCAGCTCAGCGCCGCTGCTCAGGCTTTCACTTCAAAAATGTCTGCATGGACTAAACAGCACTTAACCCAAACCTTTTGTTTTTCAGGGTCGATGTCATGGAATCCATGCGGCACTTGGGGATGGCCGTTGCCCACTGCATTGGTGGGGGACTCCGAGACTCTCGATCGGGCAGGGCAACTGGCATTGTCCGAAATAGTCACATGCAACTCCCGATGACAAAGTGCAAGCATAGTGGAAGGGACCTCCCGGGTGGCTACTGCCGTGAACTTATGAAAAGTTTCACCCACTGGCCGTACTTGAGGACATGGAATTCATGAGGCCCGTTTTACAGGATCCGGAACCTGCACTGGTATGCGGTCGAACATAACGGTTGTCAGGACCAGTGCTTATCCTCATAATCTCCTTTGCCTCCCTTTCGGTTGAGCGACGTAACCGATTATGAAGATGTGAGCGACTTTTCCGATTCTGAAGATGTGAGCGAAACTAATGACCAAAGAAATTGCAACTTTTGGGAAATGGCAGGTAATTACAAAACCCCCCTTCCTCTGTACAATATATCGTACACAAAAATTGAATTTTATAAAATGATATTTAACTAACTTAAAACCTTTTAGGAAATGTCATCGCAAAATTTGTGTATATTCTCGAAAACGTATTAAAGCTGCAAGCTTTCTTCAGAAATGTAGAAGTATTCTTTAGCTGGGTAGCCTTTTTTGAATTCATCAAAAACGGTGTAGGACATTTAAACATGACTAACACAAGATGATGGGATGGGATGGCTTTCAGTCGCCATAGGTAAGTTTTCTGATCGCGGTCAACTTGGTGGCCGCCAGTGCGATCTCTGTTTTCGAATGATTGCAAGTTGACACACAGCCTCCCCGTGGCACCTCCTGGGTAGCTATCTTAGCATCCGCTAGATAGTGAGCTAATGTGTGCAGCGATGTCACCCGGACGTTAAACGGTTGAGCGCGGGGTTTGGAACCCGCCTCGCAAAAAGCCCAGTGAAGACCAAAGCGAAAGCCTCGGATAGGATACCCCCTTATGTTGACGACCACCGCAAAACGAAAATGGACTATGATTTAAGGATATGCACCTGGAATGTCCGAACCCTTAATTGGGAAGGTGCCTCTATCTAACTGGCGGATGCCCTCTCGAGAAAAAAAAAAAAATAATAAATGTATACCTATATAAAAAAATGAAAATCTGGCCGCTTGAAGGGTAGAAATGTGGTATTATTTCAGATAAAATATAACGTGACGAAATCGAGTTTCATATTTTCAGATGGGAGTAAAGCGTAGCCTAAGCGCTTCACGCTTAAGTCATGCAAATTATTTTTAGGTTCCTATCTAAATTTTTTTTTTTTACGATCAGATAGGTAGGAGTTGGAGCGCGGCCGCGCGGGCCCCCCAATGCGCGGGGCCCGTAGCATTTGCTACTCCTGCTATATGGCTAATCCGGCACTGACTTTGATTTTATATTCATTTTATTTTAATGCGCACACAACCAGCCAGTTCAAGCGATCAGAACGAAGAGAGAAGTAGGACAGAAATATCGATAACTATTCATAAAGAAAAGGCTTAGGCAGTGTGACCACATTTGTGATGTTGGTTTTGATATCATATTCCAACACTAAGTAAAACAAGAAAGGAAGCTAGCTTCGGCAAGCCGAAGCTTATATACCCTTGCAGTCATCAAATATGTCGATCAAAATCTATAAGGGCTAAACAACATCGAAACTATTACTATTTTTCTATTCATTTTCCATATTTTCGACTATTGCTCGTATGGCAGCTATATGATATATTTGTCCGATTTTGATAAAATTTAATATGTAATTCAAGAGTAATTACACTGTGCGACAAAAAAATGTTTAAGTTGATTTTTCTTATTTTTCACTTCTACTAATCAAAATAAGAATATAAGTTTGTGGATTTGTTAATATCAATAGCCAATCAGCTACTACGCACACTCAAATGTCCCAAAAACGCGTATTTTTGCATATTTCACAGCCTTATAATCACATATTGGGAAATTATTTTTTCACCGTTATAAGCGTTAGCAAGTTCAATATCTATTAATTAAAATATATTAAGCAAATATACCGTTAGGCTTTTATCACAATGCTTGAAAAATTTTTTTCTCCCAGCTCTATACTCTGGGCGACTACGTATGGAACTTGTTACGCGAGGATACCTCTGAAAAAGCCAAAAATCAGAAAAAATTTCACTTTTAAAAAATAATAGTTTATTGGAAGTAAAAAAAAAATAATATTTTGTGTTAAATATTTTCATAATAATAATTTCATAAAATTTATCATAAAAAAAGAATTCCTATCACTTAGAAGGTTGCATAAATATTTTTGTGCATAACTTATGCACCTTAACCGAAAACAATCAAAAAAGTAACTTAAACAAAGATTTTGTTAAATTTTTGTCGCACAGTGTTATAGAACTCTACAATGGTGGCCATAAGTATTTTGTCAAAATAAAAGTGAAATATACTCGAAACCTGAACTTGCTTCTTTTAACTTTTGGTTTCAATGGAAAGGTAATTCAAATGCCGTTTGAATGATACCATACTTTTCTCAACTCATTCGATATTTATTGAACAGGGCAATTATAAAAAAAGTAAAAAAAAACTTTTCCCTCGGCTTCAAAACTAAAATTTTTGGATGCAAAAAGTTTCTTTAAACAAAAATAATAGGAACTGCAAAAAGAATTTTTCAAAAATAATTTTTCTTCTATTTTTTATGATTTTTCGAAGGTGACAATGTCGGAAAAAATTTGTATGGAAAAGAGAAAATATGGCTGAAATGCGTATTTCTAGTCATTATCAAAAAATCATTAAAAATAGAAGAAAAATTCTTCTGCTGCATAAAGGGCACAATACGCCATCAACGCCAGAGGCGGCCATTTGAAAGATATCATATTCAAAAATTGATGTAAACAAATCTACATACAGTGTATCACATTAATATTCGGTTTTTATTTTTCTCAATTTCAAATGCAAAGAAAACGATTAAAAAAAAAAGACTAAAAAAAAAAAATTTTAAATGGAAAACGAAAGCTTTTTTTATTATCTATTCATAGATATACATATAAAACAAAAATAATAAAAATTAAAAATAAAATTAAACAAAAACAAAAAAACAACTCGAAATTCAGGTTACATTAATATTCGGTTTTTCCTTATAGAACTAAGAAAAAACTATTTTATATAAAAACTAAATTTATTCTAATACTTTGTGTGATACCCATTATTTTTAATGGTATCACTCAAGCGTTTTGGCATATTTTGAATTATTTTTTTTTGTGTAATCCCCGCCAATTTTCCCCCACTCTTCTTGAAGCCGTTTTTTTAATTCCGCTATGGATGATATCGGCGTTTGGTGGACACGGCGGTCCAACTCACTCCACAAATTCTCAATTGGGTTGAGATCAGGTGATTGGGGCGGCGTTTCCAAGACCTTTGGGCAGTGGTACAGCAACCAGGACCTCACTTTATGCGCCTTGTGCTTTGGGTCATTGTCCTGATATAACTTAAATGTATTTTCAATGCCCATTTTCTCCGCCGACTGCTTCAAATTTTCTTTTAAAATTTTTAAATATTGATACTGGTCCATTATGCCATCGATAAACACTAATTTCCCCACTCCTTTTGTGGAAATGCAGCCCCAAACCATAACACTTCCTCCGCCGTGTTTCACTGTTGGCCTAAGGTTTTTTTTCTGCTGGAATATAGAGTTTTCTAACTACTCTTGAATTACGTATTAAATTTCATCAAAATCGGACAACTATATCATATAGCTGCCATATGAACAATAGTCGAAAATATGGAAAATGAATAGAAAAATTGTCATAGTTTCGATGTTGTTTAGCCCTTATGCATTTGATGAGCATTCATCAAATATGACTGCAAGGGTATATAAGCTTCGGCTTGCCGAAGCTAGCTTCCTTTCTTGTTCTGTTTCTTACTTACAGAAAAACACTCTTTCACTCGCACTCATTGTAGTGCGCAATAGGGGGACTGACGCCGGCGTCGGGACTACCTTGTAGTTATTATACCATGACTCAGGCACGGTCATGGTACAACTATACAAGATAGCAGGGGCGCACGGAGGGGGAACGGGGGCAATTTGCCCCGGGCCCGGGCTTATGGGGGCCCCGCGCGATATGATATATGATATATATGATGATATGTAAGGATTGACAATCTCCCAAAATTTAATTTTTAGCCCGGGCCCCAGACTACCTCTGAGCGCCCCTGCAAGGTGGTCTCGACGGCTACAGAATTGTTCGGGTTTACTCCCTATCGACCCGAACGCTCGGGTTTTCGTAGGAAAACACTCTTTCTCTCGCTCTAATTGTAGTGTCGATAAAGGACTGACGAGCCGACGAGCCTTGTATAATTGTACCATGACTCAGGCGCGGTAGAAAGAGTGGGAGATACTAGTTCCTCTCCTTTCCCACGATCTTACGCTTTTTCGATCGGCATAACGGGACTCTGACGCGAGTTTGAAAGTTTTTACCCATACAAAAAAGTGCTCAGCGCCGCTAAAGAAGTGTTCACTTCAAAAATGTAAAAAACTGTATGGACTTTCGCGCAGCACTCAAACCCAAACCTTTTTGTTTTTCCAGAGAAGAAAAATGAATTGGTCATGGAATCCAGAGAACACGCGGCGCCTTATACGGATGGTCGCCGCCTACCCAGAGATATGGGACCCCGAGACTCCCGATCGGCATTATCTGCGCAAACTGGCATGGTCCGAAATAGTCACATCGATGCAACTCCCGATGACAAAGTGCAAGCATAAGTGGAAGGACCTCCGGGTGTATTACCGCCGTGAACTTATGAAAAGTTTCACCCACTGGCCGTACTTGGAGGACATGGAATTCATGAGGCCTGTTTTACAGGATCCGGAACCTGCACTGGTACGTGGTCGAACATAACGGTTGTCAGGACTATGCTTATCCTCATAATCTCCCTTTGCCTCCCTTTCAGTTGAGCGACGTAACCGATTATGAAGATGTGAGCGACTTTTCCGATTCTGAAGATGTGAGCGAAACTAATGACCAAAGAAATTGCAACTTTTGGGAAATGGCAGGTAATTACAAAACCCCCTTCCTCTGTACAATATATCGTACACAAAATTGAATTTTATAAAATGATATTTAACTAACTTAAAACCTTTTTAGGAAATGTCATCGCAAAATTTGTGTATATTCTCGAAAACGTATTAAAGCTGCAAGCTTTCTTCAGAAATGTAGAATTATTCTTTAGCTGGGTAGCCTTTTTTTTGAATTCATCAAAAACGGTGTAGGACATTTAAACATGACTAACACAAGATGATGGGATGGGATGGCTTTCAGTCGTACAGAGTAAAGTTTTCTGATCGCGGTCAACTTGGTGGCCGCCAGTGCGATCTCTGTTTTCGAATGATTGCAAGTTGACACACAGCCTCCTCGTGGCACCTCCTGGGTAGCTATCTTAGCATCCGCTAGATAGTGAGCTAATGTGTGCAGCGATGTCACCCGGACGTTAAACGGTTGAGCGCGGGGTTTGGAACCCGCCTCGCAAAAAAAAAGAAGCCCAGTGAAGACCAAAGCGAAAGCCTCGGATAGGATACCCCCTTATGTTGACGACCACCGCAAAACGAAAATGGACTATGATTTAAGGATATGCACCTGGAATGTCCGAACCCTTAATTGGGAAGGTGCCTCTATCTAACTGGCGGATGCCCTCGAAAAAAAAAAAAAAATAATAATAAATGTATACCTATATAAAAAAATGAAAATCTGGCCGCTTGAAGGGTAGAAATGTGGTATTATTTCAGATAAAATATAACGTGACGAAATCGAGTTTCATATTTTCAGATGGGAGTAAAGCGTAGCCTAAGCGCTTCACGCTTAAGTCATGCAAATTATTTTTAGGTTCCTATCTAAATTTTTGTTTTTTTTACGATCAGATAGGTAGGAGTTGGAGCGCGGCCGCGCGGGGCCCCCCCCAATGCGCGGGGCCCGTAGCATTTGCTACTCCTGCTATATGGCTAATCCGGCACTGACTTTGATTTTATATTCATTTATTTTAATGCGCACACAACCAGCCAGTTCAAGCGATCAGAACGAAGAGAGAGAAGTAGGACAGAAATATCGATAACTATTCATAAAGAAAAGGATTAGGCAGTGTGACCACATTTGTGATGTTGGTTTTGATATCATATTCCAACACTAAGTAAAACAAGAAAGGAAGCTAGCTTCGGCAAGCCGAAGCTTATATACCCTTGCAGTCATCAAATATGTCGATCAAAATCTATAAGGGCTAAACAACATCGAAACTATTACTATTTTTCTATTCATTTTCCATATTTTCGACTATTGCTCGTATGGCAGCTATATGATATATTTGTCCGATTTTGATAAAATTTAATATGTAATTCAAGAGTAATTACACTGTGCGACAAAAAAATGTTTAAGTTGATTTTTTCTTATTTTTCACTTCTACTAATCAAAATAAGAATATAAGTTTGTGGATTTGTTAATATCAATAGCCAATCAGCTTCTACGCACACTCAAATGTCCCAAAAACGCGTATTTTTGCATATTTCACAGCCTTATAATCACATATTGGGAAAATATTTTTTCACCGTTATAAGCGTTAGCAAGTTCAATATCTATTAATTAAAATATATTAAGCAAATATACCGTTAGGCTTTTATCACAATGCTTGAAAAATTTTTTCTCCCAGCTCTATACTCTGGGCGACTACGTATGGAACTTGTTACGCGAGGATACCTCTGAAAAGCCAAAAAATCAGAAAAAAATTTCACTTTTAAAAAAAATAATAGTTTATTGGAAGTAAAAAAATAATAATATTTTGTGTTAAATATTTTCATAATAATAATTTCATAAAATTTATCATAAAAAAAGAATTCCTATCACTTAGAAGGTTGCATAAATATTTTTGTGCATAACTTATGCACCTTAACCGAAAACAATGAAAAAAGTAACTTAAACAAAGATTTTGTTAAATTTTGTCGCACAGTGTTATAGAACTCTACAATGGTGGCCATAAGTATTTTGTCAAAATAAAAGTGAAATATACTCGAAACCTGAACTTGCTTCTTTTAACTTTTGGTTTCAATGGAAAGGTAATTCAAATGCCGTTTGAATGATACCATACTTTTCTCAACTCATTCGATATTTATTGAACAGGGCAATTAAAAAAAAAGTAAAAAAAACTTTTTCCCTCGGCTTCAAAACTAAAATTTTTGGATGCAAAAAGTTTCTTTAAACAAAAATAATAGGAACTGCAAAAAGAATTTTTCAAAAATAATTTTTCTTCTATTTTTTATGATTTTTCGAAGGTGACAATGTCGGAAAAAATTTGTATGGAAAAGAGAAAATATGGCTGAAATGCGTATTTCTAGTCATTATCAAAAAATCATTAAAAATAGAAGAAAAATTCTTCTGCTGCATAAAAGGGCACAATACGCCATCAACGCCAGAGGCGGCCATTTGAAAGATATCATATTCAAAAATTGATGTAAACAAATCTACATACAGTGTATCACATTAATATTCGGTTTTTATTTTTCTCAATTTCAAATGCAAAGAAAACGATTAAAAAAGACTTAAAAAAAAATTTTAAATGGAAAACGAAAGCTTTTTTTATTATCTATTCATAGATATACATATAAAACAAAAATAATAAAAAATTAAAAATAAAATTAAACAAAAACAAAAAAAACAACTCGAAATTCAGGTTACATTAATATTCGGTTTTTCCTTATAGAACTAAGAAAAAACTATTTTATATAAAACTAAATTTATTCTAATACTTTGTGTGATACCCATTATTTTTAATGGTATCACTCAAGCGTTTTTTTCATATTTTGAATTATTTTTTTTGTGTAATCCCCGCCAATTTTCCCCCACTCTTCTTGAAGCCGTTTTTTTAATTCCGCTATGGATGATATCGGCGTTTGGTGGACACGGCGGTCCAACTCACTCCACAAATTCTCAATTGGGTTGAGATCAGGTGATTGGGGCGGCGTTTCCAAGACCTTTGGGCAGTGGTACAGCAACCAGGACCTCACTTTATGCGCCTTGTGCTTTGGCTTTTACAAAAGTATCCTTAATTCTTGATTAATAATTATTGATCATTGTTCATACAAAAGTTATAGAAACATTGTTATAAAATTGCATTAAAAATTCATACATTTTACGTTAAGAACCGTTTTAAGGGTTGAGATCAGGTGATTGGGGCGGCGTTTCCAAGACCTTTGGGCAGTGGTACAGCAACCAGGACCTCACTTTATGCGCCTTGTGCTTTGGGTCATTGTCCTGATATAACTTAAATGTATTTTCAATGCCCATTTTCTCCGCCGACTGCTTCAAATTTTCTTTTAAAATTTTTAAATATTGATACTGGTCCATTATGCCATCGATAAACACTAATTTCCCCACTCCTTTTGTGGAAATGCAGCCCCAAACCATAACACTTCCTCCGCCGTGTTTCACTGTTGGCCTAAGGTTTTTTTTCTGCTGGAATATAGAGTTTTCTAACTACTCTTGAATTACGTATTAAATTTCATCAAAATCGGACAACTATATCATATAGCTGCCATATGAACAATAGTCGAAAATATGGAAAATGAATAGAAAAATTGTCATAGTTTCGATGTTGTTTAGCCCTTATGCATTTGATGAGCATTCATCAAATATGACTGCAAGGGTATATAAGCTTCGGCTTGCCGAAGCTAGCTTCCTTTCTTGTTCTGTTTCTTACTTACAGAAAACACTCTTTTCACTCGCACTCATTGTAGTGCGCAATAGGGGACTGACGCCGGCGTCGGGACTACCTTGTAGTTATTATACCATGACTCAGGCACGGTCATGGTACAACTATACAAGATAGCAGGGGCGCACGGGAGGGGGAACGGGGGCAATTTGCCCCGGGCCCGGGCTTATGGGGGCCCCGCGCGATATGATATATGATATATATGATGATATGTAAGGATTGACAATCTCCCAAAATTTAATTTTTAGCCCGGGCCCCAGACTACCTCTGAGCGCCCCTGCAAGGTGGTCTCGACGGCTACAGAATTGTTCGGGTTTACTCCCCTATCGACCCGAACGCTCGGGTTTTCGTAGGAAAACACTCTTTCTCTCGCTCTAATTATAGTGTCGATAAAGGACTGACGAGCCGACGAGCCTTGTATAATTGTACCATGACTCAGGCGCGGTAGAAAGAGTGGGAGATACTAGTTCCTCTCCCTTTCCCACGATCTTACGCTTTTTCGATCGGCATAACGGGACTCTGACGCGAGTTTGAAAGTTTTTACCCATACAAAAAAGTGCTCAGCGCCGCTAAAGAAGTGTTCACTTCAAAAATGTAAAAAACTGTATGGACTTTCGCGCAGCACTCAAACCCAAACCTTTTTGTTTTTCCAGAGAAGAAAATGAATTGGTCATGGAATCCAGAGAACACGCGGCGCCTTATACGGATGGTCGCCGCCTACCCAGAGATATGGGACCCCGAGACTCCCGATCGGCATTATCTGCGCAAACTGGCATGGTCCGAAATAGTCACATCGATGCAACTCCCGATGACAAAGTGCAAGCATAAGTGGAAGGACCTCCGGGTGTATTATCGCCGTGAACTTATGAAAAGTTTCACCCACTGGCCGTACTTGGAGGACATGGAATTCATGAGGCCTGTTTTACAGGATCCGAACCTGCACTGGTACGTGGTCGAACATAACGGTTGTCAGGACTATGCTTATCCTCATAATCTCCCTTTGCCTCCCTTTCAGTTGAGCGACGTAACCGATTATGAAGATGTGAGCGACTTTTCCGATTCTGAAGATGTGAGCGAAACTAATGACCAAAGAAATTGCAACTTTGGGAAATGGCAGGTAATTACAAAACCCCTTCCTCTGTACAATATATCGTACACAAAATTGAATTTTATAAAATGATATTTAACTAACTTAAAACCCTTTTTAGGAAATGTCATCGCAAAATTTGTGTATATTCTCGCAAACGTATTAAAGCTGCAAGCTTTCTTCAGAAATGTAGAATTATTCTTTAGCTGGGTAGCCTTTTTTTTGAATTCATCAAAAACGGTGTAGGACATTTAAACATGACTAACACAAGATGATGGGATGGGATGGCTTTCAGTCGTACAGAGTAAAGTTTCTGATCGCGGTCAACTTGGTGGCCGCCAGTGCGATCTCTGTTTTCGAATGATTGCAAGTTGACACACAGCCTCCTCGTGGCACCTCCTGGGTAGCTATCTTAGCATCCGCTAGATGGTGAGTTAATGTGTGCAGCGATGTCACCCGGACGTTAAACGGTTGAGCGCGGGGTTTGGAACCCGCCTCGCAAAAAGAAGCCCAGTGAAGACCAAAGCGAAAGCCTCGGATAGGATACCCCCTTATGTTGACGACCACCGCAAAACGAAAATGGACTATGATTTAAGGATATGCACCTGGAATGTCCGAACCCTTAATTGGGAAGGTGCCTCTATCTAACTGGCGGATGCCCTCGAAAAAAAAAAAAAAAACAATAAATGTATACCTATATAAAAAATGAAAATCTGGCCGCTTAAGGGTAGAAATGTGGTATTATTTCAGATAAAATATAACGTGACGAAATCGAGTTTCATATTTTCAGATGGGAGTAAAAGCGTAGCCTAGCGCTTCACGCTTAAGTCATGCAAATTATTTTAGGTTCCTATCTAAATTTTTGTTTTTTTTACGATCAGATAGGTAGGGTTGGAGCGCGGCCGCGTGGGGCCCATTGCGCGGGCCCCGTGGCATTGCTACTCCTGCTATATGAGCTAATCCGGCACTAACTTTGATTTTATATTCATTTATTTTAATGCGCACAACCAGCCAGTTCAAGCGATCAGAACGAAGAGAGAGAAGTAGGACAGAAATATCGATAACTATTCATAAAGAAAAGGATTAGGCAGTGTGACCACATTTGTGATGTTGGTTTTGATATCATATTCCAACACTAAGTAAAACAAGAAAGGAGCTAGCTTCGGCAAGCCGAAGCTTATATACCCCTGCAGTCATCAAATATGTCGATCAAAATCTATAAGGGCTAAACAACATCGAAACCATTACTATTTTTCTATTCATTTTCCATATTTTCGACTATTGCTCGTATGGCAGCTATATGATATATTTGTCCGATATTTGATAAAATTTAGTATGTAATTCAAGAGGAATTACACTGTGCGACAAAAAAATGTTTAAGTTGATTTTCTTATTTTCACTTCTACTAATCAAAATAAGAATATAAGTTTGTCGTTTGTTAATATCAATAGCCAATCAGCTTCACGACACACTCAAAGTCCCAAAAGCGCGTATTTTGCATATTTCACAGCCTTATAATCACATATTGGGAAATTATTTTTCACCGTTAAAGCGTTAGCAAAGTTCAATATCTATTAATTAAAATATATTAAGCAAATATACCGAGGCTTTTATCACAATGCTTGAATTTTTTCTCCCAGCTCTATACTCTGGGCGACTACGTGGGAACTTGTTACGCGAGGATACCTCTGAAAAAAGCCAAAAAAATCGAGAAAAATTTCACTTTTAAAAAAAATAATAGTTTATTGGAAGTAAAAAAATAATTTTTTGTGTTAAATATTTTCATAATCATAATTTCATAAAATTTATCATAAAAAGAATTCCTATCACTTAGAAGGTTGCATAAATATTTTTGTGCATGGAACTTCATTACTCCTTAACCGAAACAATCAAAAAAGTCACTTAAACAAAGATTTTTGTTAAATTTTGTCGAACAGTGTTTATAGAACTCTACAATGGTGGCCATAAGTATTTTGTCAAAATAAAAGTGAAATATACTCGAAACCTGAACTTGCTTCTTTTAACTTTTGGTTTCAATGGAAAGGTAATTCAAATGCCGTTTGAATGATACCATACTTTTCTCAACTCATTCGATATTTATTGAACAGGGCAATTAAAAAAAAGTGAAAAAAAACTTTTCCCTCGGCTCAAAACTAAAATTTTTGGATGCAAAAAGTTTCTTTAAACAAAAATAATAGGAACTGCAAAAAGAATTTTTCAAAATAATTTTTCTTCTATTTTTTATGATTTTTCGAAGGTGACAATGTCAGGAAAAAATTTGGATGGAAAAGAAAAATATGGCTGAAATGCGTATTTCTAGTCATTATCAAAAAATCATTAAAAATAGAAGAAAAATTCTTCTGCTGCAGAAGGGTACACAATACGCCATCAACGCCAGAGGCAGCCATTTGAAGATATCATATTCAAAATTGATGTAAACAAATCTACATACAGTGTATCACATTAATATTGGTTTTTTTTATTTTCTCAATTTTCAAATGCAAAGAAAACGATTAAAAAGACTTAAAAAAAAATTTTAAATGGAAAACGAAAGCTTTCTTTTTTTTATTATCTATTCATAGATATACATATAAAACAAAATAATAAAAATTAAAAATAAAATTAAACAAAAACAAAAAAACAACTCGAAATTCAGGTTACATTAATATTCGGTTTTCCTTATAGAACTAAGAAAAAACTATTTTATATAAAAACCAAATTTATTCTAATACTTTGTGTGATACCCATTATTTTTAATGGTATCACTCAAGCGTTTTGGCATATTTTGAATTATTTTTTTTTGTGTAATCCCCTCCTTTCCCCACTCCTTCTTGAAGCCGTCTTTTTTAATTCCGCTATGGATGATATCGGCGTTTGGTGGCACGGCGGTCCAACTCACTCCACAAATTCTCAATTGGGTTGAGATCAGGTGATTGGGGCGGCGTTTCCAAGACCTTTGGGCAGTGGTACAGCAACCAGGACCTAGCTTTATGCGCCTTGTGCTTTGGGTCATTGTCCTGATATAACTTAAATGTAGTTTCAATGCCCATTTTTCCGCCGACTGCTTCAAATTTTCTTTTATTTTTAAATATTGATACTGGTCCATTTGCCATCGATAACCTCGTTTCCCCACTCCCTTTTGTGGAAATGCTAGCCCCAAATATAACACTTCCTCCGCCGTGTTTCACTGTTGGCCCCTAAGTTTTTCTGCTGGAATATAGAGTTTTCTAACTACTCTTGAATTACGTATTAAATTTTCATCAAATCGGACAACTATATCTATATAGCTGCCATATGAACAATAGTGTGAAAATATGGAAAATGAATAGAAAAATTGTCATAAGTTTCGATGTTGTTTTAGACTATGCGTTTGATGAGCATTCATCAAATATGACTGCAAAAGGGTATTTAAGCTTCGGCTTGCCGAAGCTAGCTTCCTCTTGTTCTGTTTCTTACTACAGAAAACACTCTCACTCCTTTTCCTCATTTATATGTGGTGCACCCAATAGGGACTGACCTGGCGTCGGGTGCCTGTGTAGTTATTTACCGGGCTCAGGCACAGTCTGTGGGTACAACTATCTGATAGCAGGGGCGCACGGAGGGGGAACAGGGGCAATTTGCCGCCCCAGGCCCGGGCTACAGGGCGCCCCACTTTTGATATCTGTTTTGATATGATGATATGTAGTGATTGACACTCTCCCAAAATTTAATTTTGGCCCGGCCCCAGACTACACCTCTGAGCGCCCTGCCGGGGTGGTCTCGACGGCTACAGCATTGTTCAGGTTTGCTCCCTGTCGGACTTGAACGCTCGGGTTTTCGTAGGAGCAACGCTCTTTCTCGCTCTGATTATAGTGTCGATAAAGGACTGACGAGCCGACGTGCCTTGTATAATTGCCATGACTCAGGCGCGGTAGAAAGAATTAGGGGATACTAGTTCTCTCCTCTCCCACGATCTAGCGCTTTTTCGATCGGCGGGACGGGAAAGTGACGCAGTTTGGGAGTCACCCAGGCTGCGCTCGTATTTCACTTCAAAAAAAATGTAAAAACCGCATACGCAGCACTCAAACCCAAAAAAAAAAGTCATACCCGCGAATCCAGAAAAGATGCTGGCGCCCATATGGGATGGTCGTTGCCACCAGAGATATGGGATCTCGGTCTGCGATCGGTACATCTGCGCAAACTGCGATGGTCGATAAAACTTCCGATAAGCGTGTTATCGCCGTGAACTTGCTGAAAGTTTCACCATTCGGCCGTAACTTGGAGGACATGGAATTCTTGAGTTCAAGCATGTGATCCGAATCCACCATGGAAAACTGCAGCTGTCAGGACTGAGCTTATCCTCATAATCTCTCTTTGCTCCTTCCCTTTTCAGTTGAGCGACGTAACCGACATGAAGATGCAGAGCAACTCTTTCCGATTCTGAAAGATGTAACAAACGGACGACCGTAAGAAATTGCAACTTTTGGGAAAAAGCAAGTGTGTGCTTTGTCTCTTCCTCTGTACATAACATCGTACACAAAAATTGAATTTATAGAAAATGATAGCTTGTCTCACTTAAAATCCTTTTTTAGTAATGTCATCGCAAAATTTGTAAAAAAACTTGGGCTGCAAGCTTTCAGAAATGCACCATTTTGGCTGGGTAGTTTTGACTATATCAACGGTGTAGTAAATACAAACATGACTAACATTAGATGATGGGATGGGGATGGCTGGGGGTCGTACAGAGTGAAGTTTTCGATCGCGGGGGGGGGTGGGGCCGCCAGTGTCGGATTGCAAGTTGACACACGCTCCTCGCGGCACTGGCAAGAACGGGGCATCCGCTGATAGCGAGTTAATGTGCGCAGCGATGTCATCCGGACGTTGTTGAGCGTGGCGTAAAGAACTCGCCTCGCATAAAGAGCCCAGTGAAGACCAAAGCGAAAGCCTCGATACAATAATTCATGTTGACGACCATCGCGTAAACTAGAGGGGTCGATGATTTAGCGATATGCACCTCGAACTGAACCTTTCCTTGGTCAGAAGGTGCCCCCATTCAACTGGCGGATGCCCTCGAAAAAAATACAAATGCAGGCCCATATGGTGGCACGAAAATTCGGTTAAGTTAGAATGTGGTATTATTTCAGATGCAGGGGGACGGATGAAATGAGCTCATTCAGACGGGGTAAAGCGGCTTCAGTAAGCCATTAAGTCATGCAAATTATTTTTGTTCCTATCTACCCTTTGTTCTTTTTACGATCAGATAGGTAGGGGGGGGGGGGGGGGGGGGGGGGGGGAAAAAAAGGTGGCCTGTAAATTTGCAATTCGGGGAAAAGGGTTAATCCGGCACTGACTTTGATTTTGAGATTCATCAACGCACACAACCAGCCACCAAGGATCAGAACGAAGAGAGAGAGCAGGACTAAATATCGATAACCACCATGTTGAAAGGATTAGGCAGTGTGACCACAAATTGATGTTGGTTTGGATATCATATCTTAACACTAAAGCAAAACAAGAAGTAGCTTAGCTTCGGCAAGCCAACAGCTTATACCCCTGCAGTCATCAAACATGTCGATCAAAATCTATAAGGGCTAAACAACATCGAAACTATTAATATTTTTCTATTCATTTTCCATATTTTCGACTATTGCTCGTATGGCAGCTATATGATATATTTGTCCGATTTTGATAAAAATTTAATATGTAATTCAAGAGTAATTACACTGTGCGACAAAAAAATGTTTAAGTTGATTTTTTTATTTTTCACTTCTACTAATCAAAATAAGAATATAAGTTTGTGGATTTGTTAATATCAATAGCCAATCAGCTTACGCACACTCCAATGTCCTTAAAACGCGTATTTCTGCATATTTCACAGCCGTTATAAGCGTTAGTAAGTTCAATATCTATCAATTAAAATATATTAAGCTAATAGACCGTTAGGCTTTTTGTCTGACAATGGCTTCGAAAATTTTTCTCTGCTCTGTGCTCTGGGCGACTACGTATGGAACTTGTTACGCGAGGATACCTCTGAAAAAGCCAAAATCAGAAAAAAATTTCCACTTTTAAAAAAAATAATAGTTTATTGGAAGTAAAAAAAAAATAATAATTTTGTGTTAAATATTTTCATAATAATAATTTCATAAAATTTATCATAAAAAGAATTCTATCACTTAGAAGGTTGCATAAAACATTTTTGTGCATAACTTATGCCTTAACCAAAAACAATGAAAAAGTAACTTAAACAAAGATTTTGTTAAATTTTGTCGCACAGTGTTATAGGAACTCTACAATGAGTGGCCTTAAGGTATTTTGTCAAATAAAAAGTGAAATATACTGAAACCTGGACTTGCTTCTTTTAACTTTTGGTTTTCAATGGAAGGGTGATTCAAATGCCGTTTAGCTGATACCATACTTCTTCTCGACTCATTCGATATTTGTTGAACAGGGCAATTAAAAAAAAGTAAAAAACCTTTTCCCTCGGCTTCAAAACTAAAATTTTTGGATGCAAAAAGTTTCTTTGAACAAAATAATATGGAACTGCAAAAAGATTTTTCAAAATAATTTTCTTCTATTTTTTATGATTTTTCGAAGGTGACAATGTCGGAAAAAATTTGTATGGAAAGAGAAAAATGGCTGAAATGCGTATTTCTAGTCATTATCAAAAATCATTAAAAAATAGAAGAGGGATTCTTTTGCTGCATAAAAGGCAGCAATGCGCCATCAACGCCAGAGGTGACCATTTTTGAAAGTATCATATTCAAAAATTGATGTAGACTGAGTCTAACATACAGTTTATCACATTAATATTCTGGTTTTTCTTTTCTCAATTTAAAATGCAAGAAAACGATTAAAAAGACTTAAAAAAAAAATTTTTAATGGAAAACGAAAGCTTTCTTTTTTGTTATCTATTCATAGATATACATGTAAAACGAAAATAATAAGGTTAAAATAAAATTAAACAAAAACAAAAACAACTCGAAATTCAGGTGTACACGTTATTGTTCGTTTTTTTCTTATAGAACTAAGAAAAAACTATTTTATGTAAGAACTAAATTCTATTCTGGTCACTTGTGTGATACCCATTATTTTAATGGTATCACTGGGTGTTTTGGCATATTTGAATTACTTTTTGTACTTCTGCCATCTCTCAACATCGCCTTTAATTCTGCTATGTTTTTTTGGAGGGACACGGCGGTCCAAACACCCACAAAAACTCAATTCGCTTGAGATCAGATTGGGGCGGTGTTTCCAAGCTGGGCAGGGCAGGTTGTCCTCCTACATGGTTCCCAAAATGGCAATGCCCATTTTCTGGGCCGACTGTTTCAAATTTTCTTTTAAAATTTTTAAATATTGATACTGGTCCATTATGCCATCGATAAACACTACTTTCCTCATTTTGAATGCCCTGACCATAACATTTTCAGGGCAGTGTTCTCACTGTTAGCTCCAAGGTTTTTCGTTGAATATAGAGTTTTTGTCTCACTTGAATTACGTATTACATCAAAACCGACACCATATCATATAGTTGCCATGATCAATAGTGGGAAAGGGAGAGGAACTAGTATCTCCCACTCTTTCTACCGCGCCTGAGTCATGGTACAATTATACAAGGCTCGTCGGCTCGTCAGTCCTTTATCGACACTACAATTAGAGCGAGAGAAAGAGTGTTTTCCTACGAAAACCCGAGCGTTCGGGTCGATAGGGGAGTAAACCCGAACAATTCTGTAGCCGTCGAGACCACCTTGCAGGGGCGCTCAGAGGTAGTCTGGGGCCCGGGCTAAAAATTAAATTTTGGGAGATTGTCAATCCTTACATATCATCATATATATCATATATCATATCGCGCGGGGCCCCCATAAGCCCGGGCCCGGGGCCCGTTCCCCCCTCCGTGCGCCCCTGCTATCTTGTATAGTTGTACCATGACCGTGCCTGAGTCATGGTATAATAACTACAAGGTAGTCCCGACGCCGGCGTCAGTCCCCTATTGCGCACTACAATGAGTGCGAGTGAAAGAGTGTTTTTCTGTAAGTAAGAAACAGAACAAGAAAGGAAGCTAGCTTCGGCAAGCCGAAGCTTATATACCTGCAGTCATATTTGATGAATGCTCATCAAATGCATAAGGGCTAAACAACATCGAAACTATGACAATTTTTCTATTCATTTTCCATGTTTTCGACTATTGTTCATATGGCAGCTATATGATATAGTTGTCCGATTTTGATGAAATTTAATACGTAATTCAAGAGTAGTTAGAAAACTCTATATTCCAGCAGAAAAAAAAAACCTTAGGCCAACAGTGAAACACGGCGGAGGAAGTGTTATGGTTTGGGGCTGCATTTCCACAAAAGGAGTGGGGAAATTAGTGTTTATCGATGGCATAATGGACCAGTATCAATATTTAAAAATTTTAAAAGAAAATTTGAAGCAGTCGGCGGAGAAAATGGGCATTGAAAATACATTTAAGTTATATCAGGACAATGACCCAAAGCACAAGGCGCATAAAGTGAGGTCCTGGTTGCTGTACCACTGCCCAAAGGTCTTGGAAACGCCGCCCCAATCACCTGATCTCAACCCAATTGAGAATTTGTGGAGTGAGTTGGACCGCCGTGTCCACCAAACGCCGATATCATCCATAGCGGAATTAAAAAACGGCTTCAAGAAGAGTGGGGGAAAATTGGCGGGGATTACACAAAAAAAATAATTCAAAATATGCCAAAACGCTTGAGTGATACCATTAAAAATAATGGGTATCACACAAAGTATTAGAATAAATTTAGTTTTTATATAAAATAGTTTTTTTCTTAGTTCTATAAGGAAAAACCGAATATTAATGTAACCTGAATTTCGAGTTGTTTTTTTGTTTTTGTTTAATTTTATTTTTAATTTTTATTATTTTTGTTTTATATGTATATCTATGAATAGATAATAAAAAAAAGCTTTCGTTTTCCATTAAAAATTTTTTTTTTAAGTCTTTTTTTAATCGTTTTCTTTGCATTTGAAATTGAGAAAAATAAAAACCGAATATTAATGTGATACACTGTATGTAGATTTGTTTACATCAATTTTTGAATATGATATCTTTCAAATGGCCGCCTCTGGCGTTGATGGCGTATTGTGCCCTTTATGCAGCAGAAGAATTTTTCTTCTATTTTTAATGATTTTTTGATAATGACTAGAAATACGCATTTCAGCCATATTTTTCTCTTTTCCATACAAATTTTTTCCGACATTGTCACCTTCGAAAAATCATAAAAAATAGAAGAAAAATTATTTTTGAAAAATTCTTTTTGCAGTTCCTATTATTTTTGTTTAAAGAAACTTTTTGCATCCAAAAATTTTAGTTTTGAAGCCGAGGGAAAAAGTTTTTTTTTTACTTTTTTTTTAATTGCCCTGTTCAATAAATATCGAATGAGTTGAGAAAAGTATGGTATCATTCAAACGGCATTTGAATTACCTTTCCATTGAAACCAAAAGTTAAAAGAAGCAAGTTCAGGTTTCGAGTATATTTCACTTTTATTTTGACAAAATACTTATGGCCACCATTGTAGAGTTCTATAACACTGTGCGACAAAATTTAACAAAATCTTTGTTTAAGTTACTTTTTCATTGTTTTCGGTTAAGGTGCATAAGTTATGCACAAAAATATTTATGCAACCTTCTAAGTGATAGGAATTCTTTTTTTATGATAAATTTTATGAAATTATTATTATGAAAATATTTAACACAAAATATTATTTTTTTTTACTTCCAATAAACTATTATTTTTTTTAAAAGTGAAATTTTTTCTGATTTTTTTGGCTTTTTCAGAGGTATCCTCGCGTAACAAGTTCCATACGTAGTCGCCCAGAGTATAGAGCTGGGAGAAAAAATTTTTCAAGCATTGTGATAAAAGCCTAACGGTATATTTGCTTAATATATTTTAATTAATAGATATTGAACTTGCTAACGCTTATAACGGCTGTGAAATATGCAAAAATACGCGTTTTTGGGACATTTGAGTGTGCGTAGAAGCTGATTGGCTATTGATATTAACAAATCCACAAACTTATATTCTTATTTTGATTAGTAGAAGTGAAAAATAAGAAAAATCAACTTAAACATTTTTTTGTCGCACAGTGTAATTACTCTTGAATTACATATTAAATTTTATCAAAATCGGACAAATATATCATATAGCTGCCATACGAGCAATAGTCGAAAATATGGAAAATGAATAGAAAAATAGTAATAGTTTCGATGTTGTTTAGCCCTTATAGATTTTGATCGACATATTTGATGACTGCAAGGGTATATAAGCTTCGGCTTGCCGAAGCTAGCTTCCTTTCTTGTTTTACTTAGTGTTGGAATATGATATCAAAACCAACATCACAAATGTGGTCACACTGCCTAATCCTTTTCTTTATGAATAGTTATCGATATTTCTGTCCTACTTCTCTCTCTTCGTTCTGATCGCTTGAACTGGCTGGTTGTGTGCGCATTAAAATAAATGAATATAAAATCAAAGTCAGTGCCGGATTAGCCATATAGCAGGAGTAGCAAATGCTACGGGCCCCGCGCAACTCCTACCTATCTGATCGTAAAAAAAAACAAAAATTTAGATAGGAACCTAAAAATAATTTGCATGACTTAAGCGTGAAGCGCTTAGGCTACGCTTTACTCCCATCTGAAAATATGAAACTCGATTTCGTCACGTTATATTTTATCTGAAATAATACCACATTTCTACCCTTCAAGCGGCCAGATTTTCATTTTTTTATATAGGTATACATTTATTATTTTTTTTTTTTTTTCGAGGGCATCCGCCAGTTAGATAGAGGCACCTTCCCAATTAAGGGTTCGGACATTCCAGGTGCATATCCTTAAATCATAGTCCATTTTCGTTTTGCGGTGGTCGTCAACATAAGGGGGGTATCCTATCCGAGGCTTTCGCTTTGGTCTTCACTGGGCTTCTTTTTTTGCGAGGCGGGTTCCAAACCCCGCGCTCAACCGTTTAACGTCCGGATGACATCGCTGCACACATTAGCTCACTATCTAGCGGATGCTAAGATAGCTACCCAGGAGGTGCCACGAGGAGGCTGTGTGTCAACTTGCAATCATTCGAAAACAGAGATCGCACTGGCGGCCACCAAGTTGACCGCGATCAGAAAACTTTACTCTGTACGACTGAAAGCCATCCCATCCCATCATCTTGTGTTAGTCATGTTTAAATGTCCTACACCGTTTTTGATGAATTCAAAAAAAAAGGCTACCCAGCTAAAGAATAATTCTACATTTCTGAAGAAAGCTTGCAGCTTTAATACGTTTTCGAGAATATACACAAATTTTGCGATGACATTTCCTAAAAAGGTTTTAAGTTAGTTAAATATCATTTTATAAAATTCAATTTTGTGTACGATATATTGTACAGAGGAAGGGGGGTTTTGTAATTACCTGCCATTTCCCAAAAGTTGCAATTTCTTTGGTCATTAGTTTCGCTCACATCTTCAGAATCGGAAAAGTCGCTCACATCTTCATAATCGGTTACGTCGCTCAACTGAAGGGGAGGCAAAGGGAGATTATGAGGATAAGCATAGTCCTGACAACCGTTATGTTCGACCACGTACCAGTGCAGGTTCCGGATCCTGTAAAACAGGCCTCATGAATTCCATGTCCTCCAAGTACGGCCAGTGGGTGAAACTTTTCATAAGTTCACGGCGGTAATACACCCGGAGGTCCTTCCACTTATGCTTGCACTTTGTCATCGGGAGTTGCATCGATGTGACTATTTCGGACCATGCCAGTTTGCGCAGATAATGCCGATCGGGAGTCTCGGGGTCCCATATCTCTGGGTAGGCGGCGACCATCCGTATAAGGCGCCGCGTGTTGTCTGGATTCCATGACCAATTCATTTTTCTTCTCTGGAAAAACAAAAAGGTTTGGGTTTGAGTGCTGCGCGAAAGTCCATACAGTTTTTTACATTTTTGAAGTGAAAACTTCTTTAGCGGCGCTGAGCACTTTTTTGTATGGGTAAAAACTTTCAAACTCGCGTCAGAGTCCCGTTATGCCGATCGAAAAAGCGTAAGATCGTGGGAAAGGGAGAGGAACTAGTATCTCCCACTCTTTCTACCGCGCCTGAGTCATGGTACAATTATACAAGGCTCGTCGGCTCGTCAGTCCTTTATCGACACTATAATTAGAGCGAGAGAAAGAGTGTTCTCCTACGAAAACCCGAGCGTTCGGGTCGATAGGGGAGTAAACCCGAACAATTCTGTAGCCGTCGAGACCACCTTGCAGGGGCGCTCAGAGGTAGTCTGGGGCCCGGGCTAAAAATTAAATTTTGGGAGATTGTCAATCCTTACATATCATCATATATATCATATATCATATCGCGCGGGGCCCCCATAAGCCCGGGCCCGGGGCAAATTGCCCCCGTTCCCCCTCCGTGCGCCCCTGCTATCTTGTATAGTTGTACCATGACCGTGCCTGAGTCATGGTATAATAACTACAAGGTAGTCCCGACGCCGGCGTCAGTCCCCTATTGCGCACTACAATGAGTGCGAGTGAAAGAGTGTTTTTCTGTAAGTAAGAAACAGAACAAGAAAGGAAGCTAGCTTCGGCAAGCCGAAGCTTATATACCCTTGCAGTCATATTTGATGAATGCTCATCAAATGCATAAGGGCTAAACAACATCGAAACTATGACAATTTTTCTATTCATTTTCCATATTTTCGACTATTGTTCATATGGCAGCTATATGATATAGTTGTCCGATTTTGATGAAATTTAATACGTAATTCAAGAGTAGTTAGAAAACTCTATATTCCAGCAGAAAAAAAACCTTAGGCCAACAGTGAAACACGGCGGAGGAAGTGTTATGGTTTGGGGCTGCATTTCCACAAAAGGAGTGGGGGAAATTAGTGTTTATCGATGGCATAATGGACCAGTATCAATATTTAAAAATTTTAAAAGAAAATTTGAAGCAGTCGGCGGAGAAAATGGGCATTGAAAATACATTTAAGTTATATCAGGACAATGACCCAAAGCACAAGGCGCATAAAGTGAGGTCCTGGTTGCTGTACCACTGCCCAAAGGTCTTGGAAACGCCGCCCCAATCACCTGATCTCAACCCAATTGAGAATTTGTGGAGTGAGTTGGACCGCCGTGTCCACCAAACGCCGATATCATCCATCGCGGAATTAAAAAAACGGCTTCAAGAAGAGTGGGGGAAAATTGGCGGGGATTACACAAAAAAAATAATTCAAAATATGCCAAAACGCTTGAGTGATACCATTAAAAATAATGGGTATCACACAAAGTATTAGAATAAATTTAGTTTTTATATAAAATAGTTTTTTCTTAGTTCTATAAGGAAAAACCGAATATTAATGTAACCTGAATTTCGAGTTGTTTTTTTGTTTTTGTTTAATTTTATTTTTAATTTTTATTATTTTTGTTTTATATGTATATCTATGAATAGATAATAAAAAAAGCTTTCGTTTTCCATTTAAAATTTTTTTTTTAAGTCTTTTTTTAATCGTTTTCTTTGCATTTGAAATTGAGAAAAATAAAAACCGAATATTAATGTGATACACTGTATGTAGATTTGTTTACATCAATTTTTGAATATGATATCTTTCAAATGGCCGCCTCTGGCGTTGATGGCGTATTGTGCCCTTTATGCAGCAGAAGAATTTTTCTTCTATTTTTAATGATTTTTTGATAATGACTAGAAATACGCATTTCAGCCATATTTTTCTCTTTTCCATACAAATTTTTTCCGACATTGTCACCTTCGAAAAATCATAAAAAATAGAAGAAAAATTATTTTTGAAAAATTCTTTTTGCAGTTCCTATTATTTTTGTTTAAAGAAACTTTTTGCATCCAAAAATTTTAGTTTTGAAGCCGAGGGAAAAGTTTTTTTTTTACTTTTTTTTTTAATTGCCCTGTTCAATAAATATCGAATGAGTTGAGAAAAGTATGGTATCATTCAAACGGCATTTGAATTACCTTTCCATTGAAACCAAAAGTTAAAAGAAGCAAGTTCAGGTTTCGAGTATATTTCACTTTTATTTTGACAAAATACTTATGGCCACCATTGTAGAGTTCTATAACACTGTGCGACAAAATTTAACAAAATCTTTGTTTAAGTTACTTTTTTGATTGTTTTCGGTTAAGGTGCATAAGTTATGGACAAAAATATTTATGCAACCTTCTAAGTGATAGGAATTCTTTTTTTATGATAAATTTTATGAAATTATTATTATGAAAATATTTAACACAAAATATTATTTTTTTTTTTACTTCCAATAAACTATTATTTTTTTTAAAAGTGAAATTTTTTTCTGATTTTTTTGGCTTTTTCAGAGGTATCCTCGCGTAACAAGTTCCATACGTAGTCGCCCAGAGTATAGAGCTGGGAGAGTGTAATTACTCTTGTATTACATATTAAATTTTATCAAAATCGGACAAATATATCATATAGCTGCCATACGAGCAATAGTCGAAAATATGGAAAATGAATAGAAAAATAGTAATAGTTTCGATGTTGTTTAGCCCTTATAGATTTTGATCGACATATTTGATGACTGCAAGGGTATATAAGCTTCGGCTTGCCGAAGCTAGCTTCCTTTCTTGTTTTACTTAGTGTTGGAATATGATATCAAAACCAACATCACAAATGTGGTCACACTGCCTAATCCTTTTCTTTATGAATAGTTATCGATATTTCTGTCCTACTTCTCTCTCTTCGTTCTGATCGCTTGAACTGGCTGGTTGTGTGCGCATTAAAATAAATGAATATAAAATCAAAGTCAGTGCCGGATTAGCCATATAGCAGGAGTAGCAAATGCTACGGGCCCCGCGCATTGGGGGGCCCCGCGCGGCCGCGCTCCAACTCCTACCTATCTGATCGTAAAAAAACAAAAATTTAGATAGGAACCTAAAAATAATTTGCATGACTTAAGCGTGAAGCGCTTAGGCTACGCTTTACTCCCATCTGAAAATATGAAACTCGATTTCGTCACGTTATATTTTATCTGAAATAATACCACATTTCTACCCTTCAAGCGGCCAGATTTTCATTTTTTTTATATAGGTATACATTTATTATTTTTTTTTTTTTTTTCGAGGGCATCCGCCAGTTAGATAGAGGCACCTTCCCAATTAAGGGTTCGGACATTCCAGGTGCATATCCTTAAATCATAGTCCATTTTCGTTTTGCGGTGGTCGTCAACATAAGGGGGTATCCTATCCGAGGCTTTCGCTTTGGTCTTCACTGGGCTTCTTTTTTTGCGAGGCGGGTTCCAAACCCCGCGCTCAACCGTTTAACGTCCGGGTGACATCGCTGCACACATTAGCTCACTATCTAGCGGATGCTAAGATAGCTACCCAGGAGGTGCCACGAGGAGGCTGTGTGTCAACTTGCAATCATTCGAAAACAGAGATCGCACTGGCGGCCACCAAGTTGACCGCGATCAGAAAACTTTACTCTGTACGACTGAAAGCCATCCCATCCCATCATCTTGTGTTAGTCATGTTTAAATGTCCTACACCGTTTTTGATGAATTCAAAAAAAGGCTACCCAGCTAAAGAATAATTCTACATTTCTGAAGAAAGCTTGCAGCTTTAATACGTTTTCGAGAATATACACAAATTTTGCGATGACATTTCCTAAAAAGGTTTTAAGTTAGTTAAATATCATTTTATAAAATTCAATTTTGTGTACGATATATTGTACAGAGGAAGGGGGTTTTGTAATTACCTGCCATTTCCCAAAAGTTGCAATTTCTTTGGTCATTAGTTTCGCTCACATCTTCAGAATCGGAAAAGTCGCTCACATCTTCATAATCGGTTACGTCGCTCAACTGAAAGGGAGGCAAAGGGAGATTATGAGGATAAGCATAGTCCTGACAACCGTTATGTTCGACCACGTACCAGTGCAGGTTCCGGATCCTGTAAAACAGGCCTCATGAATTCCATGTCCTCCAAGTACGGCCAGTGGGTGAAACTTTTCATAAGTTCACGGCGGTAATACACCCGGAGGTCCTTCCACTTATGCTTGCACTTTGTCATCGGGAGTTGCATCGATGTGACTATTTCGGACCATGCCAGTTTGCGCAGATAATGCCGATCGGGAGTCTCGGGGTCCCATATCTCTGGGTAGGCGGCGACCATCCGTATAAGGCGCCGCGTGTTGTCTGGATTCCATGACCAATTCATTTTTCTTCTCTGGAAAAACAAAAAGGTTTGGGTTTGAGTGCTGCGCGAAAGTCCATACAGTTTTTTACATTTTTGAAGTGAAAACTTCTTTAGCGGCGCTGAGCACTTTTTTGTATGGGTAAAAACTTTCAAACTCGCGTCAGAGTCCCGTTATGCCGATCGAAAAAGCGTAAGATCGTGGGAAAGGGAGAGGAACTAGTATCTCCCACTCTTTCTACCGCGCCTGAGTCATGGTACAATTATACAAGGCTCGTCGGCTCGTCAGTCCTTTATCGACACTATAATTAGAGCGAGAGAAAGAGTGTTTTCCTACGAAAACCCGAGCGTTCGGGTCGATAGGGGAGTAAACCCGAACAATTCTGTAGCCGTCGAGACCACCTTGCAGGGGCGCTCAGAGGTAGTCTGGGGCCCGGGCTAAAAATTAAATTTTGGGAGATTGTCAATCCTTACATATCATCATATATATCATATATCATATCGCGCGGGGCCCCCATAAGCCTGGGCCCGGGGCAAATTGCCCCCGTTCCCCCCTCCGTGCGCCCCTGCTATCTTGTATAGTTGTACCATGACCGTGCCTGAGTCATGGTATAATAACTACAAGGTAGTCCCGACGCCGGCGTCAGTCCCCTATTGCGCACTACAATGAGTGCGAGTGAAAGAGTGTTTTTCTGTAAGTAAGAAACAGAACAAGAAAGGAAGCTAGCTTCGGCAAGCCGAAGCTTATATACCCTTGCAGTCATATTTGATGAATGCTCATCAAATGCATAAGGGCTAAACAACATCGAAACTATGACAATTTTTCTATTCATTTTCCATATTTTCGACTATTGTTCATATGGCAGCTATATGATATAGTTGTCCGATTTTGATGAAATTTAATACGTAATTCAAGAGTAGTTAGAAAACTCTATATTCCAGCAGAAAAAAACCTTAGGCCAACAGTGAAACACGGCGGAGGAAGTGTTATGGTTTGGGGCTGCATTTCCACAAAAGGAGTGGGGAAATTAGTGTTTATCGATGGCATAATGGACCAGTATCAATATTTAAAAATTTTAAAAGAAAATTTGAAGCAGTCGGCGGAGAAAATGGGCATTGAAAATACATTTAAGTTATATCAGGACAATGACCCAAAGCACAAGGCGCATAAAGTGAGGTCCTGGTTGCTGTACCACTGCCCAAAGGTCTTGGAAACGCCGCCCCAATCACCTGATCTCAACCCAATTGAGAATTTGTGGAGTGAGTTGGACCGCCGTGTCCACCAAACGCCGATATCATCCATAGCGGAATTAAAAAAACGGCTTCAAGAAGAGTGGGGGAAAATTGGCGGGGATTACACAAAAAAAAATAATTCAAAATATGCCAAAACGCTTGAGTGATACCATTAAAAATAATGGGTATCACACAAAGTATTAGAATAAATTTAGTTTTTATATAAAATAGTTTTTTTCTTAGTTCTATAAGGAAAAACCGAATATTAATGTAACCTGAATTTCGAGTTGTTTTTTTGTTTTTGTTTAATTTTATTTTTAATTTTTATTATTTTTGTTTTATATGTATATCTATGAATAGATAAAAAAAAAAGCTTTCGTTTTCCATTTAAAATTTTTTTTTTAAGTCTTTTTTTAATCGTTTTCTTTGCATTTGAAATTGAGAAAAATAAAAACCGAATATTAATGTGATACACTGTATGTAGATTTGTTTACATCAATTTTTGAATATGATATCTTTCAAATGGCCGCCTCTGGCGTTGATGGCGTATTGTGCCCTTTATGCAGCAGAAGAATTTTTCTTCTATTTTTAACGATTTTTTGATAATGACTAGAAATACGCATTTCAGCCATATTTTTCTCTTTTCCATACAAATTTTTTCCGACATTGTCACCTTCGAAAAATCATAAAAAATAGAAGAAAAATTATTTTTGAAAAATTCTTTTTGCAGTTCCTATTATTTTTGTTTAAAGAAACTTTTTGCATCCAAAAATTTTAGTTTTGAAGCCGAGGGAAAAAGTTTTTTTTTTACTTTTTTTTTAATTGCCCTGTTCAATAAATATCGAATGAGTTGAGAAAAGTATGGTATCATTCAAACGGCATTTGAATTACCTTTCCATTGAAACCAAAAGTTAAAAGAAGCAAGTTCAGGTTTCGAGTATATTTCACTTTTATTTTGACAAAATACTTATGGCCACCATTGTAGAGTTCTATAACACTGTGCGACAAAATTTAACAAAATCTTTGTTTAAGTTACTTTTTTGATTGTTTTCGGTTAAGGTGCATAAGTTATGCACAAAAATATTTATGCAACCTTCTAAGTGATAGGAATTCTTTTTTTATGATAAATTTTATGAAATTATTATTATGAAAATATTTAACACAAAATATTATTTTTTTTTTTTACTTCCAATAAACTATTATTTTTTTTAAAAGTGAAATTTTTTTCTGATTTTTTTTGGCTTTTTCAGAGGTATCCTCGCGTAACAAGTTCCATACGTAGTCGCCCAGAGTATAGAGCTGGGAGAAAAAATTTTTCAAGCATTGTGATAAAAGCCTAACGGTATATTTGCTTAATATATTTTAATTAATAGATATTGAACTTGCTAACGCTTATAACGGTGAAAAAATAATTTCCCAATATGTGATTATAAGGCTGTGAAATATGCAAAAATACGCGTTTTTGGGACATTTGAGTGTGCGTAGAAGCTGATTGGCTATTGATATTAACAAATCCACAAACTTATATTCTTATTTTGATTAGTAGAAGTGAAAAATAAGAAAAAATCAACTTAAACATTTTTTTGTCGCACAGTGTAATTACTCTTGAATTACATATTAAATTTTATCAAAATCGGACAAATATATCATATAGCTGCCATACGAGCAATAGTCGAAAATATGGAAAATGAATAGAAAAATAGTAATAGTTTCGATGTTGTTTAGCCCTTATAGATTTTGATCGACATATTTGATGACTGCAAGGGTATATAAGCTTCGGCTTGCCGAAGCTAGCTTCCTTTCTTGTTTTACTTAGTGTTGGAATATGATATCAAAACCAACATCACAAATGTGGTCACACTGCCTAATCCTTTTCTTTATGAATAGTTATCGATATTTCTGTCCTACTTCTCTCTCTTCGTTCTGATCGCTTGAACTGGCTGGTTGTGTGCGCATTAAAATAAATGAATATAAAATCAAAGTCAGTGCCGGATTAGCCATATAGCAGGAGTAGCAAATGCTACGGGCCCCGCGCATTGGGGGGGCCCCGCGCGGCCGCGCTCCAACTCCTACCTATCTGATCGTAAAAAAAACAAAAATTTAGATAGGAACCTAAAAATAATTTGCATGACTTAAGCGTGAAGCGCTTAGGCTACGCTTTACTCCCATCTGAAAATATGAAACTCGATTTCGTCACGTTATATTTTATCTGAAATAATACCACATTTCTACGCTTCAAGCGGCCAGATTTTCATTTTTTTATATAGGTATACATTTATTATTTTTTTTTTTTTTTTTCGAGGGCATCCGCCAGTTAGATAGAGGCACCTTCCCAATTAAGGGTTCGGACATCATAAATCATAGTCCATTTTCGTTTTGCGGTGGTCGTCAACATAAGGGGGTATCCTATCCGAGGCTTTCGCTTTGGTCTTCACTGGGCTTCTTTTTTTGCGAGGCGGGTTCCAAACCCCGCGCTCAACCGTTTAACGTCCGGGTGACATCGCTGCACACATTAGCTCACTATCTAGCGGATGCTAAGATAGCTACCCAGGAGGTGCCACGAGGAGGCTGTGTGTCAACTTGCAATCATTCGAAAACAGAGATCGCACTGGCGGCCACCAAGTTGACCGCGATCAGAAAACTTTACTCTGTACGACTGAAAGCCATCCCATCCCATCATCTTGTGTTAGTCATGTTTAAATGTCCTACACCGTTTTTGATGAATTCAAAAAAAGGCTACCCAGCTAAAGAATAATTCTACATTTCTGAAGAAAGCTTGCAGCTTTAATACGTTTTCGAGAATATACACAAATTTTGCGATGACATTTCCTAAAAAGGTTTTAAGTTAGTTAAATATCATTTTATAAAATTCAATTTTGTGTACGATATATTGTACAGAGGAAGGGGGTTTTGTAATTACCTGCCATTTCCCAAAAGTTGCAATTTCTTTGGTCATTAGTTTCGCTCACATCTTCAGAATCGGAAAAGTCGCTCACATCTTCATAATCGGTTACGTCGCTCAACTGAAAGGGAGGCAAAGGGAGATTATGAGGATAAGCATAGTCCTGACAACCGTTATGTTCGACCACGTACCAGTGCAGGTTCCGGATCCTGTAAAACAGGCCTCATGAATTCCATGTCCTCCAAGTACGGCCAGTGGGTGAAACTTTTCATAAGTTCACGGCGGTAATACACCCGGAGGTCCTTCCACTTATGCTTGCACTTTGTCATCGGGAGTTGCATCGATGTGACTATTTCGGACCATGCCAGTTTGCGCAGATAATGCCGATCGGGAGTCTCGGGGTCCCATATCTCTGGGTAGGCGGCGACCATCCGTATAAGGCGCCGCGTGTTCTCTGGATTCCATGACCAATTCATTTTTCTTCTCTGGAAAAACAAAAAGGTTTGGGTTTGAGTGCTGCGCGAAAGTCCATACAGTTTTTTACATTTTTGAAGTGAAAACTTCTTTAGCGGCGCTGAGCACTTTTTTGTATGGGTAAAAACTTTCAAACTCGCGTCAGAGTCCCGTTATGCCGATCGAAAAAGCGTAAGATCGTGGGAAAGGGAGAGGAACTAGTATCTCCCACTCTTTCTACCGCGCCTGAGTCATGGTACAATTATACAAGGCTCGTCGGCTCGTCAGTCCTTTATCGACACTATAATTAGAGCGAGAGAAAGAGTGTTTTCCTACGAAAACCCGAGCGTTCGGGTCGATAAGGGAGTAAACCCGAACAATTCTGTAGCCGTCGAGACCACCTTGCAGGGGCGCTCAGAGGTAGTCTGGGGCCCGGGCTAAAAATTAAATTTTGGGAGATTGTCAATCCTTACATATCATCATATATATCATATATCATATCGCGCGGGGCCCCCATAAGCCCGGGCCCGGGGCAAATTGCCCCCTTTCCCCCCTCCGTGCGCCCCTGCTATCTTGTATAGTTGTACCATGACCGTGCCTGAGTCATGGTATAATAACTACAAGGTAGTCCCGACGCCGGCGTCAGTCCCCTATTGCGCACTACAATGAGTGCGAGTGAAAGAGTGTTTTTCTGTAAGTAAGAAACAGAACAAGAAAGGAAGCTAGCTTCGGCAAGCCGAAGCTTATATACCCTTGCAGTCATATTTGATGAATGCTCATCAAATGCATAAGGGCTAAACAACATCGAAACTATGACAATTTTTCTATTCATTTTCCATATTTTCGACTATTGTTCATATGGCAGCTATATGATATAGTTGTCCGATTTTGATGAAATTTAATACGTAATTCAAGAGTAGTTAGAAAACTCTATATTCCAGCAGAAAAAAAAACCTTAGGCCAACAGTGAAACACGGCGGAGGAAGTGTTATGGTTTGGGGCTGCATTTCCACAAAAGGAGTGGGGAAATTAGTGTTTATCGATGGCATAATGGACCAGTATCAATATTTAAAAATTTTAAAAGAAAATTTGAAGCAGTCGGCGGAGAAAATGGGCATTGAAAATACATTTAAGTTATATCAGGACAATGACCCAAAGCACAAGGCGCATAAAGTGAGGTCCTGGTTGCTGTACCACTGCCCAAAGGTCTTGGAAACGCCGCCCCAATCACCTGATCTCAACCCAATTGAGAATTTGTGGAGTGGGTTGGACCGCCGTGTCCACCAAACGCCGATATCATCCATAGCGGAATTAAAAAAACGGCTTCAAGAAGAGTGGGGGAAAATTGGCGGGGATTACACAAAAAAAATAATTCAAAATATGCCAAAACGCTTGAGTGATACCATTAAAAATAATGGGTATCACACAAAGTATTAGAATAAATTTAGTTTTTATATAAAATAGTTTTTTTCTTAGTTCTATAAGGAAAAACCGAATATTAATGTAACCTGAATTTCGAGTTGTTTTTTTGTTTTTGTTTAATTTTATTTTTAATTTTTATTATTTTTGTTTTATATGTATATCTATGAATAGATAATAAAAAAAGCTTTCGTTTTCCATTTAAAAATTTTTTTTAAGTCTTTTTTTAATCGTTTTCTTTGCATTTGAAATTGAGAAAAATAAAAACCGAATATTAATGTGATACACTGTATGTAGATTTGTTTACATCAATTTTTGAATATGATATCTTTCAAATGGCCGCCTCTGGCGTTGATGGCGTATTGTGCCCTTTATGCAGCAGAAGAATTTTTCTTCTATTTTTAATGATTTTTTGATAATGACTAGAAATACGCATTTCAGCCATATTTTTCTCTTTTCCATACAAATTTTTTCCGACATTGTCACCTTCGAAAAATCATAAAAAATAGAAGAAAAATTATTTTTGAAAAATTCTTTTTGCAGTTCCTATTATTTTTGTTTAAAGAAACTTTTTGCATCCAAAAATTTTAGTTTTGAAGCCGAGGGAAAAAGTTTTTTTTTACTTTTTTTTTAATTGCCCTGTTCAATAAATATCGAATGAGTTGAGAGAAAGTATGGTATCATTCAAACGGCATTTGAATTACCTTTCCATTGAAACCAAAAGTTAAAAGAAGCAAGTTCAGGTTTCGAGTATATTTCACTTTTATTTTGACAAAATACTTATGGCCACCATTGTAGAGTTCTATAACACTGTGCGACAAAATTTAACAAAATCTTTGTTTAAGTTACTTTTTTGATTGTTTTCGGTTAAGGTGCATAAGTTATGCACAAAAATATTTATGCAACCTTCTAAGTGATAGGAATTCTTTTTTTATGATAAATTTTATGAAATTATTATTATGAAAATATTTAACACAAAATATTATTTTTTTTTTTACTTCCAATAAACTATTATTTTTTTTAAAAGTGAAATTTTTTTCTGATTTTTTTGGCTTTTTCAGAGGTATCCTCGCGTAACAAGTTCCATACGTAGTCGCCCAGAGTATAGAGCTGGGAGAAAAAATTTTTCAAGCATTGTGATAAAAGCCTAACGGTATATTTGCTTAATATATTTTAATTAATAGATATTGAACTTGCTAACGCTTATAACGGTGAAAAAATATTTTCCCAATATGTGATTATAAGGCTGTGAAATATGCAAAAATACGCGTTTTTGGGACATTTGAGTGTGCGTAGAAGCTGATTGGCTATTGATATTAACAAATCCACAAACTTATATTCTTATTTTGATTAGTAGAAGTGAAAAATAAGAAAAAATCAACTTAAACATTTTTTTGTCGCACAGTGTAATTACTCTTGAATTACATATTAAATTTTATCAAAATCGGACAAATATATCATATAGCTGCCATACGAGCAATAGTCGAAAATATGGAAAATGAATAGAAAAATAGTAATAGTTTCGATTTATAGATTTTGATCGACATATTTGATGACTGCAAGGGTATATAAGCTTCGGCTTGCCGAAGCTAGCTTCCTTTCTTGTTTTACTTAGTGTTGGAATATGATATCAAAACCAACATCACAAATGTGGTCACACTGCCTAATCCTTTTCTTTATGAATAGTTATCGATATTTCTGTCCTACTTCTCTCTCTTCGTTCTGATCGCTTGAACTGGCTGGTTGTGTGCGCATTAAAATAAATGAATATAAAATCAAAGTCAGTGCCGGATTAGCCATATAGCAGGAGTAGCAAATGCTACGGGCCCCGCGCATTGGGGGGGGGCCCCGCGCGGCCGCGCTCCAACTCCTACCTATCTGATCGTAAAAAAAACAAAAATTTAGATAGGAACCTAAAAATAATTTGCATGACTTAAGCGTGAAGCGCTTAGGCTACGCTTTACTCCCATCTGAAAATATGAAACTCGATTTCGTCACGTTATATTTTATCTGAAATAATACCACATTTCTACCCTTCAAGCGGCCAGATTTTCATTTTTTTATATAGGTATACATTTATTATTTTTTTTTTTTTTCGAGGGCATCCGCCAGTTAGATAGAGGCACCTTCCCAATTAAGGGTTCGGACATTCCAGGTGCATATCCTTAAATCATAGTCCATTTTCGTTTTGCGGTGGTCGTCAACATAAGGGGGTATCCTATCCGAGGCTTTCGCTTTGGTCTTCACTGGGCTTCTTTTTTTGCGAGGCGGGTTCCAAACCCCGCGCTCAACCGTTTAACGTCCGGGTGACATCGCTGCACACATTAGCTCACTATCTAGCGGATGCTAAGATAGCTACCCAGGAGGTGCCACGAGGAGGCTGTGTGTCAACTTGCAATCATTCGAAAACAGAGATCGCACTGGCGGCCACCAAGTTGACCGCGATCAGAAAACTTTACTCTGTACGACTGAAAGCCATCCCATCCCATCATCTTGTGTTAGTCATGTTTAAATGTCCTACACCGTTTTTGATGAATTCAAAAAAAGGCTACCCAGCTAAAGAATAATTCTACATTTCTGAAGAAAGCTTGCAGCTTTAATACGTTTTCGAGAATATACACAAATTTTGCGATGACATTTCCTAAAAAGGTTTTAAGTTAGTTAAATATCATTTTATAAAATTCAATTTTGTGTACGATATATTGTACAGAGGAAGGGGGTTTTGTAATTACCTGCCATTTCCCAAAAGTTGCAATTTCTTTGGTCATTAGTTTCGCTCACATCTTCAGAATCGGAAAAGTCGCTCACATCTTCATAATCGGTTACGTCGCTCAACTGAAAGGGAGGCAAAGGGAGATTATGAGGATAAGCATAGTCCTGACAACCGTTATGTTCGACCACGTACCAGTGCAGGTTCCGGATCCTGTAAAACAGGCCTCATGAATTCCATGTCCTCCAAGTACGGCCAGTGGGTGAAACTTTTCATAAGTTCACGGCGGTAATACACCCGGAGGTCCTTCCACTTATGCTTGCACTTTGTCATCGGGAGTTGCATCGATGTGACTATTTCGGACCATGCCAGTTTGCGCAGATAATGCCGATCGGGAGTCTCGGGGTCCCATATCTCTGGGTAGGCGGCGACCATCCGTATAAGGCGCCGCGTGTTCTCTGGATTCCATGACCAATTCATTTTTCTTCTCTGGAAAAACAAAAAGGTTTGGGTTTGAGTGCTGCGCGAAAGTCCATACAGTTTTTTACATTTTTGAAGTGAAAACTTCTTTAGCGGCGCTGAGCACTTTTTTGTATGGGTAAAAACTTTCAAACTCGCGTCAGAGTCCCGTTATGCCGATCGAAAAAGCGTAAGATCGTGGGAAAGGGAGAGGAACTAGTATCTCCCACTCTTTCTACCGCGCCTGAGTCATGGTACAATTATACAAGGCTCGTCGGCTCGTCAGTCCTTTATCGACACTACAATTAGAGCGAGAGAAAGAGTGTTTTCCTACGAAAACCCGAGCGTTCGGGTCGATAGGGAGTAAACCCGAACAATTCTGTAGCCGTCGAGACCACCTTGCAGGGGCGCTCAGAGGTAGTCTGGGGCCCGGGCTAAAAATTAAATTTTGGGAGATTGTCAATCCTTACATATCATCATATATATCATATATCATATCGCGCGGGGCCCCCATAAGCCCGGGCCCGGGGCAAATTGCCCCCTTTCCCCCTCCGTGCGCCCCTGCTATCTTGTATAGTTGTACCATGACCGTGCCTGAGTCATGGTATAATAACTACAAGGTAGTCCCGACGCCGGCGTCAGTCCCCTATTGCGCACTACAATGAGTGCGAGTGAAAGAGTGTTTTTCTGTAAGTAAGAAACAGAACAAGAAAGGAAGCTAGCTTCGGCAAGCCGAAGCTTATATACCCTTGCAGTCATATTTGATGAATGCTCATCAAATGCATAAGGGCTAAACAACATCGAAACTATGACAATTTTTCTATTCATTTTCCATATTTTCGACTATTGTTCATATGGCAGCTATATGATATAGTTGTCCGATTTTGATGAAATTTAATACGTAATTCAAGAGTAGTTAGAAAACTCTATATTCCAAAAATTATGCTTTTCTGATAAAAAACAACGATGTTATAATTTTATTTCCCGTATTTCGATATAGATTTTTCGATCTTTCCTGTTGATAACGTTGTCGGATTTTAATGAAATTTTTTTCTCGATTCAAGAATTATTAAAAAACTCCATGTTTTGAAAATCATGCTCGTGGGATAAAAAACAACAACGCTATAATTTTTTTTTCATTATTTATATATATTTTTTTCGATCTTTTGTATGGCAGCTATATGATAGAGTTATCCGATTTTGATCAAATTTTATCCGAAATTCAATAGTGGTTAGGAAACGCCATCTTGAAGAAATCAAGTCGATCTGATCAAAAACAACTGCGTGAGAATTTTTCATTTCATTCCCTCGTATGGGAGCTATTCGATATAGTCGGCCGATCCGGCTCGTTCCGACTTATATACTGCGTGAGTTTAAGGAGGACTTTTATATGACAATAAGAATTAATTGTTTCGTAATTTTTGGTTTTCAATCAAAGCTGCCCTTTAGGACTCGCTCCCATATTGTCCGCCCTTTTATACATTTTTGTACAATAATCTATGTTACGCCTCGTATCTGCTTGCTGCAATTATTGCAAAAAGTATTTTGAAGTGAAAACTTCTTTAGCGGCGCTGAGCAGGGTAAAAACATTCAAACTCGCGTCAGGGTCCCGTTATGCTGATCGAAAAAGCGTAAGATCGAGGGGAAGGGAGAGGAACTAGAGTCTCCCACTCTTTCTACCGTGCCTGAGTCATGGTCATGGTACAATTATACAAGGTAGTCTCGTCGGCTGCAAAATCGCTCGGGATTTCGAAGTGAGAGGTTGTCCGCGAACGATTTTTTCTCAAAACGTTATCCCTTGTGTGCTTGTGAAAAATACTTGTTGCAATTATTGCAGCAAGCACATACAAGGCGTAACATGTAATATTGCAAAAAAATATTTTGAAATGTGAACAATATGGGAGCGAGGCCTGAAGGGCAGCGCGGCCGCTCTCCAACTCCTATCTATTTGATCGTAAAAAAAAAAAAAATTTGATAGGAACCTAAATATAATTTGCATGACTTAAGCGTGAAGCGATTAGGCTATGCTTTACTCCCATCTGAAAATATAAAACTCGATTTCGTCACGTTATATTTTATCTGAAATTAAACCACATTTCTACCCTTCAAGCGGCCAGATTTTAATTTTTTATATAGGTATACATTTATTTTGCGAGTTTACGTAGCCGAGATTGTACTTTTTTTTTTATCGATTTTTATATTATATAGATTATCAGTATTTCGAGAAAAAGTAGGCAAACTATTTAAATTTTATTGACCCAGTCACGTGGTCAGTCACAATCCAATCTACTGTGGTTTGTTGATTTATTATAAAATATAGATTCATTTTATGAGTGAACATAGCTGACCTTTTTTTGAATCGATTATCATATCGATCATGTTTCGAGAGTATTGAAAGCTAGTAACGGGCCAAGAACGTCTTAATCATCTCACTTTGTTGAATATAGAGCATGATTTGCTTAAAGAAGTCGTTATTGAAAGTGTTATCTCTAAATTTGCCCATATTAAATCCAGAAAAGTTTATTTGTAACAATTTTGTTTTATTTAATACCCTAAACTTGAGAACCTAAAGCAAAGCAAGGGCCCCTTGACAGAATTTGCTACAGGCCCCGCGCTAGCTTAATCCGGCACTGATCAAAGTGAATATAAATACTGTCTTTTATTTAAAACAGTCGACTCTCGTTAATTTGAAACTGGAGGGACTCTTGAAATATTTCGAATTATCGAGTGTTTGAAATATCAAATGGTTCGACATTTGCGAGAGAAAATAAATAAATCTTCGAATTATTAAGTGTTGGTTAATGTTTATTTATTAATATAAAAATGATAAGAATTAAGAGGTACATTCGTGTACGTACATGTATTCGTAATGTGAATTAATTATTCTTTCGAAAGAACTTTGTTATACTGGTTTGCTTTAAAGCACAATTCTGCTGCTAAAACTGCTCAATAACTTTTTTAAAGAGAAAAAGTGCCTGAAATGCTTTTTCATCACTTTCGTTTTGTAGACATAAGTTTTGTAAGGTATCAAATTGAGGATCTTGCTTTCTTAACTTACACCTCTGCCAAAGGTTCTTTATACTTTCTAGGGCTCATAGCTAACACTAACTTTTGATATGCATACCAACGAAACAGTAACAGTAATTGAATAACTACACAAACCAAATCGTAAGAAGTGTGTGCGTCAAATGGTCAAACTACATATATACATAATCAAAACGAAAACAAAGGCAAGTTTTAACTTGTCGCAAAATTTCCGACTTTTTTTTCTGCAACTTTGAATTGTCGAGTGTTAGACGCTGATGAGTTCGAATTAACACGTGGTTTTGTTAAATATCAATGATTTTTTCGTTTGAATTACCAAGTGTATGAAAATGTACTGATTTAGTTCGAAATATAAAGAGATTTCGTAGGGACCTCGAGATAACTTTGAATTATAGAGAGGTTCGAATTATCGCAGGTTTGAATTAATGAGAGTCGACTGTACTATAACCTCCAAAACTTAGAGTTAAGACTTATTTACTATCTTTACAACTATAATATTCTATTATTTTGTTTATTTAATGTTTATTTGTTATTATACCCTTGCAGAGCAAAAGGGGATTATAATTTCAGTCAGAAGTTTGCAACGCAGTGAAGGAGACACCTCAGACCCCATAAAGTATATAAATTCTTGATCAGCATCACCATCTGAATCCAAATCCGTCTGTACGTATGTCCGTCTGTCTGTCTGTCTGTCTGTCCGTCTGTCCGTCTGTCCGTCTGTCCGTCTGTCCTCCTGTCGGTTTCTATGTAAACTAGTCTCTCAGTTTTAAAGCTATCTGGCTGAAACTTTCCCAAAAGTTGTCTAGTTGTTGCACGCAGTATATAGGTCGGAACGAGCCGGATCGGCCGACTATATCGGATAGCTCCCATACGAGAGAATGAAATTAAAAATTCTTACTCCTTTGTTTTTGATCAGATCGACTTGATTCCTTCCAGATGGCGTTTTCTAACCACTTTTAAATTTCGGATTAAATTTTATCAAAATCGGATAACTCTATCATATAGCTGCCATAGGAGAGATCAGAAAATATATATATAAATAATGGAAAACAAGAAAGGAAGCTAGCTTCGGCAAGCCGAAGCTTATATACCCTTGCAGACATCAAATATGTCGAACAAAATATATAAAGGCTAACAGCATCGAAGCTATGACGGTTTTTGTATAATCAACAATGGTAATTTAAAATCTGAGGACTTCTTAATATATAATAGTATAACAAGAATGATCAAAATATAGAAATAATCTGAATTATCGCATTATACAATTATTGGTGGACCTGCCTAAGTTATTGATGTTTATTTCAAAAACGGATCGCATCTTCCTCTTGAAAAACTCCTTATATTTAGAAGGTATTTTGTAGAAATTATATACCTGGTTATTTTTAATTTTTCTTAAAATTACGCAATATTAACAATAGGTATCAGGTGCGCACACCTGCACATTTATTACAGTGCACAAGCGACCTAATTTACCTAAGACCCTTCTAAAAAGGGTTACCAAATGTCGTAAAATTGCATCATCGACACGTGCACTACCTGTATGTAGGGAAAAAGAAAAGGATAACCAAATTAACAGGTAAATCACCAACTTACGAGTATTTATTGACGCGTACGCCTAAGCTGCGGATTAGTCTGTGATTGACAGTTGCCGAGTTACAACTTATACAAGTGGTGCAGTATTTTTTACAGTGCGAGTTTTTTTTAAACGTTTGTGTAGAAGTGAAAAGTTGAAGTGGTTAAAACAACAAAACAAATCTTGGAAATATTTGATTTGGTAAGTCATTCGTTTGTATACAGTTTGAAGTGGAAGTTAATTCTACTAGGACTTAGCCATAACCCATTCATTAATACCACTTTTATTAATGTGGTCTAATCAAACATTCGCTATGTATTTTTTCTTCCAATTTTTTTTAACAGCCAATTCCAGAGAATGCCACGTAAATCTTCTTTGTCGCAAGAACAGCGTAGGCAAGCTGCGCTTGCTCGTAGCCGAGATCGATATGCACAAAATTCGTCTCAGATAAGGACCAGAAATGCCCAGCATATTGCCTTGACTCGCTCTACGAATATCGATGTGGTAGCAGAAATTCGAGCACGAGAAACTGCTGCCCTCCCTCTGAGAAGGCGTAGTGCACGAATTCGAGCTATTGAACGTGTACGGGACGCCGCAGCTTACGCCAATACCAGGGAAAATTTTGAAGAACGACGACGGCAGCAGGCCCTAAATACTGCCAGCCATGCAGCTCGCAGGACTATAGAGGAAAATCGTGAGCCCGAACGCGAACGGGACGCTGCAGCGCGGGCACGAACTCGAGCTATCTCCGAAAACCGTCGACGAGAGCAGTTGCGAAACACTGCCGATCATGCTACCTGGAGACTAGCAGAGGAAAACCGAGGACCCGAGCGTACACGGGATGCTGCAGCGCGTGCGCGGACCCGAGCGAACTCCGAGGAACGGCAACGGGAGCAGTTGCAAAACACTGCCGATCATGCTACCTGGAGACTAGCAGAGGAAAACCGAGGACCCGAGCGTACACGGGATGCTGCAGCGCGTGCGCGGATCCGAGCGAACTCCGAGGAACGGCAACGGGAGCAGTTGCAAAACACTGCCGATCATGCTACCTGGAGACTAGCAGAGGAAAACCGAGGACCCGAGCGTACACGGGATGCTGCAGCGCGTGCGCGGACCCGAGCGAACTCCGAGGAACGGCAACGGGAGCAGTTGCGAGACACTACCGATCGTGCTACCTGGAGACTAGCAGAGGAAAACCGAGGACCCGAGCGTAGACGGGATGCTGCAGCGCGTGCGCGGACCCGAGCGAACTCCGAGGAACGGCAACGGGAGCAGTTGCGGGACACTACCAATCGTGCTACCTGGAGACTAGCAGAGGAAAACCGAGGACCCGAGCGTACACGGGATGCTGCAGCGCGTGCGCGGACCCGAGCGAACTCCGAGGAACGGCGACGAGAGCAGTTGCAAAACACTGCCGATCATGCTACCTGGAGACTAGCAGAGGAAAACCGAGGACCCGAGCGTAGACGGGATGCTGCAGCGCGCGCGCGGACCCGAGCGAACTCCGAGGAACGGCGACGAGAGCAGTTGCGAAACACTGCCGATCATGCTACCTGGAGAGCGGCAGAGGTTAACCGAGCACCCGAGCGTACACGGGATGCTGCAGCACATGCAAGGACACGGGCGAACTCCGAGGAACGACGACGGGAGCAGTTGCGAAATACTGCCGATCATGCTACCTGGAGAGCGGCAGAGGTTAACCGAGCACCCGAGCGTACACGGGATGCTGCAGCACACGCAAGGATGCGGGCAATTTCTGAGGAACGACAAAGAGAGCAGTCACAAAACACTGCAAGCCGCGCTGTCTGGAGAGCGAATGATGCAAATCGAGGACCGGAGCGAGAGCGGGACGCGGAAGCTCACAGGATTGCCAGGAACGACCCCATTTCTCGGGAACATCAGATACACAACAGGACATTGCAACAACGGGAAACACGTCTACAGAGGAGGCTTCGGGAGCAACGGATTCGGGAAATGGCTGAGGAACGACTCTTGACGTATAGGACCAGTTCGGAGAATCGACAGGCTGAATCTTCACGACAGTCTCAACGAAACATGGATGCTAGAGCTGGACTTTCCGCAGACGAAAGAGAGGATCAACGGGAACAACAACGCCGAAGGAGCCGAGCGTCAGCAAAGGAGCAGTATCTACAAAACATCAAATACGGACCAACTGAATGCTGCATATGCTGTGGAGGGACTTGGTTTATATCTCAGGTGAGTGCTTTGAACAAATTTACTATATCGTCTAAGTTTCCGAATATGAATGTAGGCAACGCATTTTATTTAAGTAGTAAATTTCCCAGTCCGTCCGGCAAATACAAATTTTGCAGCACATGTCGCCAGGCCGTTTCCAAAGGTAGAATACCATCTCTGTGTCTTGGTAATGGTTTTGATTTTCCAGAGATTCCCGAGTGTCTCAAAAATTTAACATGTCTTGAAGAGCGCCTCATTTCTCCCCGAATTCCCTTTATGCGCATTATATCCCTAGGATATGAAAGGCAATGCGGAATAAGAGGCGCTGTAGTTAATGTCCCAATTTCTGTACCTGATACAGTAAGTGCGCTCCCCGCTCTTTTGATTCTACACATGTTATCCAAGTTCACTTAAAGAGAAAGTTAGAATACTCCCATAATTTCATGACGGAAACAATTCGTCCGTCGAGAGTGCTTGAAGCAGTGCGTTATTTAGTAAACACAGAGCTGTATAGAAAGCACAATATCTCATTAATTGGTGATTGGCTGAATGAAATGAGAGATAGCGAAGAAGTACCATTCATCGCAGATGAATCTGACCGAGAAGAAGTTGAACAGCTTTTGCGCCTTCAACATTCTCAACCAAACGACCAACAGGATGAAAATTTAAATCCTGGTGGTCACGAAACGCTATTAGAAAATAATAACGGGAATGATTTTCAGCGTATTGCTTTGGCTCCCGGTGAAGGCCGCCGTCCCACAAATTTAACCCTAGATGACGATGCTGAAGAACTTTCATTTCCAACAATATCTTGTGGTGAAATTTTTAAGGCCAAGACCACCTACGCAAAAAAAGCGAGGTCCCAAATTCGATATTACGATCGACGTTGTGCAGTTGTTCCTAAAGACCTTTATATGTACAAATTTTATGAGATGCAGCGAATTCAAAACTCCATTTCCATTGCCTTACGAAAAAAATCAGGTGCGGTAACTGCTGCAAACGTAAGGGATGAATCTTTTATTGACAGACTAGTGCAGCATGACGACGGGTATCATATTTTAAAAGGTTTGCGTTCAGCTCCTGCTCATTGGGAAGCAGAAAAGAAAAAGGTCATAGCAATGATAAGACAATTTGGTTTGCCTACATTTTTTATCACCCTTTCTGCTGCTGAAACAAAATGGAATGAACTTTTGATTATTCTTTCTCTTTTGTTAGATAACAAAATAATAAATGAGGAGGAAGCTGCATCATTATCCAGTACCGAAAAAGCTCGACTGATCCGATCCGACCCAGTAACTTGCTCCCGTTACTTTGACTACAGGTTCCGTCAATTATTAAAATTATTCAAAAGCTCCGAAATATTTGGGGAGTATACCCTAACACATTATTATTGGAGGATCGAGTTCCAGCACAGAGGCTCTCCACACTCTCATGGAATGTACTGGCTTTCTGGAGCGCCAAACCTCGAAGGAGCGGAAAATTCTGATGAATTAGTACGTTTTATTGATAGGTTTATTACTACCAGCGGAAACGATCCTGAATTGCAAGAAGTAATTCAATATCAGCGCCATAAGCATAGTTCATCGTGCTTAAGAGAACTGCGAGGCCAGGAATTTTGCCGCTTCAATATGCCATACCCTCCCATGCCTGAAACTCTCATCTTATATCCTTTGGAAGAAAATGAAGCCAGTCTTGACACTCATAAAGCGTTGTTTAGAAAAATTAAAAATATTTTAAAATCTTGTCCTGAAGATGAAGCAGCGACCTACAACGATTTTAATTATTTTCTTTCCCAACTTGGAAGCACATTTGAGGAGTACAAGCTTGCAGTTAGATCCAGCTTAAAAAAGCCCCAGGTATTTTTACGTCGTCAATTTTCTGATAGGTTGTTAAATGCGTATAATAAGAGTATCTTAGAATTACATAGAGCCAACATGGATATCCAATTTATCTTAGACGCTTATGCCTGTTGTAGTTACATAATTAACTACATTAACAAATCCAACCGCGGCGTGTCTCAACTGATGCGGGAAGCAATGACTGAAATGCAACACGGAAACATTTCAATTAAAAGAAAGTTGCAACACCTAGGGAGCAAATTTATAAACGCTACGGAGATATCAGCCCAAGAAGCTGCCTACAATATTTTAGGCTTACACATGTCTGAGGCTAGTGAAGGAAATATTTTTATAAACACTTGCCATCCAGATAAAAGAGTTCGCATAGTTCGATCCAACAGAGAACTAGAACAGCTTCCAGGAGACTCAACTGATATTTTTGAGCGAAATTTACTCGACCGATATGTGCAAAGGCATGAGTTATTAGAGTCAGTATGCCTTGCAGAATTTGCGGCTTGGTACAAATTTTCTAGGTCAAATACACGAGCAAATCCTTCCAACGAAGATTATGAAGAGCCGATGGACTTGGAACCAGATAACGAAAATTTGGCAGGCGAACAAAGTTACCAACTGCTGGATGGGACTGGGTTTGTAAAAAAACGTAAGCATGCCCTAATCCTCCGATGGGTCCGATTTAGTTTAAATTCTTCCCCATCCGACTATTTTCGAGAGCACGTAATGCTTTTCTTTCCCTGGAGAAATGAAGATACTGACCTCATCTCCAACGATAACGAGAGCACCTTCAGAAACAACTATGAGCTAATTAAACGCAATAAAGCGGAATACGATGTTTTTGATGATATGGAATTGGACAGAGTTCTTCAAGAGCTGCAAAATGTTGATAGACAAGAAAGTGGTCCTCTTCCTGACCAACCTGCTTCCCAATACTTAGATGAAGAGTTCAGAGCTCTGGCAGTGCCAAACGTCGGCCAAAACATAAATATGTTTCAGGATGATGATGCTGCTAACGTTGAAGAGGGCGAGCTTCAACTTATTAGACTTCCACCGTTGGTATCAGAAGACAATCTTTGCTCGCTTACCCGGTCGCTCAATTCAAAACAGCGCCAGTATTATGCCCATGTAATGCATAATGTAGCAGCAAAAAAAACATTTTATGAATACGTTGGCGGAGGGGCTGGAGTAGGCAAAAGTAGATTGATTTCGACTATTTATCAGTCTATAACTTGGCGAGCAAGTAAAATTCCTGGGGCAACTGATTCTCCAAAGGTATTATTATGTGCTCCTACCGGAAAAGCTGCTTTTGGAATTGGAGGACTCACCCTTCACTCCATATTCTCCCTTCCAGTTAACCAGTCATCTGGTCCATTAAGGCCTTTAAGCAATGACTCAGTTAACACAATTCATTGTAAGTTAATGGACCTACAATTAATAATTATTGATGAAATTTCGATGGTCGGTTCCAAAATGCTTTGGTATTTGGATCAAAGACTAAGACAAATTTTTAGAAGCCAAGATTTAATATTCGGTGGCAAATCAATAATTGTGTTTGGAGATCTCAAGCAGCTTTCTCCAGTTGGGGATCGTTGGATATTCTTAGAAAATACCAACAATCCATATAACATTATCGCTGGAACTAATCTTTGGGATAATTTTAAATTTTTTGAGCTGACCGAAATAATGCGGCAACGCGACGACCACGCATTTGCGCTAGCTCTAAACAATATGTCTGAAGCCAACATGTCGGTCACAGACATAGAACTCCTTAGGCAGAGAGTAGTCCCCCCAACTGAGGTTCCCGACGATGCCACCCACCTATTTTGCTCAAATGATGAGGTGGATCGCTATAATACATTGAAACTGGCACAAATTAACACAGAAGAGTTTATTTCAACTGCAATAGATACAATTAAATCGGCAAACATGCAGCAGAGTCACAGAGAAAGAACTCTTAGAAATGCAAAAAATATGAAAACGTCGGAAACCCAGGGATTATCATATATTCTTCATCTGAAAAGAACTGCAAAATATATGGTAACCGTTAATATAGACACCAATGATGGACTGGTAAATGGTGCAACTGGCGACCTCATGCAAATAGACAGTTGTATGGTAAACGGTTCGCTTTTGGTTACAGGGCTGTGGATTAAGTTTTCTGATCCAACGGTTGGAGCTATTGCTAGATCAAAAGTGAGAGGAAATGAGCATTCAGATTGGACTCCGATAAAAAAGGTTTCACGAGTATTTCGATGTGGAACTTCAGAGCATTCTACAGTAGATCGCAAGCAATTCCCAGTTGTTCCTGCTGAGGCTATTACCATCCATAAAAGCCAAGGAGCCACCTACAGCAAAGTCGCAGTGCATCTTAAAAGAGGCATTAAGCGAGCTTCACTTTATGTAGCGTGTAGCAGGGCAACAAGCGCATCGGGTCTTTTCCTAATAGGCGACTTTGTTCCTCCAACAAGATTTGGAGCAACAAATGTCCAAACTGAACTTCAAAGTTTAAGAGAGGAAAAGACCTTGACTACGCAATACGAATTCTTGGCCAATGAAAATACTATCTCATTATATTACCACAATGTTGAGTCTCTTCGTGCCCATCGCGAAGATATATCCAACGATAAAATTATTTGTTCCGCTGACTTCTTATGTTTTGTCGAAACCTGGTCTCTTCCAAGAGAAGAGTACAGCCTTATAGATTTCAACATCATAGGAAGAATTGACAGCAATCGATTGAATAATATTGGAAAGAATGGAATAATTATTTTTGCAAAGCAGAGTATCTTCCATAGAGTGGTCCTTCTGTTTGAGACGAATAAGTTTTTTTGAATTCAAGGGCCACTTATCAATCGATTGCTTTTAAATATCTTGATACATCATTTATCATTGTTTATAGGAGTCCCGGATATCCTATAGCAAGATTTCGAAATGAAATTATAAATGACGTTCAAAGAGTTCGCAGTATGGAAAATAATAAAGTGGTTATATTAGGAGATTTTAACATATGCAGGTCCACACGAACTGATTCCTTAGAGGAAATTCTAAATGCTCATAACCTTGTACCAATTAATAGTAGTCCAACGACAAAGCATCAAACGCAAATAGATTGGTTTTTTGCTGATACTGGTATTTCAGAAGCTGTTGCCCTTACATATGAGACCCCATACAGTCATCATGATGGTGTTTTCTTAAAAGTGTAGCCTATAAGTAATTATGTATAAGTTAATAATTAATTTCTTGGATAACGTATTTTCTATAATTGTACAAGTATGTTAAGTTGTTATTTGTATTTATTAAGGGTTATTTAATTAAGTACCTAATTGTATAAATAAATTGTATAAAATTAAGTCTTGGTTTAAAATAATGTGCAATTTAATTTTTAAGTAGTTAAAATTTCCCCCTCGTGGATTGAGACCTTGTCGTGGTGTGGGGGCTGAGTACGTGAATTTCGAAATAAAAATTTACAGAAACTAGCAGCAATCCTTTAAAATTAAATGTTGTTTTAATTAATACATTTTACACAAATTCAAATATTGCAATTTTCCGATTTTCATTAAACTTTTTTCGAAATTTAATAATCCTTAAAGAAAATCTTAAAGAAAAACCATGTTTGTATAACAAAAAACATAAAAAAAAACAGAGATGTAATAGTTTTGTTTTGTATAGATTTTTCGATCGGTCCCAAGGCAGCTATATAATATCGTTGTCCGAATTTAAAGAAATTTTTTTAAATTCAATGCTTCTTAAAAACTTTATACTCAAATAAAAATCATGGGCGTGGGATAAAAAACAACGAAGTTATCAATTAATTCCCATTAATTCAATATATATTTTTCGATCTTTCCTATGGCAGCTATAAGATATAGTTGTCCGATTTTTATGAAACTTTTTTCTCAATATAAGGGTTGTTAAAAAACTTGATATTAAAAAAATCATGCTCGTGGGATAAAAAACAACGATGTTATCAATTTATTTCCATTAATTCTATATATATTTTTCGATCTCTCCTATGGCAGCTATATGATAGAGTTATCCGATTTTGTTCAAATTTTATCCGAAATTCAATAACAGTTAGAAAACGCCATCTTGAAGAATTCAAGTCGATCTGATCAAAAACAACAGAGTGAGAATTTTTTATTTCATTCTCTTGTATTGGAGCTATCCGATATAGTCGGCCGATCCGGCTCGTTCCGACTTATATACTGCGTGCAATAACTACACAACTTTTGAGAAAGTTTCAGCAAGATAGCTTCAAAACTGAGAGACTAGTTTACATAGAAACCGACAGGAGGACAGACGGACAGACGGACAGACGGACAGACAGACAGACAGACAGACGGACAGACGGACAGACGGACAGACGGACAGACGTACATACATATTTCGATTCAGATGGTGATGCTGATCAAGAATATATATACTTTATGGGGTCTGAGGTGTCTCCTTCACTGCGTTGCAAACTTCTGACTGAAATTATAATACCCTCTGCTCTGCAAGGGTATAAAAATAATAACGTCCTTGTTTTTAATCCCACGAGCATGATTTTGGAACATCAAGTTTTTCAAATACTCTTAAATCGAGAAAAAATTTCATAAAAATCGGAGTAATATGTATATCAGATAGCTGCCATAGGAAAGATCGAAAAATCTATATAGAAATAACGGAAATAAAATTATTACCTCGATGTTTTTCATCAGACAATCATGATTTTTGGAATATAGAGTTTTCTTATGAGTCTTGAGTTACAAATTAAATTTTATCAAAATCGGAAAACTATATCATATAGCTGTCATATGAACAATGTAGAAAATTAATAGAAAAATCGTCATAGATTTGATGCTGTTTAGCCTTTTTTTTATTTTGTTAGACATATTTAATGACTGCAAGGGTACATAAGCTTCGGCTTGCCGAAGCTAGCTTCCTTTCTTGTTATACCCTTGCAGAGCAGAGGGTATTATAATTTCAGTCAGAAGTTTGCAACGCAGTGAAGGAGACACCTCAGACCCCATAAAGTATATATATTCTTGATCAGCATCACCATCTGAATCGAAATATGTATGTACGTCTGTCCGTCTGTCCGTCTGTCCGTCTGTCCGTCTGTCTGTCTGTCTGTCTGTCCGTCTGTCCGTCTGTCCGTCTGTCCTCCTGTCGGTTTCTATGTAAACTAGTCTCTCAGTTTTGAAGCTATCTTGCTGAAACTTTCTCAAAAGTTGTGTAGTTATTGCACGCAGTATATAAGTCGGAACGAGCCGGATCGGCCGACTATATCGGATAGCTCCAATACAAGAGAATGAAATAAAAAATTCTCACTCTGTTGTTTTTGATCAGATCGACTTGAATTCTTCAAGATGGCGTTTTCTAACTGTTATTGAATTTCGGATAAAATTTGAACAAAATCGGATAACTCTATCATATAGCTGCCATAGGAGAGATCGAAAAATATATATAGAATTAATGGAAATAAATTGATAACATCGTTGTTTTTTATCCCACGAGCATGATTTTTTAATATCAAGTTTTTTAACAACCCTTATATTGAGAAAAAAGTTTCATAAAAATCGGACAACTATATCTTATAGCTGCCATAGGAAAGATCGAAAAATATATATTGAATTAATGGGAATTAATTGATAACTTCGTTGTTTTTTATCCCACGCCCATGATTTTTATTTGAGTATAAAGTTTTTAAGAAGCATTGAATTTAAAAAAAATTTCTTTAAATTCGGACAACGATATTATATAGCTGCCTTGGGACCGATCGAAAAATCTATACAAAACAAAACTATTACATCTCTGTTTTTTTTTATGTTTTTTGTTATACAAACATGGTTTTTCTTTAAGATTTTCTTTAAGGATTATTAAATTTCGAAAAAAGTTTAATGAAAATCGGAAAATTGCAATATTTGAATTTGTGTAAAATGTATTAATTAAAACAACATTTAATTTTAAAGGATTGCTGCTAGTTTCTGTAAATTTTTATTTCGAAATTCACGTACTCAGCCCCCACACCACGACAAGGTCTCAATCCACGAGGGGGAAATTTTAACTACTTAAAAATTAAATTGCACATTATTTTAAACCAAGACTTAATTTTATACAATTTATTTATACAATTAGGTACTTAATTAAATAACCCTTAATAAATACAAATAACAACTTAACATACTTGTACAATTATAGAAAATACGTTATCCAAGAAATTAATTATTAACTTATACATAATTACTTATAGGCTACACTTTTAAGAAAACACCATCATGATGACTGTATGGGGTCTCATATGTAAGGGCAACAGCTTCTGAAATACCAGTATCAGCAAAAAACCAATCTATTTGCGTTTGATGCTTTGTCGTTGGACTACTATTAATTGGTACAAGGTTATGAGCATTTAGAATTTCCTCTAAGGAATCAGTTCGTGTGGACCTGCATATGTTAAAATCTCCTAATATAACCACTTTATTATTTTCCATACTGCGAACTCTTTGAACGTCATTTATAATTTCATTTCGAAATCTTGCTATAGGATATCCGGGACTCCTATAAACAATGATAAATGATGTATCAAGATATTTAAAAGCAATCGATTGATAAGTGGCCCTTGAATTCAAAAACTTATTCGTCTCAAACAGAAGGACCACTCTATGGAAGATACTCTGCTTTGCAAAAATAATTATTCCATTCTTTCCAATATTATTCAATCGATTGCTGTCAATTCTTCCTATGATGTTGAAATCTATAAGGCTGTACTCTTCTCTTGGAAGAGACCAGGTTTCGACAAAACATAAGAAGTCAGCGGAACAAATAATTTTATCGTTGGATATATCTTCGCGATGGGCACGAAGAGACTCAACATTGTGGTAATATAATGAGATAGTATTTTCATTGGCCAAGAATTCGTATTGCGTAGTCAAGGTCTTTTCCTCTCTTAAACTTTGAAGTTCAGTTTGGACATTTGTTGCTCCAAATCTTGTTGGAGGAACAAAGTCGCCTATTAGGAAAAGACCCGATGCGCTTGTTGCCCTGCTACACGCTACATAAAGTGAAGCTCGCTTAATGCCTCTTTTAAGATGCACTGCGACTTTGCTGTAGGTGGCTCCTTGGCTTTTATGGATGGTAATAGCCTCAGCAGGAACAACTGGGAATTGCTTGCGATCTACTGTAGAATGCTCTGAAGTTCCACATCGAAATACTCGTGAAACCTTTTTTATCGGAGTCCAATCTGAATGCTCATTTCCTCTCACTTTTGATCTAGCAATAGCTCCAACCGTTGGATCAGAAAACTTAATCCACAGCCCTGTAACCAAAAGCGAACCGTTTACCATACAACTGTCTATTTGCATGAGGTCGCCAGTTGCACCATTTACCAGTCCATCATTGGTGTCTATATTAACGGTTACCATATATTTTGCAGTTCTTTTCAGATGAAGAATATATGATAATCCCTGGGTTTCCGACGTTTTCATATTTTTTGCATTTCTAAGAGTTCTTTCTCTGTGACTCTGCTGCATGTTTGCCGATTTAATTGTATCTATTGCAGTTGAAATAAACTCTTCTGTGTTAATTTGTGCCAGTTTCAATGTATTATAGCGATCCACCTCATCATTTGAGCAAAATAGGTGGATGGCATCGTCGGGAACCTCAGTTGGGGGGACTACTCTCTGCCTAAGGAGTTCTATGTCTGTGACCGACATGTTGGCTTCAGACATATTGTTTAGAGCTAGCGCAAATGCGTGGTCGTCGCGTTGCCGCATTATTTCGGTCAGCTCAAAAAATTTAAAATTATCCCAAAGATTAGTTCCAGCGATAATGTTATATGGATTGTTGGTATTTTCTAAGAATATCCAACGATCCCCAACTGGAGAAAGCTGCTTGAGATCTCCAAACACAATTATTGATTTGCCACCGAATATTAAATCTTGGCTTCTAAAAATTTGTCTTAGTCTTTGATCCAAATACCAAAGCATTTTGGAACCGACCATCGAAATTTCATCAATAATTATTAATTGTAGGTCCATTAACTTACAATGAATTGTGTTAACTGAGTCATTGCTTAAAGGCCTTAATGGACCAGATGACTGGTTAACTGGAAGGGAGAATATGGAGTGAAGGGTGAGTCCTCCAATTCCAAAAGCAGCTTTTCCGGTAGGAGCACATAATAATACCTTTGGAGAATCAGTTGCCCCAGGAATTTTACTTGCTCGCCAAGTTATAGACTGATAAATAGTCGAAATCAATCTACTTTTGCCTACTCCAGCCCCTCCGCCAACGTATTCATAAAATGTTTTTTTTGCTGCTACATTATGCATTACATGGGCATAATACTGGCGCTGTTTTGAATTGAGCGACCGGGTAAGCGAGCAAAGATTGTCTTCTGATACCAACGGTGGAAGTCTAATAAGTTGAAGCTCGCCCTCTTCAACGTTAGCAGCATCATCATCCTGAAACATATTTATGTTTTGGCCGACGTTTGGCACTGCCAGAGCTCTGAACTCTTCATCTAAGTATTGGGAAGCAGGTTGGTCAGGAAGAGGACCACTTTCTTGTCTATCAACATTTTGCAGCTCTTGAAGAACTCTGTCCAATTCCATATCATCAAAAACATCGTATTCCGCTTTATTGCGTTTAATTAGCTCATAGTTGTTTCTGAAGGTGCTCTCGTTATCGTTGGAGATGAGGTCAGTATCTTCATTTCTCCAGGGAAAGAAAAGCATTACGTGCTCTCGAAAATAGTCGGATGGGGAAGAATTTAAACTAAATCGGACCCATCGGAGGATTAGGGCATGCTTACGTTTTTTTACAAACCCAGTCCCATCCAGCAGTTGGTAACTTTGTTCGCCTGCCAAATTTTCGTTATCTGGTTCCAAGTCCATCGGCTCTTCATAATCTTCGTTGGAAGGATTTGCTCGTGTATTTGACCTAGAAAATTTGTACCAAGCCGCAAATTCTGCAAGGCATACTGACTCTAATAACTCATGCCTTTGCACATATCGGTCGAGTAAATTTCGCTCAAAAATATCAGTTGAGTCTCCTGGAAGCTGTTCTAGTTCTCTGTTGGATCGAACTATGCGAACTCTTTTATCTGGATGGCAAGTGTTTATAAAAATATTTCCTTCACTAGCCTCAGACATGTGTAAGCCTAAAATATTGTAGGCAGCTTCTTGGGCTGATATCTCCGTAGCGTTTATAAATTTGCTCCCTAGGTGTTGCAACTTTCTTTTAATTGAAATGTTTCCGTGTTGCATTTCAGTCATTGCTTCCCGCATCAGTTGAGACACGCCGCGGTTGGATTTGTTAATGTAGTTAATTATGTAACTACAACAGGCATAAGCGTCTAAGATAAATTGGATATCCATGTTGGCTCTATGTAATTCTAAGATACTCTTATTATACGCATTTAACAACCTATCAGAAAATTGACGACGTAAAAATACCTGGGGCTTTTTTAAGCTGGATCTAACTGCAAGCTTGTACTCCTCAAATGTGCTTCCAAGTTGGGAAAGAAAATAATTAAAATCGTTGTAGGTCGCTGCTTCATCTTCAGGACAAGATTTTAAAATATTTTTAATTTTTCTAAACAACGCTTTATGAGTGTCAAGACTGGCTTCATTTTCTTCCAAAGGATATAAGATGAGAGTTTCAGGCATGGGAGGGTATGGCATATTGAAGCGGCAAAATTCCTGGCCTCGCAGTTCTCTTAAGCACGATGAACTATGCTTATGGCGCTGATATTGAATTACTTCTTGCAATTCAGGATCGTTTCCGCTGGTAGTAATAAACCTATCAATAAAACGTACTAATTCATCAGAATTTTCCGCTCCTTCGAGGTTTGGCGCTCCAGAAAGCCAGTACATTCCATGAGAGTGTGGAGAGCCTCTGTGCTGGAACTCGATCCTCCAATAATAATGTGTTAGGGTATACTCCCAAATATTTCGGAGCTTTTGAATAATTTTAATAATTGACGGAACCTGTAGTCAAAGTAACGGGAGCAAGTTACTGGGTCGGATCGGATCAGTCGAGCTTTTTCGGTACTGGATAATGATGCAGCTTCCTCCTCATTTATTATTTTGTTATCTAACAAAAGAGAAAGAATAATCAAAAGTTCATTCCATTTTGTTTCAGCAGCAGAAAGGGTGATAAAAAATGTAGGCAAACCAAATTGTCTTATCATTGCTATGACCTTTTTCTTTTCTGCTTCCCAATGAGCAGGAGCTGAACGCAAACCTTTTAAAATATGATACCCGTCGTCATGCTGCACTAGTCTGTCAATAAAAGATTCATCCCTTACGTTTGCAGCAGTTACCGCACCTGATTTTTTTCGTAAGGCAATGGAAATGGAGTTTTGAATTCGCTGCATCTCATAAAATTTGTACATATAAAGGACTTTAGGAACAACTGCACAACGTCGATCGTAATATCGAATTTGGGACCTCGCTTTTTTTGCGTAGGTGGTCTTGGCCTTAAAAATTTCACCACAAGATATTGTTGGAAATGAAAGTTCTTCAGCATCGTCATCTAGGGTTAAATTTGTGGGACGGCGGCCTTCACCGGGAGCCAAAGCAATACGCTGAAAATCATTCCCGTTATTATTTTCTAATAGCGTTTCGTGACCACCAGGATTTAAATTTTCATCCTGTTGGTCGTTTGGTTGAGAATGTTGAAGGCGCAAAAGCTGTTCAACTTCTTCTCGGTCAGATTCATCTGCGATGAATGGTACTTCTTCGCTATCTCTCATTTCATTCAGCCAATCACCAATTAATGAGATATTGTGCTTTCTATACAGCTCTGTGTTTACTAAATAACGCACTGCTTCAAGCACTCTCGACGGACGAATTGTTTCCGTCATGAAATTATGGGAGTATTCTAACTTTCTCTTTAAGTGAACTTGGATAACATGTGTAGAATCAAAAGAGCGGGGGAGCGCACTTACTGTATCAGGTACAGAAATTGGGACATTAACTACAGCGCCTCTTATTCCGCATTGCCTTTCATATCCTAGGGATATAATGCGCATAAAGGGAATTCGGGGAGAAATGAGGCGCTCTTCAAGACATGTTAAATTTTTGAGACACTCGGGAATCTCTGGAAAATCAAAACCATTACCAAGACACAGAGATGGTATTCTACCTTTGGAAACGGCCTGGCGACATGTGCTGCAAAATTTGTATTTGCCGGACGGACTGGGAAATTTACTACTTAAATAAAATGCGTTGCCTACATTCATATTCGGAAACTTAGACGATATAGTAAATTTGTTCAAAGCACTCACCTGAGATATAAACCAAGTCCCTCCACAGCATATGCAGCATTCAGTTGGTCCGTATTTGATGTTTTGTAGATACTGCTCCTTTGCTGACGCTCGGCTCCTTCGGCGTTGTTGTTCCCGTTGATCCTCTCTTTCGTCTGCGGAAAGTCCAGCTCTAGCATCCATGTTTCGTTGAGACTGTCGTGAAGATTCAGCCTGTCGATTCTCCGAACTGGTCCTATACGTCAAGAGTCGTTCCTCAGCCATTTCCCGAATCCGTTGCTCCCGAAGCCTCCTCTGTAGACGTGTTTCCCGTTGTTGCAATGTCCTGTTGTGTATCTGATGTTCCCGAGAAATGGGGTCGTTCCTGGCAATCCTGTGAGCTTCCGCGTCCCGCTCTCGCTCCGGTCCTCGATTTGCATCATTCGCTCTCCAGACAGCGCGGCTTGCAGTGTTTTGTGACTGCTCTCTTTGTCGTTCCTCAGAAATTGCCCGCATCCTTGCGTGTGCTGCAGCATCCCGTGTACGCTCGGGTGCTCGGTTAACCTCTGCCGCTCTCCAGGTAGCATGATCGGCAGTATTTCGCAACTGCTCCCGTCGTCGTTCCTCGGAGTTCGCCCGTGTCCTTGCATGTGCTGCAGCATCCCGTGTACGCTCGGGTGCTCGGTTAACCTCTGCCGCTCTCCAGGTAGCATGATCGGCAGTGTTTCGCAACTGCTCTCGTCGCCGTTCCTCGGAGTTCGCTCGGGTCCGCGCGCGCGCTGCAGCATCCCGTCTACGCTCGGGTCCTCGGTTTTCCTCTGCTAGTCTCCAGGTAGCATGATCGGCAGTGTTTTGCAACTGCTCTCGTCGCCGTTCCTCGGAGTTCGCTCGGGTCCGCGCACGCGCTGCAGCATCCCGTGTACGCTCGGGTCCTCGGTTTTCCTCTGCTAGTCTCCAGGTAGCACGATTGGTAGTGTCCCGCAACTGCTCCCGTTGCCGTTCCTCGGAGTTCGCTCGGGTCCGCGCACGCGCTGCAGCATCCCGTCTACGCTCGGGTCCTCGGTTTTCCTCTGCTAGTCTCCAGGTAGCACGATCGGTAGTGTCTCGCAACTGCTCCCGTTGCCGTTCCTCGGAGTTCGCTCGGGTCCGCGCACGCGCTGCAGCATCCCGTGTACGCTCGGGTCCTCGGTTTTCCTCTGCTAGTCTCCAGGTAGCATGATCGGCAGTGTTTTGCAACTGCTCCCGTTGCCGTTCCTCGGAGTTCGCTCGGGTCCGCGCACGCGCTGCAGCATCCCGTGTACGCTCGGGTCCTCGGTTTTCCTCTGCTAGTCTCCAGGTAGCATGATCGGCAGTGTTTTGCAACTGCTCCCGTTGCCGTTCCTCGGAGTTCGCTCGGGTCCGCGCACGCGCTGCAGCATCCCGTGTACGCTCGGGTCCTCGGTTTTCCTCTGCTAGTCTCCAGGTAGCATGATCGGCAGTGTTTCGCAACTGCTCTCGTCGACGGTTTTCGGAGATAGCTCGAGTTCGTGCCCGCGCTGCAGCGTCCCGTTCGCGTTCGGGCTCACGATTTTCCTCTATAGTCCTGCGAGCTGCATGGCTGGCAGTATTTAGGGCCTGCTGCCGTCGTCGTTCTTCAAAATTTTCCCTGGTATTGGCGTAAGCTGCGGCGTCCCGTACACGTTCAATAGCTCGAATTCGTGCACTACGCCTTCTCAGAGCGAGGGCAGCAGTTTCTCGTGCTCGAATTTCTGCTACCACATCGATATTCGTAGAGCGAGTCAAGGCAATATGCTGGGCATTTCTGGTCCTTATCTGAGACGAATTTTGTGCATATCGATCTCGGCTACGAGCAAGCGCAGCTTGCCTACGCTGTTCTTGCGACAAAGAAGATTTACGTGGCATTCTCTGGAATTGGCTGTTAAAAAAAATTGGAAGAAAAAATACATAGCGAATGTTTGATTAGACCACATTAATAAAAGTGGTATTAATGAATGGGTTATGGCTAAGTCCTAGTAGAATTAACTTCCACTTCAAACTGTATACAAACGAATGACTTACCAAATCAAATATTTCCAAGATTTGTTTTGTTGTTTTAACCACTTCAACTTTTCACTTCTACACAAACGTTTAAAAAAAACTCGCACTGTAAAAAATACTGCACCACTTGTATAAGTTGTAACTCGGCAACTGTCAATCACAGACTAATCCGCAGCTTAGGCGTACGCGTCAATAAATACTCGTAAGTTGGTGATTTACCTGTTAATTTGGTTATCCTTTTCTTTTTCCCTACATACAGGTAGTGCACGTGTCGATGATGCAATTTTACGACATTTGGTAACCCTTTTTAGAAGGGTCTTAGGTAAATTAGGTCGCTTGTGCACTGTAATAAATGTGCAGGTGTGCGCACCTGATACCTATTGTTAATATTGCGTAATTTTAAGAAAAATTAAAAATAACCAGGTATATAATTTCTACAAAATACCTTCTAAATATAAGGAGTTTTTCAAGAGGAAGATGCGATCCGTTTTTGAAATAAACATCAATAACTTAGGCAGGTCCACCAATAATTGTATAATGCGATAATTCAGATTATTTCTATATTTTGATCATTCTTGTTATACTATTATATATTAAGAAGTCCTCAGATTTTAAATTACCATTGTTGATTATACAAAAACCGTCATAGCTTCGATGCTGTTAGCCTTTATATATTTTGTTCGACATATTTGATGTCTGCAAGGGTATATAAGCTTCGGCTTGCCGAAGCTAGCTTCCTTTCTTGTTTTTATTTACATTTAATAACCCAAGAAAATGGTAAAACTTGGCTCAAATAAAATTGTTTTAATGATATTGCCTAAAAAGGCTAATTACCTGGGTTTTTCAATCAAATAAATGCTTAATATCCCCGGTCATTGGATCATCGAAATCGCCATCGCCGTCGCTCACCTGAAAGGGGCAAAGGGAGATTATGAGGATAAGCATAGTCTTGACAACCGTTATGTTCTGTGACCACCTGCGCAACAAGTGAAGGTCCTTATCCCCTCAAAACTGGCTTCATAAAGGCCATCTGCTCAAAGTAACGCCAATGACTGATTCCTTTCTTCAGCTGGTTCCGGTAGTACGTTCTTAGACCCTTGAACTTGAGCCTGCATACTCTTATCGGGACTTGCATCGATGTTGATATCTTCGTCCATGCCTGTTGGGACTTATAATCCCTATCGGGAAAATGGGGGTTCCATATCGCTGGGTGGGCGGCGACCTGCCGCAGTAACTGCATTGTGGTAACTTCACTCCTAATCGCGAAATATTTGCTGGTATGTATAATATTTTATTTTATAAATTCTTCAAAATCGGAAAGTTTTTGTAATCGGAAAGTTTTGTATTGTTCCGAACTAAATTGGATGTGAATAGCATTGACTGCCAATGCAAAGTGCCTTTACTGAGCTTAGTTATTCATTTTTATTTTTTTACACTGTATGCCTATGTTAAAACTTAGGCTACAGGGAAGGGGAAACAGCCATAGCTGCTGGGGCTTTCGGCTGGCTACTTATTTAAATGAACAAAAAGTATTGTACATCTTAATATTAGTTTAGTTATAAGCAATTAAATTCAATATTATATTATATAAATTGATTGACTTCATTACTTCAAAATTCGGGCACAGTTTGTTTGCTTATGAGTTTCTAAAGAAGATTAAATAATTTCAATTTCTTAAGGTAATTAAGGATTAGTCTTAAATTCATGGGTGATGGATTCGCAAGGAGCGGTAGGAAATCGGAATTTGGTATATTAAGACGAAGATTATTAAAAGTCGGGCACTCGTTTAATATGTGCAAAACAAAGGTGTTCGCATTGTTGCAGGAGATCCATTGGTTGCAGGGCGGTTGTAAGAATTTGTTTTTGTGAGTAAGCCTTGTGTGGCCAAGTCGTAGTCGTATTAGGGTCGTTTGTTCCTTTCTCGATAAAATGCAAAAATAAGCGCCCTTAGTAAAATCAGCCATGGTCAATGAACCGTCATTCAGCTGTTTGTACCAGTTGGAGGATTCTAAATGGAGATTACGATTAGAAAAAGTAGACTTTAGGAATCTATGAATTTCTGGTTTGTTAATATTAGGGCTTGTGATAACTGGAGACATTGTGGCTAATTTGGCTGCTTGGTCTGCAAATTCGTTTCCTGCGATTCCAGAGTGGCTCGGAACCCAAAGTATTTTAATTTTGCTTGGGAAGTTTGTTAGAAGTCTGCGGATGTGGGAAATCATAAATGTCGAATTATCGATGTTTGCTACTGCTTCAATAACTGAAAGAGAGTCCGTAACAATGCAAATTTTTCCTTTCATAAGAAGTCGGCGATTCGATTTTCACAATCCTCCCTTGAACTCAATATTATTAAAAATCCTTTTAATGACATATTTTTTAATTTTTAAACTTTGAAAATATGAAAAACTATTAAGTTTAAGTTTTAAGCGTGTTAAATGGAGGATAGGAGCAAATTTGTAACCGTGTAAGACCGAGTAATGCTAAAAAAGTGCGTGTTAAGCGAGGGCCAAGTGTATATTATTTTTGTAAAATAAGGTGATGAACACAAATTGCATCAAATTTAATCCGGAATTCAATAACAGTTTGAAAACGCCATGTTGAAGAAATCAAGTAGATCTGATCAAAAACAACGGCGTTAGAATAATAAACATATAAAAATATTTCATTCTCTCGTATGGGAGCTATCCGATATAGTCGGCCGATCCGACTACACACCTCTTGGGAAAGTTTCAGCCAGATAGCTTTAAAATTGAGATTGAGTTTACATAGAAACAGACAGACGGACCGACAGACAGACTAACAGACGGATTTCGATTCAGATCGTGATGCTGATCAAGAATGTATATATGTACTTTATAGGGTCTGAGGTGCCTCCTTCACTGCGTTGCCAACTTCTGACTGAAATTATAATACCCTTTGCTCTGCAAGGGTATAAAAAATAGATAGCTTATTACCCACCCAATATACAGCAGATAATTTTAAAATAAATGTTACACATTCTCTGCAACTGACAATGCTTGATGGTAAAATCCAAATGGTATCTAAAAGGAATTCAGTCAAAAAAAAGGGCCTTATTGTGGATAAGCCAAAAGCTGAAGGAAGTGGAACATCTAACGATGGAAACACAGTCAGAGAGTTTTTTCAAAACAGTAGCTTGTCTTCCGCAATTACGGGATTAGATTGTCATCTAATTGATAGACGTGGAACCATATAAAAAACATTGTCGGCAGGATATCGCATTAATGCACTTGATACTGCTGAGCAGCTGATAGAACAATACTCGTGGTATTATCTTGATTCACGGGCCTGCCATTATTGAGTGCCCTTTAGTATCTATTGGAGAACTTTCGGAAGAAGCTGCCGAGTCAAAAAATAAGGATATTAATCGATTCAGAAGCCAGCATACGCGTAAAATGTCGCGTATATTAACAAACACAGACTTATTTCACAGATTATTATTAAGCTCTGACCCTTATACTTGTATATCAGGGTAAAGATTTGCTGGAGTACACTTTTAATTTGTGTTAACCCATTTTTTTTATTTTAGTTTTATATTTTTCAATTTGTGTTATGTTTTATTTTTAATCTTTTGTTAATTATTGTATTAAAATTAAGTATATTATATATATTATAATATTTATTATTATTTTTAAATGTTTTTTTCAATAACGCGTCAAAAGGGTGACACGCATTTGGGGCTAGATATGGCGTTATTGGTGCTGATACTTAAAATATTATATTATTATATTATATTATTATTATAATATACGCTATTATATGCCTACAAAGTCGATATTCCTACTGGAAGTATTTTGGCCGCCTTCTCCATACAAGACCGATCACTGTGCATGTGGTGAATCATGTGTGTAGGAATTAGAGGCTTGACGATCCATCGATGTTATACCGATGTATCGATGTTTGAAAAAAAAACCCAACATCGATGCATAATTTCTAGCATCGATATAAACATCGATGTTTTTGTTTAACATCGGTGGTTGAATTGAAATTTTTCCCATTACTTTTTTTCACAATTAGAAAGAGCGGGAAAAAGGTAAGTACCAATAGCTGGGTAGTAATTTATTTTACCTTAACTCCATACTTCCATACTTATACATAAATGTGAAAATGTTTCTGTCTGTCTTTTCTCTTTCACGCCTAAACGGCTGAACGGATTTTGATGAAATTTGGTATGGTGATAGATGATAACCTAGAAATCCTAATAGGCTATAAATAATCACGCCATCGTTCTTAGGTGGTAAACAGCAGGTGGCGAAACGGAATAACCACGCAATCATTCTTATGGGGTAGGCAGTAGGCATTACGTTTTAAGTAAAAAGGTTTGCTTTATCAAAGTTTTTATAAAAAAAATTTCTTACGTTTCTAAAACTCCCGTTGTTGTTTTCGATATGCCACGCAAACGTAAATCCAATCTAAGCAGTATTTCTAGCAGAGCTCGAGCTGCAAAAGTTTCTAGAGGCCAAAAATCTGAAGAGCAGACTCGGACGCGTCAGATGTTAGATTCTCAGCAGACTCGGCCCAGTCAGACCCTGGATGCTGAACCCCACGCATCTCAAAGAGCTGCTGAGACAGTGGAACAGACGCAGACACGTTGAGTTTTAGATGCTGAACGTCACGCGCAATTGTTTGCGGCAGAGTCTGACGAAGATTCACAAAGACATTCACAAAGACGACGTCTTTTAAATGTGGGAGGCGTTTAATGGTGCCTCTTTTGAGTATGACCCTTTGATCGACTATTTTAATCACCGATTGGATATCATTGGGAGAATGAATAAAAAATGCAGATATTGTGAAGCAGATGGAAAGAAGAAACTCCAGGTATGTGCTGTTCTGGTGGAAAAGTTAAAATTCCATTACTTGGCGAGCCAGAGGAACCTCTCAAATCTTTACCTTTATACGACAGTAACGAATCCCGCCGGTTTTTAAGCAGGATTAGAAAGTATAATTCTTGCTTTCAGATGACATCATTTGATGTCGATAAGGAGGTCGTAATGCCTGGATTTTCACCTACTTTTACCATCCAAGGACAGGTGTATCACAGAATTGGTTCCTTACTTCCCGCAAATAATGAACAACAAAAGTTTTTTCAACTTTATTTAATGGGCGATGAAGAAAATGAAGATGATCGCAGTTGTCAAAATATACAAGGAATCGAAAGGGATACTGTTTTAAAAATCCAGAGAATGTTGCATGAACATAATCGCCTTATCAATACTTTCAAAACAGCAGTAGAAAGAATGCCGGGAGAGGATTATAAGTTGGTGATGCACCCCGATCGCACACCAAGTGGGGAACATGAAAGGCGGTATAACAGTTTGCTTCCCGTGATATAGTTTTACAGGCCCGAGATGACACATTAACAAGGGTGCCTGATACTCATAAATTTTATGATGCGTTGTAATATCCGATCATATTTAGTAAGGGGCAAGAGGGGTACCACTTTCAAGTTCCCCAAATTAATCCTGTAACAGGTCTTCCCTTGCATAAGAAAAAGGTTTCATGCATGGATTTTTATGCCTACAACATAATTATACGAGAAAACAACTTCAACATTGTACAAAGATGCAAGCAACTGGCCAATCAGTTTTACGTTGACATGTACGTTAAATTTGAAAGCGAGAGGTTACGGTACATATCATTAAATCAAACTAAACTAAGAGCAGAGAGTTACATCCACCTTCAAGACGCTGTGGAAATTGACGCTAATTTAAATCCAAATAACTTAGGTCACATGGTCATTTTACCGTCTTCATTTGTAAATAGCCCGCGGTACTTACACGAATATACTCAGGACGCGTTTGTTTATGTGCGTACACATGGTCGCCCTGACTTTTTCGTCACCTTTACTTGCAACCCAGCCTGGCCCGAAATAGTCAATGAGTTGATGCTGGGGCAAAGAGCAATATATAGACATGATGTAGTCGTAAGAGTTTTTAGACTAAAAGTTAAAAAACTAATGGATGTGATTAATAAAGGCCGAGTGTTCGGAGAATCGCGCTGCTTTATGTACTCTGTCGAATGGCAGAAACGAGGACTGCCACATGTCCATATATTATTGTGGTTAAAAGATAAGTTACGAGCGGATCAAATAGATAACATAATAAGCGCTGAAATATCGGATCCTTACATTGACAAGACTCACCAGGACATTATTGTAAAAAATATGATTCACGGTCCATGCAGACCCGAAAATCCACAGTGCCCCTGCATGAAAGACGGAAAATGCACAAAAAAATTTTCTCGCAAGTTAGTGAAAGAGACCGTTTACAACGACCGGATACCCACTGTATCGTAGAAGAGCGCCAGCAGACGGAGGTGGAGCAACAACCATTAAGCTCCGAAATGGTAGCTACGTTACGGTTGATAACAGTTGGGTAGTCCCCTATGGCGTCTGTTAGGATTTCCATTGCACGAAAGGCATCCAACCGTGACGAAGATTCACAAAGATGCTGAACGTCACGTCCAATTGTTTGCGGCAGAGTCTGACGAATATTCACAAAGACGACGTCTTTTAAATGCTGAGCGGTATGCAGAAGGAACACGTACGTTATCAATGAGAGCATTTAATGGTGCCTCTTTTGAGTATGACCCTTTGATAGACTATGTTAATCACCGATTGGTTATCATTGGGAGAATGGATAAAAAATGCAGATATTGTGAAGCACTAAAATGGAAAGAAGAAACTCCAGGAATGTGCTGTTCTGGTGGAAAGGTTAAAAAAAACCCGGGCGAAGCCAGTGGCGGATTTACCGAGTAGGCAACATAGGCAGCTGCCTAGGGCGGCAAATTTTTAGGGGCGGCCAATTTCGACTGTTAACACTACATAAAATACTACTTTTTAATAGACACAAACAATTTTTACTCTCAGGTCTTCAACTCTAACATATTGTTCAATATACTTCTTTTCGCTGCCGCGAACACGCGGAAATTCAAACGCACAATCATTATAACCGAAAATTACCGTGCGTTTGAATTTCCCCCCGCGTTCGCGGCAGCCATTTTCGCGCCAATTCGCGAAGGTACGCTGAATTGAATTGAAACGAGTAAAAAACAAGAAAGGAAGCTAGCTTCGGCAAGCCGAAGCTTATATACCCTTGCAGTTACTAAATATGACGAACAAAATACATAAAAGCTAAAGAGCATCGGAGCTATAACGATTTTTCTATTAATTTTCCATATTGTTCATATGACAGCTATATGATATAGTCGTCCGATTTTGATGAAATTTAATTGGTAACTCAAGACTCATTAGAAAACTCTATATTCCAAAAATTATGATTGTCTGATGAAAAACAACGAGGTTATAATTTTATTTCCGTTATTTCTATACAGATTTTTCGATCTTTCCTATGGCAGCTATATGATATAGTACTCCGATTTTTATGAAAATTTTTTTTTCAACTTAAGAGTATTTAAAAAACTTTATGTTCCAAAAATCATGCTCGTGGCATTAAAAACAACGACATTATAATTTTTTTCCCATTATTTATATATATAATTTTTTATCTCTCCTATGGCAGCTATATGATAGAGTTATCCGATTATGATAAAATTTAATCCGAAATTTAATAGCAGTTAGAAAACGCCATCTGAAAGGAATCAAGTCGATCTGATTAAAAACAACGGAGTAAGAATTTTATATTTCATTCTCTTGTATGAGAGCTATCCGATATAGTCTACCGATCCGGCTCGTTCCGACTTATATACTGCGTGCAACAACTACACAACTTTTGGGAAAGTTTTAGCAAGATAGCTTTAAAACTGAGAGACTAGTTTAAGAGAAACAGACAGACGTACATACATATTTCGATTCAGATGGTGATGCTGATCAAGAATATATATACTTTATGGGGTCTGAGGTGTCTCCTTCACTGCGTTGCAAACTTCTGACTGAAATTATAATACCCTTTGCTCTGCAAGGGTATAATTACTTTAGATCAACTATTGGACAAAATCGCTTGAATTCTTTGGTTTTGTTGACAATAGAAGCGGAAGTTTTACGTGAGGTAGAATGCGATGCAATCATTTCTGATTTTGCGATTCGTAAAGCACGACGTAAGAACACACAAACCACTGATATGAAACAACAGAATAAACGAACAAACGCACAGATATACAAATACTTATGTTAATATGTATAACTGACAAAAAAGATAATATTAAAAAAGAATTCTGAACCATCACTACCTGCTTCTCTGATTGAACCCATATTCCTAATGTGGAAATTCATGCAACCGTGTAACACAAGGTCAATAAAACAATGATATAAAGGTGAAAATTAGGCTGCAGTCCAGGGCGGCAAAATCAAAACTGCCTAGGGCGGCAAATTGTCTTAATCCGCCCCTGAGTATACTAATAAATAATCATTCAAATTTAGCGTATATTCGGAAATTAAAGTAATTGATTGGTGGTGTTGAAAGCGTGTGGAGAATAACGATGGACAGATTTCTAAATGGTAAGTTTTAATGAGTGCAATGTGCTTATGTGTCACATGCACATGCACATGCACTTGCAAGAGTGCAAAAAAGAAATGATGCCAACATGAAGCCAAAAAATTGGCTATTTATAAGCAATTGATTAATTAATATCTAATAATTGGACAACCAATGGCCAATAAATGGCCAATGTTTCGGCTCGATATTGGAAGGGTACAATTATGTATACAGTTCATCTATCTATTTGAGAGAGTTAAGCATTTTTCTCAAGTTGGCGCCACAGTTCTTACTACAGCGGGCTTGCCAACTTTTTCAACACGGGCGTACTGCTCATATTGCAAACAGTGTTGCCGTTTTAGGGTTTTTCCCCCCAGATTTGGGGTTTTTTGAATTGGGATTGCGGAAAAAATTTTAAAACAGCGGGAAGACGCTAATTTAGCTTTATTTCAAATCGATGCATTTGCAGTCGGCAATATTTTAAAACAAAAAAACCAAGCATCGCTCCAGTTTTGAAACATTTTGGTATAAATAATATTGACCAAATTGAACTTCAGCACCAAAACACGAGTATCCTAAACTGGGAGAACAAGGACGATACATTATAGTTTTGGCTGGAAGTCAACGCATACCGTGATTATGGTGGAAACCCGCGATTTAAAGCGCAGTCCACCATTGCTTTGCAATTATTGTCGCTGCCTTGGTCGAATGCCGAGGTTGAGCGGGTTTTCAGACAGGTCAACTTGATTAAATATAGGCAGAGAAATCGAATGAACATCGACATTTTAAACTCGATTTCAAGCATGACGTAAAATAATGCAGATATGTAATCTTAAAAATATAAACTACAAATTGTCACCATTTTAGATCCGGTTTCAGCGTCCTGACAAGTGTTGCCGTAATTATAAAATACTTCCAACTTTCTTAAAAATGATCGGAACCACAAAAAATATAGATACAGAGGAAGAGGCTGTCGATATAGACGATATTATTATAAACTTTCAATAAAATTATATAAAAAAAATCTAGGGTTTTTTTTAAGCTTTTTTTAACAAAGATTTTTGTTGTTTTTGGGTTTTTTTTTTGCTAATCTAGAGTTTTTTGCACTAAAAATTATGGCAACACTGACTGCAAAGCCTTTTTACCAGCTCACAAAAAGCGATTAGAAGAACATGCCGAAACAAAGAAACACGTTGCTGCAGTCAAATGAGTGCTTAAAAATTCCAAAAATCACAACATTTGTCAAAAATACCATTGATGACAAACGGAAAAGAGCAGAACTCAAAGTGGCAGCTTTTGTTGCCGAGCACTGTAGCATCAAAACTGTTGATCACTTAAGTGCCGTTATCACGGATCTCGACAAAAGTTCTGAAATTTTGAGTAAAATCCAAGTGCATCGAACGAAATGTACAGGTACCTATGATCATTTTTTGTTTTTACTATTTTATTATTTTTCAAAATTTGATTCGAATTTTGTGCTTAAATTCAATTTCGTATTCTAGGGCTTCTCCTGAATGTCATTTCTCCTTGCCTTCGCGAAGATTTGGTTGATGACGTTGGTAATGGTCATTTTTCACTCATTATTGATGGAAGCTAAACTCTTTATCAAATGTATCAGGACGAAAGGAATAAATTCCTCCGCAATTCTTTGAAAAAAGTAATTGAGGTTAATAAGTTGTTCTAGTCAGAAACCGTAGAACCATTGAAACTCTTGCGGGATTTCGAATGAATTGTATTATTCAACATTACAGAATATCGTCGTTCCATCACAATTGTGTAAAGTTAGCAAAAAAGACTTTTCCAAATTTGAATTCGAAAATTTTGTGATGGCAACAAACTGTATCAATTTTGGCTACGATTTCAATCAGATTAACAAAAATTTCAATTGTAATGATATTTGTGAAGTGAAAGAAAGGTGCAAAGCTTTTTTCATCAAACTATGCCAAGGAATGAGAGCCAGAATCCCAGATAATATTTAGATTTTAGAAAAAATCTCTGTATTTTCACCAAAGATTGCGTCTAGCCAGGTTAAGCAGGATATATCTGAAGTTGCTACACATTTCAAAGCAATTTGAAATCGCCTTGAAATAAAAAACGTCGAAAATTCAGATTTATTCTGGGGAGAAGTTTTTGATGATTGCGATGCTTCTGGAAAACCTAGATTTGAAAACGTTTTTAAATTAGATGTTTCATTTTTATCACTGCCACTATTTAATGCTGCGGTTGAGCGAGGATTTTCAATTTTGAATATTGTGAAAGACAAATTGCGCAACAAATTGGCTACAAGAACAGCAGATGCGATAATGCGTATCAGGTTTCTGGGCAATTGTACAAAATTTGAACCATCGACAAAGATGATGACTATGTTTAGAAGCGAGTGCGTTTATGCGAGCGATTTCGTAGATGTAATTCTTGATGCTTTCGAATAAAATTGTTTCGGTGTTTTACTTGGTCTATAAATGTATACCTTTTTACTAGACTAGAATTTATGCGATAATGTCCATCCTTGGCTGTTACATTTCCCCCTATTGCTTAAAGCCGACCATTCGAGCGTTTTATAAAAATTTAGCTTTCATTCCAGTAATATGTCTTTCTTTGTCTTTTGCATTAAGTTTAATAGGTTACGCTTAAATTTAAGCGCGTTTCAAAAAACCCGCTATAATTACAACTGACTTATAGCTTTATTTCAAATTTAGGAGGTTTTGTAGATTTTTAGGAGGAAACACAGCTCCATCTAGGAGGAAACCTTGTAGGCCATCTGGCAACACTGTAGAACACGGACGAAGAAGTGTGGAAATTTTTTATCAAGAAGCATATGTGCGTTCCAGCCACTTGTTGCGACTCCGAGCGTATGTTCAGCAAGGCCGGACAGCTCATTTCAGATCGGAGGTGCTCGCTGAAGCCTGCCGTGGTAGACAAATTACTTTTTATGTATAGAAACTTTGATCTCAACATGAATTAATTGTTACTTTATTTTAAAACTCAACATGAGTTAATTGTTACTTTATTTTAAAACTCAACATGAATTAATTGTTGCTTTATTTTTAAAACTCAACATGAATTGATTGTTACTTTTTTTAAAACTTTGATAAAACTTGAATAAATTTTTGTTACTTTGTTTAAAATTTGTTCGATTTATCGATTAGTATCGATTTTTTCGCTCCAAAACATCGAAAATTTCGATGTTATAAAACATTTTGTTAATAAACATCGATGTTTCAAATCTTGTTATTGTCAAACCTCTAATAGAAGCTTCGAATTGCGAAAAGAAGAATGATAATGAAGATAGAGAAAACGAGATAAGCAAAGTTAGGTGCGATTGCAATTAGACGGGTGTTGGTAAACAATTTTACGTTTACGTTACGTTACGTTGGCACTTAGAATTTGAATTTGAATTCCTAAATTTCCTAAAATCGAAATGGAAAAAAGTTAGGGGCTCTGCTCCGAACAACACTACAAGCCCAGAAATTACTTAAACTTAATACTTTTCACGACTTCCCAGTCAGGGTCGAAGAACACAAAACTCTAAACGTTTCTAAAGGAGTGATTTACTTCAATGACCTGCGAAACATGGAAGAAAATGAAATCTTAGAAGAACTAAAACCACAAAACGTTGTTCAAGTTCTTAAAATTCTAAGGAAAAATAACAATGAAACCACAGAAACCGGCCTAATCATTGGGACAATTACGTTACCAAATAAATTATGGATAGGTTATGAGGTCGTCAATATAAGACCATACGTCCCACCTCCAATGAGATGTTACAACTGTCTCAAATTTGGACATCCCACTGTTCACTGCAAAACCGACAAAATATAGTTTAGTGTTGATGGCCAACTTTCTCGGTTGGTACAAAATGCTCCATATGCTACATATAATTAATAACTTTATTAATTCTTTAATTAACTCCACTCTGAGTCGTGATCAGCTTTAGAGCTGGCAAACCAACGATGGTACCATCGATAGTATCGATGGTAAGGAGCCAGCTTGCACTATCGATGGTTTGAAAACTATCACGATAGTATCGCCGTCGCATTCCACCACTACTTTTCTTGTGTTTTCGCAGCTAAGCGGTATGAAACAATTTTATAATTGTAATATTAGATTTATAATAAGCAGGGCTAACAGAGTTATGTTCTTAAAAACGTAAAAATATGTATGGATTTATGGACGAAAAAATAGAGAAATATGGACGAAATATGGACGAAAAAGTTGACAAATATAGAAAAAAATGGATAAATATAGGTAGTATAGACGAAAAAGGGATAAATTTAGGTATAAAAATGGATAAACGTAGACGATTATATCGATCATATTAACCTTTTATGACAATGAACAATTAGAAATCGCTACAAACAAAAGTGAGCCGTTTGTCTCAAAGATCATTGCAGAAAAATATGACATGTTGTGTCAGATTGGTAAAAACAAAACTACGACGTTTGTCACTCAATATGTGTTTATATAATGAAAATTAACGCTCAACATCGCAAGATGTAACAGGAGCATTTGCATATGCATTCTGTTCAGCAGGTGATAAATTCAGGATAAGATCGTCACCTTCTGTAGAACTATCAATGAGATATAGAATTAATCAATAACTTTACAACACTAGAATTTAAGAGACATAAGAACTGAAAGCATGAAATATGGAATAAAAACTGAATCTTAAAAAATAAACTGCATCATAATTGTTACATTCGATGATACATATTTTGATTGATTAACGACGCAACTATGTTTTGTTTACATTATTTATTATTGAGTATAAGGCAAATAGATTTATATATAGATTTTCAGACACTTTAATGCTCAAAATATGGATTTATTCAAGTGATTGTGTAAAATATGGATTTATAGGAAAAAAGGCGAAAATATGGAAATAAATATTTTTTCATTTAAAAACCTAATTCTGTTAGCCCTGATAATAAGCCTTTCTTTTCTTTAGACAGTAGACAACTTCAACGGAGTCTGAGAGGATGTTTTCGAAGGCAGGCCAAATAATTTCCGAGCGCAGGTCATCACTAAAGTCAAACATAGTTGACCAGCTCCTGTTCATCAATAAAAATTGGTGGATTACCGAATCTAATATTTAAGATAGATCTCAAGTCTAGCGGCTGGACCGCTACTAACGAAGCAACGTTTTTTTGGTTTTTGGATATTCTTTTTATTTTTATTTTACATTTAAAATATTAAGTTTGACAAATTAAGTGAATTAAATGAAAATAAATAAATATAACACAAAATGCTAAAATTCTAAATTTATTAAAATCGAATTTATAAGGAATACCCCGGCTGTTTTGGGTTTTTCATAAAGAATAAACTCTATATTTCAAAATTTGTTTAATTCGATATTATCGCGATAGTATCGATGGTTCCCGAAAAAACCTCGAAAACATCGATAGGGTCACTATCAATGTTTTTCCAGCTCTAATCAGCTTAAGACTAACTTATAATCTAAGCTTTCGAAGCTGAGAAGTTCTGCGAGGTAGAAGCTCATTTATACAGCATGTGTACACCAAAATCAATTTCATTTAGAAGCGTAAATCAATAGCTACAACTATTATTATCACGATCTTCAAAAGGAAGAGCATTTCCTTAGCCGTCGACATAGCTGTGAGGGTGGGGTAATGGTGTGGGGGTCGGTATCAGTCTTTGGCACTTGCGACCTTTAATTTGTTACTTGCAAAAGTAAATCAGCCAAGTTCAAAAAATATGAAAATTATCCTTAGTTACTTAAATAATTTTAATTGTTTTAGGTTGAACCTATTCAGATGACCCAAAAAAAAATCATGAATTTGGTTAACCTTTCAGAAGAAAAATTAAATAAGGAATAAATAATATGTTTTTGAAAAACCTTCTTCAGCATTTTATTATAAAATGATTCAAGAGTTAAAGGAAAAAAAATTACGGAAATCGGTACACTGCACATTGGGCGGAAACGCCGATTTTTTGGCATAAATTCCAATTTTAGAGATACTGGGCTCAAATTTTGCATATATGCTTGAACTATTTTTGTCGAATTTCGTATTTTGTTGTTTTTGATATTTGACCACGCCCATGCCCGCCGCCCACATCAACAGTGGTCCATATGTCCATTTTTACTTACTTTTTTCATAAACTAAAGTTTTTAATAAATAGAACTACAACTTTTACTAAATATGCTTCCATTAGTTATTAAATTTAATATTTGTAAAATTTTTTTTAAATTCCATATTTATTTCTAACAAAAAATTTTTTTTATAATTCTACATCTAAATCAAAATCAAACATATTTTTAAATTCAAAATCGTATTCGATGTTGCCTTCTTCGTCAAATGTCGGTGATTCCAAGAGCTCAATAACTTTTTTCGGTAGAGCTTGTATCCTGGATTTTCTGTGTAAAGAGATTTCGGATAGATACGGATCAGAAGAATCCAGAGCTCTGTGGAAAACATCTGTCAAATTATTTATTCTACTGTTTTTTCTAGCATGAAATAGTCTATCACGCTTATAATGCTTATTATGCGCATCAGAAGCATTTTCTCCCAAGCAACCGACAGGAAGTACCGAACATATAATAATATCCGCGCCGTGAACTAAGAGCTTGTGAACGATAGCGGTCGTCGGATACCATGGATATTTATTTAGGTGCAAGATAAGGGTTTCTTCACAGAATTTCCTAAACTTAATGGCATTAGTTTTAAATTCGCAGGAAATGACAATTAAAATTGTTTGAAGATTTGTTAATAACGTTTCATCTACATCTAGAATTGATGCTAATAATGGCACATTTGAAAATGCTCTTCGCGCCGTGTTGCCGTCATTAGAATTTCCAGAGCCGTTTGGACTCGGTTTGTTTATATGTAGTCCGATTTCTGTCCATAATCTCTTCTCAATTATTTTTTTCTTGCCAACACCTTGTCCTTATTAGAATCATTATTTACTCGCCATTTTTGAAGACCCACTTGGTATGATATATATTTAAAACGAACTCAAATAATCGAATCCATGCGTGTAGATGACTAACTCCGAAATGCAAGGCATTCGGGTTTGGTTCAAAAACCTTACTGTTAATATCAGTTATTTTAAAAAAGTCCTTTGGGCCTGCTCCACAAATCGGACAAGATTGGGTGGACCTTGTCCCCGTTAAAGTATTCAAAACTTTGCCATCTATAAGCGTTATGCGTAAGTCGTATGAAATTTCTACTTTAAGAGGGGCTTCTTCATATAAAAATGTTTTTAAATTGCCTATTTGTAAATCCAAACTATTTTTTGAGTTTAAAATATGTTCTCGACTTTCCTTAGTGAATTCAATCTTTAATGGCCTGCAATACCTGACGGACTGTGGGTTTTGATTTCTCCGGATAATTCGTCCCATTTGATCAGTCATTTCAAGAGGAATTATTGTCGTCACAAACAAAGATTGGTCAAGGCTTTTAGGTTCTACTTCATTAAATCGTTGCTTGTAAATACTTTGTCCGGTCGAACCATCAAATCCATAGCTTACGGTTAACTTCAGTTTATTTATATTAGAAAATTGTTCAAAGACCGGGGTTTGAAATAAAAATAATTCTTGAAACAGTATGGTCTAACAAGTTCTGCAACGGCACTTCAGCAACACTTCATCTGCTGACAGTAAAATTGGTGTCGAACTCTTCGAATCCCATTCATTTGCATTCAATTTTGTCTTTAAAATCCTGGACGTTTCCTTATCTCCGGACTTCTTTGCTGACATGGCAGCTGCATGTATAAGAATGTCTTTTGAATTTTCCTTCGATAGTTTTGAAGCCAACATTCTTTTCAAACGAGCTCCTCCTTCTTCGAAAGCTAAATGGGGTCTTCCCCTCTGTTTTGTGGCATGATCCTCCTTGGGCAGAAATGATATTTCTGCCGCTAGCCAGCTTTTATTTGCCTCCTTAAAACGTTCCATATGCCTATTACTTTTAATTAATAGCTTTTTAACATAGGCAACAAAATTTTGCAATTGTTTCTTTATGCCATTTAGAGCGTCGGTAGATAAGCAATTTTTGTTTATTTTATCGCATAGCCAATCAAAAGTTGCGTCAATACTGCGTCCCCTGCCCAGCCACACATCCAACAAATCGGATCGACGAATGTTGAGTTGTCCTAAAACTATTCAAATATTTTTAATTTGCGCAAGTATGCGCAAAAGGTGTTAACTTTATTTCAATATTCATAGAATAACACATACAACCTCATTTGCCGTTCACGTGATACGACGTAATATCATTAGTTCTAGTCCACGAAACACAGGCATTTTGGGGTTAGGTTCCATATAAAACATGTATATATAAATCAACTAAATATAACATAACACAAACACATACATAATTTTGAAACAGTAACAGTATTCTACATAACTTGATGTCTATTTTCCATACTTAAGATTCAAAATATGCACTGTGCTTTAATAATTATAAATTAACAAACGTTGGCCACGTGAAAAAGAAAAAGTTTGGAACACATAACCTAGAACAATCAGCTGACTTTAAATGGCTACCAAAAAGCCACGCATGGCAATAAAAATATTTTAAGAATAAAATTTTTGTAATGGGGCAACAATTTTTTAACGGAATAAAAAAAAAAGGGGAAATTTAACAAAATAATTTTGGACTTTATGCCAAAAAATCGGCGTTTCCGCCCAATGTGCACTGGTTTAGGAATTATAGACAAATTACTTCCTCTGAGATCATGAACCTATTCAGTTGAGCGGCAGTGTATGACAATATGCGCTAACTGCTCGGAAAAAAACACACAGAAGAGAACGAACCATGTACCAAAACACAGACCTGGATCAACTGCTAATACGAGGAAGACGAAATTAGACATCACAACGCAATGGACAAAACCTGTCCCGCCCTCATCAAACAGAAAGAATTAAGGGGTTATATACCTTTTTTTTTTTTTTCAAAAAAACGAAACATTTTTTTAAGCTGAATCCTAAAGTATATCCCCTAGAGAACATTTTCCCAAATTTTTGAAGAGATCCGAATAATAGTTCGATAGTTTTGAGGCGCGGTACGTCACTCTTTGTACCGCAACGTAAAACTTTGAATGCGATTATCTCAAAGTCGTTTTTTTTTCCAAAAGTGCCTTTGCTGTGACCACGATTGCACAAGAACTATTTGATCGATCTTCTTCAATTTTTTTTTAAATATTCGTAATGATTGTGCCGAGTTCGTCATTGAATCAGTTTTTATGCGGCAATTTCGATTTTGCAGATAAGATATTTTTAATAAAATTTTTAGAGCTCGAAAAATCAATTGTTTGAAAAAATTGTTACTGTATGCAGAAAAAACCAAATATTCTTGAAGTAATTCAATGACGAACTAGAAATAATACTAAACTAATAAAAATTTTTTGGTTTATTGATTTTAGTTGACCCGCTGGACTTCCATCGTGGTCACCGCAAGCCGCTATAACAAAAAAAGGGTTATGAGAGAATTGCCATAACTTCGAAAATTATTTTAATTTTTTTAAGAACAAACGTTTGTTGTGTCTATAAAAACATGTACTATCAATAAATAATAACCTCAGTATCATAAAATAATTGCTACACACCTGAAAAAAAATCCAAAGTTCCCTCATTTTTTTCGCTCAAAAAGGTATATAACCCCTTAACCGCCATAATGACGTTCCAAAAACTCGATCACAAGGTAGCCCGCTTCATCTACAACACTCGCCACATCTATCCACAAACCCCTTACTCTCTGAAAGCTGCACTTCCACTCAAACCACCCACCATCAAATCATCAGCTACGAAGACTCTTTGGAAGAACTCATGGACACCATCGACATCTAAACAACTTACACACCCGGTACCCGAAGAAGATTTAAAAATGAAAATATTTTCAGCTAAATCAAATAAACTAGGCATTCCCTTGAAATCAAAAGAAAAAATCAACCCAAAAACAAAAGCTGAAAAAAAAGGTAAAAAGAAGACACCTGAGCTCATGAGCACCGATGAAGAATTAAAATTATAATTATCAAAAAAAAAAAAAAAAAAAAAAAAATAAACTAACAAATTAAGATTAAGATTAATATCCAGTCTCAGTCCAGATCTCACCGAGTAAAGACGTGTAATAATAGAACTATTATAGTTTAAATAATTCAGTGGAACATAAAAGGCTATGTCAACATTACAACGATTTACTTATCATCATAAAGAATAACTCCCCACACATTATATCTCTCCAAGAAACCCATATACAACTTACCCATAACATTCCAGTACCGATTAACTATTAACTAATATCAAACACAGCTTCAAACAGATTTGGTGGAGTAGCTCTCCTTATCCACAAATCTCTACAACACACGCAACATACCATCAACGAAAATTTCGAAGCCAAAGCAGCCAAAATAAAAACAAAACAAACTATAATAATATACTCCATATACATTGTACCAAACAAGCCTTTTTCACGCCAAAACCTAGAAAATGTAGTAAACACAAACAATGAATCGATCGTTACAGGAGATTTCAACGGATGGCACTTTAACTGGGGATCACCACAAACAAACACAAGAGAAAAAACAATAGCAAAATTCATAGAACAATCACAACTCACAGTCCTAAACGATAAATCACCCACCCATTTCACCACACACAACACTTTCACCCACATAGATTTCTCCTTCTGCTCTGCAACTTTGACCCCATTTGCAAATTGGAAGGTGTTCGACGACACTTGCGGAAGCGAGCACTTCCGAATCCTTATCTCCCTTTTCCCTGTAGAGTCACAACAACAATACAACAAGCCAATTTTTAAAATAAAGGAAGCTAATTGGGAAAAGTTCAACTACCTTAACACCAACATCAACAACACCTACCCTATATGTACCCATGTCAACAAAGAAACCGCAAACATCAATAAAATAATTTTGCAAAGCGTCCACCTGCATCCCACAAACATCTCCCACTCGTCAAAAACAAAAAGTTCCTTGGTGGAACAAGGAATTAACAAAACTACACCAAGCCAAGAAAAGGGCCTGGAAAACACTTAATAGAGACATAACTCAAACTAACATCATTAACTACCGCATATTAAATGCACTCCTCAAAAGAGAAATTAAAATTAGAAAAAGAGAAGCTACTACTAACCTCACATCCACAATACATAACAATACACCAACAGCAACAAAATGGAACAACATAAGACGATTTTGTGGCCTGAACCAAATAAAACAAATACACTGTTTATCAAACAGCCACAACAACACAACTAACCCAATAGAAATAGCCAACCTCTCAAAAGACCAAAACTTCGACTTACAATTTACATCTCACACAAACCAATAATACAAAATTACATTCCATCTACAACTGCAATAGAAATAGAAAAGGACATAACAAAAATAGAATTTAACTTAGCAATAAAATCACTTAAGGGTTCTACACCAGAATAGAATATCAATAGAATATCAACCCTATGATAAAAAACAGCTCCCCAATTCTACAAAAGAGAATAATATCCCATTATAACCAAATACTTCAGAGCCATATTCCCCAAACCTATAAACTCAGTCTTACAATACCAGTTTTAAAACCTAATAAAACAAAAACAGACATCACCTCCTACAGACCCATCTCATTAAATTGCTGTGTAGGCAAAATGTTCGATAAAATAATAGCACAAAGATTATGGTGGTTCCCTAATTATAATAATCTATTACACACGAACCAATTCGGATTCAAAAGAGGAAAATCAACTTCTGATAGTCTACTATATGTAGACCATCTCATTACGAAGTCACTAAATAGCAAAAAACATATCTCACTCGTCTCTCTTGACTTTGCAAGAGCATTTGACAGAGTGGGAATACACACAATAATCGACCAACTAATAGAATGGAAATGCGGACCTAAAATAATTAACTACATTAAAAACTTCATGACAAATCGTAAAATAACAACCAGAGTAGGCACACAAATCTCATCCATCTATCCACTTGAAAATGGGAATACCTCAAGGTTCTCCCATTTCTGTTGTTCTATTTCTAATAGCTTTTAATAAATTAACTAAAATAATTTCCTTACACAAACAAATTAATTTCAGTGCATACGCAGACGACTTCTTCCTAGTTATAAATTTAAATAAAAATAAAAACACAACATTTAACCTAAACAACCTGTTTACTGGAATAACAAACTGGGGCAACTACTCTGGTGACACTCTTTCTCCAACCAAATGTCAACATCTCCACATCTGCAAAAAACATAATTGTTCCTGCACAATTACCTGTAACAACAACAACATAACAAATACAACATCACTCAAAATACTTGGACTCTGGATAAACAATAAATACAACTGGAACACACACATTAGAACTCTAATCCCTGCACTCTCAAAGAAAATGAACATCATTAAAAGCCTGGCCAGTCCAAGATTTAACTGCAACACTAGAGGTGCAGAAACATCGAGTAAAACATAGATAACATCGATGTTTTCAAAACATCGTAACCATCGATGGTTCGTGACCACCATCGATGTTTTCACTAACAACTCTGCGTTCGGTGCAAACAAATTGTAAGTAAATTAGTTAAATTTTTTATCTAACAACTAACAAAATTGTCGATAATATTTACGATTTCTGGTTGATGGTGTTGGTGGACGTTGATGGATGACAAAGGCAAGATGGAGAATTACCTGAAAAGTAAGTTACATATGTATCTTCTTTACAAGCCCACGCTTCCCTTAGATATGTGTGCATGTATGTGTCTGTACACAAAAGTGAAGTCCTACCGAGCCGATGCCATTATTACCACAAGGCAATTTATGGAAAAGAAAACACTCCTGACACTTGCGATCCTTTAAAGTATTGGGAGGTATGATTTTAAAATAATTATGACAAACATGTAAAATAAAAATACTTTTTACAGATGACTGATGACAACGATCTAAAATTGGTTCCGCAAAAATATTTCTGTGTACAAGCCTCGTCCTGTGAGTCTGAAAGGGTGTTCAGCAAAGCTGGACAAACTGTATCTGATCGCAGAACAAGGCTTAAACCTGAAGTTGTTGATCAACTTCTTTTCCTCAACAAAAATAGACACTTTAATTGATCTCAAATAAACCTCATTGTTATCGTTTGTATTGTTTTGCCTTTTCTTTTTTTTTTTTTTTAAACATCGATGTTTCACTCGATGTTTTTTTCGAAAACATCGATGGGCACGAACATCGATGTTTCTGCACCTCTATGCAACACACACACCCTGCTAAATATAGCTAGAGCAACCCTAATATCAAAAATCGATTACGGACTACATATATACGGACACGCACCAAAAAACATTTAAAAAAAACTAAAAACCACTTTTAACTCAGCAATCCGACTATCCTTAGGAGCTTTCCGCACAACACCTATTTATGATTTATTGTACGAAACAAACATACCAACTAGAGGTGGAGAACTATCGATGGTCTACGCCATCGATAGCGCTTGATAGTTGTCATAAACTATCGACTATCGGCGATAGCAAAGAAAATCTATCGTCGATAGTTGTCGATAGTGCAGAGTACACTAAAAAAAAAAATTTAATTAGTGTTTCTAATGATATTTAATTACATATAAAGTATTTATTTATAAAGTTGGTTTTCCAATCTTTATCTGAAAAGAATAAATAATTATTATTCGAATAATATGATTTTGTTTTTTTAGGCTTACCTTAACTGCTTTTTATAAATTTATATATGGTCGGCGTTTTTCTTTAATTAAATTTATACTTTTATTATTATGTATTTATTTTTGTGAAAAAGGAACGCATGTATGTACAGTGGCGAGCACATGTGGATACATGTTTGTCACTTTTGACTTTAAGCTGTTGTAAAATCCGTAAAAATGAATTAATCTCTTTAATTTTTGTTTTCCAGTAATCTTTATTAATATCTACTAGATATAAAAGGAACTTATATTTAAATAATAAGTTGCATAGATTTATATATCTTTTTTAATTAAAAAAAAGTCAATGTATCCACTTTTGCACGTTTTGGCTTTTTTTAGTTTTTATTCAAATTTTAATATTTGGTGCAAAAACCCTTAGCTTTAATTACCATTTTAATACGTTTGGGCATACTCTCGACCAATTTCTGCAACATTTCATTTGGAATACTTTTCCATTTCGCTTGTATCCCGGCCCAAAGTTCATCAAATCCTTTTGGTGGACTCTCATACTTTGCCAGCCGTTTCTTTGGATTTCTTTGGATCCATAATAATGAATAATGAATGAGCCGATTCCAATAAGTCCTGATAGTGCACTGGCATTTTTTATTGAAAATGGATTTACAAAGCAGCAATATTTGAATATAAGAGCACTAAATAAGCAACAAGGATGTGATATTTTCCCTTCATACAATCAAATCGCCGAATCCAAATTGAAATGCAGACCACTGGAAATTAAAATCTGTGAAACGAAAGCGGAAGTCTCATTCCAAAATTTGCTAGATCATACAGCTCACCGCATACTTGAAATGCAACAGGAAGTTTTTGATATTTGGCCAGATGCAACAGAATGCACTTTAATTGTGAGCTATGGGTTCGATGGGTCTACTGGACACAGCACATATAAGCAAAGATTTTAATTGAATGAACCTGTCGGCTTAGATCATTCGCTTTTTGTCACCACTGTTATACCGTTAAAGCTAATAGATCAGCATCATCGGGTTATTTGGATTAATAGGACTCCACAGTAGTGAGATTTTGTCGACCTTTGAAAATTGAGTTCGTGAAGGAAAGTACTGCACTGATTTTAAAAGAGAAAAAAATCTGGACGTGGAAATAGAAAACCTAAACGTAGTATCTTATTGCTACAAAAGCAATATAATAACTGTAAAATACCAAACTCATATGACTTTAATCGATGGAAAGGTCTTAAACATTGTAACCGGAACCAATTCGTGCCAATCATGTCCGTTATGTGGAGCAAAGCCTACTCAATTGCTTAAAACAACCGATTTTAACTCGCCGATTTTTAATGTGAAATCAGAAAATTTAAAATATGGAGTGAGTCCGCTACATGCATGGATACGGTTTATGGAGTTTGCTCTGCGAATTTCCTATAGAATTGAAGCAAAGAAATGGCACGTCAAAGGAGATGAAAAGCTTAAAGTATCCTTGCGTAAAAAAAGTATTCAAGAGAAGTTGTGGATTGAGCTTGGCCTTAATGTAGATACACCAAAACAAAATGGAAGCGGTAATAGCAATGACGGAAATACCGCAAGACGGGAATTCACAAATAGTCTAAAATTTTCGGCTATCTTGGATTTGGATTATAAACTCATCTGTAATTTTTATATTATTTTAATAGCTATTTCTTCTGAGCATATTATTGACTCCGAAAAATGTAAATATTTGTGTAACAATACTTTTAATTTATATATGAAACTGTATTCTTGGTATCCAATGTCCCCAACCGTACATAAAATATTGGTACATGGACACCAAATTATAACCCATTTTATTGTTCCAGTTGGTGTGCTTGGAGAAAACGCATCTGAAGCGCGAAACAAATTATACAAGAGCGATCGAAAGTCTCATGCCAGAAAATGCAGCCGATTAGCAAATATTGAAGACGTCTTTCATCGAGCACTGGACTACAATTTGTTTGAAAGAAAGGGAAAAAGAAAAAATCCAAAAAGGTCCTTCCCAAAGAAGTCATTGATCTACTCGATGTTCCTGATCCAGAACTATACATACATGACCGAAAAACCGGATGGAGAAAAAGACGAAGAAGATTTTTTTTGTTTAGATAATATTATTTTGGATACAGAAATTGAAAATGAAAATTAATTTAATAATATAATGATAAAAATATATTTTATAAATGTATTAGGGTTTTCATTTGTGTTGATTTTGGGGTTGTATATAAGACGACTTTACTATTTTTACCAACAAATACGACATATGTGTAATTTTGTTTATATCGGTTGTATGGGGGCGGGGGGAAGGCGTGGTCAGAATAACACAAAATTTTTTTTCGAAATTCTATTTTATCCTCCCTGATATTCGTGCAAATTTTCAGAATCTTACGATCATTTTTAGAGTTTATGCCAAAAATTTGGGCCTTTGGACCAGGGACCGCAAATAATTATTATGAGTTTGTGGGTGTTAGCGACCTTTCCAATTGAATATTTGGTGTTTTGCCGGCTCAAGGTCTGGGTGATATTTAAAACACAATTTATGTTTTTTTGACCAATATATTTCGGTTGCTCGTCGGCAACCGTCTTCAGGGCAATTTTGACACGTCTGCGCCAAGTGACGTGGAGTTATAAAATTTAAATTAAAATTATTCGATAACTTTTATTTTAAAAATTGGAAATAAAGATTGAATCTATATATATATACATACTTATTATATACCATCTGAAAGGTATTGATGTGTAGATCATATATATACATACACATTGGATCTGGCTTCTACGGATCAAAAGATATATTAGATATATATATAGATTCAATCTTTATTTTCAATTTTTAAAATAAAAGTTATCGAATAATTTTTATTTTTCAATTTATATATTAAAAATTGAAAATAAAAGTTATTGCGTAATTTTTATATAAAAATTGATACTTAATAATTATTACTAATTTTTTATTATTAAAACTAATTTTAAGTATTAAAAATCAATTTTTTTCGTAAAAATTAAGAAATAACTTTTATTTTGTAATTTTTTGCTTTTTTAATTATAACCGTTACAGTCCCTGCTTTGGACCATAGTGCAGTGGAGCTGCTGCTTCTGAGACCTCTGAAAATGTAAAAATTATAAAATTATTGTTATTAAAAATTTTTTTTTATTTGCTTACCTTTCAAAATTTGGTAAAGGTTTGAAAAGCCTTTAAGACTTTTTCTACCGCTTGACCCATCCAAGTTGTAGTTCTGGACAAGATTTTCGTCCAGCACCATGCGGACCGCTTTTACGAAATTGTCGTTCTTGGCCATGTTGCTTATTTTTTGTTTCTGTAATGATAAAAAGTTGAAATATTTTGCCTCCAACAGCATAAAAAAACTTACGTTGACGTCATTGTGGCCTCGAAGAGAATTAAGTCATCATCTGACTTAAGGGGGAAGGGAACCCCCGATAGCCCATCCTTCTGCTGCGCCTTCGTCCTTATTTTTAGGAGCGCGTTATTTTCCGCCAGCTTCTCAGTCATCAAATCCAATTTTTGGTGCAGAGAAGCATTCCACCCAAGCAAATAAGTTATTTCTTCTAAAATGGTAAATAATTTTATTTAAAAATGAAAAAAATAAAATTAAATAATAATAATAATTATAATACCCGAATAGAAAATATTACCTTTTAAAACTTCAACAATGTACTCCGCAGTGGTATCTATACAAAAATTTAAATAAGTAATAAAAATAAATTAACAAATTTACGGGGTACAGATGGCCGATCTGTGAATACAAAACTAATATTTTAAATTCTGTTTTTTTCAATGAAATTTATACTTACCCGATTCGGAAAAGTCGATGCGGCGAATTTTCGAGTTGGGCTTTGACATTCTAAGTAAATAAAAAAGTACATAATTAAAATCATTGTTTTATTATTATTATTTGTTTTATTTCATTAAATTAATTTCATTATTTCAACATTTTTTTTTTTTTTGGTTTCGAACCATGGCAGGTGAATTTTCAAAAGATATTTAAAACGCCGTCGCTTTAAATATGCCCGATTCGTAATTAAATTACGCCTACGGACTAAACACCTCCAAAATCCTAAAAATCCCTTTGAAAAGTGCAAACAGGGAACTAAACTAAACTGCTTCCTGTTTGAAAGGCATAACTACAGCCTTTCTTCTAAATTCCCTAACTGAAAATTTTTTAACGCTCATCGGCGTTCTGAAATTTACTAAATAAATACCTAGGCTTGACGACCTTAAGGGCTCATCAAAAAAGTTTGTTTCATTATTTAATTCCCTACCTATTATAAAAATTTCTCCTTCATTCTCCTCAAAGGACTCTATTTGTATTGGGATCTCATCCCCAACAAAACAAAAATTGTCTGGTGTCCTATCGCTAAGTCTACAGTCTTGGATTTTAAGAAACCTGCCTTCTAACTCAATTTCTTCCCTTTCTGGAGCTACATACGATTCCTCTACCGTTCTTCTATAAATTTGTTCTAGATTATTTGTTGGCTTTCGAACCACTTTTTTTAATACCTGCAAATAATTCTCAAACGCGTAAGAGGAACCTGCAATCGGATTTCCGATTTGATTTACAGTCTCTCTTTCATGGAGTAGACCATGAATATTGTAAGAAACACTGTTTTCGCCGAAGACAATGGGAAAATTTTCAACAAATAAATTTAACATTTGTTGAGCAACCTCAACATTGTTCTCCCGCTGTTTTTGTGAGCAGAGCAGTCTATATGCGCAATGCAATAGCAATCCAATGCAAATGCAATCCATGCTCTTCATGGATTGTATCTTTAAAAACTACAATTCCAGTGTATAATAAAAATTGTCGAAATTCAGTGCTTTTCCAATTTGGAAGTTCTAACAATGTTCTAGGCTTTCGTGAGAATTCCCTAGGTATGTAGCCCCGCATTGACGTTAATATATCTGACATCTTCATTTTATTTTCTTTAGAAATTTTTTTTATTACTTTATTATAATAGATTCTTTCAAAAAATTTAAGCATTACACCCAACTCAATGAGGTGCATGCAATCCAAGGGAACTTGGGTAACCATACCGATGCCAAGTTTTTTGAAAGCGGACTGAGAGCCTAAATAATCTTTGGAATGATGATTTGGATATTTCCTACTTGCAAAGTCAACATCTGTAATTAAATCAGCACAAGAAGTGCTGTATGTTGAAGTTGCATCTATTTTGCGTCCCACCTGAGTGCATTTGGTACAGCCATAACTGGATGTATGTCCAGGTGAGCCTGTAACAAATGCCCTTGCAGGAGTGTCGCACACAAGAGCTCTAAAGTTAATTTTACAATTTTTATTTAAAATGGTTAGACCATTTTTCATAAAATCGGAAAACTCCCTAGTGAATCTGGACAAATATTCATCTGAATTGGATGGCTTATTTTGACCCAAAAAACTCCTACTGGAAAAACCCGACATTTAGTAATATTATTTATTTTAATTAGTATGGGCCACAGCTGTGAACGTGAGCTTTTAAATAATGGAAGGCCGTCAACATTAACGTCAATACTTAATACATCTGGTAGTTCCGGAACTACATCAAGTTTATTTAATTGTTTTGAAAGGCCAATATGCAAATAGGAACCACCTCCAACTTGCATAATATTTGGCTTTTCATTGCAATTAAATTTTTAAAAAGGCCTAATATTTAAATTTTCTTCATTTAAAATTTTAATTTAATCGATAACACAGCTACGCTTGGGCTTGTGTTTTACAAACCACTTCCTAAGCTTATAATTAAGATCCTGCTCTACTTTCATGCTTGCTTCTTGACTTGATTCTTCATTTAAACTATCTACCTCTACATCTTCCTGCAAAAAATGATCATTAACCTGAGCGCTTACTTCAATATTTTCTTCTATCGGACTTTCTTCTGCTAATCTTAGCCTTTTAGCTAATTGGTCTTTTTCCTTTTTAACTAATTTACGAATCTGACGAGGTCTAATCATTTTTTTTACTTCTAAAAAAATATAAATACAAATCTAATAAAAAGCAACCGCTGAAGATAAAAAAAAACATTTTTAATTTTATAATTTAAATACAGCGTTTATCTCGCACCGTTTACGAGATATCGGGATATTAAGGCAGATGCTCACCTTGTGAAGGAAAAAATCGATTTTTTTTACGCTTTTCGTATAGATATTAATCGTTTTCTTTAAAAACTTTATTTAAAAATTGCAATTTTTGGGCTTTACAAGGTGAGGACCTGCCTTAATAAAAATGTGAATAAATTATAATAATAAAATAAACAATAAAGAATAAAAGAAAATAATAATATTATTTAAATATGTATATATATAAAAACTAGCAAACCCGGCGAACTTTGTTCTGCCTTTTTTTGGAAAAAATTACAAAAATAATCAAAAACCTACATTAATATTTAATTTTTATTTCTGTATTTTGGTACATAGGCGTCGATCAAGTTGTTCTTCCATGTTTCATTGCTTAATGATACATCTGCTGAAGATTTCTCGAAGCAATTGCTGACTATCGGCAATGGTCAAGTACCTGTCGATGAATCGAGCGGATTAATATCATTTCGAAATAATTTTTGTAATTTTGTCTCATCAAAAAAGGAACTTATCAACAATGTATTTGCAAACATTATTTCTAACTACAAAAATAAGGAATGGTTGAGTGAGAGAGCCATTTTAGCGGCTAAGAATAAAGATGTTGATGACCTGAACTACATAATTCAAAATAAGATCATTGGAACAATGCATTCATTCAAATCTATTGACTGAGTCACAAATGAAGATGAAGCCACCAACTATCCAATTAAATTTTTAAACTCTTTGGACGTGCCTGGCTTACCACTGCATAATTTACATCTAAAGGTTGGATCCGTAGTAAACATACTTCGAAACATAAACCAACCAAAATTGTGCAACGGTATGCGTTAATGGCAATAAATAAGCAGATTTTTTTTTTTTATAGGAAAAAATTACAAAAAAAATTAAAAACCTACTAAATAGGTTGCTCTTCACTTAAGTGCCTTGTAATACACGACATTTTTTGTTTTATTATCAGGCGCAAAAACAAACAACGCAGATGGTTTTCCGACCCGTGAACATGCCACGTATAATTGACCATGTGAAAAACATGAATGTTCTAGATTTAAACCACAAACTTTTAAGGATTGGCCTTGTGATTTGTTGATGGTCATGGCAAATGCAAGACGTATCGGAAATTGAATTCTTTTAAATTCAAACGGCATATCGGTTGGTATCATCGGTATTCTCGGTATGAGAACTTCCTCACCTTTGAATTTTCCTATCATTATCGTAGCGTAAATTACATTGTTCATTAGTTTTCTAACCACCAAACGCGTACCGTTGCACAGTTTTGGTTGGTTTATGTTTCGAAGCATGATTACTACGGATCCAACCTTTAGATGTAAATTATGCGGTGGTAAGCCAGGCACGTCCAAAGAGTTTAAAAATTCAATTGGATAGTTAGTTGCTTCATCTTCATTTGTGACGCAGTCAATAGATTTGAATGAATGCATTGTTCCAATGATCTTATTTTGAATTATGTAGTTCAGGTCATCAACATCTTTATTCTTAGCCGCTAAAATGGCTCTCTCACTCAACCATTCCTTATTTTTGTAGTTAGAAATAATGTTTGCAAATACATTGTTGATAAGTTCCTCTTTTGATGAGACAAAATTACAAAAATTATTTGGAAATGATATTAGTCCGCTCGATTCATCGACAGGTACTTGACCATTGCCGATAGTCAGCAATTGCTTCGAGAAATCTTCAGCAGATGTATCATTAAGCAATGTAACTCTCATGTTTGTTGTCAGCTGTAGTTTCTTCACATAGCCCCATAGATTTGACGATTTCAGGCAAGCGTTTATTTCGTCGGCAGCCGTAGATCTTGGAATTACTGGCAGTATTTGGCGGAAATCGCCAGACAGTAAAATCATTGCTCCTCCAAAACATCTCGAGTCATTGCGTAAATCCTTTAATGTTCGGTTAAGTGCTTCTAATGCACGTTTATGCGCCATTGTGCATTCGTCCCAGATGATGATTTTCGATTCCATTAATACTTTGGCCATTGCTGAGTGTTTTGCAATATTACACGTTGGTTCTTCAATAATTTGAAGATTTAACGGTAATTTTAATGCTGAATGAGCCGTTCGGCATCCTTCTAACAATGTGGCTGCTATTCCAGAAGAAGCAACTGCAACAGCTATGTTGGATCTCGCCCGAACAGTTGCTAAAACTAATGACATAAGGAATGTCTTGCCAGTTCCACCAGGGGCATCTAGGAAATTTAAACCACCATTTTCTTCATCGATTGCCTTCATTAATGTATCATAAACTTTCTTTTGTTGGGAATTCAACAGTGGTACATTCGTTTGAACTAATAAATTTAATTCTTGGTGATCATATTCACGTTCCCGTTCTAATTCTCGATTAAATGCCTCATTCGTTTCCCGATATGTCGCTGGCATTCCCAACCTGATTAATAAATTACCACACATGAGGTAACACATATCTTCGATCAAGAGTAAAGCCCGATTATGTATCTCCTCATTCATCTCAATGTCGTGATTTCTGGAACTGACACGAATTTGATGTAAAATATCTTCTGACATATTATCCTTGTATTTGTGCCACAGGTTACATGGGTTTGAGGGAGTACATGTCGAAATTATGATAGCGAATAATGTGCGTATCTGATTTGGAGATGCAGAGATAATGGCTTCAGCTATTGTCGTGTCCCAATGGGTATCGTTTTCTAATAAGTTCAATTCTTCACATGCAGCACGATATGTTGGGAATATTACACCATTAACAGTTCGTAGTGTCTCAAATGATGTTGGCCCACGCACATTTATCAGCAACAACCGCAAATAGAAACATTCATCATTCTTTGGATGAACTGTATACATACGACCAAGAGCATCAGTAGAACGCACATCTGGATACCCAGGAACCGCATCCCCTTGTTTCCGTCTTTGAAATTTTTTCGATGAAGCATTCCAAGTATAATAACGTGGCATCTCCGAGTAAAACAAAGTTCGTGCAAACTGATCGCTTTGGCAGATTGCAAAAAAACTGGTCAATGTAGTTGCTGGAGGTGTTTCAGCACGTTGCATAGCATTCGAAGCCGTGAAATACACTCGTTGACCATTCTCCAGATGCACCGCCAAATGCATTACAGTAGGATGACGTTCGTGAATGGGAAATGCGAATATACGCCAAATAGCTTCATTACTGTTCACATAACGACCAACTTGATAGCGAGAAATTTCATCGTTGGTATTCGTTGGTCTTGCAATCCAAAAACCGCCATATCACTGCCTTTCGTGACATATTTGCATATATATTTTATGGACTTAACTGAATTGCAGTATTCAACGTTGCAATGTGTCTTGAACGTTTTAGAAATAAGTGGCGAATATGGAACAATCCAACTGTTGTCGACAACGAAATCCATTCTTTTTACTTTCGTTGTGACAGTTCGACCGTTGTCATCTGGTGATCGACGCCGATACAGCGGATAACCATCATTGCCAGTGACAGTCTCCGCCGTTAATTTCCGTGGATATCGTTTTGAGCACTTACCATTGACCATGCAAGGCGATTGGGGATTGATGGCACCACACGGTCCATGAATCATATTTGTAGTAATAACGTCATGTAGGTCTGGATCGACTTCATAATCAGGAATCTCGGCACATATGATATCATCTATTTGGTCAGGTTGAATTCTTTCCACTAACCAAATAAGAATGTGTGCGTGCGGCAGGCCTCGCTTTTGCCATTCGATTGAATACATCCAGCATCGAGTATCTCCAAAGACGCGTTGTTTAACAATAAAGTTCTTCAGAGACCGAATTTTTGCCTGAAAATACGTGCTGTGATGTCGGGTCTATCATTTGATGTTTGTCCAGGAAGCAGCAATTGAGTAATTTCTATCCATTTTGGATTACAGGTAAAAGTAATAAAAAGATCTGGCCGACCGTAATGACGAACATATGTCATTGCATCTTGTGCATATTCATGCATATGACGTGGACTACCAATGTACGTCGCTGGCAGAATAGTTAGTCGCCCAATATTAGCTGCATTTTCTTCAGTACTAACTGCATCACGTAAATGGATGTACTCCTCAGAACGCAGTTTGGATTGGTTCAACCTAATGAATGTTAAACGTTCAGTTTCTATTTTTACATACATGTCAACGCAGTACTGCTGAAACAATCGACGAAACCGCAGCAAATAGTTGTCAGTATTTTGACGAATCATCAAACGATATGCGTAATAATTCATTGAGCTTACTTTCTTTGTAGTTTCTTCACCTGAAATTAAAAATTTTATAATTAACCATTTCAAATGCAAATTTTAAAGGCAAAGAATACACCATTAGCCATTTTTTTTTAATAAGCATTATTTTAAATCAGTGTCTTTTAAAAATAAATGAAATAAATTATGATACTAATACTCACCATTCAATGGATTAATCATTTTAATATTAAAATAATATCCATCTTCTCCTTGCCAAAACATTAGCGGGTATTGCAACGCGTCATATGATCGATGAGTTTCAGATATTTGTTGCAGTTGCCCAGTATCGCGACGTTTAAGCACAATAACGCGGTTTCCAAATTGTTCACCAACAATCAGGATGGCGACTTCGTCTATTGTTGGAGCATTAAATGTCCTTTCGTGTGTTCCAGATGGTCGTTTATCTGCTTTTATGACAACTTTATAGTCATCATTTGGCATGCGCTCTAAAGCACTCTTAAACAACCTGACCATCGCATGATGTTCATGAAGCAGACACTGCATGTCTTGAAGAATTGCTCGCTTCATCCCTTCATTGATCGCTAGACGTCGATCAAGTTGTTCTTCCATGTTGCCCATGAAATATATTTGTAAAAATTTTTTTGTGTATCTTCGAAAGGTAGTAATGATCCAATTCGATGGTGAATCTGCCCTTGTATCTAAGATAAAGTAAGTTATTCTTTAACTATATTCTATGTAATACAAACAAAAAAAAAACCTTAAATGTCGGATTAAATCCTCGTTCTTCGATAATATCTGCCCCAAATGACGTCATTTGGAAACAACCATTGTATTTTCGGGTATTTGCAAGAAAGTAGCGTGATTCTTGTGTTTCACCACAAAGCAACGAATACAATGGCTCAGGTGGCGGAGTCAACAATGGCAATTTAACTTTACCATTAAAGCAGCATAATCCAGGCGTTTCTCCGGAAAACTTCAGTGCACCGCAATACTCGCAAACAACGTCCATTTGCCCAATGCAAACGCTAGGATGCAAGCTGTAATCAGTGATGCAATCGTATTGAAACGCTGCTCGATTCAAATCAGCACTTGATAAATTTCTTCTGCGTCGCAAATGATCTATTTCTTGACCTCTGTTGTAAGCTCGACGATTCTGCATTGTCAACCGAGCCGTATTACGGATTGCCTCTCTTTGCTCTGCTGATTGAGAAGCACGAAGTCGACCTATTCTAACGCGGTTCTGTTCACGTTCAATGTTTTGTTCTTCTTCAGACCTTCCATTTGCAGTATTTTGTAGTCTTCTTGCATTACGGCTTTGTCGGGAAAGATTCGATCGTCTTGGTCGCGGCATTATTAATTAAACTTCCCTTCACTTCAATTCACAAAAAGCACGAAAAACTTCACTTCACTTCAATTCACCAAAATCACAAATAATTTCTACTCACTTTAAAAAAATTGAGTTAAAATGCTATGGTAGTGTGTGCTTGTCAGTTTGATGAGGTAATAACTCAGTTTATATGCGATTTTTGGTATGTCGAACGGAATAAAAAGTACCCTAACTCCTATTCCGGGCTCTAAGCTACCTTCCTACCAATTTTCAGCCAAATCTGTTCAGCCGTTCTTAAGTTATAAGTGGTGGAACTAACACAACTTGCTTTTATATATATATATTTATTTATAACATTTCCCAGTTAACCTAAACAACCTGTTTACTGAAATAACAAACTGGGGCAACTACTCAGGTAGCACTCTTCTCCAACCAAATGTCAACACCTCCACATCTGCAGAAAACATAATTGTTCCTGCACAATTACCTGTAACAACAACAACATAGCAAATACAACATCACTCAAAATATTTGGACTCTGGATAAACAATAAATACAACTGGAACACACACATTAGAACTCTAATCCCTGCACTCTCAAAGAAAATGAAGATCATTAAAAGCCTGGCCAGTCCAAGATTTAACTGCAACACACACACCCTGCTAAATATAACTAGATCAACCCTAATATCAAAAATCGATTACGGACTACATATATACGGACACGCACCAAAAAACATTTTAAAGAAACTAAAAACCACTTTTAACTCAGCAATCCGACTATCCTTAGGAGCTTTCCGCACAACACCTATTTATGATATATTGTACGAAACAAACATACCAACCATTGAACAAAAACGCGACCACCTAACAACAAAAATATTTAAATCACTTATCGAGTCGAAAAATACCCCCTTTCACAAATTTATAAAGCCTTAAAACAACAAGACAAAATGGACTTCAACAACCCAACGAACAATAAACAAATGCCAAATACATAACTTACCATACAAACCAAATCGATCGAAGAAAATAAAACTTCCCAATTATGCAATTAGTTTAAAATTACACAATTATAGCAAACAAAATACACCATCGGACCCATACCAACAAGTTTTTAACGAAACAAAAACGGAACTCAAAAACCACAATTTCATCTATACTGACGGATCCCAACAAAATTCAATCACGACATACGCAATCTCCAGGGAAACTGAACTCTTAGCCTACGGAAGTCTACCTCCATACTCATCTATTCAATCAGCGGAAATCGTAAGAATCTTAGAAGCAACAAAAATAATTTCAAAAATGAAAGGAAAATTCGTCATCTGCTCAGACTCACTAGGTGCAAAAACCCACAAAACAACAATCTTTACCCTACCCTAATCCGCTCAACAATCATAAAACATTACCCAAAAATTAAAATCTCATGGACCCTTGGACACAACAACATAAAAGGAAACGAAACCGCCACTTGTTTACACAGAAATCCTTAACTCAAAAGACATTAACGAATTCCTAAACAAGCAACTAAACATGGTACAAAAACATTAACACCAACAAATCACACACATCCTACCTCTCAAACGTAAAACAACAACACATAAACCGACTCGACCAAATTAAATTCACCCTATTGCGATTGGGCCACACCAACATTACCCACAAACATTATATGGACACTAATAACTTAAGAAACTGCCCGATCTGCCAATCCTATATATGTCCCGCAATAGCTCAATTTAAAAATACAGTTTTTAAAAACAAAAATGAAATATACTACCTCAGCAACCCATCACAAGAAAATATAAAAATAATAATTGAATTCCTTAAAATTATCAAACTATACAGTTCGTTTCATTTGGATAGGACACCTACCAACTTTTATGTTTGATCGCTCCTAGCGAGGACAAAAACTATTGAAAGCTAAAAGTTTTTGAAGTGAAACTGCTTTAGCGGCGCTGAGCACCTTTTTTTGTATGGGTAAAAACTTTCAAACTCGCGTCAGGGTCACGTGATGCTGATCGAAAAAGCGTAAGATCGAGGGGAAGGGAGAGAACTTAGTATCTCCCACTCTTTCTACTGTGCCTGATTCATGGTACAATTATACAAGGTAGTCTCGTCGGGATCGAGTCCTGAAGGGCAGCTTTGTGTAAAAACCGAAAATTTCGGAAAAATTAATACTCATGGTCATATAACAGTCCTTTTTAAACCCCGTGCACAGCATAAGGGTAAAACGACATCATTTTCTTCTGTTTCTTTCGCACTAACTGGAAAACACCCTCTCACTCGCACTCATTCTAGTGCCCAATAGGGGGAAAAAAAGCCGACGAGACTACCTTGTACTTATTATACCATGGCCTGAGTGTGCTGCTTATAATTAATCAACGTTAACCCTCTAATGCCACTTTCCACAATAACGCAAGAAATTAAATGAATTAATTTTTTTAAATTGATTTGTGCCTTCTTAACTCAAAAATGCTATTAAAAAGAACGTAGAACCTTTTTTTTACCTGTAAGGTGAGAAAAACTGAATAGGTGCCTCACGGCACCCTTAGGCACTTGAGAGTAAAAAGAATCAATTTTGTTTTGCCATGTCAAATTTTATTTTTTGGTATGATACTCTAAGAAACAGTTTTTATTAGATGTGCAACATAAATGTAAGTTGCATTTAGGGCAAATGCATTGTGTTTGTGATTTTTTGCATAATTTGCAACGACGTTATCCACTCTCTCGCTCCAACCAATGAGGAAAATGGTTTACCTGATCAAAACGCAAGCTTGATATAGGGTGCTTTGATTTTTTTCCTTGTTTAAGGCCAAGCTGTGGTGATCGGTGAGACAGTGGAGACTGTGCTGTTTGCTCTATCCGAGAGGATGGTGAGTTTATAGCTCGCACTAGCTGAGAGCACGGCGATCTATATGTAGATGGACGACCTGGTAAATTTTTGCATTTGTATGTTACCATACCTGCGGCCACCGCTTCTCTAAAATCTGGGAGCTCCAACATTTTTTCCTTGTCCGCCTCGTTCGCCATTTGTATACGTCTGTATAATATATAAGAGTTCGTTACTGCCATATCTATTAAATGATAAAAAATTCGAGTTGCGGCATCCCGAGTTTTGGCTCTAATATGGTAACGGCCCATTAAACCATCCATAAGGTCTACGCCGCCCATGTGAGCATTATACTCCTTAACAATTTGGGGGCAATCAATTTCAACGTATTTTTTAGATTTTCTGTCGAACCGTGGAATTTTTGATGTTCCTTGACGCGGATCCTTCCTTGCAAATGGTTTAACACCCATATATGATGACAAGAAACGAACGGCTTTGCTGTCTTTCCACAGAACATTTGTTAGTTCAATTCCATATGAGCAACCTACGTACTCAATCATAGAACCTCTTGGCAATTTGTTGATGGTCCCTTCGTTCGGTAACTTACAATTGGGGATACAATTTGCTCGAATCGTGCCAAGACTGTAAATACCTTTCGCACGTAGATACACCATCAGAGGCAGTGAGGTATAAAAATTGTCAAAGTAAATAATATGATTTTTAAAACTTTGAACGCTTTGTGTCAGACGGACAACAATGTTAGCCGAAGCACCAAGATCTGGGTGACCAGGCAAGATCACATTATCTCCTGCACCGCTGTATACTTCAAAGCGGTATGCGTAGCCAAACGAATCGCATAGTACAAATAGTTTGATACCCCACTTGTGTGGCTTATTTGGCATGTATTGGCGCAAGTGGTGCTTCATTTTTGTGCTGCACATTTGTTCATCAACACAAAGGCGGGCTTGTTTGGGCACCGAGTCGAACCGTTGATTCAAGTAATCAACTAGTTTTCGCGTACGAAACAATGGATCGTAGCCTGGTTGACCCTTTTTAATGCGCTGGCTCTCATCACACAGAGAGAAATACTTTTTAATTGTCTCAAATCTGTGTCGGGTCATGCAATTTTGAATGGGTCCGAACGCATTTTGTCCCCAATAACTCCTCAAATTCGGATAGCGGTGAATCGACATGTAAATTAGAATGCCGATGTAATGATGAATGTCGATGGTAATTTTGAAATTATTTGAAATGTTGTCAGTTAAAGCTGCGCGCATTGTGTCCTCGACAATCATTTTCATAATTTCTCCATCAAAAAAGTAGCAAAATATCTCAAATGGAGTTTCCAGCCCCTTAATTTCTTCTGTAAGCGAGGAATCTCCTCGAAAGGCTATACAGTTTACATGCAACTGCATCGATTGCTCCCTCCAGAGAATCTTAGTGGGTTCCTTTGTAATCGATTCAAGACCTACCCATATATAAATTATTAATCACTTATATAAAAAATCTCAGTTATATTTGTTTACCAGCAGCATTAAATCTTCCAGAATTTGGTAAATATTCGCATCCCGAATCTTCTATAGTTGGCAATGGCGATCGAGGACGTTTTGTAGCCTTTCCAGTAGACTTAGGATCCTGGGCACTATTTAAAACATTTTCCTTATTGCCAACTATAAAAGAGACAGAATCGGCTTCCTCTAATGCAGCGTTTAGAGCTTCCACCACATTTAAATCATTGTCCTCGTCGTCACTAGAAATATTTGAGACCTCCTCATCTGACGGGACTGACTCAAATAATTCCATTAACTGATCATCTGTCAAGTCGGATAACTTGAAGCGCTTTCGATTTGCCATATTTTCTAATTTAAGAATTTTTATTAAGAAAAACCTCTTTAAACCACTGCAGATTGCAAATAATTGTGAAATAGCTACTTGGAACAAAAGTTTGGGGCACAAAGATGCCTCAAGGCACTTATCACTATTTCACTGATACAATGCATACCAATTACATATTTGCATATCTGTAATATTATTTTAATACTAAATTAACTTACCTCTCAGTAAAAAATTAATGGTTTGGTTTAGTTTTATATTTTAACTTTTATATTCAAAAGAAATCCCACTTCACTGCAGCTCAAATTTCACACGCGGCGAAACACATGTTCTGTGCAAGTATAAACAAAAAGTAGGGGAGAGTGGGGTAAGGTCGTCAGTGGGGCAAAGTCGTCACTCGCTATTATTTTAAAAAATAAAAGGGCTACCAACCCAATTTTTTTAGCGTAAGTGTATTGCACTATTCCTACATTACCCACGGAGTTTGGTAGAATTATAGGTTATGTATAATTATTTATTCATCAGAAAGTGTTTCGGAGTCTCAAAAGTAATTTTTCTCCGGCGCAGAACTGTTTTTCTTCCAAGTACATTTTCGATCAAAGAAGTAAAAAGGTAAGTTATTATTGTTGAGAAATGTTTGGCGAACACGAGATGGTAGGTTGTGTAACAGCTGATTCGAGTTTCGATTTGTTATTCATGTTTTTATCAAAAAATGTCGCGTGGGGCATTGTCGTCACTCAACGGGTGGGGCAAAGTCGTCACTGTATTATCTCAGACTGAAATACAAACTCGTATCAATTTATTATTGTTTTGTGATTGTTTATGTAAAGTATTAAATATAAAATATAATTTCTCCAAAATGTTCTTCAAACAAAAATAAAATTCTAAAAAAGAGGTCGCCCAAAGAAAAATCTTTAAGAAATTCTGATTTTTGCCTTCTATCCTTCACTTAGATCTGAATGTGTCAAATTTTTGCAAAAAATAGGTATAGTGTTCCACTTTTTTATATGTATGAATATCAATAAATGTGTGTTTGACAAGTTGAAATAGTTTTGTGCACATGGGTACCTATATTTGCATTCATTATTCTATGTGACGACTTTGCCCCAGGGGGGTGACGACTTTGCCCCACGATTTTTCAATTTTCCAATTTTGCCTTCTTTCAGATAACAGTTTCGTATTAATAAACAAATGAGAGTATGTCCGAAATACTTACTGCATTTTATAGCCAGATCTTTTCCGAACCCAACCATGTATATTACATGATAAAAATAAGTTATTTTATCAACAAATTTCGCAATTAAAAAAAACGTGACGACAATGCCCCACTCTCCCCTATATATATTTTTTTTTTTTCAACAAATTTTTATTTTAACCAAAAACTTATAACTAATTAATAGTTAATACATTTGCCATTGCCTTTTAAAACTTGAATAATTATATTTTTCATTGAATCAGCCTATTTTTTTTAATAAATTCGCATCCAATGAATCCCATTCTTGTTTAATGACACGCTTTAGCCGTATTGGGCAGTCAAATTTCCTTTTATTTTTAAAAAGGTTGCGGACCATGATCCCCCATATGTTTTCAATGGGATTAAGGTCTGGGGAATATGGTGGCAACTTTAGTTCCTCGACGGAGCACGCCTCCAAGAAGCTTTTGGTCAAGCAACTCACGTGAATTGCAGCATTACCTTGTTGAAATATGAGCTGCTGTTCCCTATTTTGTTTCAAATAGGGAAGCAAACCCTGCTCCAATACTTCGATATACCTGGCACTGTCCATTCGAGCAGTTACAAACTGTAAGTCAACAGTTTCAGCCGCAATGAACGCACCCCACACCATAACGGAGCCTCCACCGAAATTGCACGTCGAGAAATATTGGGGCTCCTTCCACAAGTCGCGCCAAAAAAAGTTGAACCCATCAGGACCATCCAAATTAAATTTTTTTTCATCAGAAAATATAATCTAAACATTAAAAAATATTAAAATAAAGCTTAGAAGGAACCTTTTAGAATAGCTTACTGAGCGCCAATTCGTTGCAAAATTTTCTTCTGCGAACTTGAGCCGCGCCTGCTGATGGATCTTTGAAATTTTGAGAGCTCTTGCCATTATTGAAGGCACCAAGTGTTGGCAACTATGTAAAGTCCTCCAAATTGTGGTTTTCGACACTTTATTGCCCACATAATGAGCCAAACTGGCGTAGGACACGGTGGAATTAGAGGCCTTTTTTACTATAAGCCGCCTATCTCGACCGGTCAACTTGGTTCTTTGGAGCCCTTTATAATTTTTATTATAGCTTTCTTTATTTTCCAAAAAATGGCGTACCACATTTCGCGATCTATTCATTTTCTTTGCGATTTGGTTCAGATTAGGGCCTGAGTCCAAATATGCAAGAATTTTCGCCATTTCTTCATCCTTGAGTGCCGATCCACGGCCCATTTTAGTTTTATTTAATGTAAAAATAAATAAAAATATCACCAGAGAGAAAAAAAACCGTTTGAAACAAACTGCGCACTGTACACAAGTGAATAATGACAAGTGTCCTATCCAAATGAAACGATTTTAAGCTTTCAAAAAACCATGCAGCAGTGCAAAAACTCAAATAAAAAAGTGGGGGAAGCAATACTGAAAAAATGTAACTGTATTTTAGAATCACAATAGACCAGAGCATTTAACTAAAAAAAAATTTTAAGCTTTCAATAGTTTTTGTCCTCGCTAGGAGCGATCAAACATAAAAGTTGGTAGGTGTCCTATCCAAATGAAACAAACTGTATAACATCATATAACACCTAAAAAAAAAAAATTGTAAAATGTAAAATAACAATGTAAATAATAATGTAAATGTAATTGTAATAGTAAATTGTAAACCATCATATCACATAATATAAACACAGACCACAGCAGCTAGTACTGCAACTTTCTTTAATTAGTCTTAATTTTATAAGCTATTCTAACTACAATATAAATAAATAAATAAAAATAAAAAACTAAATATAAAAAATTTTTTTACTATAATACTAATATTCCAAAACAAACTAAAAAGTCTTTATTTTCTCGCACAAAAATTACTCGTACACTTCAAGGAAATGGTATAAAAACATCTGGTTTTAGGAGGATTTTTATTTAAATACTTGGTGGGTCTTCCCTAAGCATCTATTACAGCTGTTAAACGTCGACCCATCCTGTTCACCATGTTTGCTGTCTCATTAAAGCTTTCTTTATCCTGCTCCACCTGTAATGCGGTTCTTAAGGATTCCTTACAGGATATATTCCTGTATTGGGGAAGTATTAAGCGGTTTGCCATGATGCAAAAGGAATTTTTGCACCAAATAGGAATAATGCTTTGTATAGTGTTGAATCAAGAATTTCTTTGGTTAAAAACTTTGAGAATTAAATTTTGGCTAAGAATATTCTTATATGTACATAGTTTTGTTTATTTTATCATCTATAAAGACCATTCTGGCGACTCCACACGAAGCTACAGACCCCCAAAACGCCACCATACTTAATAGTTGGTATTAAGTTTTTCTCTTTCAAAGCTTAATTTGCCTTTCTCCATAATTTGAAAGGACCGCCGTGTCGAAATTTGTTGTATTTCGATTCGTCACTTAAAACTAGGTTCTCCCAATACGAATCCGACTTGCATCCGACAGTTTTGTGAACTAAAAAGGTTTTTTTGTGTGTAGATGGCTGAAATACTCTGTCATGTAAATCAGAATTGTAGAGGTGTTGGGGTTGGTTTGGACGAAAATTTTATTTTAGTGTAGCTTTCTCTAGATTCTTACGAATTTTAGTAGATATTGTTTTTGAATTTTGCAAGACTGTAGATACAATTTTTCGCTCCTCGCGTGGTGTCAGTATCTTGAACCTACCAGCTTTTCTGTGATCTGCAGCTCAATCCCATGTACCCAGATATTTTTATACCTTTGCTGAGCAATGGGTATTATAATTTGAGTCAGAAACTTGCAACGCAGTGAAGGAGACACCTCAGACCCCATAAAGTATATACATATTCTTGATCAGCATCACGATCTGAATTCAAAAACGTCTGTATGTCTGTCTGTTTCTCTTCAAACTAGTCTCTTAGTTTTTAAGCTATCTTGCTGAAACTTTCCCAAAAGGTGTTTAGTTATTGCACGCAGTATATAAATCGGAACTGGGCGGATCGGCCGACTATATCGGATAGCTCCAATACGAAGGAATGAAACAAAAAAATTCTCACGCCGTTGTTTTTGATCAGATTGACTTGATTTCTTCCATATGGCGTTTTCTAACCACTATATCTCTAGCATATAGCTGCCATAGAAAAGATATATATAATCCCATTAGCATGATTTTCAAAGTATGGATTTTTTTTAATAACCCTTAATTCGAGAAAAAAAATTTCATTATCCGACAACTTTGTCACATAGCTGCCATAGGAAAGATCGATAAATCTATCTAGAAACTAGCAAACCCCGGCGAACTCCGTTTCGCCACCAGATGACAACGTACCCTTCTAGCATTCACTGTACTAACAACTATGTTCCAACAACGTCGTCTGCCAAACATGATTTTATAATTTCTGTACATAATTTACTCAGTTCTAGACTTATGTATAATTACCTACTGAGTTTGCAATGTATAAGCGAATGAATAAAATTATTAAAACATTAAAGTCAAAATCGGTCCAGCCGTTTAGAAGGAGTTCAATGACTAACTCACGTACATAAGATTTCCCGTCACACGGGAACGCTGTCGAAATGTTACATAAAACGAAGCCATTACCAAAACCCCAAAAAACTTGACTTCACTTCAATACACCAAAATCACAAAAATTGAGTTAAAATCCTATGTTAGCGTGTGTTTGTCAGTGTGATGAGGTAGTAACTCAATTTATATGCGATTTTTGGTATGTCGAACAGGATTTAAGAAGATGAAAAATAGATGTTGGCCGATTCTCAGACCTACCCAATACGCTCACAAAATTTCATGAGAATCGGTATAGCCGTTTCGAAGAAGTATGGTAACAAAAACTGTGACACGAAAATTGCATATATATATAGAGATAACGGAAATAAAATTATAACATCGTTGTTTTTCATCAGACAAGCCTGATTTTTGGAATAGACTCTTGAATACCGAATAAAATTGCATCAAAATCGGACGACTATATCATATAGCCGTCATATGAACAATAGTCGAAGTATGGAAAATTAATAGAAAACTCGTCATAGCTTCGATGCTGTTTAGCCTTTATGTATAATATTTAGTTCGACATATTTGATGACTGCAAGGGCAAGCCGAAGCTACAGTGGTGCTCATAGACTTAAGCCACTGCAACTACCATAGACTGTTTTCTTAATAACTTTTTTGAAGATATTTATTTTGGCGTGAAATTTTTTACATTTTGCAACATTGTTATTTAAGCAGCTGATCACAGTAAAAAATGACAAGTAGGAATTCGGGGGTTCCCAAAAAACTGACTAAATTTCCAAAAGGAGCATTCCGATCTGCTCATATACTTAAGCCACCTTAAACTTTAATCGTCAAACTTGTGATTTTTCCGGGAAAGTTGTGCTATTTATTTTCTAAACTGAAATATTGAATACTAAATACGTTTCCCAAAACAATTTGATCGCTATGGCTAAAAATAAAAATACAAATCCGGCCGAAAGAAAGCTAATATGGGAATATTACGAAAAAAACACAAGTATTCTACAAATATGTAAGACTTTACATTTTTCGCGTGGCAAAGTCAGAAATGCCATTGCATTTTATAAGAAACATGGAACCTGGGAAAATATTCCACGTGAAAAGCCCAGAAAAACCACTTTAAACGACGATAGACGGATTGCCAAAATCAGTAAAGGCGATCCGTTCTTGACATCGACGCAAATCAGAGGTCAAATGGTGGCATATTATGGCGTGAATGTGTCAGCTCAGACCATAAGAAGACGGTTAAATGAATTCTGGTTATATGGACGCATTGCCCAAAAAAAACCATTGCTGTCCAAAAAAAATGTTAAAGCGCGCCTTCAATTCGCCAGAGAGCATTTTCAAAAAGGTCCCAATTTTTGGAACATGATTGTTTGGAGCGGCGAATCCAAGTTTAATGTCTTTGGGAGTGATGGTAAACCATATGTACGACGTCCTCCCAACAAACAATTGGACCCCAAATACACGAAGAAGACCGTTAAACACGGGGGCGCTTCGATTATGGTCTGGGGCTGTTTCACCGCATCGGGCGTAGGTCCCCTAGTGAGAATAGAAGGCATTATGAACGGCGAAATGTACAGGGACATCCTTATTAACAACTTATCTGGAGAATATGCCGATAATTTGCCACTTGCCTGGATATTTCAACAGGACAACGACCCGAAGCACACTAGCAAGATAGTCAAGTCGTGGTTTAGCCAAGTGAAAATCAAAGTTTTGCAATGGCCACCGCAGAGCCCCGACTTGAATCCTATAGAGAACTTGTGGGGAATTCTTAAACAAGTCGTTGGCCAAAAAAAACCAGCAAATAAAAACGATTTGTGGCGAGTTTTGCAGGAAGAGTGGAAGAAAATCACCCCTCAACAGTGCGCACGTCTTGTGGGTTCAATGCCAAAGCGTTGCTCCGCTGTTCTTAAGCAGAAAGGTCACCCCACTCAATATTAAAGTAAATTTATTAAAATTATAAGGAATATTGGGCAAATTTTAACTTTTTCAACCATTTTCTTCCAGGTGGCTTAAGTATGTGAGCAGGACATTTTGGAGATGGTCTCATATTTTTTAAGTTTTTCGTTAAATACATATTTTTATAACTTGGTTATTCTTCGATTAGAACACTGATATATAGAACTAATGTGACACAAATAATTGGAGCTGTGAAATAAAAACTTTTCTTAATTTTCGTTTAAATTCTTGGTTGAAGTCTTGTGGCTTAAGTCTATGAGCACCACTGTAGCTTCCTTTCTTGTTTTCTATTAATTTTTCATATTTTTGACTATTGTTCATATGGCAGCTATATGTTATAGTCGTCGGATTCTTATGTAATTTAATTCGAAATTCAAGAGTCATTAGAAAACTCTATATTTCAAATATCGGTCTTACACGGTTAAAAGTTTGCTGCCATCCCCCTTTTAACACGCTAAAAACCTCGTTCTTACACGATTGCAAAATATCGAAAGCCACCAAACAATTGAAAGTTACAGATTTTTTTGATAAGGAGTCACCATAAAAGAAAACATTTTAAAACAAACAGGCTTAAACTATAAATCTCACGAAATGCATTTCAAATTTTATATGAATAGAAAAATATGATCTCCTTACTTTTTAACATTTTTAAGTTTCTATTAAGTTTAACCTGCTAATTTATTATATAAAGCAACTTTTTTAATTTAATTTAGGAAACTAGCTTCGGCTTGCCATTATCGAATATGTAAACAAATTACACAAAGGACAAACTACATCGAAAATATAACGAATACCAATTCATTTTTTAAATTTTTGACAATTGTTCATATGACAGCTATATGCTATAGTCGTGGGATTCAAGAATCATTAGAAAACTCTTTATTAAAAAAATTATGCTTGTCTGATGAAAAACAACGTTGCTATCATTTTATTGGCAACCATTCTGCTCATTAACGCAGGCGTATTGGGATCAGTTCTCTATAAAGTGCCGACATGCCATTTCGAACCACTGCACTTGTGCAACATATGCTGATGACACAACCACTTTGCTCACACGCTCATCTAAAGAAGAAGCTTCCGAACTCCTGCAGTGTGAGTTAAGCCTTATTGAATCCCGGTTTCTTCGATGGAAAATTGGAAACAACTCACAGAAATCTGTACAAATAATTTTTCACTAAGACAAGGTAGCTGCCCAAATGTTACAATTAACGGCTCAGCCATTCCACAAAGTACCTGCGTGAAGTATCTCAGGTTGCATCTCGACCGCAGATTAACATGAACAAATCACATTAAAGCAAAATGTCAACAACTAGACTTAAAACATTAAAAATGTCCTGGCTGATAAGTCGAAAAACAGAATCAAATTTCGTCTCTACAAATCGATACTGAAGCCTGTTTGGAACTACGCTATACAATATTAATTGTCCAATTATATAAAGAGAAGAATATGAAAAAGTTTTACAATCTGGTAGAGTACTTAGGCCAAAAGGCTAAACAACATCGAAGCTATGACGATTTTTCAATTAATATTCCATATTTTCGACTATTGTTCATATGGCAGCTATATGATATATACAGTGGGGAGCAAAATTGAGTACATGTTCAGAATATGCATGTTCAACCGCTCATAAAACGTAAACCAATGAACTAAATGAAACAAAAAATTTTTTTTCTCGATTACTTATTCATTTTGTAAGAAATAGATTTAAATACTACAATAATGCAAGAAAAAATTTAAGAGATAGAAAAAAAAAAAACAAAAACAGAAGGCATGTACTCATTTTTGCACCTTTCGTTATTCGCATTTGTTTTGGCTCTGCCTGATTTCTTATCACCAAAATACTTGCAGATTTATTGTTTTATGTCTTTTTCATGCATTATTCGTTGTCATAATTCAGAAAGTCGCACATTTCTTGTAGTTCAAATTAAATTTTAATGAATTAAGAAATTAGTCGCCAACTTTTATTTGTAAAATGAAGAAGCTATCAGCAGATACCGAAAATAGTATTGTTTTCATGACTAAAAGTGACTGTTCGACACGTAGAATTGCTGAAAAGCTGAAAATTAGTCAGTCAGTGGTGGTTAAGGTGAAAAAAAGGCAAAATGTTTGCTCCGAAAGTGTGTTGAATGGTCGCCCCCGTCTTCTAACGGACTCTGACGCTCGACTTATGATGTCCGACATGAGAAAGGATACACTTTTAACACCAAAAAATGCTTCTACGGAGTTAAATAAAACCGTAAGTCGATGGACAGCTAGAAGAGCACTGGCTTGAATTGGATATGTCGCCTCTGTTAAAAAAAATAAACCAGCTGGATACGAGAAAAATGTTAAGGCTCGGTTACGATTTGCAAGGACACACAAAATCTGGACTATAGAAGACTGGAAACGTGTTATTTGGTCGGACGAATCTAAGTTTAACCGTTTCCAGTCGGATGGTATTAGCAGTATTATTGTCACCGGGCGGTGACAAGCTTCAGAGACATCATGTAAAGCAAACCGAAAAGCTTGGAGGAGGAAATGTAATGGCTTGGGGGTGCTTCACATGGTGGCACGTTGGGCCGTTGCACAAAATTGATGGAATAATGCGAAAAGAGGACTATTTAAACATTTTAAAGACCCGGCTTCACAATTTTCTCGATAAGTGTGCCTTTCCTGAATGAGAAATCTCTTTCCAACAGGATGGGGATCCTAAGCACACTGCAAAAATTGTAAAGGAATGGTTGGCAAAACAAAATTTTAAGGTCATGGAGTGGTCAGCTCAACGTCCCGAACTCAATCCAAATTAAAAACTTATGGTCAATTGTGAAGCGACGGCTCGGGCAATATCAATCGGCCCCAAGGAACCTTGACGATCACTGGAGACGCGTGGAGATTGAATGGAACCAAATTCCGAAAGAAATTATTGAGAAATTAGTTAAGAGTATGCCGAAGCGCATAAAAAATGTAATAGACAATAAGGGTCTTTGGACCAAATATTAATTTAATATTTCCTTAGATTTTTTCATAAAAGGCGCAAAAATGAGTACATGCCTTCTGTTTTTGTTTTTTTTTTCTATCTCTTACATTTTTTCATGAGCGGTTGAACATGCATATTCTGAACATGTACTCAATTTTGCTTCCCACTGTAATTACAAGAAAGGAAGCTAGCTTTGCCGAGCCGAAGCTTATATACCCTTGCAGTCATCAAATATGTCGAATAAAATGCATAAAGGTTAAACCACATCGAAGCTAAGACGATTTTTGTATTCATTTTCCATATTTTCGACTATAGATCATATGGGAGCTATATGATATAGTTGTCCGATTTTGATCAAATTTAATTCGTAATTCAAGAGTCGTAAGAAAACTCTATATTCCAAAAATCATACTTGTCTGATAAAAAACAACGATGTTATAATTTTATTTCCGTTATTTCTATATAGATTTTTTTCGATCTTTTCTATGGTAGCTATAAGATATAGCTATAAATCATGCTCGTGGGATAAAAAACAACGATGTTATCAATTTATTTCAATTAATTCTATATATATTTTTTGAACTCTCCTATGGCAGCTATATGATAGAGTTATCCGATTTTGATCAAATTTAATCCGAAATTCAATAACAGTTCGAAAACGCCATCTTGAAGAAATCAAGTCGATCTGATCAAAAACAACGGCGTTAGAATTTTTTATTTCGTTCTCTCGTATGGGAGCTATCCGATATAGTCGGCCGATCCGGCCCGTTCCGACTTAAATACTGCGTGCAATGACTACACACCTTTTGGGAAAATTTCAGCCAGATAGCTTTAAAACTGAGAGACTAGTTTGAAGAGAAACAGACAGACGTAGTTCGATTTAGATCGTGATGCTGATCAAGAATATACATATATACATAATGGGTTGTGAGGAGTCTCTTTCACAGCGTTGCAACTTTCTGGCTGAAATTATAATACCCTTTATAAGGGTATAAAAATTTCCCTGATATATCCAAGAGAAAATATGCTTTCAGCTGTTATAAAGCTTTTTGGTAGACGATCTTTAAGTTGATTTATTGTTTTAGGTATGAAAAGCCAATTTTTATATGCATTTTTTACATCAAATATAGTGAGCTTATTGTTTTCTTAACAATTAAACAATTACAGATGCTTCGAATCCTGCCGTAACCCAATCGCCGCCATCACCCATGCTAATTTGGTGCACATGGTGGTATCCTATTTGTATCCTATTTGTACCCAATGAATGGTATCCTACTTACGTGGAAAGAGTAATACAGTCGAATCCCGATAATTCGTACCCCGCTAAATCGAAAATCGCGAAATTTCGTAAAAAATTCTGTTCCCTTGAAAAAAAATTACTTTGAAAAAAATCTCGATAAATCGAATTCCCGTCTAATTCGTAAAAAAAAGTGATCCCCTTGCCATTTCGAATTATCGGGACTCGACTGTAGTAATAAGTTGTATTTGTTATAATTTATCATCTGTTAAGAAAGTAGTCTTCTCAACCAAATCTACACGCTTATCGCCTGGTTGCTGTCTTGACTAATCTTTCCATCAAGATTGCGCAGTCCGCGTCCCTTATTATGCTACACTATTTTGTGGTTTAGTTTCGTATTTATCCTGCATTTATGCAACGTTGTATCAAAAATAGTCATTCCAGTTTGAAAAAAATGTATTTGTGAAAGATGTGTTTTCTTGAATTTCGTCCATAATTGTAGCTATCGTACATTAAAATGTAATTTTATGTATTTATTTGGATTTCGTAAGGTTTTTTCAGATTAAGAAAAAGAACTTCTCCAAATAAAGCATCAACCAATTTAGGGAAATCGACTTATAGATTTGCAAAAAAACTCGCGGTTGGAGCGGTTTAGCTGTCCAGAGAATTGTGATAACGATCAGATGCCGGGCTGTCTTTAGTATAGAAATTTCACCTTTTGTCTTAAATTATAGTGACTTCCTCAAGGGTATAAAAATCCTTTTTCTCTGCCTTAGAATCTCCCGATATTTAGACCCGTTGCATACTTTTTATCAAATACAGTATACATTTTTACTCTATAGTTAATAATAATTAAAGAGGATAATATTTAAAGATATGTATAATAAATAGGGCATACATACCTACATATTTATTATGTTAATTTTAATCCGTTTACACTATTTCGCGATTGAAGCTGTCTTTTTTTTTTCGTTCAGATGACTTTTCTTCTATGATCCTTGTTGATCCAGGTTCATATTCTAATAAATGATTTTTGTTAATTCATCCTAAAGTTTTCTAATCTTAATTTTGGTTCTCTTTGGAGTCACCGTGACTGACATGACATTTTGGATCATAAAATTACGATGTGGAAATTTAATAGTTTAAGTCCAATTTTTATACCGCATATTATTTATTTAATTTTTTTTCAGGTTTCTCCAATAGTGTTTATTCTTATTCTACTATATTTGGGAAGATAGTTCGAACCGGTTCATATTGGATATAAAGCTTGTAAATGCTAGTGAACGGAACTTCAATTTTTCTTGGTTGCGAAATTTCTCTGTTCGATACTATTTTATCTATTCTTGGGGCAAAGATAGCTTAGGAGTAAAATATTTATTTCAGTTGGCTATTCGAGAAAAGCAACTTGGTATAACAGTCAACAAATTAAATTCATTGTTTTGTATTGAAAAAAAATGTATCGAACAGCCACAGCGGGAAAGAAGAAAGTCTCAACCACAGTAAACAAAGCCAAAAAGAAGCAACACGAAAAATGTCTTAAAGGCACAAAATGCAAAGTCGAAAGTCACATTGCATCAATTACCTCTTTAAGAAACACCGGCAGCCCATTTGAAAATGATAACTTCGCAGTTTCTGCACGCCAATCATGCAGCCTTACCTATTCCATATCTGAATTGGTCCGGCAGGAGGTTGCAGACTTAATAATTAATGGCCATCTCAAGAGAGATGCAGCCAAAGGGGCAGCTGAACTAAGTACAAGCGAAGAACCCTTAAAGCACAATCTGAGCGACTTCGTAAAGCTGGATGATCTGAAGGACATTGTTGACAAGCTTATCGCACGAAATCTTGTCGATTCTGTCTTTGATACCAACGCCAAACAGGTCAGGGAAATCGTTGACAAGTGTAGTACGTTCGAGGATGATCTAAAAAAACTAACAGATCGAATAACTACAATTGAAGAGTCGGTAAAAGGATTGTTATCGGATAAAAAACCTTCTGGCTTTCAGGAATTTGAGAAGATAGTAGGGCCCACTTTCAGGTCGTCAAGGCTTCAATCCCCTGATCCAAAATCTTCAAGCTCTTTGCCGCCAGCATGCAACAAATCAAAACCAGGATTGCCTCCTCGTCAGAATTTCGATTTGAGCGAGAGTACTGACGAGTCCCTGAATGAACTATACACAAAGTTTTCTGTTGATGCAATTTCTAAAACGGGAAAGAGATATTCCAATGCAGGTCATGAAGAAGACAAGAAGGCACGAGTGTACAATGAGCTCATAAGTAAGTTCAATAGGGCAACGCCAAGTGAACAGGCTCTTTCCAGCCAGCAAAGTCAGTCGAAAGTTGTTTCCAGCAGTTCGCGCGTTCATGAAGATCAGCTAAAGCACGTGGCCGAGAAACGACTGTTTGAGACCAATATGCTCCTGTTCCAAAAGTCTCCATTTACGCTGCAGTTAAATAAAAACAAAAATTACTTCCCGAGTGAACTGCTTGCAGCCAGTTCCGAAAAACCAACTGATGCATTAAAACCAACTCAAAAAGGCCGTCGTCACCACCCGATCCAAACAGGACTAGCCAAACCCCGGCGGATCCCAGAAAAACCGGAGTCCGATTGGTTATTCGAACAGTAAAGTGGAACAATCTTGATTTCTTGTTTTCACCCGATTTTAATTTTAAATAAAGAAGACCTACGTCTAATCCATCCTTTTCAAATTGCTTTTAATTTATATGTCGATCTAACAGGTAGTGGCATGAAGTGGTATTACGATAGTCCGTCAGCTATGGAGTTGCCTTTTAAGAAACTTATGTTAAGCTAAATGCAAACTGGTGTGTCATTTCGTAAAAAGGTTGGAGGCAGCCATTGCCAAAATTATAAAGCAGAATATGCAGTATTGGCTACAAGCATATTTTACCTTGGTTGGGGTGAATCATGAGCTTGTAGGCCGTGATACCAACTTCTAAAAATCCAAAAAGTACTCGTCTTTGTCATGGAAACATGGTTGTAATTTTTATTGACTTTTACAGGCAACAAAGCAATCATCTTTGTCGATTAGTCTTTTTCTTAAAAAAATGGTTCCTCTTGGGATTTCTGGCCCTGATAGCTCTGTGGTTATTTTTTTTATTATAGTAAGAATTATTGAAGGCAAATATTTACACCTCTTTTCTAACGGTGAGGGAAGGTCCAATTAAATATATATATAAACAGATACTTTTGACTTTTCTTCTACATTTCACATACTTTTCCCCAATGCAGTGTACCAAGTATACCCAAGTTATTTGAAGAGTAATGGTCGATGCGTTTGTGAAGGAGAGAGGTACAGATATAAAGAATGTTCAGGGCATATACAGCCAGCTCAATAGTTGGCCATTCTCTCACACGCTATCCTGAATATCGGCGGGCCTAATCCTCTTGCGCCTAAGCTCATTCGGCGATGGGGTCTGTTTGTTGCCGTCCCTTACCATATTTACATAACTTGTAGTTTAGCATTCCAACTTAACTCCCCAAATAAAAATATATATCAAAGGTTAACAACAATTACTAAAATACAAACAAATGCAGAAAAAGGTTGACTGCTAGATAAGAAAAGCGACGTGAGGTCCTAGTTGGTATTTGACTCTCGCGGTTGCTCTCTACCCAACCCAACCGCAATCTTCCATAACGAATTCGTTTGGAAGATACCCAAAAAACCTATAATAATTCCAAATTTTCAAAAGTTTAAATAAGGTCTAATAAATGGCTTACGAAACATCATTAACGTCATAATTTTTTATTATTATTAAGGGGGGAACTGGCTAACTCGACCCAACTGGATCTATTGTACCCCCTTAAAGCTCACCCATCAACCCGCTGCCTCTGATAGAGGCATCGATGCTTCCGGATGTCCCAAGTGTTAGGGACCTGGAACCGAGGGTTCTACTTCTAAGGCTACTTAGTGCTGGGCAGTCTGAGATTATGTGTAGGGAGGTTTCATCCTCGCTATCACAGAATCTGCATGTCTTGCTGTTTGTAATCCCTATATTACATCGGTGATTCCTTAGTCTGCAATGTGCTTACCGGTTATTAAACCGGTAATTACCCTAAGTGAATTCTTCTCTAGTGGTATGAGCAGGGGCGGACGCAGAAAAAATTGTTTGGGGGGGGGTCTGATCGAAAAATTTTGAATATTAGGCACATTTAATATTTTGAAATATTAAGCATATTTAATATTAGGCAGTCTACAAAGTGATGTCAATCCTTATTGATCTTTTTGCGAGGATATCCAGAATTTGATCACTAGTAACATTCACATCTCTGTGAATGTTCAGAAGCGCCAGTCCGTTCAGCCGTTCCTCTCCAGTCCGATTGCGCAAGTAAGTTTTTAATCTTCGCAAAGTGGAGAAGGACCGTTCACTAGAGGCAACTGTGACCGGTAGTGTCCCACAAATTTGAAGAAGCCTGTATATTTGGGTGTTTAATCTTTTATTGCAAACGTCCAGAGCTTCAATAAATGATTTTGGGCGTTTTTTTTCTGGAATGTTTGAACAGAACCTGAAATGTAAAAAACCAATTAATAAATCAATAGACCCTTTTAAACCTGATGATTACCTTTTCCAAAGCTTGATGTCTACTTGCAACTCCTCCACAGACCCAGTGATGTCGTTCGGCCATTTTTCTTCAAAAAAATTAACAGTTTTTTTTATTGCCTCTTCATCGAGCTCTGCGCATTTGGCTGGGATGATATTCTGTATCATTGACAATAGTGCTCGATGTTCGAGAAATCTCAAGTCAAGTTCTTCCAGATAGTTATCCAAAAATGGGATAAAAATTGACCGTCGATAGTACTCTTCAGGACTCCCAAAATAATTGTCACGATTATATTGACGTCCTACTTGCCGAGGAACAGTTAGGTCTATACCCATCTTCCCAGCAATTTGATTTGCTGACTGGAATATTTCTGCAAATTTTTCGTCGGCCCTGGCGCGCATCTTCTTTAGTTCTTCGTGAACATTGTTCGCATATTGGACGCAGTCACTCAAATCGCATTCTTCTTTTTGCAAATTCTGGCTCAGGTTCTTCGTCAAGCTGAATACTGGTACCATAACAACCAACGCAACAATGAATTGCGATGTTTGGATGGAAGCAAGCAAGCTATTCGGCTGTACTCCATCTGTTTTTGATCTCAGCTCATTTAAATCTTCGAGCGTCAAACAAATGAATTCCAGTGCTTCATAGAACAATCCTAGAGAAGCAAGATGTTCGACCCAACGCGTTTCCCAAAATTTTAGCAGACGTGTCTGCTTGGCACTAGGATTTTCTGCCAGGATATGTTTTTTCAATAAATTTCCAGCTTTGCTCGACAAACGAAAGAAGTTCACAACTTGCTTAACTGTTCCAATGCAGTTCCGAATTGGTGCAATGTCGCACGCATGGGTAATGGCCAGGTTAAGGTTGTGATTGGCACAATGAAGATAAAGAGCATCTGGACATGTCTTCTTTACAATGGCTGCACAGCCTTTCAACTGTCCACTCATTGCTCGAGCTCCATCATAACCTTTGATCCAAAATGGATAATGGATAGTATATAGTTCCAAAACTTGACTTTCTTTTTCTACTTTTAGCTATTCATGTTAATTTAATTTTTTCCTAGTTATTAGTTTTATTGAGTGAACGTGAGGTATACTACAATACTTTTAATATTATACAAATATTTTTTATTCAATATATTAATGTTTAAAATTAAATAGTGGTATTTTATACTATTTCAATTTTGAATTAGTTTATTTAAGTTTTATACTTATTAAATTGAGTTTTTCCTTGTTAATTGGAGTTTTATCCTGGTTAATTGGAGTTTTATCCTGGTTAATTGGAGTTTCATCCTTGTTAATTGGAGTTTTACCAGCTTACCTTGCCCTTTCATGAAGTGAGTGTCAACTCCAAGTTTTTGCAAAGTTTTAAGCAGCAAATTTGCAAGCCCGGCGCCAGTCATGTCCTCTACAGGAATAAAGCACAAGAAGTCTTCTCGGATCGCGTGTCTCCCTTCGATTTCCTGAACGAACCTTGCTCCAACCGTAAATTGTTCGATTCCACTTACATCAGACGTTTCATCTGCGGTTACAGTGAAACACTTCGTCTCATTGATCCTTCTCACCAACTCTCTAGTGATGATTTCCGCTCCAGCATCAAAGATCTCGTTCTGCATTCTATGGCTCAAGTATGTTGCATTACCACCAGCCACCTTTAAATTTTCTTGTAGTGCCAGATCTCCACTATCCACCGAAAAACGCAGAAGTGCCCTGAAATTTCCGTCATTATCTTTTGGAATTTCCAGCGCCAGTGTGCCATCATCTCTATGTCCTCGTAGCGACAGTCCTGGTCTGCAGCAGAACAAAACCGCATGAATGATGGGAGCAAGCTTCCGCCTATTTTCTAATTGAAGCCGTTTTCGGCTCTGGTCGATCTCGACAATGACATCATTTTTCTTACTTTCATAAATAAGCTTAAAATTCTGTGCATCTGCAAAGGCGTCCAAGTGATATTTTTTCAATTGGTGTTCTTTGAATTTGTCCAAAACTTTTTTTCCAATTTTTGAAACTAATTTGCACAAATGAACCCAAACGTTCATGTTTTCCATATCCAACTTCTTTTTGTGCAAATAAAATGCAAACTCGACAATAAGCACCGTCTTCAGAAGCTGAGTAAGTGAGTCACGGATACTTGTGTAATCACGAATGTTGGAATTTCAACTGTTTTCTGATAATTTCCGTTGCTGGAAACACAAAATCAGAATCCGGTGTCCATACATTGACTAAGAGATCGTACATCTCGGTATTGTCAAGTTTTCGTCTACAGAACCGTTGGACATCATGCACGTGATCTTGAAATTTCTGAGAATTCATAAGTTCATCAAAATTGAACTGGGCGAAAATTAAAAAAAACTTACTACGGACTCCGGTTGATGATCATTTTCCTTGTCATGCCGCGATTTTTTTGCAGTGGATACCTCTTCGGTCTGTTCGAGTTCGCGTTTAGCATTTGCATTTGTCGGTTTAAAAAACGACTTGATTTTATTAGATGCCATTTTCATTAACGATGAAGCAAACGAATGTAACGCATTGGATTACTGTCGATTTTTATCTATAGACTAAAGTTATCGATAATAAGGTTTTAGTAGGACCTCACTTTCTGTCCCTTTACAAAATAAAATAGAATGAATCATTTTTTAAATGTACCAACTTGTGATGTGGACGATTTAGTTTATACGGTTGAAAGACCGTGTGCTGTAAGGGAATTTGAAAAAGTCAGAGACCCTTCCCCTGCGTCCGCCCCTGGGTATGAGTTTCTTAAACCTCTTCATGTCATAATTGACGATGAGGATTTTGGCTTGTCTTTGGCCTGTGGTGTTCTCCTAGCAGGCTTGCCTCATATGTACCTCTATATATCATTGATTGTGTGTCTGCCTATGCTACAATAAGGCTCGGGTCCTATAAGGAGTCGTTCCGCCCCTAGTTTTCGGCTAGTTCATTCCCGGATATGTTTTTATGTCCTGGAATCCATCTTTGAGACAGCCTGTTGTTGCTGCCCAGAAGGTTTAGCTTTGTTCTTACTTCTCGAACCAGCTTCGAGGTGATTCTATTACTACAGAGTGCAGTAATTGCCGCTCGACTGTCCGAGAAGATCGCAATGTCCTTGTTTGTATACCCACGCTTCATATAAAGATCCGCACACCGTTCTTTGGCACATACCTCAGCTTGGAATATGCTGGTGTATTGGCCTAAAGATTCATGGTATTTGATTCGTGGTCCTATCACTCCCAGGCTTGGTGTGTTAGGGACCCGTCCGTATACCACGCTATGGTGTGACTTGCCGTGGAGTGTACTTCCTTCCTTGTTGCTCAAATGAGCAGAGAAATTCTTTTCAAAGATGAATTCTACTGTCATATCGTCCCTGGGGTGTGAAATCAGGGGAAGTTAGACTAGTAGTTTTGCTGCATCCCCAGAGCTGAGGATGCGGTCACTGCCATTACCAGAAGAAGTGATTCTTAATAGGGTGGCTTTCCGCTGTAACTCTGAAGAGAGCCTTAAGGCACTTGTCAATTGTATTTTGCATGCATATCACGCGTATACAAAATAGCAGGGTATTCTGTAGTGACCAGCTGATAGACGTACAAGGTAGTATAACACGCGTTGCTACCGGCGCTGCTCAGAATCGGGTCAATGGGTGGGTTTTTTATGAGAGTACTACTCGCAATGCTGGCGTTTTATGCAGTAATATTATTTGATTTCGCGTGCTTTGGGGTTTGGGGAATTAACTCACTCAAAACTGACAAGATAAAGAAGAAAGAAAGAAATAGTAATTAAACGATCGACAATAGAAAAGGAAAAGATATAATTCTAAAACAACTTGACTTGAATGTTGTTGCTGTAGTTGTTGTTCAGCAACTTGCATTAGCCCACCCAACCTAGACCATTTACTCCGGCTCCAAAATTATGTCTTTCATTAAATGGTCCCTATGTTCAAGTCACTTCTTTAATACCCTACCATATTGTTGTTCGGCATGACCCCCACGGTAAACGCTTAGCAGTTGTTCATTTTCTCTTTACACAATTTATTCATAGTTATAGTTTTCCATCACGGTGGTGGTAGCTTTTAAAATTAATTCCTATGAAAATATTTAGTTTAATTAGGCTTGGTATTTTATTTTAATTTTCGCACAAAATCTTAAAATGTTCTTTTTGGTTATTAATTTATGCGCGCAGTGAGAAATCGTGAGAATGGTGCTGTGGTAAAAATAATATGGCATAGGTAGGTATATAGTAAAATTGTTTACTAATTTTATGAGTCGAACTAATGTCCCGTCAGTTGACTAAGGACAACGCTAAGAAGAATAAATTAACGAACAACGAATTTAGTTTCACGTCTTTATTCAAATGAACTCAGCTTAAGACTAATTTCTTGTGACAAAAATCTTTCTTGTGCTGCCCTTTGTTTACAAAAGTTTGGGAGCGATTGGGATATGGATTGTACATAAGCTTGGGAGTAAGAGTGCCGCTCAGGGTGCGACACTTATTGATTTCAAGAATTGTTTATGTTATTGAAGAGCGGCGTCGCCTGCTCCGGATGCGGATTGTTTACATTGATTCAGCGTGGGATCGCCTACGCTGCATATTCTTATTTTTTTGGTACATAACTGAATATGTGAATATGTCACTATATATGTAAATATACACTGACGAGCAAAACTGTAACACGATTTCATTGTTTCAACTTCAAAGGTCTGTAACTTTTTTTCTAATGCACGGATTTTAAAGATCTTAGTCTGGTTTTGTAGGTTATATCATTTACTACTATGTATTAAGTAAAATTCAAAGCCATTTGATATCAGTTAAAGAAAATGACGCGCCAAACTGTAAAAAAAAGTCAAATGTTACAGTTTTGCACTCTGGTTATTTTTTGAAGAAATATTTTTATTAAAGATTTTTATACCCTTGCAGAGCAGAGGGTATTATAATTTCAGTCAGAAGTTTGCAACGCAGTGAAGGAGACACCTCAGACCCCATAAAGTATATATATTCTTGATCAGCATCACCATCTGAATCGAAATATGTATGTACGTCTGTCCGTCTGTCCGTCTGTCCGTCTGTCCGTCTGTCTGTCTGTCTGTCTGTCCGTCTGTCCGTCTGTCCGTCTGTCCTCCTGTCGGTTTCTATGTAAACTAGTCTCTCAGTTTTGAAGCTATCTTGCTGAAACTTTCTCAAAAGTTGTGTAGTTATTGCACGCAGTATATAAGTCGGAACGAGCCGGATCGGCCGACTATATCGGATAGCTCCAATACAAGAGAATGAAATAAAAAATTCTCACTCTGTTGTTTTTGATCAGATCGACTTGAATTCTTCAAGATGGCGTTTTCTAACTGTTATTGAATTTCGGATAAAATTTGAACAAAATCGGATAACTCTATCATATAGCTGCCATAGGAGAGATCGAAAAATATATATAGAATTAATGGAAATAAATTGATAACATCGTTGTTTTTTATCCCACGAGCATGATTTTTTTAATATCAAGTTTTTTAACAACCCTTATATTGAGAAAAAAGTTTCATAAAAATCGGACAACTATATCTTATAGCTGCCATAGGAAAGATCGAAAAATATATATTGAATTAATGGGAATTAATTGATAACTTCGTTGTTTTTTATCCCACGCCCATGATTTTTATTTGAGTATAAAGTTTTTAAGAAGCATTGAATTTAAAAAAATTTCTTTAAATTCGGACAACGATATTATATAGCTGCCTTGGGACCGATCGAAAAATCTATACAAAACAAAACTATTACATCTCTGTTTTTTTTATGTTTTTTGTTATACAAACATGGTTTTTCTTTAAGATTTTCTTTAAGGATTATTAAATTTCGAAAAAAGTTTAATGAAAATCGGAAAATTGCAATATTTGAATTTGTGTAAAATGTATTAATTAAAACAACATTTAATTTTAAAGGATTGCTGCTAGTTTCTGTAAATTTTTATTTCGAAATTCACGTACTCAGCCCCCACACCACGACAAGGTCTCAATCCACGAGGGGGAAATTTTAACTACTTAAAAATTAAATTGCACATTATTTTAAACCAAGACTTAATTTTATACAATTTATTTATACAATTAGGTACTTAATTAAATAACCCTTAATAAATACAAATAACAACTTAACATACTTGTACAATTATAGAAAATACGTTATCCAAGAAATTAATTATTAACTTATACATAATTACTTATAGGCTACACTTTTAAGAAAACACCATCATGATGACTGTATGGGGTCTCATATGTAAGGGCAACAGCTTCTGAAATACCAGTATCAGCAAAAAACCAATCTATTTGCGTTTGATGCTTTGTCGTTGGACTACTATTAATTGGTACAAGGTTATGAGCATTTAGAATTTCCTCTAAGGAATCAGTTCGTGTGGACCTGCATATGTTAAAATCTCCTAATATAACCACTTTATTATTTTCCATACTGCGAACTCTTTGAACGTCATTTATAATTTCATTTCGAAATCTTGCTATAGGATATCCGGGACTCCTATAAACAATGATAAATGATGTATCAAGATATTTAAAAGCAATCGATTGATAAGTGGCCCTTGAATTCAAAAAACTTATTCGTCTCAAACAGAAGGACCACTCTATGGAAGATACTCTGCTTTGCAAAAATAATTATTCCATTCTTTCCAATATTATTCAATCGATTGCTGTCAATTCTTCCTATGATGTTGAAATCTATAAGGCTGTACTCTTCTCTTGGAAGAGACCAGGTTTCGACAAAACATAAGAAGTCAGCGGAACAAATAATTTTATCGTTGGATATATCTTCGCGATGGGCACGAAGAGACTCAACATTGTGGTAATATAATGAGATAGTATTTTCATTGGCCAAGAATTCGTATTGCGTAGTCAAGGTCTTTTCCTCTCTTAAACTTTGAAGTTCAGTTTGGACATTTGTTGCTCCAAATCTTGTTGGAGGAACAAAGTCGCCTATTAGGAAAAGACCCGATGCGCTTGTTGCCCTGCTACACGCTACATAAAGTGAAGCTCGCTTAATGCCTCTTTTAAGATGCACTGCGACTTTGCTGTAGGTGGCTCCTTGGCTTTTATGGATGGTAATAGCCTCAGCAGGAACAACTGGGAATTGCTTGCGATCTACTGTAGAATGCTCTGAAGTTCCACATCGAAATACTCGTGAAACCTTTTTTATCGGAGTCCAATCTGAATGCTCATTTCCTCTCACTTTTGATCTAGCAATAGCTCCAACCGTTGGATCAGAAAACTTAATCCACAGCCCTGTAACCAAAAGCGAACCGTTTACCATACAACTGTCTATTTGCATGAGGTCGCCAGTTGCACCATTTACCAGTCCATCATTGGTGTCTATATTAACGGTTACCATATATTTTGCAGTTCTTTTCAGATGAAGAATATATGATAATCCCTGGGTTTCCGACGTTTTCATATTTTTTGCATTTCTAAGAGTTCTTTCTCTGTGACTCTGCTGCATGTTTGCCGATTTAATTGTATCTATTGCAGTTGAAATAAACTCTTCTGTGTTAATTTGTGCCAGTTTCAATGTATTATAGCGATCCACCTCATCATTTGAGCAAAATAGGTGGATGGCATCGTCGGGAACCTCAGTTGGGGGGACTACTCTCTGCCTAAGGAGTTCTATGTCTGTGACCGACATGTTGGCTTCAGACATATTGTTTAGAGCTAGCGCAAATGCGTGGTCGTCGCGTTGCCGCATTATTTCGGTCAGCTCAAAAAATTTAAAATTATCCCAAAGATTAGTTCCAGCGATAATGTTATATGGATTGTTGGTATTTTCTAAGAATATCCAACGATCCCCAACTGGAGAAAGCTGCTTGAGATCTCCAAACACAATTATTGATTTGCCACCGAATATTAAATCTTGGCTTCTAAAAATTTGTCTTAGTCTTTGATCCAAATACCAAAGCATTTTGGAACCGACCATCGAAATTTCATCAATAATTATTAATTGTAGGTCCATTAACTTACAATGAATTGTGTTAACTGAGTCATTGCTTAAAGGCCTTAATGGACCAGATGACTGGTTAACTGGAAGGGAGAATATGGAGTGAAGGGTGAGTCCTCCAATTCCAAAAGCAGCTTTTCCGGTAGGAGCACATAATAATACCTTTGGAGAATCAGTTGCCCCAGGAATTTTACTTGCTCGCCAAGTTATAGACTGATAAATAGTCGAAATCAATCTACTTTTGCCTACTCCAGCCCCTCCGCCAACGTATTCATAAAATGTTTTTTTTGCTGCTACATTATGCATTACATGGGCATAATACTGGCGCTGTTTTGAATTGAGCGACCGGGTAAGCGAGCAAAGATTGTCTTCTGATACCAACGGTGGAAGTCTAATAAGTTGAAGCTCGCCCTCTTCAACGTTAGCAGCATCATCATCCTGAAACATATTTATGTTTTGGCCGACGTTTGGCACTGCCAGAGCTCTGAACTCTTCATCTAAGTATTGGGAAGCAGGTTGGTCAGGAAGAGGACCACTTTCTTGTCTATCAACATTTTGCAGCTCTTGAAGAACTCTGTCCAATTCCATATCATCAAAAACATCGTATTCCGCTTTATTGCGTTTAATTAGCTCATAGTTGTTTCTGAAGGTGCTCTCGTTATCGTTGGAGATGAGGTCAGTATCTTCATTTCTCCAGGGAAAGAAAAGCATTACGTGCTCTCGAAAATAGTCGGATGGGGAAGAATTTAAACTAAATCGGACCCATCGGAGGATTAGGGCATGCTTACGTTTTTTTACAAACCCAGTCCCATCCAGCAGTTGGTAACTTTGTTCGCCTGCCAAATTTTCGTTATCTGGTTCCAAGTCCATCGGCTCTTCATAATCTTCGTTGGAAGGATTTGCTCGTGTATTTGACCTAGAAAATTTGTACCAAGCCGCAAATTCTGCAAGGCATACTGACTCTAATAACTCATGCCTTTGCACATATCGGTCGAGTAAATTTCGCTCAAAAATATCAGTTGAGTCTCCTGGAAGCTGTTCTAGTTCTCTGTTGGATCGAACTATGCGAACTCTTTTATCTGGATGGCAAGTGTTTATAAAAATATTTCCTTCACTAGCCTCAGACATGTGTAAGCCTAAAATATTGTAGGCAGCTTCTTGGGCTGATATCTCCGTAGCGTTTATAAATTTGCTCCCTAGGTGTTGCAACTTTCTTTTAATTGAAATGTTTCCGTGTTGCATTTCAGTCATTGCTTCCCGCATCAGTTGAGACACGCCGCGGTTGGATTTGTTAATGTAGTTAATTATGTAACTACAACAGGCATAAGCGTCTAAGATAAATTGGATATCCATGTTGGCTCTATGTAATTCTAAGATACTCTTATTATACGCATTTAACAACCTATCAGAAAATTGACGACGTAAAAATACCTGGGGCTTTTTTAAGCTGGATCTAACTGCAAGCTTGTACTCCTCAAATGTGCTTCCAAGTTGGGAAAGAAAATAATTAAAATCGTTGTAGGTCGCTGCTTCATCTTCAGGACAAGATTTTAAAATATTTTTAATTTTTCTAAACAACGCTTTATGAGTGTCAAGACTGGCTTCATTTTCTTCCAAAGGATATAAGATGAGAGTTTCAGGCATGGGAGGGTATGGCATATTGAAGCGGCAAAATTCCTGGCCTCGCAGTTCTCTTAAGCACGATGAACTATGCTTATGGCGCTGATATTGAATTACTTCTTGCAATTCAGGATCGTTTCCGCTGGTAGTAATAAACCTATCAATAAAACGTACTAATTCATCAGAATTTTCCGCTCCTTCGAGGTTTGGCGCTCCAGAAAGCCAGTACATTCCATGAGAGTGTGGAGAGCCTCTGTGCTGGAACTCGATCCTCCAATAATAATGTGTTAGGGTATACTCCCCAAATATTTCGGAGCTTTTGAATAATTTTAATAATTGACGGAACCTGTAGTCAAAGTAACGGGAGCAAGTTACTGGGTCGGATCGGATCAGTCGAGCTTTTTCGGTACTGGATAATGATGCAGCTTCCTCCTCATTTATTATTTTGTTATCTAACAAAAGAGAAAGAATAATCAAAAGTTCATTCCATTTTGTTTCAGCAGCAGAAAGGGTGATAAAAAATGTAGGCAAACCAAATTGTCTTATCATTGCTATGACCTTTTTCTTTTCTGCTTCCCAATGAGCAGGAGCTGAACGCAAACCTTTTAAAATATGATACCCGTCGTCATGCTGCACTAGTCTGTCAATAAAAGATTCATCCCTTACGTTTGCAGCAGTTACCGCACCTGATTTTTTTCGTAAGGCAATGGAAATGGAGTTTTGAATTCGCTGCATCTCATAAAATTTGTACATATAAAGGACTTTAGGAACAACTGCACAACGTCGATCGTAATATCGAATTTGGGACCTCGCTTTTTTGCGTAGGTGGTCTTGGCCTTAAAAATTTCACCACAAGATATTGTTGGAAATGAAAGTTCTTCAGCATCGTCATCTAGGGTTAAATTTGTGGGACGGCGGCCTTCACCGGGAGCCAAAGCAATACGCTGAAAATCATTCCCGTTATTATTTTCTAATAGCGTTTCGTGACCACCAGGATTTAAATTTTCATCCTGTTGGTCGTTTGGTTGAGAATGTTGAAGGCGCAAAAGCTGTTCAACTTCTTCTCGGTCAGATTCATCTGCGATGAATGGTACTTCTTCGCTATCTCTCATTTCATTCAGCCAATCACCAATTAATGAGATATTGTGCTTTCTATACAGCTCTGTGTTTACTAAATAACGCACTGCTTCAAGCACTCTCGACGGACGAATTGTTTCCGTCATGAAATTATGGGAGTATTCTAACTTTCTCTTTAAGTGAACTTGGATAACATGTGTAGAATCAAAAGAGCGGGGGAGCGCACTTACTGTATCAGGTACAGAAATTGGGACATTAACTACAGCGCCTCTTATTCCGCATTGCCTTTCATATCCTAGGGATATAATGCGCATAAAGGGAATTCGGGGAGAAATGAGGCGCTCTTCAAGACATGTTAAATTTTTGAGACACTCGGGAATCTCTGGAAAATCAAAACCATTACCAAGACACAGAGATGGTATTCTACCTTTGGAAACGGCCTGGCGACATGTGCTGCAAAATTTGTATTTGCCGGACGGACTGGGAAATTTACTACTTAAATAAAATGCGTTGCCTACATTCATATTCGGAAACTTAGACGATATAGTAAATTTGTTCAAAGCACTCACCTGAGATATAAACCAAGTCCCTCCACAGCATATGCAGCATTCAGTTGGTCCGTATTTGATGTTTTGTAGATACTGCTCCTTTGCTGACGCTCGGCTCCTTCGGCGTTGTTGTTCCCGTTGATCCTCTCTTTCGTCTGCGGAAAGTCCAGCTCTAGCATCCATGTTTCGTTGAGACTGTCGTGAAGATTCAGCCTGTCGATTCTCCGAACTGGTCCTATACGTCAAGAGTCGTTCCTCAGCCATTTCCCGAATCCGTTGCTCCCGAAGCCTCCTCTGTAGACGTGTTTCCCGTTGTTGCAATGTCCTGTTGTGTATCTGATGTTCCCGAGAAATGGGGTCGTTCCTGGCAATCCTGTGAGCTTCCGCGTCCCGCTCTCGCTCCGGTCCTCGATTTGCATCATTCGCTCTCCAGACAGCGCGGCTTGCAGTGTTTTGTGACTGCTCTCTTTGTCGTTCCTCAGAAATTGCCCGCATCCTTGCGTGTGCTGCAGCATCCCGTGTACGCTCGGGTGCTCGGTTAACCTCTGCCGCTCTCCAGGTAGCATGATCGGCAGTATTTCGCAACTGCTCCCGTCGTCGTTCCTCGGAGTTCGCCCGTGTCCTTGCATGTGCTGCAGCATCCCGTGTACGCTCGGGTGCTCGGTTAACCTCTGCCGCTCTCCAGGTAGCATGATCGGCAGTGTTTCGCAACTGCTCTCGTCGCCGTTCCTCGGAGTTCGCTCGGGTCCGCGCGCGCGCTGCAGCATCCCGTCTACGCTCGGGTCCTCGGTTTTCCTCTGCTAGTCTCCAGGTAGCATGATCGGCAGTGTTTTGCAACTGCTCTCGTCGCCGTTCCTCGGAGTTCGCTCGGGTCCGCGCACGCGCTGCAGCATCCCGTGTACGCTCGGGTCCTCGGTTTTCCTCTGCTAGTCTCCAGGTAGCACGATTGGTAGTGTCCCGCAACTGCTCCCGTTGCCGTTCCTCGGAGTTCGCTCGGGTCCGCGCACGCGCTGCAGCATCCCGTCTACGCTCGGGTCCTCGGTTTTCCTCTGCTAGTCTCCAGGTAGCACGATCGGTAGTGTCTCGCAACTGCTCCCGTTGCCGTTCCTCGGAGTTCGCTCGGGTCCGCGCACGCGCTGCAGCATCCCGTGTACGCTCGGGTCCTCGGTTTTCCTCTGCTAGTCTCCAGGTAGCATGATCGGCAGTGTTTTGCAACTGCTCCCGTTGCCGTTCCTCGGAGTTCGCTCGGATCCGCGCACGCGCTGCAGCATCCCGTGTACGCTCGGGTCCTCGGTTTTCCTCTGCTAGTCTCCAGGTAGCATGATCGGCAGTGTTTTGCAACTGCTCCCGTTGCCGTTCCTCGGAGTTCGCTCGGGTCCGCGCACGCGCTGCAGCATCCCGTGTACGCTCGGGTCCTCGGTTTTCCTCTGCTAGTCTCCAGGTAGCATGATCGGCAGTGTTTCGCAACTGCTCTCGTCGACGGTTTTCGGAGATAGCTCGAGTTCGTGCCCGCGCTGCAGCGTCCCGTTCGCGTTCGGGCTCACGATTTTCCTCTATAGTCCTGCGAGCTGCATGGCTGGCAGTATTTAGGGCCTGCTGCCGTCGTCGTTCTTCAAAATTTTCCCTGGTATTGGCGTAAGCTGCGGCGTCCCGTACACGTTCAATAGCTCGAATTCGTGCACTACGCCTTCTCAGAGCGAGGGCAGCAGTTTCTCGTGCTCGAATTTCTGCTACCACATCGATATTCGTAGAGCGAGTCAAGGCAATATGCTGGGCATTTCTGGTCCTTATCTGAGACGAATTTTGTGCATATCGATCTCGGCTACGAGCAAGCGCAGCTTGCCTACGCTGTTCTTGCGACAAAGAAGATTTACGTGGCATTCTCTGGAATTGGCTGTTAAAAAAAATTGGAAGAAAAAATACATAGCGAATGTTTGATTAGACCACATTAATAAAAGTGGTATTAATGAATGGGTTATGGCTAAGTCCTAGTAGAATTAACTTCCACTTCAAACTGTATACAAACGAATGACTTACCAAATCAAATATTTCCAAGATTTGTTTTGTTGTTTTAACCACTTCAACTTTTCACTTCTACACAAACGTTTAAAAAAACTCGCACTGTAAAAAATACTGCACCACTTGTATAAGTTGTAACTCGGCAACTGTCAATCACAGACTAATCCGCAGCTTAGGCGTACGCGTCAATAAATACTCGTAAGTTGGTGATTTACCTGTTAATTTGGTTATCCTTTTCTTTTTCCCTACATACAGGTAGTGCACGTGTCGATGATGCAATTTTACGACATTTGGTAACCCTTTTTAGAAGGGTCTTAGGTAAATTAGGTCGCTTGTGCACTGTAATAAATGTGCAGGTGTGCGCACCTGATACCTATTGTTAATATTGCGTAATTTTAAGAAAAATTAAAAATAACCAGGTATATAATTTCTACAAAATACCTTCTAAATATAAGGAGTTTTTCAAGAGGAAGATGCGATCCGTTTTTGAAATAAACATCAATAACTTAGGCAGGTCCACCAATAATTGTATAATGCGATAATTCAGATTATTTCTATATTTTGATCATTCTTGTTATACTATTATATATTAAGAAGTCCTCAGATTTTAAATTACCATTGTTGATTATACAAAAACCGTCATAGCTTCGATGCTGTTAGCCTTTATATATTTTGTTCGACATATTTGATGTCTGCAAGGGTATATAAGCTTCGGCTTGCCGAAGCTAGCTTCCTTTCTTGTTTAATAGTGAGTTCACATCCCCTTGGACTTTTTTAGCTCTTCTATGCGTCTGGGCATATTTTGGGTATACCGTCGTATCATTTCCGGGGGAATATCATTCCACAAGTTTTCTGTTGGATTTACGTCGGGAGATTGTGGTCGCCACTTCATAGATTGAAATTTCTCTTTTGAAATCCAATTTTTTACCAATATGGACGTGTGCTTGGGGTCGTTGTCTTGCTCAAAAACGCATTTTTCGGCAGAAAGACCCAACTTTCCAAAATTCCTTTGGAAGATTTTCTTGTAAAATGGATGGATATTGCTCCTTTCGCATTATTCCATCAACAAAAGTATTTTGGAATTGTTTGCTTTTTTAAGACACTGGTAGCAATGACTTACAGTATCCCAATTCGCTATCAAGCACGGTGGCGGTTCCATCATGGTTTAGTTACAGACCTTTGAAGTTGAAACAATGAAATTGTGTTACAGTTTTGCTCGTCAGTGTATATAAAAATAACATAACTGGTAAAAATATTTGGCACTGCGACAGATTAAAAGTCGGCATATATATAAAAAGGCATATAATAAATGAAGGGTATTTATTAATTCCATCATCATTTTCTGGACCGTACAAAAGAAAAGTGGTGCGAGTTATTTATTTAAAACTGGATTTTCATTCTTTGGTTTCTTCTCTTCATTTTCAAATTTATTTATTATTAATTAATATATTTTTCCAAAAAAAAAAACCAAAAAAAAATTATTATCTTTTTTATCTTTACGTTAAAATTTGTTTTCTTTTCTTTACATTTAATATTTTTTATTTCGGCAGCAAGACTTGAATCATAAAAGGCTTCTGAACAGTGATAATAGCTTTAAAAAGACTTACCGCTCCATTTCCAGTCGGACGAAAGCGCTTTCGGCGAATTGTGGGGAGGGAATTTTAGGTTTTAGATCACTTTCAGTTTCTGGTCAATGCATTCCAAACCTTTTCAGATTACTTTCGGGTTCACTTGCATTGCCTTTTCTTATCGCATTCACTACTTATACACTGCACTTTTTCTTTTAGCTGCCAGATCAGTTGGTATTAGTTTAAAACTTTCCCATCTTTATTATGGATTAAAATTTTATGGTTTTTGTTGTTTGGGTCTGCCACATTAGGTTCCCCCTTTTTTTTTTTAATTTATTTATTTGTTAATTTTAATTCACTTTTTCTTTCACATTATTTACTCACCACACCATTCTCTCACATTTTATGATTTCTCTTTTTCATTTTTAAATTTTAAAACTTTAAAAAAAAATACAAAAAAAGAAAGTATAAAAAAACTAGGAAAGATTCGTACGCAATATGGCAAAAATATGGATTTTGCCAGCTCTGGGCATAGTAGTTTGGGGTGTTTAGCGGCGATTACATAACCTCTGGTCAGCGGTTAAGTTATACCTCCTGGAGTATTACGCAACCCAGCATCGGGGTTATGTAACAGCACTTGATTGGAACCGATTTCCCGCGAATTTCCCGACTAGATTTGGGGCTTCCTGACGATCGGGATTACATTTTGACGCACTTTACCACATTTTAATATTACCCATTTGTGTGATGCGAGGGAAATCGGATTCCGACGGCGTTTACATGACGATCATGCGGCTGTATCGAATTATACATATGTCGGCGAATACTGCTTAAGCTGCCGAAGAACTTATCTTGGCTTGGCGCCTGCTCCCTTCTTCCTCTCTCTTCGCCCCGCAAGCTTTTTGGACTTGCGGAGAGAAATTTTGCGACGAATAGAAAACGGAAGATTTCGATAATGGCCTGGAAAAGCAATTTAAATACCCTGAACTTGAAATTGTTGTTGTGTTCAATGGCGATTAGAAGTTTCTTTAATCAAAAATAATAGGAACTGCAAAAAGAATTTTTCAAAAATAATTTTTCTTCTATTTTTAATGATTTTTTGAAAATGACTAGAAATACGCATTTCAGCCATATTTTTCTCTTTTCCATACAAACTTTTTCCGACATTGCCACCTTCAAAAAATCATTAAAAATAGAAGAAAAATTATTTTTGAAAAATTCTTTTTGCAGTTCCTATTATTTTTGATTAAAGAAACTTTTTGCATCCAAAAATTTTAATTTTGAAGCCGAGGTAAAAAGTTTTTTTTTTACTTTTTTTTTAAATTGCCCTTTTCAATAAATATCGAATGAGTTGAGAAAAGTATGGTATCATTCAAAAGGCATTTGAATTACCTTTCCATTGATACCAAGTTAAAAGAAGCAAGTTCAGGTTTCGAGTATATTTCACTTTTATTTTGTCAAAATATATATGCCGGCTAGTGTATATAGCACTTTAAAGATGGTGTTTCACTTAAGGCATTGCACACTTTGCCATCCACCATTGTAAGTTGAAGGATATGATCAACATAGAATTTCCGGTTGGTAGCCGTTTCAAATTCAGCGGGAGTTAGTTGTTGAATTTTGTTTTTAAAATAAAGCTCTTCATTCTTAATTAAATTTACTGATTCCTTTTGAAATTGAATGCGAATCGGGCGGCAATAACGGGTAGACGATGGACGTGGGTTTTTCCAAATAATTTTCTTTTCCTTATCATTATCAAATTTTACTAATAGTTGAAGAGGAACATATGATGTCACAAATAAGCAACTGTCTTCCAAATTATTATTTTCAAATTTTTGATTATATTGGCTGTGTCCAGAACTGCCATCGAAGCCTCATTTCCCTATTAAAGTGAGGTAATTATGAGACTTATCAAGTTTATCTGTTACATCACTTTGCAACTTTAAAATGCGAGACGCAGTGTGGTCCAATAAGTTTTGTAGCGAAACTTCTATGTCAGATTCTGTAACGCTTATTTGTTCAGGATAGCTTTCCTGTTTTTCCTTTAAAATATTATTATAACAGGGAAAAAAAAGTCGAAGGATTCGGTTGCCTGCAAGCCAAACGTATGTCATCCGCAGCGGACAGATTGACCTCTGCGATTTCTGCTATCCGTCGCCGCTTTGTCCTTTCTGAACACTCTGCTACACTTAATTTTGGACGACCCCGTTCAGATGATTTCCTGGATTGACTTAAGGGGCACAACTAGTGTGAAGTTTTAAATAAATCAAAAAATTTTTTTTTCATATTTCGGTAGATTACACCTTTAAAAATAACATATTAAAATTTAAAATCGATAATCAAATAGTTTTTGAGTTATAACAATTTAAAGAGCAGCCGCTCTCATAACAGTGCAAACGATCATTTTATCTTTCAACGCGTTTTTCTCGAAACAGCATTTTCCAAATTTGCTGCAGTGATAACTCAAAAACTAGTGATCCGATCACTACCAAATTTTTTTACATGTTCTTTATATAGTTCTACGTACCATGAACTATCGGTTTTTTGATCCGATCAAAAATCGAATTTTGGCAGGCCAAAAACGACCAAAATTTTGGTTAAAATTCGATTTTTTTTTTTTTTAACGCTGCCATTTTGTCATTTTTTGATATTTTTTTATTATCGTAGTTCATGGTATGGAAAATCTTATCTAGTTTAACGAGAATTTTTCATTTTTTGATTTCGTCCACGGAGAGGACCGGAATCACTGCAGCAGTTGGTGATCGACTATAACTTAAAAAATATTTAACTTTTTTCTTTAAAAATTCACTATACATTCTTAAAACATATATAAATATATTCTGAAAATTTGAAAAGAATTGATCAAGTAGTTTTTATACCCTTGCAGAGCAGAGGGTATTATAATTTCAGTCAGAAGTTTGCAACGCAGTGAAGGAGACACCTCAGACCCCATAAAGTATATATATTCTTGATCAGCATCACCATCTGAATCGAAATATGTATGTACGTCTGTCCGTCTGTCCGTCTGTCCGTCTGTCCGTCTGTCTGTCTGTCTGTCTGTCCGTCTGTCCGTCTGTCCGTCTGTCCTCCTGTCGGTTTCTATGTAAACTAGTCTCTCAGTTTTGAAGCTATCTTGCTGAAACTTTCTCAAAAGTTGTGTAGTTATTGCACGCAGTATATAAGTCGGAACGAGCCGGATCGGCCGACTATATCGGATAGCTCCAATACAAGAGAATGAAATAAAAAATTCTCACTCTGTTGTTTTTGATCAGATCGACTTGAATTCTTCAAGATGGCGTTTTCTAACTGTTATTGAATTTCGGATAAAATTTGAACAAAATCGGATAACTCTATCATATAGCTGCCATAGGAGAGATCGAAAAATATATATAGAATTAATGGAAATAAATTGATAACATCGTTGTTTTTTATCCCACGAGCATGATTTTTTTAATATCAAGTTTTTTAACAACCCTTATATTGAGAAAAAAGTTTCATAAAAATCGGACAACTATATCTTATAGCTGCCATAGGAAAGATCGAAAAATATATATTGAATTAATGGGAATTAATTGATAACTTCGTTGTTTTTTATCCCACGCCCATGATTTTTATTTGAGTATAAAGTTTTTAAGAAGCATTGAATTTAAAAAAAATTTCTTTAAATTCGGACAACGATATTATATAGCTGCCTTGGGACCGATCGAAAAATCTATACAAAACAAAACTATTACATCTCTGTTTTTTTTTATGTTTTTTGTTATACAAACATGGTTTTTCTTTAAGATTTTCTTTAAGGATTATTAAATTTCGAAAAAGTTTAATGAAAATCGGAAAATTGCAATATTTGAATTTGTGTAAAATGTATTAATTAAAACAACATTTAATTTTAAAGGATTGCTGCTAGTTTCTGTAAATTTTTATTTCGAAATTCACGTACTCAGCCCCCACACCACGACAAGGTCTCAATCCACGAGGGGGAAATTTTAACTACTTAAAAATTAAATTGCACATTATTTTAAACCAAGACTTAATTTTATACAATTTATTTATACAATTAGGTACTTAATTAAATAACCCTTAATAAATACAAATAACAACTTAACATACTTGTACAATTATAGAAAATACGTTATCCAAGAAATTAATTATTAACTTATACATAATTACTTATAGGCTACACTTTTAAGAAAACACCATCATGATGACTGTATGGGGTCTCATATGTAAGGGCAACAGCTTCTGAAATACCAGTATCAGCAAAAAACCAATCTATTTGCGTTTGATGCTTTGTCGTTGGACTACTATTAATTGGTACAAGGTTATGAGCATTTAGAATTTCCTCTAAGGAATCAGTTCGTGTGGACCTGCATATGTTAAAATCTCCTAATATAACCACTTTATTATTTTCCATACTGCGAACTCTTTGAACGTCATTTATAATTTCATTTCGAAATCTTGCTATAGGATATCCGGGACTCCTATAAACAATGATAAATGATGTATCAAGATATTTAAAAGCAATCGATTGATAAGTGGCCCTTGAATTCAAAAACTTATTCGTCTCAAACAGAAGGACCACTCTATGGAAGATACTCTGCTTTGCAAAAATAATTATTCCATTCTTTCCAATATTATTCAATCGATTGCTGTCAATTCTTCCTATGATGTTGAAATCTATAAGGCTGTACTCTTCTCTTGGAAGAGACCAGGTTTCGACAAAACATAAGAAGTCAGCGGAACAAATAATTTTATCGTTGGATATATCTTCGCGATGGGCACGAAGAGACTCAACATTGTGGTAATATAATGAGATAGTATTTTCATTGGCCAAGAATTCGTATTGCGTAGTCAAGGTCTTTTCCTCTCTTAAACTTTGAAGTTCAGTTTGGACATTTGTTGCTCCAAATCTTGTTGGAGGAACAAAGTCGCCTATTAGGAAAAGACCCGATGCGCTTGTTGCCCTGCTACACGCTACATAAAGTGAAGCTCGCTTAATGCCTCTTTTAAGATGCACTGCGACTTTGCTGTAGGTGGCTCCTTGGCTTTTATGGATGGTAATAGCCTCAGCAGGAACAACTGGGAATTGCTTGCGATCTACTGTAGAATGCTCTGAAGTTCCACATCGAAATACTCGTGAAACCTTTTTTATCGGAGTCCAATCTGAATGCTCATTTCCTCTCACTTTTGATCTAGCAATAGCTCCAACCGTTGGATCAGAAAACTTAATCCACAGCCCTGTAACCAAAAAGCGAACCGTTTACCATACAACTGTCTATTTGCATGAGGTCGCCAGTTGCACCATTTACCAGTCCATCATTGGTGTCTATATTAACGGTTACCATATATTTTGCAGTTCTTTTCAGATGAAGAATATATGATAATCCCTGGGTTTCCGACGTTTTCATATTTTTTGCATTTCTAAGAGTTCTTTCTCTGTGACTCTGCTGCATGTTTGCCGATTTAATTGTATCTATTGCAGTTGAAATAAACTCTTCTGTGTTAATTTGTGCCAGTTTCAATGTATTATAGCGATCCACCTCATCATTTGAGCAAAATAGGTGGATGGCATCGTCGGGAACCTCAGTTGGGGGGACTACTCTCTGCCTAAGGAGTTCTATGTCTGTGACCGACATGTTGGCTTCAGACATATTGTTTAGAGCTAGCGCAAATGCGTGGTCGTCGCGTTGCCGCATTATTTCGGTCAGCTCAAAAAATTTAAAATTATCCCAAAGATTAGTTCCAGCGATAATGTTATATGGATTGTTGGTATTTTCTAAGAATATCCAACGATCCCCAACTGGAGAAAGCTGCTTGAGATCTCCAAACACAATTATTGATTTGCCACCGAATATTAAATCTTGGCTTCTAAAAATTTGTCTTAGTCTTTGATCCAAATACCAAAGCATTTTGGAACCGACCATCGAAATTTCATCAATAATTATTAATTGTAGGTCCATTAACTTACAATGAATTGTGTTAACTGAGTCATTGCTTAAAGGCCTTAATGGACCAGATGACTGGTTAACTGGAAGGGAGAATATGGAGTGAAGGGTGAGTCCTCCAATTCCAAAAGCAGCTTTTCCGGTAGGAGCACATAATAATACCTTTGGAGAATCAGTTGCCCCAGGAATTTTACTTGCTCGCCAAGTTATAGACTGATAAATAGTCGAAATCAATCTACTTTTGCCTACTCCAGCCCCTCCGCCAACGTATTCATAAAATGTTTTTTTTGCTGCTACATTATGCATTACATGGGCATAATACTGGCGCTGTTTTGAATTGAGCGACCGGGTAAGCGAGCAAAGATTGTCTTCTGATACCAACGGTGGAAGTCTAATAAGTTGAAGCTCGCCCTCTTCAACGTTAGCAGCATCATCATCCTGAAACATATTTATGTTTTGGCCGACGTTTGGCACTGCCAGAGCTCTGAACTCTTCATCTAAGTATTGGGAAGCAGGTTGGTCAGGAAGAGGACCACTTTCTTGTCTATCAACATTTTGCAGCTCTTGAAGAACTCTGTCCAATTCCATATCATCAAAAACATCGTATTCCGCTTTATTGCGTTTAATTAGCTCATAGTTGTTTCTGAAGGTGCTCTCGTTATCGTTGGAGATGAGGTCAGTATCTTCATTTCTCCAGGGAAAGAAAAGCATTACGTGCTCTCGAAAATAGTCGGATGGGGAAGAATTTAAACTAAATCGGACCCATCGGAGGATTAGGGCATGCTTACGTTTTTTTACAAACCCAGTCCCATCCAGCAGTTGGTAACTTTGTTCGCCTGCCAAATTTTCGTTATCTGGTTCCAAGTCCATCGGCTCTTCATAATCTTCGTTGGAAGGATTTGCTCGTGTATTTGACCTAGAAAATTTGTACCAAGCCGCAAATTCTGCAAGGCATACTGACTCTAATAACTCATGCCTTTGCACATATCGGTCGAGTAAATTTCGCTCAAAAATATCAGTTGAGTCTCCTGGAAGCTGTTCTAGTTCTCTGTTGGATCGAACTATGCGAACTCTTTTATCTGGATGGCAAGTGTTTATAAAAATATTTCCTTCACTAGCCTCAGACATGTGTAAGCCTAAAATATTGTAGGCAGCTTCTTGGGCTGATATCTCCGTAGCGTTTATAAATTTGCTCCCTAGGTGTTGCAACTTTCTTTTAATTGAAATGTTTCCGTGTTGCATTTCAGTCATTGCTTCCCGCATCAGTTGAGACACGCCGCGGTTGGATTTGTTAATGTAGTTAATTATGTAACTACAACAGGCATAAGCGTCTAAGATAAATTGGATATCCATGTTGGCTCTATGTAATTCTAAGATACTCTTATTATACGCATTTAACAACCTATCAGAAAATTGACGACGTAAAAATACCTGGGGCTTTTTTAAGCTGGATCTAACTGCAAGCTTGTACTCCTCAAATGTGCTTCCAAGTTGGGAAAGAAAATAATTAAAATCGTTGTAGGTCGCTGCTTCATCTTCAGGACAAGATTTTAAAATATTTTTAATTTTTCTAAACAACGCTTTATGAGTGTCAAGACTGGCTTCATTTTCTTCCAAAGGATATAAGATGAGAGTTTCAGGCATGGGAGGGTATGGCATATTGAAGCGGCAAAATTCCTGGCCTCGCAGTTCTCTTAAGCACGATGAACTATGCTTATGGCGCTGATATTGAATTACTTCTTGCAATTCAGGATCGTTTCCGCTGGTAGTAATAAACCTATCAATAAAACGTACTAATTCATCAGAATTTTCCGCTCCTTCGAGGTTTGGCGCTCCAGAAAGCCAGTACATTCCATGAGAGTGTGGAGAGCCTCTGTGCTGGAACTCGATCCTCCAATAATAATGTGTTAGGGTATACTCCCCAAATATTTCGGAGCTTTTGAATAATTTTAATAATTGACGGAACCTGTAGTCAAAGTAACGGGAGCAAGTTACTGGGTCGGATCGGATCAGTCGAGCTTTTTCGGTACTGGATAATGATGCAGCTTCCTCCTCATTTATTATTTTGTTATCTAACAAAAGAGAAAGAATAATCAAAAGTTCATTCCATTTTGTTTCAGCAGCAGAAAGGGTGATAAAAAATGTAGGCAAACCAAATTGTCTTATCATTGCTATGACCTTTTTCTTTTCTGCTTCCCAATGAGCAGGAGCTGAACGCAAACCTTTTAAAATATGATACCCGTCGTCATGCTGCACTAGTCTGTCAATAAAAGATTCATCCCTTACGTTTGCAGCAGTTACCGCACCTGATTTTTTTCGTAAGGCAATGGAAATGGAGTTTTGAATTCGCTGCATCTCATAAAATTTGTACATATAAAGGACTTTAGGAACAACTGCACAACGTCGATCGTAATATCGAATTTGGGACCTCGCTTTTTTTGCGTAGGTGGTCTTGGCCTTAAAAATTTCACCACAAGATATTGTTGGAAATGAAAGTTCTTCAGCATCGTCATCTAGGGTTAAATTTGTGGGACGGCGGCCTTCACCGGGAGCCAAAGCAATACGCTGAAAATCATTCCCGTTATTATTTTCTAATAGCGTTTCGTGACCACCAGGATTTAAATTTTCATCCTGTTGGTCGTTTGGTTGAGAATGTTGAAGGCGCAAAAGCTGTTCAACTTCTTCTCGGTCAGATTCATCTGCGATGAATGGTACTTCTTCGCTATCTCTCATTTCATTCAGCCAATCACCAATTAATGAGATATTGTGCTTTCTATACAGCTCTGTGTTTACTAAATAACGCACTGCTTCAAGCACTCTCGACGGACGAATTGTTTCCGTCATGAAATTATGGGAGTATTCTAACTTTCTCTTTAAGTGAACTTGGATAACATGTGTAGAATCAAAAGAGCGGGGGAGCGCACTTACTGTATCAGGTACAGAAATTGGGACATTAACTACAGCGCCTCTTATTCCGCATTGCCTTTCATATCCTAGGGATATAATGCGCATAAAGGGAATTCGGGGAGAAATGAGGCGCTCTTCAAGACATGTTAAATTTTTGAGACACTCGGGAATCTCTGGAAAATCAAAACCATTACCAAGACACAGAGATGGTATTCTACCTTTGGAAACGGCCTGGCGACATGTGCTGCAAAATTTGTATTTGCCGGACGGACTGGGAAATTTACTACTTAAATAAAATGCGTTGCCTACATTCATATTCGGAAACTTAGACGATATAGTAAATTTGTTCAAAGCACTCACCTGAGATATAAACCAAGTCCCTCCACAGCATATGCAGCATTCAGTTGGTCCGTATTTGATGTTTTGTAGATACTGCTCCTTTGCTGACGCTCGGCTCCTTCGGCGTTGTTGTTCCCGTTGATCCTCTCTTTCGTCTGCGGAAAGTCCAGCTCTAGCATCCATGTTTCGTTGAGACTGTCGTGAAGATTCAGCCTGTCGATTCTCCGAACTGGTCCTATACGTCAAGAGTCGTTCCTCAGCCATTTCCCGAATCCGTTGCTCCCGAAGCCTCCTCTGTAGACGTGTTTCCCGTTGTTGCAATGTCCTGTTGTGTATCTGATGTTCCCGAGAAATGGGGTCGTTCCTGGCAATCCTGTGAGCTTCCGCGTCCCGCTCTCGCTCCGGTCCTCGATTTGCATCATTCGCTCTCCAGACAGCGCGGCTTGCAGTGTTTTGTGACTGCTCTCTTTGTCGTTCCTCAGAAATTGCCCGCATCCTTGCGTGTGCTGCAGCATCCCGTGTACGCTCGGGTGCTCGGTTAACCTCTGCCGCTCTCCAGGTAGCATGATCGGCAGTATTTCGCAACTGCTCCCGTCGTCGTTCCTCGGAGTTCGCCCGTGTCCTTGCATGTGCTGCAGCATCCCGTGTACGCTCGGGTGCTCGGTTAACCTCTGCCGCTCTCCAGGTAGCATGATCGGCAGTGTTTCGCAACTGCTCTCGTCGCCGTTCCTCGGAGTTCGCTCGGGTCCGCGCGCGCGCTGCAGCATCCCGTCTACGCTCGGGTCCTCGGTTTTCCTCTGCTAGTCTCCAGGTAGCATGATCGGCAGTGTTTTGCAACTGCTCTCGTCGCCGTTCCTCGGAGTTCGCTCGGGTCCGCGCACGCGCTGCAGCATCCCGTGTACGCTCGGGTCCTCGGTTTTCCTCTGCTAGTCTCCAGGTAGCACGATTGGTAGTGTCCCGCAACTGCTCCCGTTGCCGTTCCTCGGAGTTCGCTCGGGTCCGCGCACGCGCTGCAGCATCCCGTCTACGCTCGGGTCCTCGGTTTTCCTCTGCTAGTCTCCAGGTAGCACGATCGGTAGTGTCTCGCAACTGCTCCCGTTGCCGTTCCTCGGAGTTCGCTCGGGTCCGCGCACGCGCTGCAGCATCCCGTGTACGCTCGGGTCCTCGGTTTTCCTCTGCTAGTCTCCAGGTAGCATGATCGGCAGTGTTTTGCAACTGCTCCCGTTGCCGTTCCTCGGAGTTCGCTCGGATCCGCGCACGCGCTGCAGCATCCCGTGTACGCTCGGGTCCTCGGTTTTCCTCTGCTAGTCTCCAGGTAGCATGATCGGCAGTGTTTTGCAACTGCTCCCGTTGCCGTTCCTCGGAGTTCGCTCGGGTCCGCGCACGCGCTGCAGCATCCCGTGTACGCTCGGGTCCTCGGTTTTCCTCTGCTAGTCTCCAGGTAGCATGATCGGCAGTGTTTCGCAACTGCTCTCGTCGACGGTTTTCGGAGATAGCTCGAGTTCGTGCCCGCGCTGCAGCGTCCCGTTCGCGTTCGGGCTCACGATTTTCCTCTATAGTCCTGCGAGCTGCATGGCTGGCAGTATTTAGGGCCTGCTGCCGTCGTCGTTCTTCAAAATTTTCCCTGGTATTGGCGTAAGCTGCGGCGTCCCGTACACGTTCAATAGCTCGAATTCGTGCACTACGCCTTCTCAGAGCGAGGGCAGCAGTTTCTCGTGCTCGAATTTCTGCTACCACATCGATATTCGTAGAGCGAGTCAAGGCAATATGCTGGGCATTTCTGGTCCTTATCTGAGACGAATTTTGTGCATATCGATCTCGGCTACGAGCAAGCGCAGCTTGCCTACGCTGTTCTTGCGACAAAGAAGATTTACGTGGCATTCTCTGGAATTGGCTGTTAAAAAAAATTGGAAGAAAAAATACATAGCGAATGTTTGATTAGACCACATTAATAAAAGTGGTATTAATGAATGGGTTATGGCTAAGTCCTAGTAGAATTAACTTCCACTTCAAACTGTATACAAACGAATGACTTACCAAATCAAATATTTCCAAGATTTGTTTTGTTGTTTTAACCACTTCAACTTTTCACTTCTACACAAACGTTTAAAAAAAACTCGCACTGTAAAAAATACTGCACCACTTGTATAAGTTGTAACTCGGCAACTGTCAATCACAGACTAATCCGCAGCTTAGGCGTACGCGTCAATAAATACTCGTAAGTTGGTGATTTACCTGTTAATTTGGTTATCCTTTTCTTTTTCCCTACATACAGGTAGTGCACGTGTCGATGATGCAATTTTACGACATTTGGTAACCCTTTTTAGAAGGGTCTTAGGTAAATTAGGTCGCTTGTGCACTGTAATAAATGTGCAGGTGTGCGCACCTGATACCTATTGTTAATATTGCGTAATTTTAAGAAAAATTAAAAATAACCAGGTATATAATTTCTACAAAATACCTTCTAAATATAAGGAGTTTTTCAAGAGGAAGATGCGATCCGTTTTTGAAATAAACATCAATAACTTAGGCAGGTCCACCAATAATTGTATAATGCGATAATTCAGATTATTTCTATATTTTGATCATTCTTGTTATACTATTATATATTAAGAAGTCCTCAGATTTTAAATTACCATTGTTGATTATACAAAAACCGTCATAGCTTCGATGCTGTTAGCCTTTATATATTTTGTTCGACATATTTGATGTCTGCAAGGGTATATAAGCTTCGGCTTGCCGAAGCTAGCTTCCTTTCTTGTTTTTTATAAAAATTCCCGAAAATCACCATTTTTTTTTAGGCCGTCACACTAGTTGTGCCCCTTAAACATATAGGTATATTCAAATTTTGATAACCATTCAGAATTTACTTGAATAACTTTTACTTTATTTCTATAGCTTTTGTTCCACATATCAGCAAATCTTTTGAATAAGTAATCAAGTACTTTCTTAGAAACATTTTCAATAATTTCGTAACCATCAGATTGAAATCTATGTTGTAGGTCGTCATATACTTTTTTAGCTTTATCAGCAAATTAACCTGTTGCTGAGCACCACATCTAAAAAATATTTAAACGTGCAATTTTGCACTGATATGAATTGCCTGTATATAAAAACAGGGTTAATAAAATTAAAAAATCACATACATATGTGCAATTAAGATTTCAAAGCACAAACGAATATGACGAACAAAATATGCACGAACACAATAAAACACAAAATTGGTGCGAAAACATCAAAACACAAAATATGTTTGAACACAAAAAAGGGAATAAGTCAGAAAGTTGCAAAAAGTTGCAGCTCAAATTTTAAACATAGTTTAAGAAAACATTCACTAGTATTAATAAACAAGTTTCATTAAAGGGTGAGACTGGTATCACAACTTTTTCTTTATCTAAATTCTATGTACATACAAAAACTCGCCACTCGAAAGGTCACTAATGAAACACTAACTTTAAAACAATAACACAACACATAATGTCATAAAAATTACTTAGTTTTATAGTACATGCCTTTATTTTCGTACTCCATTTTATTTGATGATGATCGGACTCGATTTAATATTTAAATAAAATTTTTTTGTAGGAGCTAATTTTCAAGCTGCGTTCACTGCAACGATCACGTGTTTAATTTGTCTCTTTTCTCTCGCTATTCGTAAAGCGAAGGAAAGAAATAGATCGAAAATAAAAATACTGTTCGTTTCATTGATCTGTTAAGAAATATTTTTTAAACAAAAAGTGACCAATTTCGAACTTTCGTTTTTTATTTTTGGCCTATGGAATCAACCACATCGCGATGTGGTCTTCTTCAGGGTGTAGCGGCAAATAGGACGAGCTTAGGGTTAAGGCCACTTTTTATAGGCCCGATTCCCGAACGCCATGACACTTTTAGGATGTCGTGATGACATTTAAGAAAGGATACCATCCGGGAGTGGGAGAAAAATCTTGCATATTATCTGCTATAAATTCTAGTATTCATTTTATGAAAATATAAATCCACAATTTCCAACTAGTTAATTACCAAAATTTCATTTCTTTCATTGCCCTTTTCCTTCATTTTTAATTAGATTATTTTATATTAATTACAGTTTATACTAAAACTTATAAAATAATCAAAATACTAACGTATTGGGACGGACCCCAATTACGTAGGGAAACTTAATCGATGCTCTGAGCCACAGGCAGCGAGAAAGCATTGCCGGCTTCTAGGCATTTATAAAAATCTGTGCATGTTTGTGAGACCCCTCCCTGCAGTACTGCGCGCTGGTTCGTAGCTGGTGAAATAGGCGCTTACCAGCAGACCACCCCTACTTACCCATCGGGCCCAAGTAATGCGATCTTTCATTTCCGTTTTTGTATGAAATGTCCGCAAATAGGGTCAATCGCCACCGTGTCGTATACCCAGGAACTAGTGAAACAGTGTCCCATATTAAGGGAAGTAATGTAAGTACTTACATGGGACCCCATGGAATGGTCGGTAATGTAAGTACCCATTATTATTTAAAAAATAATAGAAGTAACAATTGTTGAAATGGATTATTAATTTACTTATTGTAACAGCAACAAGACTTTAGTTTTAATTCTTTAATCACTTTATTCAAATATGCGACTGTTCCTTTTAAGTGTCTGACGCCGAATGCCTTTTTATTCTCTTCCTTCTTCTCCTCGTTCAGCCGCGTGAGCGAGCTCGCAATACATGATCATTAACTTATTTTATTCTATCCCTGCAAGCCTTTGGAAGATAAATTTATCCCCTATCGTCTAGAAGACACTTCTTAGTCACTTCTGGAAGATAGAAAGACGATAGAAATTTTTGGAAAAAAAGAAGAGTTTTTTATCGCCTAGAAGTCACTTATAAGTCACTTCTGGAAGATAGAAAGACGATAGAACACATTTTACAAAAACAAAATACACATCTATCGCCTAGAAGTCACTTCTTAGACACTTCTGGAAGATAGAAAGACGATAGAAATTTTTGGAAAAAAAGAAGAGTTTTTTATCGCCTAGAAGTCACTTCTGGAAGATAGAAAGACGATAGAACACATTTTACAAAAACAAAATACACATCTATCCCGAAGAAGACACTTCTGAGTCACTTCTGGAAGATAGAAAGACGATAGCACACATTTTACAACAACAAATATACAAAAAAAACTATCTCCCAATTCACTTCTGGAAGTTGATAAGAAGATAGTAAAGCAAAGGTCCCAAAAATTTACCGATATTCTGGTTTTACTGAACATTTTTTTGTATTTTCCTTTGACCCGCGTACTGATTTTGCTGCAAAGCGTCATTCAGTTTCTAGATTGCTGACTTGCCAGTTCAAGTCTGAAAATTGTTAAGTGTTTAAAGATATTATTGCGTCTAACAACGCGTACAATACCGGAAAAAATGCAGCACATGTTAAGATCAACTATTTTTTATATAAAGGTAATGCACATCAGTTTCTAAATATGCTTTTCATTTTAATAATATTATTTGTTTGTTTTCTTTTAGAGTTTACATTTGTTAAATTTCTGGATGATTCAGAGCTGAAAAATCAAAAAAATCTACCATCAACAGTTCATCGGGTGTACAAGCGTCGAAAATATACAAAATTATATTAAAAAAATTATATTAACATATAAGTTATTATATTTAAAAAAAATTAAATTTTTAATAAATATAGTAAAAATATTTTCTATTATTTTTTTCCAATTGGGAATATTCTTCTGGGTAACTTCTGGAAGTGTCGCGGAAGTCACTTCTAGAAGTGTCGCGGATGACACTTCTGGAAGTGTCGCAGAAGTCTCTTCTGGGGGGTGACGCAGAAGTCCCTTCTGGAAGTGTCGCGGAAGTCTCTTCTGGGGGGTGACGCAGAAGTCTCTTCTGGGGGTGACGCAGAAGTGTCACAGTTCTTCCCGACGGACGTCACTTCCGCGATCCGAAAGCGATAGTCGCGGAAGATAGTTTTATCTTCCAGAAGTCACTCAGAAGTCTCTTCCGCGATAGAAAAGGTTTGCAGGGGAGAGATGGCTATACATCTCTGGTCTTTAACTGTAACTCTTATTCTATAGTACAGTGGGTCTTGTAGGCAAACATCCTACTACATGTGGTACAGTGGGCATTGTAGGTAAACATCCTACTACATTATTTTTTATTTTTAAATAAATACATTTTCTTCATTTTTTTTGTTAACGCTAGAGTTTTTAAAGTGCCTCTTTTTTTGGAGCTGCAAGGCCTTTCGCAGCTGGTCCTCAGCTGACCCAATACCTCCAACTGCATTTATGGAATCTGGGAATAAGAAAAATTTAATGATTATTAATCTTAATTCAAATTTAACAGGGCTGATTATAAATACCTACCAATCATAACACCATAGAAATCTATTTCCTTTTATATGGCCGCTTTCCCCTGAACACCATCTATATTATTAGCCAAAACCACCTCATTGGCCATAACATTTCTCAGATTTTTTAAAATTCCGCCATTGACAATTATGTTTTTTATTGCATCAATCTGTGAACGAAGTAAATACGAATTGCGTATTTAATATAATTAGTTTTACTTACCAATTCATTTGCGTTTGCTCCGCTTCTCTCCACTCAACTGCAGTGCTTAGAATAACTTTGACAACCGGCAAACACAAATGCGTTTCAGCGAAAGAACGACGCAACATAAATAGAACTAACTGTAATCGAAGTTATGCGTTCAACTTTTACTTTTCCCTTTTGCTCAAAATATCAAAAACAAAGGCGATGCTTATTTTTTTTATTATGAATTTTCGTTTATGCTTTCGTGTTTCTATTAGGTGGTTCGGCGTTCGATAACCCTAGGGTCACCAAAGTAAGTACCCATGTAGAATCCAGCTAGTAGCTGGTTCTCAGCTCATTTACCGTAGGGTCAGTATAGTAAGTACCCATATGGTAATCGACGAAGTAAGCAAGTACGCAAGGCAGGGTGGTTCGCAGCTCGTTTACCGTAGGGTCAGTATAGTAACCGACGGAGTAAGCAACTACGCAAGGCCAATCGCCACCTCCAGTACTGCAGGGACGCAACTAACAGCCAGCGACGAGCGCATCTACATAACTTCCCGGCTTATTGCTATGGGAGTACCTAGTAGCACGATTTGTCTGATTTTCTGTAACTTATACTTCAAATCGTTTCTTCTGCTGGCTACTATTACGATGTCATCGGCATAGCCCTGGCATTGTATTTCTATATCGGCGAGTTTACTTAGTAGTTCATCTACTAGTAGGCTCCACAGTAGAGGGGATAAAACTCCACCTTGCGGACATCCTCTGCTGGTTGCGACTGTAATTGCCAATTTTCGCCATTGCCTGTCTGGAGCATAGCAAAGCTCCAATCCACCTTCTTGTTGTGGCATCAATTTTCCTTCTAGCGAGGGCCGCTCAGACGGCATCGTGGGACGCATTTTCAAAGGCTTCCTCTATATCTAAAAAGATCGCAGATCGTTGTCTACTGCCCCTTCAAGAGTGTGACAAAGTTGGAGAGCGCCCGGCTTTGCTTATATTGTCCCCAGTTTTCCTCGCTCGTTTTTGCTCTGTTGAAGAGCCGGCGGGTGGAGAAGCGGAGCCACTCCAGGTAGCCGTTCCACCATGGGGCGCCTCTTTCTGCTTTCCGTCTGCCAATAGGGCAACTGTCCTCGAAAGCATTGGCTATCTTCTCGCAGAGGTTACCCACTGGCTGATCTAATTCTAAAGAATTTCTGGGTATACCTGACGGACTTGAACCAAACCCAGTTTGTCTTCTTGGGGTTCCTTTTGGGGGCGTCCCTAGCGGTGTTGAAGTCTAATTCAAATCTAATGATTCGGTGATCCGACATTGATTTCTCTGGCGACACATGCCACTTCTTAATAAGTGGTCCTAGAGACCTGCTCATCAGAGTTATGTCTAGGACGTCCTCTCTTACTCTAGTAATGAATGTCGGTGTGGGCCCGACATTGCCGATTTTTAGGTCGGTGTTTCCCCATATCAGGTGATGTGCATTAGCGTCACATCCTATGATCAGGGGCTTCTTCTTCTTCCTGCAGTACTCCACGAGTCCGATGATTTCCGGTGGTGGGCATGCTGCATCCCCAGCAAAATACGTCGACGCTACGCCGTTTTGGTCTCGCTAGCGGCATTTAATTCAAATTTTCAACTTTAAAAAAGCAATGATATATTTTGAAATGTCGATAACAGATGCTTTGATTAGATTTATCCAAGCTTTTTAATAGCTCTACGATCAGCTAATCATCAGCAGTGAACGGACAAACACACCAATGATTTACAAAATTCTTTCTTTTTCTTGCTTCTTATTATCTTTAGGGTATGTATTACAAAAAAATCAATGTTTGTGACCGGTCTATAAATGTGTAGCTCATAAAACGTAGTAGTAATTCAGTGCATTGACAACGAGCCCAGGTTAGCGTACCTGTCGTTCGTGGAGACGAACTTACCGGATTCAAGTGGATTCAGTTTAACTCTTTTATTAGCCGAAAGTGTAAATCAGTGGCGTGCAAAATGTGTAATATGAACTGCTATTACCTGCTAGCCTTCAAACTATGGTACTTTTTAGGTACAATGTCAGTAGCAAAAAGGATATTTTTATACCCTTGCAGAGCAAAAGGGTATTGTAAGTTCAGTCAGAAGTTTGCAACGCAGTGAAGGAGACACCTCAGACCCCATAAAGAAAATATATTCTTGATCAGCATCACGAGTAGAATCAGAATACGTCTGTACATCTGTCCGACTGTCCGTCTGTTCGTTTCCGCGCAAACTAGTCTCTCAGTTTTAAAGTTATCTTGCTGAAACTTTCCCAAAAGGTGTGTAGTCATTGCACGCAGTATATAAGTCGGAACGGGCCGGATCGGCCGACTATATCGGATAGCTCCCATACGAGAGAAAGAAATAAAAAATTCTAACGCCGTTGTTTTTGATCAAATCGACTTGATCAAGATGGCGTTTTCGAACTGTCATTGAATTTCGGATTAAATTTGATCAAAATCGGATAACTCTATCATATAGCTGCCATAGGAAAAATATATATATATAAATAATGAAAATAAGTAATAACGTCGTTGTTTTTTATCCCATGAGCATGAGTTTTAAGACATCGTCTGTTTTAACCACCCTTTAATCGAGACAAACAATTTTGAAAGCATCGGTCAATTATATAATTTGGAATTTAGAGTTTTCTAATGACTCTCGAATTTTTAATTAAATTTCAAAAGAATCGAACGATAATATCATATAGCTGACATACCTATGAATAATCGTCGAAATATAGTTACCTACTTAATAGAAAAATCGACATAGCTTCGATGTTGTTTAGCCTCTATGTATTTGATTCGACATATTTGAAGACTGCAAGAGTATATAAGCTTCGGCTCGCCCAAGCTTGCTTCCTTTCCCGTTTAACAATACCGTACGGTTTCTACAAGTTCGTAAGAGAATAAATAAATGGACTTTAGATTACACGCATTTCTTGACTATTATCACAAGCCGCGAAACTCTGTATCGCAGGTGTAAGTTACTCAGCGAATGCCATTTTTCTTTATTTTTCCACGCCCAATTATACGCCCACCAGACTCGGGGGTGAAAACCTTTGTGTTTGAAAGTCTGAATCTTGTCGTCGTTCAAAACTTGCATCTCCTACTTTTACTCCCAACAGCCTTTGGGCGTACTAGCCCTGCTGTCTGCAAAGATTAAAAAGTACTCACGCCTATTAACTTTGTTCATCTAAGAACGAATAACTGATAGGCAAAACACTTTATTAAAGCTCGCTCTTTTTCGAGCAATTTTTTCTACAAATATTTTGCATTTATTTTTTAAGGCAGCTACATATATAATATACATAGTCGTTCGGATAAAACATTGTAAGAAAATGATAACTGCTACTAAAGAGGAAGCTAGCTTCGGCATCTCAAATGTCCGGCCAAATACCAAAGAAGAAGAAGATTTTGCTATTAAGTTTCTATATTTGTAGCGTCTATATCCAAAACATCATGCTTGTATGATAAAAAAAAAAACCATGTTATAATTATAGATTACACTGTCTTACAAAGATTTTGCAACGGAGATGGGGTGTTTTTTTTTGTGTTGAGGGTGACGAAAGACTACAAAAAACATCAAAAAAAGGGTTAGTTAGTTGTAGAAATTTCGCAGTAGAGGCTAACTTTAATTTTTCACCTTTTTTAAAAAAACGAACGTTATAATTGAAAAATTATACGTAGTGAGATATATGGGGATGTTCGTAATAGAATTCTCTACGACACCAGAAAAGAAATTTTTTAAATTTCTTGCCCCACGGTACCGTTTTACAACGTCAAAGGTGAATAAAAATGGTAAAAATGCGATTTTATTGAATAGCATTTTCTACACTTTTGGCTATAACTCGGGATAGCAATGAGGTAGACAACGTCAAATGGGCTTAAAATTTGCGTAAGAGTATTACCTTTGAAACAAAGTACTAATAAACTATATCGGATAAAAATTGTAGCTAATACTTGTAAGAAAGGCGAAAAATTTAAAATTGCCTCTATTGCGAAATTTCTACAACTAACTAACCCTTTTTTTGATGTTTTTTGTAGTCTTTTGTCACCTCCAACACAAAAAAATACACCCCATCTCCGTTGCAAAAATTTTTTTGAATTTTGTAAGACTGTGTTATTAATTGTTCGATTTTTCCTTTGACAGCTAAATGATATTGCCATTCAATTTTCGGGCGCGTTTGCTGGTACCCACAACCTTACCGATATTCAGATGAACATCTTTAATATCATCATCACTAGACATCATCACATTATTATTATTTTGATAAAGAATCCAAATATTTCCCAATGTTTGTGTAAAGATCTTAATATTTAACTTTGTTAGTGAAAGTTCTTACGAAGTTCTTCTTTTTTGGAAGTTCTTACGAGTTGACGGAGAGACATGGTTACATCGATTCTTACATATCTATACATATCCCTATCAAGTATTTGAACCTTTCATGCTCGAGAGTCGATCACTTTACCTGTAAAATACTTTTAAAGAAGAAAGGAAGCTAGCTTCGGCAAGCCGAAGCTTATATACCCTTGCAGTCATTAAATATGTCTAAGAAAATACAAAAAGATTTCCATATTGTTCATATGACAGCTATATGATATAGTCGTCCGATTTTAATGAAATTTAATTTGTAACTCAAGACTCATTAGAAAACTCTATATTCCAAAAATCATGATTGTCTGATAAAAAACAACGAGGTAATAATTTTATTTCCTTTATTTCTATATAGATTTTTCGATCTTTCCTATGGCAGCTATATGATATAGTACTCCGATTTTTATGAAATTTTTTCTCGATTTAAGAGTATTTGAAAAACTGGATGTTCCAAAAATCATGCTCGTAGCATTAAAAACAAGATCATAATAATTTTTTCAATTTTTTAAATATATATTTTTTTGATCTCTCCTATGGCAGCTATATGATGGAGTTATCCGATTTTGATAAAATTTAATCCGAAATTCAATAGCAGTTAGAAAACGCCATCTCGAAGGAATCAAGTCGATCTGATCAAAAACAACGGAGTAAGAATTTTTTATTTCATTCTCTCGTATGGGAGCTATCCTATATAGTCGCCCGATCCGGCCCGTTCCGACTTATATACTGCGTGCAACAACTACACAACTTTTGGAAAAGTTTCAGCCAGATAGCTTTAAAACTGAGAGACTACTTTACATAGAAACCGACAGGAGGACAGACGGACAGACGTACATACTAGAGGTGGAGAACTATCGATGGCACTATCGGGACTATCGATGGTTTTCCACTATCGATACGCAATCGATAGCTGCGCGCACTCTCGATAGTGGTCAATCGCTATCGTCGATTATTATCGATATTTTGGTTATCCAATGTCTACGTTAAAAGTGTAAAGGAAAGGAAACTGCGCGAATTTGTTACAGAGTTTTATAAATTGTTATTAAAAACATAATGGATCGTTTTCTCCAAATAGGTAAGATATTGTTATTTTTTTGTTATATTGTAAATTTGTATTATAAAGTTAAAAGCCAAATTTTTTGTGACAATAACAAAAGTGCTACGTGAGATGCCATTACTGCTATTATGGTTTGTTGTGAAATACATACGCATATATACGTACATGCGTTTCTTTTTCACAAAGATAAATACATAATAATAAAAGTATACATTTAATTAAGGGGACGTTCTCTTTGTTTTGGTCGAAATCAAGGCAAAGTTCGTCAATTTTTTGTGGGATAATGAAAAGGCGTACGAACTTCGGGTTTTGCTTTTTGAATTCGTTTATTATTCAAGATTTTTTTAAAATTTATTTGATGGTGAAATTCAAAATGGCGGCTGCAAAATGGCGGCTGCAAAATGGCGGCTTTCGTCTGCCTCCGCGCGGCAATCATCGTCCCAAAATTACGAGCCTGCAGCCTCTTGTAGTCAACAGAAATAGAAAATTGTTACCATTATGTAAAGTTAATATACTTGTGCGAGGCACTAACCTAGTGGTATCAAATTGCGGCCATAAATTGACCGCGTAATGAACGTTCGAATTTTAAAGTTCGATTTTCGTACATTTTTTTCAGTTAAACCACGTTGAAAAATTATAAATAAATTATTGTTTTTTTCCGGAGTAGGTTAGTGCCCTAAAGAAAAGCATCTACTTTCATAAAAATTTTACATGAAGCAAATCGGTTCACAGGATGAAGCTGTGGACGCGTAATTTTGTTGAAAAACATGGTTTCGAGAAAAACGCGTTTAAAGTTTTTAGAGCATACCACAGCGCGCGTGACGCAGGTGTATTTGAGACGCTCTCATTGACAAACTATTCATCGTATCGAAAAATCCTTTCACACACATATTCTACGGATATGTGGCTTTCAATTTTTGCATATATAAATTTATAGAAAGCAGTTAAGGTAAGCCTAACAAAACAAAATCATATTATTCGAATAATAATTATTTATTCTTTTCAGATAAAGATTGGAAAACCAATGCCATATTTTATAAATAAATACTTTATATATAAATAAATATTATTAGAAACACTAATTAAATTATTTTTTTGAGTGTACTCTGCACTATCGACAACTATCGACGATAGCTTTTCTTTGCTATCGCCGATAGTCGATAGTTTATGAAAACTATCAAGCGCTATCGATGGCGCAGACTATCGATAGTTCTCCACCTCTAGTACATACGTATTTGGATTCTGATCGTGATGCTGATCAAGAATATATGTACATATATACTTTATGGGGTCTGAGGTGTCTCCTTCACTGCGTTGCAAACTTCTGACTGAAATTATAATACCCTTTCCTCTGCAAGGGTATAAAAAATACAAGCTCAACATATACAAATGAAGAATGCTGTTTGATTTATGTTAACATATTAAAAAAATGTATTTACTATTTAACCTAGTAAACTTTAAATATGGATACACGAAAAAATATTCCACAATTTTCGAGCATTATATAAAAAAGTCTATTTTAAAGGTCAACTTGTTTTTAAATGAATTAAATATTTAATTAATTTAAATTATAATTTTATTGATGGGCTTACATTTTTAATGAATCTTAACAGAACTCTGTAGTCGTTAAACAGTTGTCAGCTGTTTTTGGGTTGCTGGTCAACCCATTTCCAACCATTCCACTAAAACGGGCTATGTGGGATTACCATAAAAACTAGTTTCCTCTCAATAATTTTCTTTTTCATTGTTAACGTGTTTTTCCCTAAGTCTATGTGTGAACATACATATCTTTAAGATCTACGAAATTTATTTCATAAATACATACATTTGTTATAAACAAAATTTTAGCCAAACCGATTGTTCTAGTCTCAACTGCGGGCAATTTTTAGTCTATATTTCAACTCTTCCTTTCTTTGTGAAAATTCCAACTTTTAGTTTAATCAAAGAATTTGGTATTTTTAAAATCAAACTGTTTTATTATCATTCAGTGGCTCCGACTCCTTAGTGGTTTATTGGTTCGTACATATGTAAGTAGGTATGTACGTTTGGTTGACCTTTAAGTGTGTACAGACATTCGTGGTTTATACATAGATACATATCTACTCACATATACATATACGATCTAACAGAGGGTTATCCCCTCCCCTCTGCAACCCAGCTGTGCCGGTAAGTAGGTCTTGAGACGTAGTTTTGCACTCTCTTACTCACTTCAGGTCGGTCAGACAGAGAGCGGAGAACAGGTAGACAGGTGAGTAAGCGCAGAGAGCGACATCCGACCGCCAAGCCGACGACTCTTTCGACACGAACGAAGCCCAAGTAGACACCCTTTCACTCGCACTCATTGTAGTGCTTAACAACTTGCGGACCCGACGAGACTGCCTTATACTTATTACCACAGCTCAGACGATGTCTGCCAGATTCATTTCCCTGGAAGACGTCGTCGCGTAGACAAGCTCGAATTCAAAGCGGGCGACAGCAAGTCGGCTCGTTAGCAATCGCAAAGCTTGTACAGGAGAGCCGGAGCAGCTCCAGCTGCATTCTCCTGCGAAGTGGAAAGCCCCACTGCGAGTGCGCAAAGTGATAGTGCGGGGGAGCCGTGGATCAGAACCCCGCGACGCCATATTTGTTTTCCAAACGCTAGTGTGTGTGTTCCAGCAGCTCCGGTGTGTGAGTGCAAAGACCAGCGGTAGTCTTTGCATCGGTACTCAGTTAATTTCGAACACGGTCTGGGACGGGAATGCGATTTCCAGGGCCAGCGTGAGTGTGTGTGTATGCTGTCACCCCGCTATGGACGAGTGTTCGTGCGCCCCTGTTGGTGTTAACCCGATCGAGAACGCTAGTGTGAGTGCAAGTGGCTCTGAGTGCGCGGCGAAAAATATCCGCTTACCTAAGCGAAAAAGTTCTCTCGCAACGGCCTAAGAACCGCACCTGGGTACAGATACAGTCGCAGAAATACCTGTGCACACAAACGTGGCCAGCACACAAAGCGAAACCAGAAAATCCACATTTTTGGCCTGCTCTTTGCTTTTTCCGTGGCGCTCTCGATTGGAACGCCGCTCCCCAGGTCCACAGCTCTAGCTGTATCACAACGCACTCGCAAGACAGCAACGTAGCCACGATGGGCGACTCCACGCCCATCTGTCGGTGTCGCGTGCTCTACCTAGGCAGCGCCGTGCCGCGCCAGAGCAAGGACGGCCTACAGGGCATCCAGGAGCCGCTGCGCAGCCTTTACCCCTCAGAGGGGGCCGTGGGCGCCAAGGGCATCGACAGCTGGCTGAGCGTCTGGTCGAACGGGATCCTGCTGGAGAACGTGGACGAAAACCTTAAGCAGATCACGCGCTTCTTCCCGATCGAGTCGCTGCACTATTGCGCGGCCGTGCGCCAGGTGCTCATCCCGGAGCGCGGCAACTCCCACCCGGAGCCCAAGTTCCTGCCGCTGGACTCGCCCTTCGCCCGGATGCCGCGCGCCCAGCACCCACCCATCTTTGCCGCCATCCTGCGGCGCACGACGGGAATCAAAGTGCTCGAGTGCCACGTGTTCATCTGCAAGCGGGAGGCGGCCGCAAACGCGCTAGTCAGGTGCTGCTTTCACGCCTACGCCGACAACTCTTACGCCCGCCAGCTGGAGACGGGTGGTGGTGGCGGCAGTGTCTACGGCACCCTAAAGAGCGCCGCCGGCAGCAAGTCCAGCGCCGACCTGACCAGCGTGGGCATGGCCAATGGAGTCGGAAACGGGAGCGGAGGCGGAAGCCACCATCTTACCCTTTCCGGTCAAGGTGGCTGGAGATCGCGAGCGGGCAGTACAACAACGCTGAATAGTCTGGGCCGCGCCTCTAACGGCCACGCCCCCAATGGATTGGCGATGGGCATGAACGGTGGCAGCAATGGCAGCGCGGCCGAGGGTTACACATCCGTCAAGAACTGTAAGTGTCATTCCTCGAAACCCAAATTTCTTTCTTTATTAACCTAGCAAGTAACGCAGTCTAATAACGCTTCAGGTACATTGCAAACATTATATTTAATTTTAAAATGCAATTCGTTGATTTGAAAAGGGAGCTTCCCCTTTCCCTGCTAACTAGCATATTCTCCATACGTATTGGCAGAAAAGATGTTTTGAATTCTTTCATTCATTCAATTCCATTTCATTAAATTTATCCATCTACTAATTAATATTTTTTTTAATCATTTTTCGGGCTTTCTTGATTTAACTTGCATAAAAAGAACAGTATATATACAAAGTCTTCTATACTAGTATAGTAAAAAGTATATTTTTCTGTAGGAAGAAACGGCAAGTAACAATTAAAAATCTGAATCTTCAAACACCTTAAACATTTGTGGTCAAATTGATAGCATGTGACAAGATATGTATATGTATAGTGTAAAAAACTCCTCTTCTCAAGTGCAAACTGTGCTACCTTGAGCGGCTCACAGCAACACAATTTCTTGCGACAGACAGTAGTGGTATGCAGAGGCAACGGAATGCCACTCGAACACACCTTGTTTCACGCTGGTAAATAAAAAATAGTGCGAAAGCCGAAACTGGGTGCAGTGTATTGAATGTTGACCAAATCTTTAGAGTCTCCTCGTCCAGAAGCGAATTAGCCCGAAAAAATGGTAAAACAATGAAGCGTTCGGGAAAGGGGACTTAGGTTGTGACGATGTTGACGACTTAGAGAAAAAGAAATACTATTCGTGCGTTCCAAACACTTTCCACTCATTTAAATTTCAACGACGGAGACCAGTTAGCAATGGAGACAGTAGACGAGAAGACGATGCTAAAGCCTCATCGTTTCACAAGCGCGTCTGTTTCTCCGTCATTGGTTATAGCGAAGTTATGATAATTACCATGTAAATTGCTGAAACTGAGGAAAGCATCGTTGCTTTGTGACTGCTTCCTGGCATTTTAAAATGCGCGATCTCTAGCGCGGCATCGGAATTAGCTGAATTTCGCTTTCGACTTTTCTGTACCTGAACTGCTGCCGATCGCCCTACCCAGTAGTTTATACATATATACGCATTTCGGATCACATATTTTCTATTTGCAGATAGAAAGCAGAACGATTAAGACGAAGCTATTACATATGACTTTAGCTTTATTTATTGGGTCTTAGTTATGGGGTTTGAGGTGTTTCCTTCAATGCGTGACAAACTTCTGACTGAAATTATAATACCCTCTGCACTGCAAGCGTATAATGAAAGGAAGTTAAACCTAAAAAGCGACTAGATTCATCACACCTACTAACCATATGTAACATATTAGCTCCTATGTATCAATTTGATACAGGTTTAAAAACATGCTTAAATTAAGTGAAATTAAAAAAAAAAACAATTTTTTATATATTTATTATGAACGTTTGTTTATTTTGAACAAAAAATGCTTTATATGAATTTTTTAAAGACAAAACTTGAGCCAAAATCACAAATCCGTATAAGAATCCATTTCGCCTAAGTCTGAATAAGTTTGAAGTTAAAGTTTGTAGCAAATTAATACAAAGAACGGATGCGGGTTAAGAATAAGAAACTTCTTTTTTTTGTCGACTTTGTCGTTGATTTTCTGATACTTTTACGTCAGATGTATTTTAGAAAGGTCTGATCTAAATATAAATAATTTTTAAATCAAAAAAACATACATTTTTACGAGTTAAAGATTTTCCACTATTTACAATACAAACTTTAGTTCAAAATTCTTTATTTTAAAATTTTCGCAAAACTTTAAGTTTGTCTTTAAATAATATAAAGTTTTTCGATTTATCTTTTGGCAGCTTTCTGATATAGTCTTCTGATTCCGTTATCTTCTTCGCTACGATGCAGGCATCTGACTGAAATAAAACAATCTCAGCAAGGGATAAAATCATTTCTGTGAACAAAAAAGTGGCTGTGACTTATAAAAGAAGTTATTTGCAGCTAGCCATCAGTTAATTTATTGACACACCCCATATTAGCTTCTCACAGCCTCTCGACCAATCTTTACATACTGTCTCTTCTCTTTATCCCTCTCATACTTGATTATCATTTCCCACCGAATGGATCACCAAGTCAAACAGTTAACATCAACTTATATACATTGGGACTGTCGCTTGGTCGCGTAGTTAGTGTAGAATTTCCTCCAACACACATATGTATATTCAAATGTAGATAAATTCAGGAAACTAATTGAGAAGTAGGGGACGGCGCATGTAAATTAATTATACACATGCAAGGGTGCTTAGCAAGTGAGTAAATCGAGATGAAGGCGTGAGAAACTTTCTGCTGGGCCTGCTAGTTTTCTTGAGATTGCGGTCTTGGCTTGGCGCTTTCTTGTTCTGCAAGTGACTGGAAGTCGGTAGGGATGTGTGAAACCGTGGAAGCTCTGTGGAGTGATCAAAAAGAGAGAGTCGCAGCTTGGTTGCCAGAACACGTCAATGTTAGAGTGGTTCAGTGAAACTCTGCTCAGGTCATCTTTGGCTAACACGATCCATGTGAAATTTTCTATTTAAAAGCATTTTTGATTTTATTACTTGGACTTACTTTTGTTTTTCAAAATCTTCGTTGAATGTTAAAAAGTTTGTCGCTAATAACTTTACCGTCATTCCTTAATTAAAAAAATAAAGTTTCTTTAGATTTTAGTACTTATTGCCTACAAACATTGATGCACTCTAACCTACCCTATGATTTTTCATGTGTCGTTCATTAAAACTTAAGTATTCCCAGGGATTACGAAATCATAAAATGTGTACTGTATAGTATGTAACATATGTTGTATGTGGTTAGCACTATGTGTACTGTATAGTATTTTAAATTTGAAGTGCCTAGAAATGTATTTTTCGAAAAAAATTTTATAAAAGTTTCAATGGCGGCTTTATAATATAATTGTCCAACCATTTAAAAAAAAATTAGTTTATCTCAAATCGTATAAAATTTACCAATCGCAAACAACAACGAAATATGACATTCCTATTATTTTGTGTTCACTCTGTGGCAACTTCATAATATATTCATCCGGATTGTCAAGGAATACAATAACTACATTTTTGTAGACATCATTTTTTATTTACTCCTACGATAGCGTTTATGGCAGCTTTGTATTAAAACTATCAGATTTTTTTTAAAATAAACTCGTAACTTTAGAGCCATTTAAAAAAAAAAAGTATCTTAAAACAGTGCTTTTCTTTAAATTTTGTATAGGTTGTCCGATCACGGCCGTATTGCATTAAATCAAAATATTGTTGAAAGAGATTGCAGTTCCACCACAGTTTATACGTTCTTTTAATACCGTTTGACAATAAGCAAAACGTTTTATATATTTTGGGTGTTTGTAGTGAAGAATTTTAGTACGCTTTCCTGTGTATTTGAGTACTATCAGCAAGTGAAGACTAAGAGCACTCGTTTAAAAAATGTCGGCACCTGTGGCCATAAGCTGAAACTCTTCTTCACAGACTGGCTCCAGTTTGGGGCAGCAACTTTTAAAGCGACTATTATGATGACCGCTTACGTACATCTCGCAACATTTGGGTGCTGTTGCACTGTTATGCAAAGAGGCTGGACGGACTCTGACTGGGGGCAGTGAAAAGATGGGTGCAAAAACAAAGACAAAACACATTAACCGAAATGCAGTTGCAGTTGAATGACTCAGATGCATGCAACAGCAGCACGGCAGCTTTTCTCGGGCTCAAAACAACTTCACGATGGAGTAATTCCAACGCGGGACTTGCTCGTAATGCTGTTGAAAAAGTTCGAGTTGCCGAAGCATCCGCAATATTTTAGACTTGGCTTGCGAACGACAGTATTTCATTTGTGACCTACTTGATGCTCCCCTTCAGACCTGTTTTCCCATAGAGCTCACCATCCTTTATCGCCGGCAATCAATGTAATTTTTGATATCGCATGTGTAAATGTGCTTGCTTTGCATAAATATTTCAATTTAGTTAAAAACATTTTTATACGGAGAAATCCCATTTCTGGAATGAAAACTTTTTAACTTTTAACTTTTTTGCACCTTAGCTTTGTAACACCGTCATTATACGTTCCATAATTTTATTCAAAAGTATGCAAAAGCTTAAAAAATAAAAATTCCCAAAACTTAATTTTCAAAATTTATTTTTGATATTTAATTGATTTTTTTATGGTCTTGTTATGCATACATATTAAAATTAATAAAACCTTATGATAGGTACGTATGTAGCTCCTTCTGTTCGGACCGTCCTAACAAATTTTAAATTTATCGGATTTATCATATAAACAATGGTAGGTCAACAATATATTGAGAGCTAACCCTAAAACAATGTTTAACCAGACAGATTTTGGAAACCCTGCCAACCATATTAGTTTGTGTAAATTCTTCTCTTTTTCGTTCGTTATTCTTCCGACATTCCGAGCTGACAAAGTCGGCCTAGATTCCGACTTGCAGCTGCACCTGCGCCCCTTCAACGTTTCAGACCCAGCTTGGCAAAGGCAATAATGGAAAACAGCAAGAAAACTGCATGCCAGTCGGCTGGTTTTGGTTTTTTGCATCATTGGAGGCAAAGCAAGAAAAAGCAGAGAAGGAAAACCATTCGAAATAGTGGGCAAAGTCTTGTTGCCGGTTCGTTTTCTGCCACTCCTCTTCCGCCCGACTCGCTGGAATTCGAGTGGCACCGAAAAGCGGCTGAATGCCAGCTGAGAGCTTTGCCAAGCCTTTCATATGAGGTATTTCGAGCTGCCTTTTTCTGCACCCGCAGTGGAAGAGATTTGCATCGCATCCCAGCCCCTTCCATTTGGATTTTCACGCACGCATGCGCTTCGCGCTGTCCCTCGGAAAGTGAGTGAGAGTATCAATTTTACTTTTGGTCGGCGGTGCACACTTCACTGATAATGACGTAAATCCGAATGGTTTGCTGAGGCGAAGAGCGAGAAAGGTTGTTGAAACATTTCCCCTTGGTTTCGTAGTTAGTACAGGAGCACGAAAATGTGACGTAATTAAAATCGGTAAATGGTGGAGTTAAATTAACCAACGCCGCAAGTGGAAATGTAATTTACTTTCTGCAACTACGACCGACACACGAAACAAGAGCCAGTGGACTGCTGATCAATTAAATGGTCAGGAATCCAACGGACTTCCGCAGCCATTTACGCAAATTACGTTCCGTACGCGATAAAAGTAGCTGCCCATTTACTAAACGGAAAGCGCAACTGCCCGACATCGCTTCCTTTAACAGTTGAACAATTTTCACCAGACTGAATGATCAAGTGAGGTACATACGTATAATATTATATTTAAAGATCCATTACATACTTGCAACTGACTAGGCAATGACAAATCGTCGTGAATACAGTTTTAAAAGATATTTTTAATAGATGAAAGTGGCAAGAGCAACAAACTATGTGAGTTTGCAAAGAAGTTGGCCGAATAGAGCTGTGCTTCCGGAAGGTATTCGACTGTTGGCCATGTGAAGTTCGTATTGTGCCGCTAATTAAGCAGGTTTCCCACAAACAACAAACTGTGTGTGTCTGTCGGTTTAATCTACGTTTTTTGCGGCGCAAAGACGCTAACTTCCCAACGAGAGCGACGGAGTGGGCTTTAGCTCTTATTTTCAGATCCAACCAAGTCTGGGGGTCAATAGTCCCGAGGCCGAGCGGGTTTCTCATGCTAGCTGATGAGGCAACAACGCCCAGCAAAGCTCCCGGGCAGAATAACAAACAAAACCCAAAGGCACAAACCGCGGAGCTGCGTTCGAAGAGAAATTATAAAATGGCCAGACACCGAAGCGGGCACCCAAGACACTGGGCCAGAGACTCTTCGGGTTGTCGCTGGTCGAGCTGAGCCAGCTTGGGCTGGGCCTTCAACGTGGCTGAGAGTGGGACGGGCTCAGGTAATCGGGTTCTGCTGTTGGGTTGGGTCTGGGGCCGCGCTGAACGGAACTGAGGCGGACTCGTACTGCGGCTCGGCGGTATGGCGACAGTTGCAGGTGTAGCTACGCTCAGGTTATTAAATTACTGTTATCTATTACAAAACCGTTGCCTCCGTGGTCCAAATGCGCTGCAGAGTGTCCAAGCGATCACGGAGAGGCCAGTCAAGCCAGCTCCGTCGCAATCGCCGACCAGTTAATTTGAATGCCTTTGCCGTCGCGAGACCAGCAGTCTTGGCCCGTTTTCGTTTAAAAGTGCGGATTAGACGCGCTCAGTCGATGGTCAGCGTTTTGGCTAATTTGTATGCGAGTGCTTTGTCCCAGTCTTTCCGCCACTTGCCCCTCGTCGATCTTTTGTGACTCAGCACTTCGCCTTTGCCGTAATCGGCAGCTCGAAAGGTGGGACAGCCAGCAATCGGTATCGATAGTCAGTGCACAGCATTCGTCAACCATGAAGGTCAAGGAAAATAGTACAAAGCGGGCTCCGATTCATCTATTCACATCAGAGTGTTTCAGGGAAAACAACTTAATCAGGCTTGAATGATTTTCTTCAATTGTTTTCTCCAGGTTCCTAAACTAATTATTGATCTCGTAAAATGTTCGAGAAATATCTTTAGAATGCATTGTATCTAGAGTTACTTATTATACCATATTTTCTTCTGGTAGGTCTAAGCTTACATGAAATTATTTGAAGATCTTCGCTCCATACAGTTGTCAATGTCAAACATAATCCTTATATTCTTCGGGCCATGTGAATATAGCCTTATATTTGACTTTTAATAAACTAACACCTTATCTCAATACCAACAAATCGACTTCTAATTACTGTCAAGGATTGTGCATTTGATTTACACTAAGCTTTACTTAAAACTACTCGCAAACATAAGTGATGATTTACTTCCTAAGAAAACGACAACATTGGCTAATTTTAGGCAGGTTACTTATTTGAAGCAAGGCATTAACCTAAACTAATTACAATTTACCATGGTCTCTTTCAGTTTACGGCAGCAGCACCGACCTAAACGTGACCGTCGACGACGGAGATGCGTCGTACAACGGCGACGAGAACCACAAGGTATGGAGTGGTTCGCAGGACCAGCTGGACAGCATCGGGCCCGTAGAGAGTCCCTACGAACTGTTCGCAGGAAACACGTCCACCCTGGGGAGGCCATTGCGTGCGCGCCAGATCAGCACACCCATCGACGTGCCGCCGCCGCCGGTGAAGGAGGAGCGCAAGCAGAAGCGGGATAAGAAGTCGTCCAAGTCGAGCGGCAGCCAGAGCCTCTCCGGCACTCTAATCCGTCCGAAGCCGTTGCACCCGGCGGCCCTGCACCGCTCCGGCTTCCAAGGGCCCGCGGCACCTGGCAGCACCATCTACGGACCCATCTCCGCCCAAGGCCCGCACGCCGCCCGCTACCACACGATTAGCCACCGCGGCTTCCCCCGGGTCCGCCCAGCCACTTGGCCCACCATGCACCGCCCCATCCCGCACAGCACCCGGTCCACATGATGCACCACGCCCACATGGGCGGCATGCCGCCCATGCAGATCCCCGTGATGATGCCCCAGCAGTACGCCACCCTGCAGCCATCGCGCTCCACCAGCAAGAAGAAGAAAAAGGACAAGAAGAACGGGGTGGCCGCAGGCGGCGGAGTGCCCGTGGGCATGCCCATTGTGCCGCCCATCTACGCCTACCACCAGCAGCAGCCCATGGGCGGCGTTCCTCCCCCCAGCTGGCCCAGTCACTCATCGGGGAGCCCAGGGCACTGGGCCTCTCCAGCCGCAAGCTGGCGGCATCGATGGGCACCGGTCTGGACGACTCCGGCAACTCGGGAGCCGAGTCGCCATCGCCAGGCGGCACTGGCATCTACAAGGTGGGTCTTTGTTTGTCGAGCAAGGATTGGTAAATCAATTTTGACTTCTGTAAAAAATATCAGGCTCAGAGAAAGGTGCTAAGTACTAAGTATTTTATATTAATTTTCGCCATCTAAGCTGTATGTCATGACTTTTTATACCCTTGGGTATTGTAATTTCAGTCAAAAGTTGTGTAGTTATTGCACGCAGTATCAGACAGCTCCTATAAGAGATATTTATTTAAAAAAAACTATCACGCCGTTGTTTTCAATTATATCGATTTGATTACTTCCCGATGGTGTTTTTTCGAATTTTGAATTAAATTTTATAAAAATCTAAAAATTATATAGCTGCCATATGAAAAATAAAAAAAATATTAAAAAAAGCTCATGAAAATCGGAAAACTATATCATATAGCTGCCACAGAAAAGATCGAAAAATCGATATAGAATTAACGGAAATAATGATAACATCGCTGTTTTTTATTTGACAAGCATTTTTGGAATATAGTATTTTCTAATGACTCATTAATTTCAAATTAAATTTCATAAAAATCTCAAGACTATATCATGTGGCTGTCATATGAACAATCGTCGAAAAGATAGAAACTTAAAAGAAATATCGACTTAGCTCCGACGTTGTTTAGCCTTATTATTTTGTTCGACATATTTGATGACTGCAAGGGTACACATATTTATAAGATTCGACTTGCTGAAGCTAGCCTTCTTTAATACTTAAGTTAGCAATTCTGATAGAAAGGTTAAAAATATTATTTGAATGTCGATATATAAAACCTGTTGCCTTCTAGTTTGTCCGAAATGCCAATAGCTATTTTAAAATTAGGAATACACTTCTTTTTATTGGCTTATACTCGTATGTAGCACATTACTTTTGTGGAACTAGTCAGTACTATTAAACAGCTACTACGGAATTAGAAAGATACGATTAAAAATATACGATTTAAAATACAACTATATATGTACTTCGCTTGTCTAGTATCAGTAAATTAAAAAAAAAATATTTTCTCACCAACCAAGTATAAGGCTCGACAATTAGTTACAGATACTAAATTGATTCATTTTTTTAGCGCAAGGGACACCTAAATGAACGAGCCTTCAGCTACTCCATACGCCAGGAGCACCGCAGCCGCAGCCACGGATCCTTGGCCAGCTTGCAGTTCAACCCGCCGGATATGAAGAAGGAGCGCGAGATCGCCCAGATGGTGGCGGGCCTTGACCTGAACGAAGGCGAGAGACCCATGGCCCCAAACACACTGCAGCGCAAGCAAGTGCCGAATGGCGGGGGCCACGGTCCAGGACCCGGTCAGCATCCCCACGCCCACCCTCCGCATCCACATGCCATCTACGGCCCACTGGGGCCAGCCAGCAGCTTCGGGAAGCCCAGGAGATAAGAGTTGTTGGGACCACAACTTCGTTTAGGGCTGATTTGCAAGCCGTGAATTTCACACATAGATAGATTTAGACAATGTTTAGCGATGCTGGTCAAAATAAATCGGGGTGCGATCAAAAACGGCGAGTGGAGCCAGTTGGAAATCACTCTGATTGTCCTCGATGTACACCAGATTAATTAAAAGGTGGATTAACAGTCTAGCGGAGGTCTGGCGAACGACTCCTACAAAGAAAGCAACTCTACATAAATGAATATGTGTGCCTTATTAGGTTTATACTAAAAATCCACGACATACCATATATTAACCAGAATAATACTAAGTGTAGAATATTATAATACGATACCCTGCAGTCTAAAGGCGACCCCAGACGCTCTTTCGCTTTTAGAGACACCCTCCAGTCTGTCAACGGCAATAGATAAGCTGCATGTCTACCCCAAGATCGTAAATTACCTGTATGCAAATGAATATGTACAATAAATACCTACAATAAACTGTTGACAGAGTACAATCCCGGCCCAAACCCTTTCACCTCTCTTCCACTCCAGCTGCCGCCAGACGTCTCCAATGCCAATTAGCATGCTGGCTCCGGCCGGAGTCAAGTCAGCTGTCCTCCACGCATTTGGCGATTGACACAAGGCCCTGCCACAGAGGAATGCTGGACTAACTCGGCGTTGTCGAAGTTGTCCGACTATTGCAGACGTGTGCCCTGCATTTCAACCAGTCCCATCGGATCTGCATACGAATGAGCAGCGACTTTAATGTGCAGGTCTTGCCAGAGATAGATAGATAGATAGATAGTTCAAGCCCGACAAGGCTTCAGCCCGGAATTAAATCAACCATCTATCGAAGTTCGCGAGATGAGGCTTGTTGGAATTTTGACAAAAATGTGAGGTGGCGGGATGTGCATGCACATATGTATGAATGCGCATGAGAACACGAGGCAGGGCAGGCCATAATTTCACCGAACCGTGTCTGCAAACGGGCCGAACGAGTCGATTTCACTTCCAGTTTCACCTGCACTGAGAAAGGCAAGATTTCCGCCTTTTCGAAGGTTGTTTCATAAGTTGATGCAAAGCAAAGAAAGCATTCCTAAGTGTTACGAATAAGCCTGGCCAAGCCTATAAAAGTGTTTGACACATAATTTTTTTAATTTTTACCGAAGGACTTAAGTTTAATAAAAAGAAAAATTCAAAACGAGGTAAGGACGTCAACATGACAGTATGACAGTTTTTACCTATTGCTGCTATAAAATAATTTTTTAAAAACAATATTTAAAAAAATAGTGATTTTGATATAGGTTTAGGTTATGGTTTATAGATTTACCTGCATACCAAGTAAATACCAAGTGAAGCTGGCTTACTTTTTTGAACTGGTTTTGGCGTTTATCCATAAATTTTACTTTAAGTGCGCCAATATGGGCTGTATATATAATGTTATGAAATTGTATCTTATATGCAAAAACTCCGCAGAAAAGCGATTTACTGTAAGCTGTTCAAGTAGCGATAGCGAGCACAGAGAGATACATAGATTGCGGATCTCAGCTCGCTATCTAACTCTCATTGATTAGCGAGAGAGAGTTGAGAGAGAGAGAGAGAGAGGCGGCCTCGAAAGCTTCTCCAGACGTATGTAGATTCCTCTCGGCAGACTTGGCTCAGAGACTGAGTCCCAACTGCCACGACTGGTTAAATGCTGCTTTGCAGGTGTGAGCCCACTAGTCGCTAGTAGTAGTAGCCTAGACTACGGCTTATTGATAAACCCAAACTTATACTTTTCTCTATAGCTGTTAATTTGGTCTTCGGTGTGACCCGCAGTCGATTGTGTTGGTCTGCGCTGGCTGCTCTGTGTGTAGACGGTCTGTCCGATCGAATCTGCGGAATGCGGACAATCCGGTCGGCAATTGGCATTCCTTGCACAGCCGCTCAGCGAAACTGGGTGATGGGGCCGACAAGAGGAGGGGAGGGGCACTTGACACCCACTTTGTGAGCATGGCACCTGAAAGAACTATACAAATTTGAATTTTTTAAATATAGGAAACCATATGAAATGCTTAATTTAGAGAAATTAAAGCTTAAGTACGGTCAAAATTTGTGTGTTATTCGAAATATAGATTTGACGATATTTTCATAATAAAAATATGTTTATATGTTCTTAATCAGCACTACCATGCGCTTTGGTATAGCCATGTCTGATCGTTTGGCCGTATGTCTGTTTCTAGGCAAACTAGTCCCTCAACTTTAAACTGCTATCGCAGATTGAATTTATACTTACAAACAATCTTCATACCCTTGCAGAGCAAAGAGTATTATAATTTCAGTCAGAAGTTTGCAACCCAGTAAAGACCCCGTAACGTATATATATTCTTGATCAGCATCACAATCTGAATCGAAATTCCTCTGTACATCTGTCCGTCTGTCCGTGTGTCCTTTTGCTCTGCAAGGGTATAAAAAATGATGACATGGTTATTTTTTATCATATGAACAATCATAAAAAATATAGAAACTTAATAGAAAAATCGACGCAGCTTCGATGTTTATCTATTTGCTCTACATACTTGATGACTGCAAGGGTAATAAGCTTCGGCTTGCCGGCTATACCATTAAGAAATGTATGGTATGGTGGGAACTATAAAAAATAGAATACATTTGTAAAGAAAAAAAGAAATAATTCTCGCTACGGTAATCCCAATCTTATACTCGTATACCAGATCCTTATAAAATGTTAATTCATATATAAAATCGCATAATTCTGCTTTATTATATGCTTTTTGAACGTACATACATATATTGTCTTGAAATTTTAACAAGCCTTAATTCAAATTTTTTAAAGTCTTTAATTAAACCATGAAAATCGGACGACTATAGCACATAGCTGACATGAGAACAATGAAAGAATAGAAAATGAAAAGAAAGTTTGTTATAGCTTCAATGTTGCTTCGTGCATTTGCTTGACATTAAGAAATTCGAGCCGAGAATAGATATTAAAAAGCTATTTTTAAATATCGAATTGCTATACCACACTGCTGCCATAGATATGAGAAAATTAAATGAAAATTTAGACAGAATAGAGATTAACTATATAATACAATTTAGCCTTGACGTTGTAGGAATCGAGATAAAAATAGGAAACCAAAGAAAATATTTTGAGGCTAAGATTTTATTACTTCATCAATTGGTAAAAACCGATTTTCATAAAATTAAATCGGAATTCTAGACTCTTTAAAAAGCTCGACCATGTTATAAATGTTATCTTTCCTACGGCAGCTATATGATAGAGCAGCCTTTGGTTAAAATTTAAATTTATTAAATTTAATTTTTTTGTTTTTAATTCAGTCGTTCTTAAAACACGCGATATACCAAACATCATTATTAAGTTATAATTTTTGTAAGATTAATTGTATATAGATTTTTCGAACTGTCCTATAGCAGCCACACGATAAAACCATGGGGCTTATACGAAATTTAAGCGGCAACAATAAAATAAATTTTTAACATGGTTGAAGAAACCTATGATTGTTGTAATAACCTATGATTTTAGTAGTTGCCCACCAAAAAAATTATTTCTCTATTATCTACCTATATGTTTTCTTGTACATCATATCTGAGCGGTGAATTGGATTTTATGAATGAATTCGAACCAAAACCTATTTTAATTATTTGCACCGTGGATCGTGGAATATTGCTGTAAGACATGTATAATATCGTGATGAATTTTTTTCAATTGGGCCACGCCCTTTAAGGGGCACAGCTAGTGTGACATTTCAAAAAAATCTTTTTTTTCTTTCATATTTCGGTAGATTACACCTTTAAAAATAACATATTAAAATTCCAAATCGATATCTCAAATAGTTTTTGAGTTATAGCATTTTTAAGAGCAGCCGCTCGTATAACAGTGAATACGATCATTTTATCTTTAAGCGCGTTTTTCTCGAAACAGCATTTTCCGAATTTGCTGCAGTGATAACTCAAAAACTAATGATCCGATCACTATCAATTTTTTTTTTACATGTATATAGTTCTCCCTACAATGACCTATCGATTTTTTGATCCGATCAAAAATCAAATTTTGGCAGGCCAAAAACAACCAAAATTTCGGGTAAAATTCTTTTTTTTTTTTTAAACACCGCCATTTTGTCAAGTTTTGATATTTTTTTATTTATCGTAGGTCATTGTATAGACAATATCATCTAGTTTAACGAGAATTTTTCATTTTTTGATTTCATCCACGGAGAGGGCCGGAATCACTGCAGCAGTTAAGGCACTTTTTTTTTTAGCGCCGTTGGAGATCGGCTCTAACTTAAAAAATGTTTAATTTTTTTCTTTAAAAATTTTACTGTATATTCTTGAAACATGTATAAATATATTCTGAAAATTTTAAAATAATTGTTCAAGTAGTTTTTTTAATAAAAATTCCCAAAAATCAGCTTTTTTTTGGCCGTCACACTAGTTGTGCCCCTTAAATTCATTAGTCTAAGTAAATAATATCTAATATCATCAGGGCTAACAGAGTTATGTTTTTAAATGAAAAAATATTTATTTCCATATTTTCGCCTTTTTTTTCCTATAAATCCATATTTTACACAATCACTTGAATAAATCCATATTTTGAGCATTAAAGTGTCTGAAAACCTATAGAAAGATATGTTTGGCTCAAATACATATTATAAAATTTCTGTCTTTTGCCTTATACTCGATAATAAATAATGTAAACAAAACATCGTTGCGTCGTTAATCAATCAAAATATGTATCATCGAATGTAACAATTATGATGCAGTTTATATTTTAAGTTTCAGTTTTTATTCCATATTTCATGCTTTCAGTTCTTATTCTTCAGGACATATCGCGAATGTTAGGAGGAAATCTCATTGATAGTTCTACAGAAGGTGACGATCTTATCCTGAATTTATCACCTGCTGAACTGAATGCATATGCAAATGCTCCTGTTACATCTTGCGATGTTGAGCGTTCATTTTCATCATATAAACACAAACACAAACACAACAACATCATACAAACGCCGTAGTTTTGTTTTTACTAATCGGACACAACATGTCATATTGTTCTGCAATGATCTTTGAGACAAACGGCGAACTTTTGTTTATAGCGATTTCTAATTGTTCATGTCATAAAATGTTAATATGATCGATATAATCGTCTACGTTTATCCATTTTTATACCTATATTTATCCCTTTTTTCGTCTATACTACCTATATTTATCCATTTTATTCCATATTTGTCAACTTTTTTGTCCATATTTCTCTATTTTTTCGTCCATAAATCCATACATATTTTTACGTTTTTAAGAACATAACTCTGTTAGCCCTGAATATCATGATTGCCGCTCATTTTCGGTACATTTCGTCACGATGTCACCTCTTGCGGCGTTTGTTTACACATACGTATCATGCAAATACAAACAGCTTTTGAAAGTTTATAAAAAGCTTTAAGCTTTGTTACGCTTTATGTCAAAATAAAGCTTACCCGGTGATATTTTTAAAAAGCTTTGTGTGGTAAATAAACATTTTAAATCAACCGTTACGGAGAATAAAGGTCTTGGCAACAACCTGTTTTACTTTTTAATTTAAAATAATATTCCAATATTAATAATCCCAAAAGAAACATGCTGTATTGCAAAAGATTTAAATGTAACATAGTGGAGAGGAATTTAATATGTTAAATTGGATAAAAATATGAATATTAAACTATTATAGTTCTTTTGTAATATCATTGTCAATCAACATTAGGCCTGGCAACATGCTTTTTGGCGCAGCAATATGTTTCCCGCTCAGAGTGAGTGGTCGGGGGAAAACTGATCTAGAGGCTCAAAGTTAAACAGTCTTCTGACCGGAAATTACAACCTTGTAATGTAAGAGGATAGGGTCTGCGATAAGTGATAGTAAGTATTGTGTGCTTCCTGTCTTTGAGTTCCAAGATTGAAAACAAATCCACATTTGGCTTGTGGCGTAATACTAGGAAACGACTGACACATTTTATTTAAGTGCTCTTTTTTATTTTATAACACCTAAGCCAGAATCAGCCTTTATGCAATATAGAATTCATGATCAGCATAACCATCCGAGTCGGTTTAGACGTTTACTACTGTGGGATAAAAGAAGGATGATTTTTTTTGTGAAATGAAAAATCTTAGTTTATTATCCTGAATAAAATTTATTCCCTTCAAAGATTCCCCTTCCGATAAAATACAGGTATGCCAACGGTTTTTTGAAATCATTGAAACATGCCAAATAATCCACTTCCAATACGCGCCATCTTCAAATCAGCATTTCTCTCACCGCATTTCTCGTAGTCGTCTTTTGAGTTTTAAGCCAAATTCAAGTTTCATCTCCCGTAATTATGGGTTTGAGCCTGTCTTGACAGTTAGAAAGCATTCTTTCACACAAATCAACGCGATGACTTTTTGCAAAAATTTGAGCTCATTTTTAGGTAGGGTTTAGTGTTGGGAAACAATCGATGGTCGCGCCATTCGATATTTTCGATGTTTTCATATCGAAAATTCGATAGTATCGAGAGCATTTTGCATATTTATTTAATTTTTTTCATATTAAGGTTTTTAGTGCTGTATAAATTACTACAAACAGAAATAAAAAGGTCAAAATTATTCTATCATATCATCAACAAAAATCAATAAAATTAAAGTCATTTTTATATGAATTAAAAAAAAAAAAGTTGTATTCATGCATTTCTTTGTTAAAATAGCAAAATGTCTGCATTATTCGCCTTAAACGAAACCCCGGTTACTTATAATGAATCCAACTTTGCTGAACATACGCTCTGACTCTTTTGAGGTTGCGGGAACACAGAAATTTTGGAACGAATTTTTTTAAATAAGAATCATTAATTTTTTTAATTTCTCTTACCCAAAATCTTGCAACCAAACCTCATATTTTGTGCTAAATTCAGTAATCAAAGAAATACCCAGCACCATCGATAGTGTCAAAAAACTATCGATGGTGGCTCAGAAAGGCAAAAATTCGATACCTCGATAGTGCCATCGATTGTTTCCCAGCTCTACTAGGGTTTTCACAGATTCTTCTGATATTCCCAGCACTTTTAGCACTAAGTTTTTCACTTCATTGACGTGTTGGTCATCTCACGACGCCGGTGAATATGCACTATTGGTGGTTTGGTATACCCAAGCATACATTTTAAAGACGGGCGCTGGTGGGTGGTCTTCAATAGGTGGTTTCAGAGATTTTCAAAACCCCACGATTTTCAATCTATAAATTAAAAAAATTTTTCTTCGGACCCCTTAAAATTTTTTCTCCGACCGTCCCTGGTAAATATAGTACTAATACTGATATTGACATGAGATTTCGCTCAGATGTTATTAACAGCCCAGCCAACTCAAGAAAATATTAATGACCCCGAGAGCCGGCGAACTTTAAATTGAAAATTGACCTTACTCTTGGCCCACAGTACGCTATGTACGATGTCCAATAACTACACATCTTTTGGTAAAGCTTTATCGAGATAGCCTTAAAAGTGAGAAACTAGGTTACGTAGATAGACAGGTGGACAGACGTACACTTTTAGTTCGATTCAGATCGTAATGCTGATCAAGAATATATGTTCTTTATGGAGTCTGAGTTGTCTGCTTTACTGCGTTGCTGACTTCTGAATGAAATTATAATACCCTCTGCAGGGTTTTGACCGAAAAAATCGCTTTAGTCGGGTGCCCCGACTATCAGGTTCCCGTTACTCAGTTATGGGGCCAAGTGGATGGTGCCTGCATAGTCTAAGGTTCCTGCTTTGACTTCGGGGCATGTATTTGCTAAGGTGGGTACATTGGCTTGAAAGTCTCCATTGGGTAAGTTTAGGTTCCAAATATAGAGGCGGGCGCGCCCCAAAAAACAAACATCATTTTTGGTATACAGAGTTTTCTAATGGCTCTTGAATTTCGAATTAAATTTCATAAAAATCGGACTCCCATAACACATAGCTGTCATTTGAACTATCGTCGAAAATGTACAAACTTAATAGAAAAATCGACTAAGCTTCGATGTTGTTTAACTTTTATGAATTTTGTTTGACATATTTGATGACTGCAAGGGTATATAAGCTTCGTTATTAAGCTTCATTATTAAACTAAAACAAGAAAGGAAGCTATTTCTTGTTTTAGTTTAATAATGAAGATAAATAGTTTAGATTTAATATAAAAGAAAATGTAAGTATTTAAATATAGATTACTAGATTATTATTTATTCGAACATCGTTCAACTTAATTTCGCGTTGTGCTTGCTACTTTTTTTGGTTCTGCCAAAAAACAAAAACTATTCCAATTACAAATTAAAATTATATATTGCTTGGTTTTTAGGGCGAAAAAAATTGTACTTGGCGGGTCCGGATCTCTATTTCTATTTTCCATTTCGATAAGTTGCACAGCGGTTCAGGAGGTAATATGGTGTGTGGCGACATTTCCTACTATGCTATCTGTGAGAGTCAGAGGCTTTTCCACACTTGCAGATTCTTTCTGGAAGTCTAAAATGAATTTATCAACATGACAATGCCCCTATACGTATGTCCCGAATTCTTAAATCGTATATATAAGGATATATTCGAGTGTGCCCGAACTACAGTCGTGGACATAAGTATTTTGACATAAATAAAAATTCACATTTTGTGTTATAAACTCTAATTTATTTACCCAAAAAATATTAATGAAATTTATTTATAACAATAGTGTAATAATACAATAAAAAACAACAAAAATATTACATTTCATATTACATCGTATAAACTAGAAATACAAATTCATTAAAGTGGAAGGCCAAATGTATTTTGACATAACATAATTTGTTAGAAAATTAATGTGAATTGCCAAATATGTTACTAATGAAATATAAATTAATAAAAAATAAACCCTCCTTTGGCATCTATTACCCTTTGTAATCGTGCTGGAACAGATTTCACTAAATTTTTAAGTGTTTCAAGGGAAATTTCCTTCCATAGTCCTTCGACTTCATCAATTGTCTCCTCTCGAGTTCTTGTTAAGTTTGTACTCCTCTTACGTTTTATGTAAGCTCACACATTCTCTATAATGTTAAGATCGGGACTTTGGGGTGGCCAATCTAAAGATTTTACTTCCAAGTCCCTCAAAATTTTGTTATCATTTTTGCTTTATGGCATGGAGCATTATCCTGTTGCAGGATAAAGTCTTGCCCAATGAGTCTGTCGCCGGCAAGCAATGCGTGGTCATTCAAGATACGCAAATAGTGTCCTTGATTCATCATCCTTTTGATGGGGACCAAATCACCGATCCCGTTAAAACAGACGCATTCCCAAAACATGACACTGCCACCACCATGTGGGATACGTTGAATTACAGGTCGCACTTTCTTGCGAGAATTTTCGGGTAATCTGCAGTAAATTTTATTTTTTGAACCATGGTACTCAAAAGAACTCTCATCGGTCCACAAAATTTGTTCCCAAAAAGATTGAGGCTTGTTAACATATGATTTGGCAAAGGCTAATCGTTTCAACTTATTTTTTGGTGAAATGAAAGGTATGGGACGGGCCACATATATAGCATAGTCAGCCTCTTTCAATCTTCTTTCAACTGTTTTTCTACTTATTGAAATATCATAGTCTTTTTTAATTTCTATCGAAGCAGCATTTGTTCTAATAAGGACATCATCTTTAAATTTTCCAAGGATAAGACGATCTTGTTTTGGCGTAGTTTTGCGTGGTCGTCCTTTTCTAAATAAATTATCCGTCGAATTTGTCCGTTTATGTTTGTTAATTTGATAGTAAATGGTTTGTCGGGGTACTTTATAAAATACTAGAGGTCCTGTGTCCGCTTCGCTGGTCAACACAATTTAACAACATAAAAGTCAATGTTGCAACATTTTTCAAATATATGGAAGTATAGAAAGATGGTGATTTAACACTTTTCCAGTTTGACTTTTCCCCTTGCGCAGCACAATCCAGCAGTTTCTCTTTTAAACTTTAAAGCACTGCAATATCGGTATATAGTCGCCTTTGGTCCAATATCTAAATTTTCATTATCACTGAAGTTCGCAGTGGGGTCATATTGGAATGCCAAGCGATTGAATGATGCCAATAATCTCCATGTGCTCATTTGTCTTTCTTTGCTTAAGTTTTGTGAATATACTTGTTGCTGGCTTGGATGTCTGCGGCCAATGTTTGCACGTCGTCCTCTAAGCATTTTGGACTATGGACAGAGTGGTGAATTTATCCTCAAATGCACGATCCACCTAATTTTCACAGTTCAACTTAAATTGAGTAAAAACTCTTTTTTTTCACAAGTTCACAGTGAACACAAAAATTGAGTTAAAATGCTACGGGAGCGTGTTTGTCAGTGTGATGAGGTAGCAACTCACTTTATATGCGACAAAATATTGCAATTTTCTTACGGATCCCTAATTTTTTTCAAAATAAATTATAGCCTATTTAATTCCACGATAATATAGCTTTCTATCGGTGAAAGAATTTTTTAAATCGGACCAGTAGTTCCGGAGCCTATTCGCTGCAAACAAACAAACAAACAAACAAACAAACAAATTTTACCTCTTTATAATATTAGTATAGATGCTCAGGCTCTGGACCGAAATACCTGCGTGGTACTTAGTTACTATTTCGTTTCGCTGGATTTGGCTTAGCTCCCGTGTTTTACCCATATTATTATTAAATACCGGTACAGAAATTAGGAAAATTGACAAAAAAAATGTATTAAAGCTGCTAACAGGTTTATAAGCTGGAGTTACAAATAACAATAAACTGTCTTTAACGCGCCCTAAGCAAATGAGAACTGATTGAATGCAATGTCAAAATATTTTTGTCCACCCAAAAATGCATAATCTCTCACATCACGTGTCATAGCAAAGAAATTATTTTACTTATCAGTGCCATCTTTTTCACTCTTAAAGCTATAAATAGAATCTCTTACTGGAAAGTGAAATGGATCCCGTAACTTTTACGTGTACAGAGAGTCACGCGATGGAATAAAGCTATACGCTGTGTCAAAATACTTATGTCCACGATTGTAATTGCAGCGATCAAGCTAGCATGAGGTTCGATTTCATTAAATTTTTTGAGAAAATTGTATGCGTCCCTTCTAAGCCGAATGTGTGGAGTTTTTGAAGAAAAAAATGGCTTAACGCGCATAGAAACAATATTTTTTTTGGTAAAATGTTTTAAAGGCTAAAAATAATTAAAATGCGTTTCAAAGGTGATGTGTTTTTCGAGGTAATTAAGGCAGGTTCTCACCTTGTGGCAAAAAAAATTTGGTTTTTTTTGGCTTATCGTATAGATATATGTTCCGAAAATGTTCTCAAAAAAATTTCAGATCCAAATTTGAAATATTACAAAAGTTACTGGCTCTTACATGGAGCACATGTCGAGCACCGGCCATTGGAAGCCAAAACTTTAAACGCGTTTATCTCGGAACCACGTTTTCGGACCTTACGGAAGTACTAATTAAAGGCGTTGGGATAAACCAATTGTCAGCAATTTTTTTTTAAATGTTCCTATTTGTCTCCTTTGACTAATGAACTAGGATTATTCAAAAATATTGAAAACTGTTTAATTGAGAAAATAATTAGTCAGAAAAAAGCGCGAAAATCGAAATTTTTTTTCAAAAGCTAATAACTTTTGCAATTTTCATTTTTTTTTTCTGATCCTAGTTCATTTTATGCACAGTACTGTACACTTTAAGAATCTTTTCGGTTTTTGTGTATCCGATTACCCGTTTTGGCTGAATCACTTCCGTAAGCGGGACACCTTTTTGCCGAAATGTTGCAACTGAGGAACGCCCCCTCCCGCCCCTTTTTTGATTTTTCAATTTTGAAAATTCTTTTCGCAAAATAAATATGTTTTCAAATAAAGTTACAAATTTCAGATTTTTATCTTTAACCGTCTCAAAACAATTTCTTTTAAAAATTTCAATTTTTCGGCCCTATTTTCCATTTCGATAAGGGGCCGTCCATAAACCTCGTGACGCTCCAAGGGGGGTGGGGGGTTCATCAGAGAGTCACGCTTTGTTGTAAGGAGGTTGTAATTTGTATATGTGATGCGTCACATAGGGGCGAGGGGGTCAAAAAAGCCAAAAATTAGCGTCACGATGTTTAACGGCCCCTAAGTTGCCTTAAGAAGAGTTTTTTTTTGTCTATTTTTTGCAGCATTTAGAAAAGAAAAGTGTGATTTAAGCTCAAAAATTTTTATTTTATTATTAAACAAGAAAGGAAGCTAGCTTCGGCAAGCCGAAGTACCCTTGCAGTCATCAAATATACCGAACAAAATACACTTTTGTTTATATGACAGCTGTATGATAAAAGTCGTTCAAGACTCGTTAGACTCTATATTCCATTCTATATTCTCTATATTCCAAAAATCATTCTTGTCTGATGCAAAAAAAACAATGATGCAATAATTTTATTTCCCTTATTTCTTTATCGATTTTTCGATCTTTCCTATCTCAGATATATGATAACGTTGTCGGATTTTATCGAAATTTTATTATACATTTTTTTTATTTTTTATATATATTCTTTTCGATCTTTAATATGGGAGCTATATGATAGTCATACGATTTTGATAAAAATTAATCCGAAATTCAACAGTAGTTAGAAAAGGCTATCTGAAAGAAATCAAGTCCTATGGGAGCTATCTGATATAGTCGGTCGATCCGTCCCGTTCCGACTTATATACTGCATATCATATAGCTGTCATAGGAAAGATCGAAAAATCTATTTAGAAATAAGAGAAATAGAATTATAAACTCGTTGTTTTTCATCAGACAATCATGATTTTTGGAACATAGAGTTTTCTAATGAGTCTTGAGTTACAAATTTAATTTCGTCAAAATCGGACGACTATATCATATAGCTGTCATATGAACAACATGGAAAAATAATAGAAAAATCGTCATAGATTCGATGTTGCATGACTGCAAGGGTATATAAGCTTCGGCTTGCCGAAGCTAGCTTCCTTTCTTGTTAGTAAGATAGCTTTGAAACTGAGAGACTAGTTTGAAGATGAACGGACAGACAGACAGACGGACACACGTATTTAGACTCAGATCGTGATGCTAATCAAGAACGTATATACTTTATGGGGCCTGAGGTGTCTCTTTCACTGCGTTGCAAACTTCTGACTGAAATTATAATACCCTTTTGCTCTGCAAGGGTATAAAGAGAATATCAACCAAATTCACACTTTCTCAAATGGGATTTCAAGTGGGGTAAAATTTGTAAGCAATTTCCTAATGAATAGAGTGCTCACCTTACGGTCAGAGACAGTTAGGCACTACTTTTTATAAATAAACTTTACCTGTTTCTTGTAGAAGTTTTGGCGATACTGTGTTTGTTGAGATGTATGTAAAAAGCTCTTGCGATTCTATAAAATATTCATATTATTGATCTTGCTGAAACTTTCCCAAAAGTTTGTGTAGTTATTGCACGCAGTATATAAGTCGGAACGGGTCGGATCGGCCGACTATATCGGATAGCTCCAATACGAGAGAATGAAATAAACAATTCTTACGCCGCTGTTTTTGATCAGATCGACTTGATTTCTTCCAGATGGCGTTTTCCAACTACTATTGAATTTCGGATTAAATTTTATTAAATCGGACAACTCTATCATATAGCAGCCATAGGAAAGATCAAAAAATCTATATAGAAATAACAGAAATAAAATAAAATCGCTGTTTTTCATCAGATAATCATGATTTTTGGAATATAGAGTTTTCCAATGACTCTTGAATAACGAATTGAATTTCATCAAAAGCGGACGACTAAATCATAAAGCTGTCATATGAACAATAGTCGAAAATATAGAAAATTGAAAGGAAAATCGTCATAGCTTCGATGTTGTTTAGCCCTTATGTATTTAGTTCGAATTATTTGATGACTGCAAGGGTAAATTGGCTTCGGATTGCCGAAGCTCGCTTTCTTTCTTGTTTTTATTTCAACAGGGAAGAGTGCCTAAGTTCTCTGTATTTTGTATGGTTTTGCATTTTTTTTTAAGTTTGAGTGGCCTCTTAATTTCGGTCCTAACATTGTAGATATTTAAATGAAAGAACTAATTTCGAAGTTATTTGAAATCGTAAGTAAGTTCATCCAAAGTAATCTATTTCCCTCTAGTTTTTGATTTTCACGATTTCCAAATTAAGGCCAGTGACTCCACATTCTCGCAAAGGCCCTTTCGTGTAGGCAGAATAATTTATTTAAACTCTTGTGTTTTTATTACAAAATTGCCATTTCCGAACGCAATCGGGGTTGCAATCGCATATACCTTATAGGCGTCCCGTGCTCAGTTCATTTGCATACCAAATGTAAATTATATACTCGCTTTCACGGCCTGACACTTAGGAGACGAAAGAAAATAAATGATGGCTACAGCGGCAACAAAAGAAATGGAAGCCCGGGCGGAGTCGGCGGCAAGGATCCTTTGCATCGTCAGACACGCACAGGAGCAGATTGCCGCCCACAAGGACAAGGACGACACCTCAACGAGCCCACGGGGGCACAAGTGGCGGGCGGAGGTCGGAGATTGCCATGCACTGCGCGGCCACAGACGCCAGGATGCGCTTTAATATTTGAAGAGCTTTAATAAAATCACTTTGCTCAGGGGCTGCTTTCAATTTACTCCTTGGGCTGCCGCAGCCACAGCGCCGACTGTGGAGCACGTGCGTGGGCATCTGGAAACTAAATTACGGCTGCCGTGAGGCGGGTTGGAGCCCTAACGGAAGTTTGAATGTGATGCCCGCGTGTGCATAAAAGTGTCGTGCCGGCTAATGCCTTTTGCTGTGTGCACTTTTTGGGGGTTCGTCAAAAATGAGTTCCTGGGGGGCCGTGATGCTGAGCTCGTGCATTAAAACTGAAATCGAGGCGTTCATTGGGGAGAACCGCTTGGCCCCTGCCAGGATGGATCAACATGCAAGCAAACCTTTTCGAATTAATCAAAGCGGTTGGTTAGTAGCATACCAAAAACAAGAAAGGAAGCTAGCTTCGGCAAGCCGAAGCTTATATACCCTTGCAGACATCAAATATGTCGAACAAAATATATAAAGGCTAACAGCATCGAAGCTATGACGGTTTTTGTATAATCAACAATGGTAATTTAAAATCTGAGGACTTCTTAATATATAATAGTATAACAAGAATGATCAAAATATAGAAATAATCTGAATTATCGCATTATACAATTATTGGTGGACCTGCCTAAGTTATTGATGTTTATTTCAAAAACGGATCGCATCTTCCTCTTGAAAAACTCCTTATATTTAGAAGGTATTTTGTAGAAATTATATACCTGGTTATTTTTAATTTTTCTTAAAATTACGCAATATTAACAATAGGTATCAGGTGCGCACACCTGCACATTTATTACAGTGCACAAGCGACCTAATTTACCTAAGACCCTTCTAAAAAGGGTTACCAAATGTCGTAAAATTGCATCATCGACACGTGCACTACCTGTATGTAGGGAAAAAGAAAAGGATAACCAAATTAACAGGTAAATCACCAACTTACGAGTATTTATTGACGCGTACGCCTAAGCTGCGGATTAGTCTGTGATTGACAGTTGCCGAGTTACAACTTATACAAGTGGTGCAGTATTTTTTACAGTGCGAGTTTTTTTTAAACGTTTGTGTAGAAGTGAAAAGTTGAAGTGGTTAAAACAACAAAACAAATCTTGGAAATATTTGATTTGGTAAGTCATTCGTTTGTATACAGTTTGAAGTGGAAGTTAATTCTACTAGGACTTAGCCATAACCCATTCATTAATACCACTTTTATTAATGTGGTCTAATCAAACATTCGCTATGTATTTTTTCTTCCAATTTTTTTTAACAGCCAATTCCAGAGAATGCCACGTAAATCTTCTTTGTCGCAAGAACAGCGTAGGCAAGCTGCGCTTGCTCGTAGCCGAGATCGATATGCACAAAATTCGTCTCAGATAAGGACCAGAAATGCCCAGCATATTGCCTTGACTCGCTCTACGAATATCGATGTGGTAGCAGAAATTCGAGCACGAGAAACTGCTGCCCTCGCTCTGAGAAGGCGTAGTGCACGAATTCGAGCTATTGAACGTGTACGGGACGCCGCAGCTTACGCCAATACCAGGGAAAATTTTGAAGAACGACGACGGCAGCAGGCCCTAAATACTGCCAGCCATGCAGCTCGCAGGACTATAGAGGAAAATCGTGAGCCCGAACGCGAACGGGACGCTGCAGCGCGGGCACGAACTCGAGCTATCTCCGAAAACCGTCGACGAGAGCAGTTGCGAAACACTGCCGATCATGCTACCTGGAGACTAGCAGAGGAAAACCGAGGACCCGAGCGTACACGGGATGCTGCAGCGCGTGCGCGGACCCGAGCGAACTCCGAGGAACGGCAACGGGAGCAGTTGCAAAACACTGCCGATCATGCTACCTGGAGACTAGCAGAGGAAAACCGAGGACCCGAGCGTACACGGGATGCTGCAGCGCGTGCGCGGATCCGAGCGAACTCCGAGGAACGGCAACGGGAGCAGTTGCAAAACACTGCCGATCATGCTACCTGGAGACTAGCAGAGGAAAACCGAGGACCCGAGCGTACACGGGATGCTGCAGCGCGTGCGCGGACCCGAGCGAACTCCGAGGAACGGCAACGGGAGCAGTTGCGAGACACTACCGATCGTGCTACCTGGAGACTAGCAGAGGAAAACCGAGGACCCGAGCGTAGACGGGATGCTGCAGCGCGTGCGCGGACCCGAGCGAACTCCGAGGAACGGCAACGGGAGCAGTTGCGGGACACTACCAATCGTGCTACCTGGAGACTAGCAGAGGAAAACCGAGGACCCGAGCGTACACGGGATGCTGCAGCGCGTGCGCGGACCCGAGCGAACTCCGAGGAACGGCGACGAGAGCAGTTGCAAAACACTGCCGATCATGCTACCTGGAGACTAGCAGAGGAAAACCGAGGACCCGAGCGTAGACGGGATGCTGCAGCGCGCGCGCGGACCCGAGCGAACTCCGAGGAACGGCGACGAGAGCAGTTGCGAAACACTGCCGATCATGCTACCTGGAGAGCGGCAGAGGTTAACCGAGCACCCGAGCGTACACGGGATGCTGCAGCACATGCAAGGACACGGGCGAACTCCGAGGAACGACGACGGGAGCAGTTGCGAAATACTGCCGATCATGCTACCTGGAGAGCGGCAGAGGTTAACCGAGCACCCGAGCGTACACGGGATGCTGCAGCACACGCAAGGATGCGGGCAATTTCTGAGGAACGACAAAGAGAGCAGTCACAAAACACTGCAAGCCGCGCTGTCTGGAGAGCGAATGATGCAAATCGAGGACCGGAGCGAGAGCGGGACGCGGAAGCTCACAGGATTGCCAGGAACGACCCCATTTCTCGGGAACATCAGATACACAACAGGACATTGCAACAACGGGAAACACGTCTACAGAGGAGGCTTCGGGAGCAACGGATTCGGGAAATGGCTGAGGAACGACTCTTGACGTATAGGACCAGTTCGGAGAATCGACAGGCTGAATCTTCACGACAGTCTCAACGAAACATGGATGCTAGAGCTGGACTTTCCGCAGACGAAAGAGAGGATCAACGGGAACAACAACGCCGAAGGAGCCGAGCGTCAGCAAAGGAGCAGTATCTACAAAACATCAAATACGGACCAACTGAATGCTGCATATGCTGTGGAGGGACTTGGTTTATATCTCAGGTGAGTGCTTTGAACAAATTTACTATATCGTCTAAGTTTCCGAATATGAATGTAGGCAACGCATTTTATTTAAGTAGTAAATTTCCCAGTCCGTCCGGCAAATACAAATTTTGCAGCACATGTCGCCAGGCCGTTTCCAAAGGTAGAATACCATCTCTGTGTCTTGGTAATGGTTTTGATTTTCCAGAGATTCCCGAGTGTCTCAAAAATTTAACATGTCTTGAAGAGCGCCTCATTTCTCCCCGAATTCCCTTTATGCGCATTATATCCCTAGGATATGAAAGGCAATGCGGAATAAGAGGCGCTGTAGTTAATGTCCCAATTTCTGTACCTGATACAGTAAGTGCGCTCCCCCGCTCTTTTGATTCTACACATGTTATCCAAGTTCACTTAAAGAGAAAGTTAGAATACTCCCATAATTTCATGACGGAAACAATTCGTCCGTCGAGAGTGCTTGAAGCAGTGCGTTATTTAGTAAACACAGAGCTGTATAGAAAGCACAATATCTCATTAATTGGTGATTGGCTGAATGAAATGAGAGATAGCGAAGAAGTACCATTCATCGCAGATGAATCTGACCGAGAAGAAGTTGAACAGCTTTTGCGCCTTCAACATTCTCAACCAAACGACCAACAGGATGAAAATTTAAATCCTGGTGGTCACGAAACGCTATTAGAAAATAATAACGGGAATGATTTTCAGCGTATTGCTTTGGCTCCCGGTGAAGGCCGCCGTCCCACAAATTTAACCCTAGATGACGATGCTGAAGAACTTTCATTTCCAACAATATCTTGTGGTGAAATTTTTAAGGCCAAGACCACCTACGCAAAAAAAGCGAGGTCCCAAATTCGATATTACGATCGACGTTGTGCAGTTGTTCCTAAAGTCCTTTATATGTACAAATTTTATGAGATGCAGCGAATTCAAAACTCCATTTCCATTGCCTTACGAAAAAAATCAGGTGCGGTAACTGCTGCAAACGTAAGGGATGAATCTTTTATTGACAGACTAGTGCAGCATGACGACGGGTATCATATTTTAAAAGGTTTGCGTTCAGCTCCTGCTCATTGGGAAGCAGAAAAGAAAAAGGTCATAGCAATGATAAGACAATTTGGTTTGCCTACATTTTTTATCACCCTTTCTGCTGCTGAAACAAAATGGAATGAACTTTTGATTATTCTTTCTCTTTTGTTAGATAACAAAATAATAAATGAGGAGGAAGCTGCATCATTATCCAGTACCGAAAAAGCTCGACTGATCCGATCCGACCCAGTAACTTGCTCCCGTTACTTTGACTACAGGTTCCGTCAATTATTAAAATTATTCAAAAGCTCCGAAATATTTGGGGAGTATACCCTAACACATTATTATTGGAGGATCGAGTTCCAGCACAGAGGCTCTCCACACTCTCATGGAATGTACTGGCTTTCTGGAGCGCCAAACCTCGAAGGAGCGGAAAATTCTGATGAATTAGTACGTTTTATTGATAGGTTTATTACTACCAGCGGAAACGATCCTGAATTGCAAGAAGTAATTCAATATCAGCGCCATAAGCATAGTTCATCGTGCTTAAGAGAACTGCGAGGCCAGGAATTTTGCCGCTTCAATATGCCATACCCTCCCATGCCTGAAACTCTCATCTTATATCCTTTGGAAGAAAATGAAGCCAGTCTTGACACTCATAAAGCGTTGTTTAGAAAAATTAAAAATATTTTAAAATCTTGTCCTGAAGATGAAGCAGCGACCTACAACGATTTTAATTATTTTCTTTCCCAACTTGGAAGCACATTTGAGGAGTACAAGCTTGCAGTTAGATCCAGCTTAAAAAAGCCCCAGGTATTTTTACGTCGTCAATTTTCTGATAGGTTGTTAAATGCGTATAATAAGAGTATCTTAGAATTACATAGAGCCAACATGGATATCCAATTTATCTTAGACGCTTATGCCTGTTGTAGTTACATAATTAACTACATTAACAAATCCAACCGCGGCGTGTCTCAACTGATGCGGGAAGCAATGACTGAAATGCAACACGGAAACATTTCAATTAAAAGAAAGTTGCAACACCTAGGGAGCAAATTTATAAACGCTACGGAGATATCAGCCCAAGAAGCTGCCTACAATATTTTAGGCTTACACATGTCTGAGGCTAGTGAAGGAAATATTTTTATAAACACTTGCCATCCAGATAAAAGAGTTCGCATAGTTCGATCCAACAGAGAACTAGAACAGCTTCCAGGAGACTCAACTGATATTTTTGAGCGAAATTTACTCGACCGATATGTGCAAAGGCATGAGTTATTAGAGTCAGTATGCCTTGCAGAATTTGCGGCTTGGTACAAATTTTCTAGGTCAAATACACGAGCAAATCCTTCCAACGAAGATTATGAAGAGCCGATGGACTTGGAACCAGATAACGAAAATTTGGCAGGCGAACAAAGTTACCAACTGCTGGATGGGACTGGGTTTGTAAAAAACGTAAGCATGCCCTAATCCTCCGATGGGTCCGATTTAGTTTAAATTCTTCCCCATCCGACTATTTTCGAGAGCACGTAATGCTTTTCTTTCCCTGGAGAAATGAAGATACTGACCTCATCTCCAACGATAACGAGAGCACCTTCAGAAACAACTATGAGCTAATTAAACGCAATAAAGCGGAATACGATGTTTTTGATGATATGGAATTGGACAGAGTTCTTCAAGAGCTGCAAAATGTTGATAGACAAGAAAGTGGTCCTCTTCCTGACCAACCTGCTTCCCAATACTTAGATGAAGAGTTCAGAGCTCTGGCAGTGCCAAACGTCGGCCAAAACATAAATATGTTTCAGGATGATGATGCTGCTAACGTTGAAGAGGGCGAGCTTCAACTTATTAGACTTCCACCGTTGGTATCAGAAGACAATCTTTGCTCGCTTACCCGGTCGCTCAATTCAAAACAGCGCCAGTATTATGCCCATGTAATGCATAATGTAGCAGCAAAAAAAACATTTTATGAATACGTTGGCGGAGGGGCTGGAGTAGGCAAAAGTAGATTGATTTCGACTATTTATCAGTCTATAACTTGGCGAGCAAGTAAAATTCCTGGGGCAACTGATTCTCCAAAGGTATTATTATGTGCTCCTACCGGAAAAGCTGCTTTTGGAATTGGAGGACTCACCCTTCACTCCATATTCTCCCTTCCAGTTAACCAGTCATCTGGTCCATTAAGGCCTTTAAGCAATGACTCAGTTAACACAATTCATTGTAAGTTAATGGACCTACAATTAATAATTATTGATGAAATTTCGATGGTCGGTTCCAAAATGCTTTGGTATTTGGATCAAAGACTAAGACAAATTTTTAGAAGCCAAGATTTAATATTCGGTGGCAAATCAATAATTGTGTTTGGAGATCTCAAGCAGCTTTCTCCAGTTGGGGATCGTTGGATATTCTTAGAAAATACCAACAATCCATATAACATTATCGCTGGAACTAATCTTTGGGATAATTTTAAATTTTTTGAGCTGACCGAAATAATGCGGCAACGCGACGACCACGCATTTGCGCTAGCTCTAAACAATATGTCTGAAGCCAACATGTCGGTCACAGACATAGAACTCCTTAGGCAGAGAGTAGTCCCCCCAACTGAGGTTCCCGACGATGCCATCCACCTATTTTGCTCAAATGATGAGGTGGATCGCTATAATACATTGAAACTGGCACAAATTAACACAGAAGAGTTTATTTCAACTGCAATAGATACAATTAAATCGGCAAACATGCAGCAGAGTCACAGAGAAAGAACTCTTAGAAATGCAAAAAATATGAAAACGTCGGAAACCCAGGGATTATCATATATTCTTCATCTGAAAAGAACTGCAAAATATATGGTAACCGTTAATATAGACACCAATGATGGACTGGTAAATGGTGCAACTGGCGACCTCATGCAAATAGACAGTTGTATGGTAAACGGTTCGCTTTTGGTTACAGGGCTGTGGATTAAGTTTTCTGATCCAACGGTTGGAGCTATTGCTAGATCAAAAGTGAGAGGAAATGAGCATTCAGATTGGACTCCGATAAAAAAGGTTTCACGAGTATTTCGATGTGGAACTTCAGAGCATTCTACAGTAGATCGCAAGCAATTCCCAGTTGTTCCTGCTGAGGCTATTACCATCCATAAAAGCCAAGGAGCCACCTACAGCAAAGTCGCAGTGCATCTTAAAAGAGGCATTAAGCGAGCTTCACTTTATGTAGCGTGTAGCAGGGCAACAAGCGCATCGGGTCTTTTCCTAATAGGCGACTTTGTTCCTCCAACAAGATTTGGAGCAACAAATGTCCAAACTGAACTTCAAAGTTTAAGAGAGGAAAAGACCTTGACTACGCAATACGAATTCTTGGCCAATGAAAATACTATCTCATTATATTACCACAATGTTGAGTCTCTTCGTGCCCATCGCGAAGATATATCCAACGATAAAATTATTTGTTCCGCTGACTTCTTATGTTTTGTCGAAACCTGGTCTCTTCCAAGAGAAGAGTACAGCCTTATAGATTTCAACATCATAGGAAGAATTGACAGCAATCGATTGAATAATATTGGAAAGAATGGAATAATTATTTTTGCAAAGCAGAGTATCTTCCATAGAGTGGTCCTTCTGTTTGAGACGAATAAGTTTTTGAATTCAAGGGCCACTTATCAATCGATTGCTTTTAAATATCTTGATACATCATTTATCATTGTTTATAGGAGTCCCGGATATCCTATAGCAAGATTTCGAAATGAAATTATAAATGACGTTCAAAGAGTTCGCAGTATGGAAAATAATAAAGTGGTTATATTAGGAGATTTTAACATATGCAGGTCCACACGAACTGATTCCTTAGAGGAAATTCTAAATGCTCATAACCTTGTACCAATTAATAGTAGTCCAACGACAAAGCATCAAACGCAAATAGATTGGTTTTTTGCTGATACTGGTATTTCAGAAGCTGTTGCCCTTACATATGAGACCCCATACAGTCATCATGATGGTGTTTTCTTAAAAGTGTAGCCTATAAGTAATTATGTATAAGTTAATAATTAATTTCTTGGATAACGTATTTTCTATAATTGTACAAGTATGTTAAGTTGTTATTTGTATTTATTAAGGGTTATTTAATTAAGTACCTAATTGTATAAATAAATTGTATAAAATTAAGTCTTGGTTTAAAATAATGTGCAATTTAATTTTTAAGTAGTTAAAATTTCCCCCTCGTGGATTGAGACCTTGTCGTGGTGTGGGGGCTGAGTACGTGAATTTCGAAATAAAAATTTACAGAAACTAGCAGCAATCCTTTAAAATTAAATGTTGTTTTAATTAATACATTTTACACAAATTCAAATATTGCAATTTTCCGATTTTCATTAAACTTTTTTCGAAATTTAATAATCCTTAAAGAAAATCTTAAAGAAAAACCATGTTTGTATAACAAAAAACATAAAAAACAAGAAAGGAAGCTAGCTTCGGCAAGCCGAAGCTTATATACCCTTGCAGACATCAAATATGTCGAACAAAATATATAAAGGCTAACAGCATCGAAGCTATGACGGTTTTTGTATAATCAACAATGGTAATTTAAAATCTGAGGACTTCTTAATATATAATAGTATAACAAGAATGATCAAAATATAGAAATAATCTGAATTATCGCATTATACAATTATTGGTGGACCTGCCTAAGTTATTGATGTTTATTTCAAAAACGGATCGCATCTTCCTCTTGAAAAACTCCTTATATTTAGAAGGTATTTTGTAGAAATTATATACCTGGTTATTTTTAATTTTTCTTAAAATTACGCAATATTAACAATAGGTATCAGGTGCGCACACCTGCACATTTATTACAGTGCACAAGCGACCTAATTTACCTAAGACCCTTCTAAAAAGGGTTACCAAATGTCGTAAAATTGCATCATCGACACGTGCACTACCTGTATGTAGGGAAAAAGAAAAGGATAACCAAATTAACAGGTAAATCACCAACTTACGAGTATTTATTGACGCGTACGCCTAAGCTGCGGATTAGTCTGTGATTGACAGTTGCCGAGTTACAACTTATACAAGTGGTGCAGTATTTTTTACAGTGCGAGTTTTTTTTAAACGTTTGTGTAGAAGTGAAAAGTTGAAGTGGTTAAAACAACAAAACAAATCTTGGAAATATTTGATTTGGTAAGTCATTCGTTTGTATACAGTTTGAAGTGGAAGTTAATTCTACTAGGACTTAGCCATAACCCATTCATTAATACCACTTTTATTAATGTGGTCTAATCAAACATTCGCTATGTATTTTTTCTTCCAATTTTTTTTAACAGCCAATTCCAGAGAATGCCACGTAAATCTTCTTTGTCGCAAGAACAGCGTAGGCAAGCTGCGCTTGCTCGTAGCCGAGATCGATATGCACAAAATTCGTCTCAGATAAGGACCAGAAATGCCCAGCATATTGCCTTGACTCGCTCTACGAATATCGATGTGGTAGCAGAAATTCGAGCACGAGAAACTGCTGCCCTCGCTCTGAGAAGGCGTAGTGCACGAATTCGAGCTATTGAACGTGTACGGGACGCCGCAGCTTACGCCAATACCAGGGAAAATTTTGAAGAACGACGACGGCAGCAGGCCCTAAATACTGCCAGCCATGCAGCTCGCAGGACTATAGAGGAAAATCGTGAGCCCGAACGCGAACGGGACGCTGCAGCGCGGGCACGAACTCGAGCTATCTCCGAAAACCGTCGACGAGAGCAGTTGCGAAACACTGCCGATCATGCTACCTGGAGACTAGCAGAGGAAAACCGAGGACCCGAGCGTACACGGGATGCTGCAGCGCGTGCGCGGACCCGAGCGAACTCCGAGGAACGGCAACGGGAGCAGTTGCAAAACACTGCCGATCATGCTACCTGGAGACTAGCAGAGGAAAACCGAGGACCCGAGCGTACACGGGATGCTGCAGCGCGTGCGCGGATCCGAGCGAACTCCGAGGAACGGCAACGGGAGCAGTTGCAAAACACTGCCGATCATGCTACCTGGAGACTAGCAGAGGAAAACCGAGGACCCGAGCGTACACGGGATGCTGCAGCGCGTGCGCGGACCCGAGCGAACTCCGAGGAACGGCAACGGGAGCAGTTGCGAGACACTACCGATCGTGCTACCTGGAGACTAGCAGAGGAAAACCGAGGACCCGAGCGTAGACGGGATGCTGCAGCGCGTGCGCGGACCCGAGCGAACTCCGAGGAACGGCAACGGGAGCAGTTGCGGGACACTACCAATCGTGCTACCTGGAGACTAGCAGAGGAAAACCGAGGACCCGAGCGTACACGGGATGCTGCAGCGCGTGCGCGGACCCGAGCGAACTCCGAGGAACGGCGACGAGAGCAGTTGCAAAACACTGCCGATCATGCTACCTGGAGACTAGCAGAGGAAAACCGAGGACCCGAGCGTAGACGGGATGCTGCAGCGCGCGCGCGGACCCGAGCGAACTCCGAGGAACGGCGACGAGAGCAGTTGCGAAACACTGCCGATCATGCTACCTGGAGAGCGGCAGAGGTTAACCGAGCACCCGAGCGTACACGGGATGCTGCAGCACATGCAAGGACACGGGCGAACTCCGAGGAACGACGACGGGAGCAGTTGCGAAATACTGCCGATCATGCTACCTGGAGAGCGGCAGAGGTTAACCGAGCACCCGAGCGTACACGGGATGCTGCAGCACACGCAAGGATGCGGGCAATTTCTGAGGAACGACAAAGAGAGCAGTCACAAAACACTGCAAGCCGCGCTGTCTGGAGAGCGAATGATGCAAATCGAGGACCGGAGCGAGAGCGGGACGCGGAAGCTCACAGGATTGCCAGGAACGACCCCATTTCTCGGGAACATCAGATACACAACAGGACATTGCAACAACGGGAAACACGTCTACAGAGGAGGCTTCGGGAGCAACGGATTCGGGAAATGGCTGAGGAACGACTCTTGACGTATAGGACCAGTTCGGAGAATCGACAGGCTGAATCTTCACGACAGTCTCAACGAAACATGGATGCTAGAGCTGGACTTTCCGCAGACGAAAGAGAGGATCAACGGGAACAACAACGCCGAAGGAGCCGAGCGTCAGCAAAGGAGCAGTATCTACAAAACATCAAATACGGACCAACTGAATGCTGCATATGCTGTGGAGGGACTTGGTTTATATCTCAGGTGAGTGCTTTGAACAAATTTACTATATCGTCTAAGTTTCCGAATATGAATGTAGGCAACGCATTTTATTTAAGTAGTAAATTTCCCAGTCCGTCCGGCAAATACAAATTTTGCAGCACATGTCGCCAGGCCGTTTCCAAAGGTAGAATACCATCTCTGTGTCTTGGTAATGGTTTTGATTTTCCAGAGATTCCCGAGTGTCTCAAAAATTTAACATGTCTTGAAGAGCGCCTCATTTCTCCCCGAATTCCCTTTATGCGCATTATATCCCTAGGATATGAAAGGCAATGCGGAATAAGAGGCGCTGTAGTTAATGTCCCAATTTCTGTACCTGATACAGTAAGTGCGCTCCCCCGCTCTTTTGATTCTACACATGTTATCCAAGTTCACTTAAAGAGAAAGTTAGAATACTCCCATAATTTCATGACGGAAACAATTCGTCCGTCGAGAGTGCTTGAAGCAGTGCGTTATTTAGTAAACACAGAGCTGTATAGAAAGCACAATATCTCATTAATTGGTGATTGGCTGAATGAAATGAGAGATAGCGAAGAAGTACCATTCATCGCAGATGAATCTGACCGAGAAGAAGTTGAACAGCTTTTGCGCCTTCAACATTCTCAACCAAACGACCAACAGGATGAAAATTTAAATCCTGGTGGTCACGAAACGCTATTAGAAAATAATAACGGGAATGATTTTCAGCGTATTGCTTTGGCTCCCGGTGAAGGCCGCCGTCCCACAAATTTAACCCTAGATGACGATGCTGAAGAACTTTCATTTCCAACAATATCTTGTGGTGAAATTTTTAAGGCCAAGACCACCTACGCAAAAAAGCGAGGTCCCAAATTCGATATTACGATCGACGTTGTGCAGTTGTTCCTAAAGTCCTTTATATGTACAAATTTTATGAGATGCAGCGAATTCAAAACTCCATTTCCATTGCCTTACGAAAAAAATCAGGTGCGGTAACTGCTGCAAACGTAAGGGATGAATCTTTTATTGACAGACTAGTGCAGCATGACGACGGGTATCATATTTTAAAAGGTTTGCGTTCAGCTCCTGCTCATTGGGAAGCAGAAAAGAAAAAGGTCATAGCAATGATAAGACAATTTGGTTTGCCTACATTTTTTATCACCCTTTCTGCTGCTGAAACAAAATGGAATGAACTTTTGATTATTCTTTCTCTTTTGTTAGATAACAAAATAATAAATGAGGAGGAAGCTGCATCATTATCCAGTACCGAAAAAGCTCGACTGATCCGATCCGACCCAGTAACTTGCTCCCGTTACTTTGACTACAGGTTCCGTCAATTATTAAAATTATTCAAAAGCTCCGAAATATTTGGGGAGTATACCCTAACACATTATTATTGGAGGATCGAGTTCCAGCACAGAGGCTCTCCACACTCTCATGGAATGTACTGGCTTTCTGGAGCGCCAAACCTCGAAGGAGCGGAAAATTCTGATGAATTAGTACGTTTTATTGATAGGTTTATTACTACCAGCGGAAACGATCCTGAATTGCAAGAAGTAATTCAATATCAGCGCCATAAGCATAGTTCATCGTGCTTAAGAGAACTGCGAGGCCAGGAATTTTGCCGCTTCAATATGCCATACCCTCCCATGCCTGAAACTCTCATCTTATATCCTTTGGAAGAAAATGAAGCCAGTCTTGACACTCATAAAGCGTTGTTTAGAAAAATTAAAAATATTTTAAAATCTTGTCCTGAAGATGAAGCAGCGACCTACAACGATTTTAATTATTTTCTTTCCCAACTTGGAAGCACATTTGAGGAGTACAAGCTTGCAGTTAGATCCAGCTTAAAAAAGCCCCAGGTATTTTTACGTCGTCAATTTTCTGATAGGTTGTTAAATGCGTATAATAAGAGTATCTTAGAATTACATAGAGCCAACATGGATATCCAATTTATCTTAGACGCTTATGCCTGTTGTAGTTACATAATTAACTACATTAACAAATCCAACCGCGGCGTGTCTCAACTGATGCGGGAAGCAATGACTGAAATGCAACACGGAAACATTTCAATTAAAAGAAAGTTGCAACACCTAGGGAGCAAATTTATAAACGCTACGGAGATATCAGCCCAAGAAGCTGCCTACAATATTTTAGGCTTACACATGTCTGAGGCTAGTGAAGGAAATATTTTTATAAACACTTGCCATCCAGATAAAAGAGTTCGCATAGTTCGATCCAACAGAGAACTAGAACAGCTTCCAGGAGACTCAACTGATATTTTTGAGCGAAATTTACTCGACCGATATGTGCAAAGGCATGAGTTATTAGAGTCAGTATGCCTTGCAGAATTTGCGGCTTGGTACAAATTTTCTAGGTCAAATACACGAGCAAATCCTTCCAACGAAGATTATGAAGAGCCGATGGACTTGGAACCAGATAACGAAAATTTGGCAGGCGAACAAAGTTACCAACTGCTGGATGGGACTGGGTTTGTAAAAAAACGTAAGCATGCCCTAATCCTCCGATGGGTCCGATTTAGTTTAAATTCTTCCCCATCCGACTATTTTCGAGAGCACGTAATGCTTTTCTTTCCCTGGAGAAATGAAGATACTGACCTCATCTCCAACGATAACGAGAGCACCTTCAGAAACAACTATGAGCTAATTAAACGCAATAAAGCGGAATACGATGTTTTTGATGATATGGAATTGGACAGAGTTCTTCAAGAGCTGCAAAATGTTGATAGACAAGAAAGTGGTCCTCTTCCTGACCAACCTGCTTCCCAATACTTAGATGAAGAGTTCAGAGCTCTGGCAGTGCCAAACGTCGGCCAAAACATAAATATGTTTCAGGATGATGATGCTGCTAACGTTGAAGAGGGCGAGCTTCAACTTATTAGACTTCCACCGTTGGTATCAGAAGACAATCTTTGCTCGCTTACCCGGTCGCTCAATTCAAAACAGCGCCAGTATTATGCCCATGTAATGCATAATGTAGCAGCAAAAAAAACATTTTATGAATACGTTGGCGGAGGGGCTGGAGTAGGCAAAAGTAGATTGATTTCGACTATTTATCAGTCTATAACTTGGCGAGCAAGTAAAATTCCTGGGGCAACTGATTCTCCAAAGGTATTATTATGTGCTCCTACCGGAAAAGCTGCTTTTGGAATTGGAGGACTCACCCTTCACTCCATATTCTCCCTTCCAGTTAACCAGTCATCTGGTCCATTAAGGCCTTTAAGCAATGACTCAGTTAACACAATTCATTGTAAGTTAATGGACCTACAATTAATAATTATTGATGAAATTTCGATGGTCGGTTCCAAAATGCTTTGGTATTTGGATCAAAGACTAAGACAAATTTTTAGAAGCCAAGATTTAATATTCGGTGGCAAATCAATAATTGTGTTTGGAGATCTCAAGCAGCTTTCTCCAGTTGGGGATCGTTGGATATTCTTAGAAAATACCAACAATCCATATAACATTATCGCTGGAACTAATCTTTGGGATAATTTTAAATTTTTTGAGCTGACCGAAATAATGCGGCAACGCGACGACCACGCATTTGCGCTAGCTCTAAACAATATGTCTGAAGCCAACATGTCGGTCACAGACATAGAACTCCTTAGGCAGAGAGTAGTCCCCCCAACTGAGGTTCCCGACGATGCCATCCACCTATTTTGCTCAAATGATGAGGTGGATCGCTATAATACATTGAAACTGGCACAAATTAACACAGAAGAGTTTATTTCAACTGCAATAGATACAATTAAATCGGCAAACATGCAGCAGAGTCACAGAGAAAGAACTCTTAGAAATGCAAAAAATATGAAAACGTCGGAAACCCAGGGATTATCATATATTCTTCATCTGAAAAGAACTGCAAAATATATGGTAACCGTTAATATAGACACCAATGATGGACTGGTAAATGGTGCAACTGGCGACCTCATGCAAATAGACAGTTGTATGGTAAACGGTTCGCTTTTGGTTACAGGGCTGTGGATTAAGTTTTCTGATCCAACGGTTGGAGCTATTGCTAGATCAAAAGTGAGAGGAAATGAGCATTCAGATTGGACTCCGATAAAAAAGGTTTCACGAGTATTTCGATGTGGAACTTCAGAGCATTCTACAGTAGATCGCAAGCAATTCCCAGTTGTTCCTGCTGAGGCTATTACCATCCATAAAAGCCAAGGAGCCACCTACAGCAAAGTCGCAGTGCATCTTAAAAGAGGCATTAAGCGAGCTTCACTTTATGTAGCGTGTAGCAGGGCAACAAGCGCATCGGGTCTTTTCCTAATAGGCGACTTTGTTCCTCCAACAAGATTTGGAGCAACAAATGTCCAAACTGAACTTCAAAGTTTAAGAGAGGAAAAGACCTTGACTACGCAATACGAATTCTTGGCCAATGAAAATACTATCTCATTATATTACCACAATGTTGAGTCTCTTCGTGCCCATCGCGAAGATATATCCAACGATAAAATTATTTGTTCCGCTGACTTCTTATGTTTTGTCGAAACCTGGTCTCTTCCAAGAGAAGAGTACAGCCTTATAGATTTCAACATCATAGGAAGAATTGACAGCAATCGATTGAATAATATTGGAAAGAATGGAATAATTATTTTTGCAAAGCAGAGTATCTTCCATAGAGTGGTCCTTCTGTTTGAGACGAATAAGTTTTTGAATTCAAGGGCCACTTATCAATCGATTGCTTTTAAATATCTTGATACATCATTTATCATTGTTTATAGGAGTCCCGGATATCCTATAGCAAGATTTCGAAATGAAATTATAAATGACGTTCAAAGAGTTCGCAGTATGGAAAATAATAAAGTGGTTATATTAGGAGATTTTAACATATGCAGGTCCACACGAACTGATTCCTTAGAGGAAATTCTAAATGCTCATAACCTTGTACCAATTAATAGTAGTCCAACGACAAAGCATCAAACGCAAATAGATTGGTTTTTTGCTGATACTGGTATTTCAGAAGCTGTTGCCCTTACATATGAGACCCCATACAGTCATCATGATGGTGTTTTCTTAAAAGTGTAGCCTATAAGTAATTATGTATAAGTTAATAATTAATTTCTTGGATAACGTATTTTCTATAATTGTACAAGTATGTTAAGTTGTTATTTGTATTTATTAAGGGTTATTTAATTAAGTACCTAATTGTATAAATAAATTGTATAAAATTAAGTCTTGGTTTAAAATAATGTGCAATTTAATTTTTAAGTAGTTAAAATTTCCCCCTCGTGGATTGAGACCTTGTCGTGGTGTGGGGGCTGAGTACGTGAATTTCGAAATAAAAATTTACAGAAACTAGCAGCAATCCTTTAAAATTAAATGTTGTTTTAATTAATACATTTTACACAAATTCAAATATTGCAATTTTCCGATTTTCATTAAACTTTTTTCGAAATTTAATAATCCTTAAAGAAAATCTTAAAGAAAAACCATGTTTGTATAACAAAAAACATAAAAAAAAACAGAGATGTAATAGTTTTGTTTTGTATAGATTTTTCGATCGGTCCCAAGGCAGCTATATAATATCGTTGTCCGAATTTAAAGAAATTTTTTTTAAATTCAATGCTTCTTAAAAACTTTATACTCAAATAAAAATCATGGGCGTGGGATAAAAAACAACGAAGTTATCAATTAATTCCCATTAATTCAATATATATTTTTCGATCTTTCCTATGGCAGCTATAAGATATAGTTGTCCGATTTTTATGAAACTTTTTTCTCAATATAAGGGTTGTTAAAAAACTTGATATTAAAAAAATCATGCTCGTGGGATAAAAAACAACGATGTTATCAATTTATTTCCATTAATTCTATATATATTTTTCGATCTCTCCTATGGCAGCTATATGATAGAGTTATCCGATTTTGTTCAAATTTTATCCGAAATTCAATAACAGTTAGAAAACGCCATCTTGAAGAATTCAAGTCGATCTGATCAAAAACAACAGAGTGAGAATTTTTTATTTCATTCTCTTGTATTGGAGCTATCCGATATAGTCGGCCGATCCGGCTCGTTCCGACTTATATACTGCGTGCAATAACTACACAACTTTTGAGAAAGTTTCAGCAAGATAGCTTCAAAACTGAGAGACTAGTTTACATAGAAACCGACAGGAGGACAGACGGACAGACGGACAGACGGACAGACAGACAGACAGACAGACGGACAGACGGACAGACGGACAGACGGACAGACGTACATACATATTTCGATTCAGATGGTGATGCTGATCAAGAATATATATACTTTATGGGGTCTGAGGTGTCTCCTTCACTGCGTTGCAAACTTCTGACTGAAATTATAATACCCTCTGCTCTGCAAGGGTATAAAAAATCATGCTCGTGGGATAAAAAACAACGATGTTATCAATTTATTTCCATTAATTCTATATATATTTTTCGATCTCTCCTATGGCAGCTATATGATAGAGTTATCCGATTTTGTTCAAATTTTATCCGAAATTCAATAACAGTTAGAAAACGCCATCTTGAAGAATTCAAGTCGATCTGATCAAAAACAACAGAGTGAGAATTTTTTATTTCATTCTCTTGTATTGGAGCTATCCGATATAGTCGGCCGATCCGGCTCGTTCCGACTTATATACTGCGTGCAATAACTACACAACTTTTGAGAAAGTTTCAGCAAGATAGCTTCAAAACTGAGAGACTAGTTTACATAGAAACCGACAGGAGGACAGACGGACAGACGGACAGACGGACAGACAGACAGACAGACAGACGGACAGACGGACAGACGGACAGACGGACAGACGTACATACATATTTCGATTCAGATGGTGATGCTGATCAAGAATATATATACTTTATGGGGTCTGAGGTGTCTCCTTCACTGCGTTGCAAACTTCTGACTGAAATTATAATACCCTCTGCTCTGCAAGGGTATAATAAATTGGTAGGTGTCCTTTAGCAGTGGGTGAGTGAGAGCTATTTGAGTTATGCTGGACAGTTTACTGGCAATGTTTATGGAATTTATGCTTCGCTGAAACTCAAAGTTATTTTTTCCTCAGGGACTCATTGGAGCGACAACAAACAATTTAAAGAAATTTTTCACAGCTGAGTAACTTTTAGCCCAAAGACCAAAAATAAATGCGCAAACCCATCACAGTCAACCTCCTAGCATCGATCCAGGAATAACGGTTGAAAGACCGTTATCCGTCTGTCCGTCCGTCCGTCATCGTCGCCGCAACCCCAATAACATCCACCCTTGCTTTTGTCTGGGACTATTTGTCTCTTTCATTTACGCCATGGCGACGCAGACAACCCGGTCGCCAGTTGGTCACATTGTCTTTGATTTACTCTTTCAAAATCAATTTACTTCCATAACACTGCGGCTGGTTTTCTTCGTTCCGGGCTTGCTAGCCGTATTATGGCGGACAAAAAGTACATATATGCCCAACATGGCCCATCAGAAAGGCATTTCGATGGCCCGAATTAAAATGTTGTCATTATATGGGTAAGGCAAATAGGGTGTGAATCAGGCCACTCTACGCCATGAGCTAGTAAGAAAAAAACGCCAAAATTTAAAACTATTTCAATATTTAACAAGTAAAATTTTATTTCTGTTCTTTAATGTGTGCAAGTGAATTAAAATATGGTCATTTTTATATCCTTGCAGATGGTTTTATAATTCTAGTCAGAAGTTTGCAAGTGAAGGAGACCCTTCAGACACCATAAGGAATATATATTCTTGATCAGCATCACGATCTGAATCGAACTAGACGTGTACGTCTGTCTGTCTGTGTGTTTCTATGTAAACTCGTCTATCAGTTTTAAAGCTGTCATTCTAAAACTTTACCAAAAGTTGTGTATTTATTGATTGGATCGGATCGCGGGACTATATCAGATAGCTTCCATAGGAGAGATAGAAAAAAAATTATTACGCTGTTGTTTTTGATTATATCGACTTAAGTTTCCTAAATTTCATAACATTAAACCCACTTTAAAATTTTTAAATTAGGGGAAGTATTCAAAAATATTAATAATTAGTAATTCCACATTAAGTTTTGCACCCAAAGTTTTAAGGCATTGTCACAGGGCTGTTATAGCCTCTTATTTATTACGCCTACTCATAAGCAACACTATATTCAGCGGGAAGCGTGTTACATTACGGTATCGATTTATTTTATTAAGGTTGCTTTTGGCGCCACAAAAATGTTTTCATAGCGAATTGTTTGTGAAGTATATTGGAGGCGAACGAAAGTAGGGCTTTCAGTCGCCCTAATCTCTGTCTCTAATCTTGAATTTTATATAAAATGTTAAAGAAATATGGTAATTTTATGAATATTGTCCTAAGGTTTTTATGTTGGCAAACTAATCTTAACTTTTAACGGTCCATTATTGGATTTTCAGATATGTATGTACGTACAAGTAGAAGTGGCGAGACCAAAGCCGACAAAACAAACTTCTTGGTAGGCACTGTTGTTTTCTACTTTAGTAATTCCGTTTATTAACCAAAAAAAAAACTTAAGAACCCAAAGAAAACATGAAAAAGAACATTTTGCCTGTGCAAAAGGAAAAAACCAAACGTAGCCGCAGTGCCCGAAGAGTAAACGAAGCGGCAACGTAAACACAAAAAAAATTTAGAAACTTAAACAAACTTAAACATGAGTTAGCAGGAACCAGCTCAATGACGGATTTTTATTCCTTCTTTAAGAGCTGGAGTCACAGCACAAAGGTCAGGCCGAGTCAGACCAGGACGCTCAAAAAGCTAACACGTTTTCTTGACAGCCCTTAGATTTACGTGAGTCAACTGTTGAGATTTACTTTTGGATCGATAGGGAAAAGATTTCGGCAGTCCCATCAATTCCTATTGAGCCGTTTTGTTGGTCACTAGAAATATTCACTTCTTCCACATTTGGTTATGTGCTCAGATGTGAGTGAGTCGATGTAGTTTCCCGGTTGCCATTATAGTTTGCCGCCTTTCCACTATGGCCATCTAGCGTTCAATATAGAAAAGCTAATTAGCCATTTATCAAATGAAAATAAAACAATTTAATGTACACATTTGAAATAAATTTGTTACTATACTCCTTTAAAGGAAGTGCTTTTTAAGGTAATGCAATCCTAAATAATTAGGTTTATTTCCCAAAAACCTATATTTTTAAGGCATTTCACTTTAAGGAGTCTAAGGTCTTGTTCAAAAGTATTAAAATTCTTTAAACGTTTTAATTAACAGTGTTGAATTATTGAGTAAAAGCAAAAAAATTGTGACAATATTTTCGACGTGTTACATACTTTTTAGCAAATATGGTAGGGGAATGTTGTCAGGGTTGGACCGTTGTCAGGCTTGGGCCATCTCAATATTTTGAATATTCGTTCTAGTACTATCTGTTAGTGGGTGTCTAGAAACTTCTATCGGTCACTCGAAACTTTCCACGTGACTACTTATTTCGGGATTTCACTTTTCTACGTGTCGTTGTTCTGGAAAAAAAAAGAGCTCGAAAAAGTTTTTTTAACCTGGCCGAAAAGGTGGAATAACACAAGATTACAACATGTCATCCGCTAAGTGAGCATAAAAATACGTTATATAGTTGTTATATTACAAAATACTAAGATATAGTTTCATTGATAGATATAGTTTGGCTATATCATACCATAATAGATTAATACCGCATGTCGTCAGGGTTGGGCCACTTGTGTAGTCAGGCTTGGGCCATCATAATTTTTACATTTTATTCGTGTATTTTCGATTTTTGTTGTAATATTTAAGTTTTTTGTAGCAAAAATATGCAAAATAAATTAAATAGATATCCTTAAAAAATATTTCGATGGATTGAAAGAAGATGAATCATTTTTATCTTTTTCTTTAGTGTTCCTCGCTACAAACGAAAAAACAACTCTGAATAATTTTTTATTTACTGTAAAATCCCAAATAATTAAATAAATGAACAAAATAATGTCAGATTAACCTGAATTCAATTTTATTCCACCACGTTACGATATTGTCAACGATTTTCTGAAGGTGGCCCAACGCTGACTACATTTTTTTTTTTTTTTCAAACGCCTATAACTTTTTTTGTTTTTGTTTTTTTATTCTCTATTTTTGGTGAACACTTCCTATTGCTTGTACCTTTCCAAAAATGTATAAACTTATTCTGAATTGTCATTCGTTCAGAACTTATGGACATAGGTCAAAATATGGCCCAACCCTGACAACATTCCCCTATACTTTCTTACTTTAAGTGTAAAAGGTAAACAAAGGACCAGTTTAGAAAAGTTGTTGAAATATTTATTTAACATTAAATATTTTTCAAATGCTCCTTTGCAAAACAAAAATCTGGCATACAAATTTTTTTGGATACGTGTGGCTTATGCCCAGCTATGCACCCTCGTACATTTTTTTACTTTAACCGCCTTCTTGCAGTCCTCGAGTATAAATCTATATTAAATTTTGATGATATTTATTATTCTAGAGCCCCTAAATTAGTATTTTTCAGAAACACTTTTGATAAGTCTGTCTTCTTTGACATTTGTTGTTCGGGCTCTGGGCTTTGTCCTGATGTGTTTAGAACTTCCCTTGATTTTAATACGAGGTGTGTTCAAAAAGTATCGCATATTTTGTGTTTTTTTTTTTTAAATTATTTATTTATTCGTGAATATCTTTTTTGTCCCCTTCAAAGTAATCCCCATGAGATATTATGCCCTTGTGCCAACGGTTTTTCCAATCTTTGAAGCACTTCAAAAAATCATTTTTTTTTATCTTGGTCAGCTCCTCCTTCGATGCCGACTTTATCTCGTCAAGCGTAGCGTAAAGTCGTCCTTTCATAGGCCTCTTCAGTTCAGGAAACAAGAAAAATTCACAGGGGGCCAGATCTGGGGAATACGGTGGCTGCGGCATCAATAGTGTGTTGTTTTTGACCAAAAAGTCGCGCACAAGCAACGAAGTGTGAGAAGGGTCAAAAGCCAATTTTTGTTCTTCCACAAATCCGGGCGGTTCTGGCGGATTGCTTCGCGCAAATTGCGCATACCTTGCAGGTAATATTCCTTATTGACCGTTCTTCCCTGTGGCAAGAACTCATGATGCACCACGCCCCTGCAATCGAAGAAAACTGTCAGCAAAACTTTCACATTCGACCGAACTTGGTGCTCGGGTGTCCGGCACGGACGGGTTCTTTGATCCATTTTTTGAATAGGTAAAAATCGAAGACGATCCAAAACACGTGCAAGCAAAGCAGCTGTCAACAATTAAGTGAACATTCAAAATGGCTGAGCTTGTCGGCATAAGTGAGAGACATGAGTACCAACATAACGCCACAAAGAATCCGCTTATAGCGACTTTCAAGGGACCGACGATTTTTCGTCGTTGTACCCAAAAGACGCACTAAGCAGAAGGATTTAAGTGTATAAGTCTGTATAGGGACCAATCAAGCCATGGAGTTTTCGTCGCAAAAACCGGACGGACACTATAAGTGGAGTCGTTATAACAGGATTCTACTGTACTTACATTTCTCACAGCGTCTTTTGATGCTTAAATTTGGCACTATTGCAATGTATTTTTTTTCTGAACGACACAATATGCGGTTCAATTTTTCAATTTTCTTAAAAAATTTCGTTCGTATAAGCGGTTTGTCGCTAAAAGCGGAAACGCTCTAAGCGGAGGCCCTTTAATATAAGTTTGTGTGGGGACCAACCAAACCATCGAGTTTTCGTCGCACTACCCGGACGGACACTATAAGCGGAGTCGTTATAACAGGATTTTATTGTACATACATTTGTTTGCATTATTTCGGTGTATTTCTTTTCGGCACGACGCAATATCCGGTTGAATTGTGAAAATTTTCGTTAGTATAAGCGTACTAAGCGGAGGCCCTTTCATATCAGTTTGTATGGGGACCAACCAAGCCATCGAGTTTTCGTTGCAAAACAAGGGGGGACACGATAAGCGGAGTCGTTATAACAGGATTGTACTGTATTTCTTTTCTTGTGAAATAATGATTAAAAACCTACAAGGCCGGAGAAACAGTTTTGAGTGGGGTGATGACCTCACAAATTTTCAATACCCCGCCGCCCCTTTTCTTTCAAAATCATTCCACAATATAAACACTTTCACAAAGTAATACATTTTTTTCTACAAGTGAACCATTTTGGGGTGTTGAATTCCACACCCAATAAGATTTGGCGTGTGGAGTGCTCAACACCCGGTATACACCTTCCGCCGGCCCTGAAAACCTATTACAGTTCCTTTAAAAAATCACTTTTGTCTTCAACTTTTCGAAATCCTACTCAATGCACAGTGGTCGGTCTTGTATGGATAAGGCGGCCAAAAATACTTCCAGTAGGAATATCGAGTTGAAATTTTTTTTGCAGGTAGGTATATAATAGCGTATGAATATTATATTTTAAGTATCAGCACCATTAACGCCAAATATATCCCCTACCATCGTGTTTACCATAAAATCTTCAAAATTTGACTCCCAAATGCACACTACACTTTTTTTTAAAGCGTTACTGACAAAAAATATATTTATTAAACCCTTAATTTTGGTTAAATAACTAACAAAAGATAACAAAAAACCATGATTTACATAAATTTAAAGTAATACAAAAGTAATATAAAATAAATTTGTTAATACAAATTAGAAATGGTTACTCTAGAAAATCAAAAACTGATGAAACACGAACGAGGCACTCGTCTTCTTTGACAGATTGTGAACGGATTCGCAAATATTCGCTGATTTTCACAGATAACACTAATTAAATATTGATTAATATTTTAAAAAAAACTTCATTATTGACCAATTTTGGGAACACAACTTTTACCTTTGCAGAATATTGATGTTTAGAACTTGAAAAATTGCGGTGGATAAACAATTATTGTTATAGTCACATATAGCAAGCAAAATTAAAAAAAAATTACAAAAACACAATCTACAAACCTACCAACTTTAATATTCACTTCACTTTCGGAATTAAAACGATTGTTTTTGATTATTTTTTACCCTTACTTAACTTTACGATTTCAAAAGTCATGCGCACGCTTTCAGTTGATCAATTGGCTTGGGCGCTCACTTTGCGCCCCAATTTCTCCGCGAATATGTGGAGCAAGACAAAACTAATAATTGCTTTTAAAGCCTTGTTCTTTTGATAAACAGATGCGCCAAACTTGAAATCAAAATTCCAAAATTGATTTTTTGATTTTTGGCCTATGGGACCGACCACTGTGCAATGGTTCGTCTTTGGAAGTCCTTTTTGCAGTTTCTTCCGTTCAGATTGCTGTTCTAGCATAAATAGTTACATGTGCATGCATACAAAAAGTGCGTAAACAAACGTTCCCCCTAAATTAAAAATTATAAACTACTCATGATAATTTAGCTACCGAACTTTTCGTTTACTCAGAATTTTCTTGCCTGCACCACACGTCACGTACACCAGTTACAAATATGTAAACAAGCTCTAAACATGGCAAAGCACAAAATGCGAACGACGCCCGAGGAGAACAAGCCAAGGCATGGACGTGCTGCAAACCTTTGTTGATTACGTTTCGTAATTAAGCTAATTTTAATATGCCGCATAATGACATAAAACTAATGCATAATTTTACAACACATCTGAGTAAGCAGGTGGCCCGAGCAGAGGTTTTCCATCTCGTCTAGAGCGGGAAAAAGGGTGAGTCCTATACAAACACTGCGCAAAATCCCGCTGACTTTTCTTAGTTTGGGTTTGTTAGCTCCGTGTCTTTGTGTTTTATGGCATATTGTTAAGTATCCTGTTAACATATTTTTCCACACATTGCCACCGTAGTCTGGGTCAACACCGTACCAAGAATTTTATGTCGCATCTCTGGCTTGCTTCTCAGATATTTTTTTCCATAGGGGTTGGGTAAAACCATTAGCACAGGTACAAGCTAATTAGTTCGCATAAGAAAAACCCGGAAATCCGGGATCGGGTCTCATGAGCTATGATGAATACTTTTGTCGAAAGAGCTTTAATTGGGAAAGGCAGAAATCTCTTTCAGTTTGGCAAACCGGATAAACTTTTCTTGTGTTCATTATCTTACAAGGAACCATTGAGGGAATGAGCTACTAGCTACAAGTATTACTACAAGCTGGCATTTGGCTTACTCCCTGTTTTCCTTACTATTTCAAAAATGGCCCTTAGCGTGCCAAGCCTGTATCTTAAAAATTCGTTTAATATAACAAAATTAAAGGTACATACGGAAAGGGCTCTAATATTTTGTTACGTTATTTTCGCGTGAAATTCGCTCATAAAATTTTGAATAAAGTAGAAAGTATTACCCGTAAGTAAGCATGTATCGTGATATGCAAATCTCTGAATTTTATTAAAAATTAAAATTAAACTATGTATTTCATTAATATTCAAAAGTCTAAAAGAACAAAACTATGGCAAATATGAAAGTAATTATTCGCTGTTCGCGCGTTCGTTCTTTTAGCCATTGCAAATTGTGATATCCTTATTATATATGATACTAGAGGTCCTGTGTCCACTTCGCTGGTGAACACAATTTAACAACATAAAAGTCAATGTTGCAACATTTTTCAAATATATGGAAGTATAGAAAGATGGTGATTTAACACTTTTCCAGTTTGACTTTTCCACTTGCGCAGCACAACCCAGCCGTTTCTCTTTTAAACTTTAACGCACTGCAATATCGGTATATAGTCGCCATTGGTCCAATATCTAAATTTTCATTATCACTGTAGTTCGCAGTGGGGTCATATTGGAATGCCAAGCGATTGAATGATGCCAATGATCTCCATGTGCTCATTTGTCTTTCTTCGCTTAAGTTTTGTGAATATACTTGTTGCTGGCTTGGATGTCTACGGTCAATGTTTGCACGTCGTCCTCTAAGCATTTTGGACTATGGACAGAGTGGTGAATTTATCCTCAAATTTACGATCCACATAATTTTCACAGCTCAACTTAAATTGAATAAAAATTTTTTTTTCACAATTTCACAGTGAACACAAAAATTGATTTAAAATGCTATGGGAGCGTGTTTGTCAGTGTGATGAGGTAGCAACTCACTTTAAATGCGAAAATATTGCAATTTTCTTACGGATCCCTAATTTTTTTCAAAATAAATTATAGCCTATTTAACTCCACGATAATATAGCTTTCTATCGGTGAAAGAATTTTTTAAATCGGACCATTAGTTCCGGAGCCTATTCGCTGCAAACAAACAAACAAACAAACAAACAAATTTTACCTCTTTATAATATTAGTATAGATAGTAGTCTGCCTATTAAAAATAACTTTTTTAAACCTGTTATCATAAAGAATTTTTAAATGGAGAGCAAAGTGCATAAGGGCTAACCAACAGCAAAGCTAAGACGATTTCTTTGTCATTTACTATAGTTTCACCAATGGTTCCTGTAATAGCTTCATATTTATACCCTTGCAGAGCAGAGGGTATTATAATTTCAGTCAGAAGTTTGCAACGCAGTGAAGGAGACACCTCAGACCCCATAAAGTATATATATTCTTGATCAGCATCACCATCTGAATCGAAATATGTATGTACGTCTGTCCGTCTGTCCGTCTGTCCGTCTGTCCGTCTGTCTGTCTGTCTGTCTGTCCGTCTGTCCGTCTGTCCGTCTGTCCTCCTGTCGGTTTCTATGTAAACTAGTCTCTCAGTTTTGAAGCTATCTTGCTGAAACTTTCTCAAAAGTTGTGTAGTTATTGCACGCAGTATATAAGTCGGAACGAGCCGGATCGGCCGACTATATCGGATAGCTCCAATACAAGAGAATGAAATAAAAAATTCTCACTCTGTTGTTTTTGATCAGATCGACTTGAATTCTTCAAGATGGCGTTTTCTAACTGTTATTGAATTTCGGATAAAATTTGAACAAAATCGGATAACTCTATCATATAGCTGCCATAGGAGAGATCGAAAAATATATATAGAATTAATGGAAATAAATTGATAACATCGTTGTTTTTTATCCCACGAGCATGATTTTTTTAATATCAAGTTTTTTAACAACCCTTATATTGAGAAAAAGTTTCATAAAAATCGGACAACTATATCTTATAGCTGCCATAGGAAAGATCGAAAAATATATATTGAATTAATGGGAATTAATTGATAACTTCGTTGTTTTTTATCCCACGCCCATGATTTTTATTTGAGTATAAAGTTTTTAAGAAGCATTGAATTTAAAAAAAATTTCTTTAAATTCGGACAACGATATTATATAGCTGCCTTGGGACCGATCGAAAAATCTATACAAAACAAAACTATTACATCTCTGTTTTTTTTTATGTTTTTTGTTATACAAACATGGTTTTTCTTTAAGATTTTCTTTAAGGATTATTAAATTTCGAAAAAGTTTAATGAAAATCGGAAAATTGCAATATTTGAATTTGTGTAAAATGTATTAATTAAAACAACATTTAATTTTAAAGGATTGCTGCTAGTTTCTGTAAATTTTTATTTCGAAATTCACGTACTCAGCCCCCACACCACGACAAGGTCTCAATCCACGAGGGGGAAATTTTAACTACTTAAAAATTAAATTGCACATTATTTTAAACCAAGACTTAATTTTATACAATTTATTTATACAATTAGGTACTTAATTAAATAACCCTTAATAAATACAAATAACAACTTAACATACTTGTACAATTATAGAAAATACGTTATCCAAGAAATTAATTATTAACTTATACATAATTACTTATAGGCTACACTTTTAAGAAAACACCATCATGATGACTGTATGGGGTCTCATATGTAAGGGCAACAGCTTCTGAAATACCAGTATCAGCAAAAAACCAATCTATTTGCGTTTGATGCTTTGTCGTTGGACTACTATTAATTGGTACAAGGTTATGAGCATTTAGAATTTCCTCTAAGGAATCAGTTCGTGTGGACCTGCATATGTTAAAATCTCCTAATATAACCACTTTATTATTTTCCATACTGCGAACTCTTTGAACGTCATTTATAATTTCATTTCGAAATCTTGCTATAGGATATCCGGGACTCCTATAAACAATGATAAATGATGTATCAAGATATTTAAAAGCAATCGATTGATAAGTGGCCCTTGAATTCAAAAACTTATTCGTCTCAAACAGAAGGACCACTCTATGGAAGATACTCTGCTTTGCAAAAATAATTATTCCATTCTTTCCAATATTATTCAATCGATTGCTGTCAATTCTTCCTATGATGTTGAAATCTATAAGGCTGTACTCTTCTCTTGGAAGAGACCAGGTTTCGACAAAACATAAGAAGTCAGCGGAACAAATAATTTTATCGTTGGATATATCTTCGCGATGGGCACGAAGAGACTCAACATTGTGGTAATATAATGAGATAGTATTTTCATTGGCCAAGAATTCGTATTGCGTAGTCAAGGTCTTTTCCTCTCTTAAACTTTGAAGTTCAGTTTGGACATTTGTTGCTCCAAATCTTGTTGGAGGAACAAAGTCGCCTATTAGGAAAAGACCCGATGCGCTTGTTGCCCTGCTACACGCTACATAAAGTGAAGCTCGCTTAATGCCTCTTTTAAGATGCACTGCGACTTTGCTGTAGGTGGCTCCTTGGCTTTTATGGATGGTAATAGCCTCAGCAGGAACAACTGGGAATTGCTTGCGATCTACTGTAGAATGCTCTGAAGTTCCACATCGAAATACTCGTGAAACCTTTTTTATCGGAGTCCAATCTGAATGCTCATTTCCTCTCACTTTTGATCTAGCAATAGCTCCAACCGTTGGATCAGAAAACTTAATCCACAGCCCTGTAACCAAAAGCGAACCGTTTACCATACAACTGTCTATTTGCATGAGGTCGCCAGTTGCACCATTTACCAGTCCATCATTGGTGTCTATATTAACGGTTACCATATATTTTGCAGTTCTTTTCAGATGAAGAATATATGATAATCCCTGGGTTTCCGACGTTTTCATATTTTTTGCATTTCTAAGAGTTCTTTCTCTGTGACTCTGCTGCATGTTTGCCGATTTAATTGTATCTATTGCAGTGGAAATAAACGCTTGTGTGTTAATTTGTGCCAGTTTCAATGTATTATAGCGATCCACCTCATCATTTGAGCAAAATAGGTGGATGGCATCGTCGGGAACCTCAGTTGGGGGGACTACTCTCTGCCTAAGGAGTTCTATGTCTGTGACCGACATGTTGGCTTCAGACATATTGTTTAGAGCTAGCGCAAATGCGTGGTCGTCGCGTTGCCGCATTATTTCGGTCAGCTCAAAAAATTTAAAATTATCCCAAAGATTAGTTCCAGCGATAATGTTATATGGATTGTTGGTATTTTCTAAGAATATCCAACGATCCCCAACTGGAGAAAGCTGCTTGAGATCTCCAAACACAATTATTGATTTGCCACCGAATATTAAATCTTGGCTTCTAAAAATTTGTCTTAGTCTTTGATCCAAATACCAAAGCATTTTGGAACCGACCATCGAAATTTCATCAATAATTATTAATTGTAGGTCCATTAACTTACAATGAATTGTGTTAACTGAGTCATTGCTTAAAGGCCTTAATGGACCAGATGACTGGTTAACTGGAAGGGAGAATATGGAGTGAAGGGTGAGTCCTCCAATTCCAAAAGCAGCTTTTCCGGTAGGAGCACATAATAATACCTTTGGAGAATCAGTTGCCCCAGGAATTTTACTTGCTCGCCAAGTTATAGACTGATAAATAGTCGAAATCAATCTACTTTTGCCTACTCCAGCCCCTCCGCCAACGTATTCATAAAATGTTTTTTTTGCTGCTACATTATGCATTACATGGGCATAATACTGGCGCTGTTTTGAATTGAGCGACCGGGTAAGCGAGCAAAGATTGTCTTCTGATACCAACGGTGGAAGTCTAATAAGTTGAAGCTCGCCCTCTTCAACGTTAGCAGCATCATCATCCTGAAACATATTTATGTTTTGGCCGACGTTTGGCACTGCCAGAGCTCTGAACTCTTCATCTAAGTATTGGGAAGCAGGTTGGTCAGGAAGAGGACCACTTTCTTGTCTATCAACATTTTGCAGCTCTTGAAGAACTCTGTCCAATTCCATATCATCAAAAACATCGTATTCCGCTTTATTGCGTTTAATTAGCTCATAGTTGTTTCTGAAGGTGCTCTCGTTATCGTTGGAGATGAGGTCAGTATCTTCATTTCTCCAGGGAAAGAAAAGCATTACGTGCTCTCGAAAATAGTCGGATGGGGAAGAATTTAAACTAAATCGGACCCATCGGAGGATTAGGGCATGCTTACGGTTTTTTACAAACCCAGTCCCATCCAGCAGTTGGTAACTTTGTTCGCCTGCCAAATTTTCGTTATCTGGTTCCAAGTCCATCGGCTCTTCATAATCTTCGTTGGAAGGATTTGCTCGTGTATTTGACCTAGAAAATTTGTACCAAGCCGCAAATTCTGCAAGGCATACTGACTCTAATAACTCATGCCTTTGCACATATCGGTCGAGTAAATTTCGCTCAAAAATATCAGTTGAGTCTCCTGGAAGCTGTTCTAGTTCTCTGTTGGATCGAACTATGCGAACTCTTTTATCTGGATGGCAAGTGTTTATAAAAATATTTCCTTCACTAGCCTCAGACATGTGTAAGCCTAAAATATTGTAGGCAGCTTCTTGGGCTGATATCTCCGTAGCGTTTATAAATTTGCTCCCTAGGTGTTGCAACTTTCTTTTAATTGAAATGTTTCCGTGTTGCATTTCAGTCATTGCTTCCCGCATCAGTTGAGACACGCCGCGGTTGGATTTGTTAATGTAGTTAATTATGTAACTACAACAGGCATAAGCGTCTAAGATAAATTGGATATCCATGTTGGCTCTATGTAATTCTAAGATACTCTTATTATACGCATTTAACAACCTATCAGAAAATTGACGACGTAAAAATACCTGGGGCTTTTTTAAGCTGGATCTAACTGCAAGCTTGTACTCCTCAAATGTGCTTCCAAGTTGGGAAAGAAAATAATTAAAATCGTTGTAGGTCGCTGCTTCATCTTCAGGACAAGATTTTAAAATATTTTTAATTTTTCTAAACAACGCTTTATGAGTGTCAAGACTGGCTTCATTTTCTTCCAAAGGATATAAGATGAGAGTTTCAGGCATGGGAGGGTATGGCATATTGAAGCGGCAAAATTCCTGGCCTCGCAGTTCTCTTAAGCACGATGAACTATGCTTATGGCGCTGATATTGAATTACTTCTTGCAATTCAGGATCGTTTCCGCTGGTAGTAATAAACCTATCAATAAAACGTACTAATTCATCAGAATTTTCCGCTCCTTCGAGGTTTGGCGCTCCAGAAAGCCAGTACATTCCATGAGAGTGTGGAGAGCCTCTGTGCTGGAACTCGATCCTCCAATAATAATGTGTTAGGGTATACTCCCCAAATATTTCGGAGCTTTTGAATAATTTTAATAATTGACGGAACCTGTAGTCAAAGTAACGGGAGCAAGTTACTGGGTCGGATCGGATCAGTCGAGCTTTTTCGGTACTGGATAATGATGCAGCTTCCTCCTCATTTATTATTTTGTTATCTAACAAAAGAGAAAGAATAATCAAAAGTTCATTCCATTTTGTTTCAGCAGCAGAAAGGGTGATAAAAAATGTAGGCAAACCAAATTGTCTTATCATTGCTATGACCTTTTTCTTTTCTGCTTCCCAATGAGCAGGAGCTGAACGCAAACCTTTTAAAATATGATACCCGTCGTCATGCTGCACTAGTCTGTCAATAAAAGATTCATCCCTTACGTTTGCAGCAGTTACCGCACCTGATTTTTTTCGTAAGGCAATGGAAATGGAGTTTTGAATTCGCTGCATCTCATAAAATTTGTACATATAAAGGACTTTAGGAACAACTGCACAACGTCGATCGTAATATCGAATTTGGGACCTCGCTTTTTTTGCGTAGGTGGTCTTGGCCTTAAAAATTTCACCACAAGATATTGTTGGAAATGAAAGTTCTTCAGCATCGTCATCTAGGGTTAAATTTGTGGGACGGCGGCCTTCACCGGGAGCCAAAGCAATACGCTGAAAATCATTCCCGTTATTATTTTCTAATAGCGTTTCGTGACCACCAGGATTTAAATTTTCATCCTGTTGGTCGTTTGGTTGAGAATGTTGAAGGCGCAAAAGCTGTTCAACTTCTTCTCGGTCAGATTCATCTGCGATGAATGGTACTTCTTCGCTATCTCTCATTTCATTCAGCCAATCACCAATTAATGAGATATTGTGCTTTCTATACAGCTCTGTGTTTACTAAATAACGCACTGCTTCAAGCACTCTCGACGGACGAATTGTTTCCGTCATGAAATTATGGGAGTATTCTAACTTTCTCTTTAAGTGAACTTGGATAACATGTGTAGAATCAAAAGAGCGGGGGAGCGCACTTACTGTATCAGGTACAGAAATTGGGACATTAACTACAGCGCCTCTTATTCCGCATTGCCTTTCATATCCTAGGGATATAATGCGCATAAAGGGAATTCGGGGAGAAATGAGGCGCTCTTCAAGACATGTTAAATTTTTTGAGACACTCGGGAATCTCTGGAAAATCAAAACCATTACCAAGACACAGAGATGGTATTCTACCTTTGGAAACGGCCTGGCGACATGTGCTGCAAAATTTGTATTTGCCGGACGGACTGGGAAATTTACTACTTAAATAAAATGCGTTGCCTACATTCATATTCGGAAACTTAGACGATATAGTAAATTTGTTCAAAGCACTCACCTGAGATATAAACCAAGTCCCTCCACAGCATATGCAGCATTCAGTTGGTCCGTATTTGATGTTTTGTAGATACTGCTCCTTTGCTGACGCTCGGCTCCTTCGGCGTTGTTGTTCCCGTTGATCCTCTCTTTCGTCTGCGGAAAGTCCAGCTCTAGCATCCATGTTTCGTTGAGACTGTCGTGAAGATTCAGCCTGTCGATTCTCCGAACTGGTCCTATACGTCAAGAGTCGTTCCTCAGCCATTTCCCGAATCCGTTGCTCCCGAAGCCTCCTCTGTAGACGTGTTTCCCGTTGTTGCAATGTCCTGTTGTGTATCTGATGTTCCCGAGAAATGGGGTCGTTCCTGGCAATCCTGTGAGCTTCCGCGTCCCGCTCTCGCTCCGGTCCTCGATTTGCATCATTCGCTCTCCAGACAGCGCGGCTTGCAGTGTTTTGTGACTGCTCTCTTTGTCGTTCCTCAGAAATTGCCCGCATCCTTGCGTGTGCTGCAGCATCCCGTGTACGCTCGGGTGCTCGGTTAACCTCTGCCGCTCTCCAGGTAGCATGATCGGCAGTATTTCGCAACTGCTCCCGTCGTCGTTCCTCGGAGTTCGCCCGTGTCCTTGCATGTGCTGCAGCATCCCGTGTACGCTCGGGTGCTCGGTTAACCTCTGCCGCTCTCCAGGTAGCATGATCGGCAGTGTTTCGCAACTGCTCTCGTCGCCGTTCCTCGGAGTTCGCTCGGGTCCGCGCGCGCGCTGCAGCATCCCGTCTACGCTCGGGTCCTCGGTTTTCCTCTGCTAGTCTCCAGGTAGCATGATCGGCAGTGTTTTGCAACTGCTCTCGTCGCCGTTCCTCGGAGTTCGCTCGGGTCCGCGCACGCGCTGCAGCATCCCGTGTACGCTCGGGTCCTCGGTTTTCCTCTGCTAGTCTCCAGGTAGCACGATTGGTAGTGTCCCGCAACTGCTCCCGTTGCCGTTCCTCGGAGTTCGCTCGGGTCCGCGCACGCGCTGCAGCATCCCGTCTACGCTCGGGTCCTCGGTTTTCCTCTGCTAGTCTCCAGGTAGCACGATCGGTAGTGTCTCGCAACTGCTCCCGTTGCCGTTCCTCGGAGTTCGCTCGGGTCCGCGCACGCGCTGCAGCATCCCGTGTACGCTCGGGTCCTCGGTTTTCCTCTGCTAGTCTCCAGGTAGCATGATCGGCAGTGTTTTGCAACTGCTCCCGTTGCCGTTCCTCGGAGTTCGCTCGGATCCGCGCACGCGCTGCAGCATCCCGTGTACGCTCGGGTCCTCGGTTTTCCTCTGCTAGTCTCCAGGTAGCATGATCGGCAGTGTTTTGCAACTGCTCCCGTTGCCGTTCCTCGGAGTTCGCTCGGGTCCGCGCACGCGCTGCAGCATCCCGTGTACGCTCGGGTCCTCGGTTTTCCCTCTGCTAGTCTCCAGGTAGCATGATCGGCAGTGTTTCGCAACTGCTCTCGTCGACGGTTTTCGGAGATAGCTCGAGTTCGTGCCCGCGCTGCAGCGTCCCGTTCGCGTTCGGGCTCACGATTTTCCTCTATAGTCCTGCGAGCTGCATGGCTGGCAGTATTTAGGGCCTGCTGCCGTCGTCGTTCTTCAAAATTTTCCCTGGTATTGGCGTAAGCTGCGGCGTCCCGTACACGTTCAATAGCTCGAATTCGTGCACTACGCCTTCTCAGAGCGAGGGCAGCAGTTTCTCGTGCTCGAATTTCTGCTACCACATCGATATTCGTAGAGCGAGTCAAGGCAATATGCTGGGCATTTCTGGTCCTTATCTGAGACGAATTTTGTGCATATCGATCTCGGCTACGAGCAAGCGCAGCTTGCCTACGCTGTTCTTGCGACAAAGAAGATTTACGTGGCATTCTCTGGAATTGGCTGTTAAAAAAAATTGGAAGAAAAAATACATAGCGAATGTTTGATTAGACCACATTAATAAAAGTGGTATTAATGAATGGGTTATGGCTAAGTCCTAGTAGAATTAACTTCCACTTCAAACTGTATACAAACGAATGACTTACCAAATCAAATATTTCCAAGATTTGTTTTGTTGTTTTAACCACTTCAACTTTTCACTTCTACACAAACGTTTAAAAAAAACTCGCACTGTAAAAAATACTGCACCACTTGTATAAGTTGTAACTCGGCAACTGTCAATCACAGACTAATCCGCAGCTTAGGCGTACGCGTCAATAAATACTCGTAAGTTGGTGATTTACCTGTTAATTTGGTTATCCTTTTCTTTTTCCCTACATACAGGTAGTGCACGTGTCGATGATGCAATTTTACGACATTTGGTAACCCTTTTTAGAAGGGTCTTAGGTAAATTAGGTCGCTTGTGCACTGTAATAAATGTGCAGGTGTGCGCACCTGATACCTATTGTTAATATTGCGTAATTTTAAGAAAAATTAAAAATAACCAGGTATATAATTTCTACAAAATACCTTCTAAATATAAGGAGTTTTTCAAGAGGAAGATGCGATCCGTTTTTGAAATAAACATCAATAACTTAGGCAGGTCCACCAATAATTGTATAATGCGATAATTCAGATTATTTCTATATTTTGATCATTCTTGTTATACTATTATATATTAAGAAGTCCTCAGATTTTAAATTACCATTGTTGATTATACAAAAACCGTCATAGCTTCGATGCTGTTAGCCTTTATATATTTTGTTCGACATATTTGATGTCTGCAAGGGTATATAAGCTTCGGCTTGCCGAAGCTAGCTTCCTTTCTTGTTTTTTATAAAATTTAAATTCGAGATTGAAGAGTAACAAGAAAACACCACCTGCCAAAACGCATAACGTTCTGAGGCCCTTTACATTGTACATTGAGGTGTTCGATCTGAGGTAAAGACGAAAGTTTTGCCAAATGATTAAAAGATTTAATAAGAAACAAGTTTTTTCGGAGTCAAATCTTTTACAGCTGTATACAGCTATATGAAATACTCCTCAGATTTTAATGAAAATCGTTAGACAACTCTATAATGCAACAAGAAAGGAAGCTAGCTTCGGCAACCCGAAGCTTATATACCCTTGCAGTCATCAAATATGTCGAACAAAATACATAAAGGCAAAACAACATCGATGCTATGACGATTTTTCTATTAATTTTCCACATTTTTGACTTTTGTTCATATGGCAGCTATATAATATAGTCGTCCGATTTTGATTAAATTTAATTCGTAATTCAAGAGTTGTTAGAAAACTTTATATTCCAAAAATCATGCTTATCTAATAAAAAACAACGATGTTATCATTATATTTCTGTTATTTCTATATAGATTTTTCGATCTTTCCTATGGTAGCTATAAGATATAGCTGTCCGATTTTTATGAAACTTTTTTCTCAATATTAGGGTTGTTAAAAAACTTGATATTTAAAAAATCATGCTCGTGGGATAAAAAACAACGATGTTATCAATTTATTTCCATTAATTCTATATATATTTTTCGATCTTTCCTATGGCAGCTATATGATAGAGTTGTCCGATTTTGATAAAATTTAAACCGAAATACAATTGTAGTTAAAAAATGCCATATGAGAGAAATCAAGTCGATCTGATAAAAAACAACGGCGTAAGATTTTTTTATTTCATTCCCTTGTATTGGAGCTATCCGATATAGTCGACCGATCCAGCCCGATCCCACTTATATACTGCGTGCAATAGCTCCACAACTTTTGGGAAAGTTTCAGCAAGATAGCTTCAAAACTGAGAGACTAGTTTAGGCAGAAACGGACAGGAGGACAGACGGACAGACAGACAGACGGACAGACGTACAGACGTATTTCGACTCAGATCGTGATGCTGATCAAGAATATATATACTTTATGGGGTCTGAGGTGTCTCCTTCACTGCGTTGCAAACTTCTGGCCAAAATTATAATACCCTTTGCTCTGCAAGGGTATAAAAATCATGTTTGTCTGATGAAAAATAAATATGTTATAATTTTATTTTCTTTAATTCTATATACAGTGGTTCCGATGGACGAACTTATATTATTATGTGTGGAGAAAGCCCAGCAGGTGTTGGAAGGCTTCAGTTTATTGAGTCAACAATGGACAAAATGGTTTACCTCAACATACTGAAAGATAATTTGATCCAAAGCGCCGAGGATTTGGGTATAAAGGAATCATTTCGCTTTTACCAAGACAACGATCCCAAGCATACCTCGGGGATCGTTCAAACTTGGCTCATATACAATTGCCCCCGATCGCCAGATTTAAACGTCATTGAAAACCTGTGGTCTATTTTGGATACGAATATTCGCAAAAGGCAGATATCGAACAAAAACTATCTTAAAGTTGCCTTGATGGAGGAGTGGTCCAAAATAATAATACATAATAATAAATAATATCTGCTTTAGTTAAAAAGTCATTCTCACTTAAATTTGAATATATGTACAAGGTGGGTCAAATAAGCTATGAGCCATTGTAGATTTTTTTGGTCCTTCCTATGGTATATGATATAGTTTTAAAATTTTTTTTTTACAATTTTTTTTTTATTTTTTTCTGAATGACCAATATGTCGAGAACATTGGGTAAAATTTTGAGTCAATTAAAGTCAAACTAACGGAGTTACAGCGTTTTAATCAACCGTATTTGGACGTATTTTCACGTATAAAAATACTTTGAATCGATTTTGCCGAAGACGTTATTTTGAAAGTCGGTGAACATCAGAACTCAAAATCTACTGAACCGATCCTTTTCAAATTTTTAACACAAATTCTCAATATAAATACGCAGGTAATCAGGAACAGTTTTTTTTAATTTTGAATTTTTTTTCTATTTTTAAAAAATAAATTAACAGCGATTTTTTAAGCTAAAATCGCACTTTTCACTTTCAAGTGCTCCCAAAAATAGACAAAAATAAATTAAAAAAAACTCTTCCTGATTACCTCGGGAAATTCATTATCTTTACAACGCATATCACATTTTATTTTTAAGATGATCCGTTAACGCCCTATGATGTTCACCGCAAAACAACTTTTTCTTTAGGCGCTTCGGAAGATTAACCGCCACAGACTTATTTCCTAATATTTTTTAATAATTTTTTTTCTAATACTCTACAAAAGTTAAACAATAACATGTAATTAAGCTCAATAAAATAAACTTACTTATTTCGCCGCAAAAAAAAATCAAACATGGCCCTGTTTTTGGCCTTTAAAACCTTACCCCCCTTAAAAAGTACTGTTATATGACAATGAGTATTAATTGTTCCGCAATGTTTGGTTTTTACCCAAAGCTGCCCTTCAGGACTCGCTCCCATATTGTTCCCCTTTCAAAATATGTTTGTGCAATATTACATGTTACGCCTTGTATGTGCTTGCTGCAATAATTGCAACAAGTATTTTTCTTAAGCACACAAGGGCTAACGTTTTGAGAAAAAATCGTCTGCGTACATCCTCTTACTTTGAAAACCCGAGCGCACTGAGCCATAGGGGAAAAATCCCGAACAATTCTGCAGCTGCTGAGACTACCTGGCACTATGTTGAATTTGACCCGTTTTTGTGGCCAAAACTCATTTTTCGCGAGTATGCAAATTTTCGTTTTTTTAATGTTATCATGTTGAGAAATGATCAAATTGCGATATTGTATACCTTAAATGTTAACTTAACAGTTTAATGTTAAAAAAAACAGCTGTTAAAGTCAGCTGTTGCAAGCGGACACCACGTGCTGTGTTGATTGGTAAATTTGCAGTGCAATTTCAAATTGGCATATCTCTGAAAAAGAAACATAAAATAACAAAATTCAAAATGAATATGAATTCTTCAGGTTAGTACTATGTGTTGATACTAATATGTTGCGTGTTTTGTTCGTATTTTTCTAAAAATTTGTATATTTAGCAAGTGTTGTCCCCTCGTCACTTTAGGAAAGAAAGTTGAACTTTCCAAAAGGTTTTAAAAAAAGGTTCAAATTGTATCAGTGAGTGTCCATATACATGTTGTAGATTTATCAATTCTGAATTCAAAATATATAAGCTCAATATGCGTTTTTTGCTGTTTTCAGCGTAATTTGAATTATTAGGGAGCAACATCTTGATCAGCAATGCAGAACTGCTAGAAGTGTGGCGTAAGCAAGGGAGTTTTTGCGAGAAACGAAATGCCGTATACACTTTCTTAACAAAAAATATTGAAGACGGCGTTTTGGAAAAAAATGTTCATTATTTAAACGAGAAAGCCAAAACATTTTCTGCAAATTTATGGCGAAATTGGCAAAAAATGCTTTAGGAAGTTGGAGACGTTTAAAAACAGATATTCGAATTGGATGAAAGGTTACATGAGCCTTACTTTAACTAGAGAAGAAGCCAAAGGAAAGGAAACAAAAAGACCAGTGGGACGTCCAAAAATGGCATTCAATATAAAAGGTAATAGAGCTCAAAGAAGGCAAGCAGCCGACCTCTTCGCGGGACAAAAACATAACGCAAGATTGCTGACTCAAGCGGCAAGCATAGCTGCTCGTAGGCGCGGGCTTGTTGATCTTGCTGTCCTATTAAGATTACTTGCGTTAAACCCTGGAAAAGCCGTCCCTATTCGCAAAATGATAAGGAAGCCCGTGGTAAAGCCTTTGCGATCTTCCGCTGAAGAGGCGTTGGCTTTGATTTTGGATCAAGGTTTCACAACTGACCAATATTGCGCAATTCGAGAGGATGCAAAATGCAGGAAAGCCAATATATATCCCAATTGTAAGTGAAAAGAAAAAAGACTGCCGACCAGACAATATTGTTGTAACGGACACCGTTGCAAAAAGTTCTTTGCAAGATCTATTGAACCACACAACAAGTCGAATAGTGGATTATCAAAAAGAGGCTATAGCAACGGCACTGAACATGCAGCAGTCTGACTTTTTATCTGCCGAATTGATAAGTAGTTATGGCTTTGATGGCAGCACGGGACAAGCTAACTATAATCAGGCTTACACTAACGGCCAGTCCCAAGATGCAGACTCTTCACTTTTTGCCACGACAGTTATGCCTCTTCGTCTGATCGATTCGTCCTGCAATATATTGTGGAACAACCAAACTCCGCAGAGTATACGGTTTTGCAGACCTTTAAAGCTGCAGTTTCTTAAAGAATCCACAAAAGTTATCGAAGATGAGAACATACGTATGAAAAGGGAAATAAGTGCTTTAAATTTTATTAAAATAAATCTTAATAAAAGGCAATGCGTATATGTGAGGTTTAGCTTGTATTTGACTGTGATTGATGGCAAAGTGCTAAATGCCCTTACAAATACAAAATCTTACCAAGCTTGCCCAATCTGCAATGCGACACCTAAAGATTTTCTTGGAAACAAAAACTTTAAGAGCATGCAATTCGTTCCCATTATCCACAATGTGAAACACGGGTTAAGTCCACTACATTGTTGAATTAGGTTTTTCGAATTCGTCCTTCATGCTGGATATAAAATGGATGTGAAGAAATGGCGAATATCTATCCAAGAGGATAAAAGCATTGTGTTGGAAAAAAAAAACATTCAGCGATAATATTGGAAAACACTGTTCTTCCAGTGGGTTATTTTGGTGAAGAAGCAGCTGAATCAAGGAATAAAATATATAAATCCGACAGACTCCACCATGCAAGGAAAAACAGCCGAATAAATAATCTTACAGATGTTTTCCACAGAGCAATGGATACTTCCGACCCCATAATTTCATCTTTAAATTTGAAAAGGCGGATCCAAAAGCACAAGAGACTTGCTTTGCCATCAGAAGTCATCCAGCTGTTGGCTTGTGAAATTGAATCTCCAGATGAGTTGAGATGAGTTGACACGCCCACTTTTCTAAAATACGTTCCTATAGTAATAACCTTCATTATACAAGAAACCTGCATTCAAAAATCTTGTTAATTTCAAAAATTTTAATTTTGGCCACAAAAACGGGTCAAATTCAACATAGTGCATGGACGAGACCTTGTCTAATTGTACCATGATTATACCATGGTCGTATCACGCACAGTGTCATAGAGCGAAAGGTGACAGATAGCTATAGTGAGAAAGATTGAACGAAAGAGAGAATAAGGGATATTGAGAAATAATACACGCTATATTGGTTTGTGTATTCGTTTACTAGTTAATTATTAGAACTTTAGATGGCAAATCTGTCGCATAACATCATTTGCAGTAAACGCAGATTTATCAGCTATTTACAATATTATTAACACCTACCATATGCAGTGTATACACAGTGAGTTTAATTTTTAAATAAACTTTATGAATAATATTTTGTGATAAATTTTAAAGTCGTCCTGTACTAAGCAGTTACTCGAAGTAAATAATATATCTGTTATCTTTTTGTTTAGTTACAATTTTTAGGCTAATTGGTTAGAAGGTTAGGTAGTTTTAATATTTACAAATAACATGTTGCATTTCAACTTACCACTCGTCAATTAATAATTTAATAAATCGTTTTCTATAAAATATAAATATTTGATGAATTCGCTCTTCTAAATTTTAAGTTCAGAAACAAAATTTATTAAACTTTTAATATTTGAATGACAATTAAAATCCTAACATATTTTCCTTTTTCCCTTTTGTTGAGTTAGCGAGCTTTTTCACTAAATAATTTTTGGCAAGAGAACACAAAGAGTTGGTTTTATAAATTTTATTTAGTTAACTCCAATGGCAATTATAACAAAGTATTTTTAAGCGTTATACATAGTTCAGTTTATTTCAAATTCACTTATGTTTGTTAAATACAATTGTTTATTTATTAGCGGCACGAGGGCGATTCACAATAGTGTTTAGTTATTATGTTAAGAGAATAAAAAAGGGTGTTATTTTAGACAGACAGACAGACAGACGGACAGACGTACAAACGTATTTCGATTCAGATCGTGATGCTAATTAAGAATAACATATATATACTTTATTGGGTCTAAGGTGTCTCCTTCACTGCGTTGCAAACTTCTGACTTAAATTATAATACCCTTTGCTCTGCAAGCGTATACAAATTAAGCTAGAACATGTTTCAAAATATTTTTGATTAAGTATTTCAAGATCGTTTAAAGGAAAGACAAAAAAATAAGATTCTATTTTTTCAAGGAAAAAAATTTGCTTTTTAAGACGTAACTGGCGCTCGTAAGCATAAAGTTTCCACATACGTGCCCTCCATCAGCGATGGCGGGAGGCTAAAAAGGACAAATTGAAATAACTAAAATTTTGTAGTGGCGCCTAATCTTGAAAACCTGTTTGAGTTTTTGTATTTTGACCTGCTACGACGTGGGGCAGAAACATGTTTAATCTAAACACATTCCCTCTGGCCTTCCGAACGTTAAGTTCTGTGGGCATGTGGTAGCCTTCTATCATTATTACATGGAAATCAATATTTATTTGTGGATAATGGTATCCCAGTTTGCTTCGTTCCAGGTAAGCCTGCGACCCATTCTCTTCCTGTACTTCCTGTCCTGGCTTGGTCCGCCCCTCCCCTTTGATGTTTTGGGACGCGCTGACCGAACGCGGGGAAGGAGAGCATCGAATGGGCTTGTGCGATGCGATGGAGCTAATGGTAAATTGAATATCCTGGATGTCCCGTTCATCCCTTAAACAAATTTGGTCAATAAATTTTCACAAATATTGAGGTTGACAAGAGTCTCTGTCATCGCCCTCAGTCGCGCATTTACTCCACTACCAATACAAATGGGGCATTAGGGCACACCTTCGCAGCTCAGAATCCGTGCTTAAGGATTATACTCGTACATTTCATTTTAACCTGCTGGCACTAGCTCTGCTTAGCTACTTTTAGTTTCGGTCCAGGCAATAGCCTTCGAATTTAATGTGCTCCCAACCAATAAACTGAGAATGGGTAGTTTAATGTGGGCCTGTAGGTTTATTTCTGTATTCTGTGGATTGCCGTGGAATTGTTTCTCGGCATTGTTTCCTTTTGAAAATCAATATTTTTTGGTTAAAAAAAATGTTATACAAGGAGTCAGTAGTTGGCCATCACTGTGAACTTGTAAAAAGTAATGCCTTCCGGATTGATTCTTGTGATAAACCTATCTTTCGGCTTGAACAAGCCTAAATTTTCTGTACTGTTGAACAAGTCCTATAAATGCTTGTTTACGTTATCAATGGTTTCTTAAATTGAATCGAACATACCATGACATTATAGCCCATGCGACTCTTAAGGCCGAGTCTGTGCAAAGGTACCTCGAATTTCTGAGGGCATAAAGGACATAAGGCATATCCCCCTTGGTTGACGAATGCTACTGCAAATGAGTTGTCGCCAACGTCGTTCATTGGATTTACGGATCGAACCCAGACCTACGAGCCAATCTTTATTTAATGCACAAGATGAGTTAAATTGTATGTTTCACCTGAAAGTTTTGCACCTTTAGAACCATCTTTCCAGGCTGCCCGAGCGAGTCCTGGTCAATCGCAATTATATCCCGGTTTTGAAGTAGTTGTTTTATTTCCGGACGAACAGTTTCCAAGTCGTTGGTCATAATCAATGGTGCGCCCATTACCGCCCATATTGCCAGCTGCACCCGGCTAGCGTCGTAACTTAGACGAAAGTTTCCCAGGACGAGCTGAGGGAATGGATACAAAACAGACCATAAGATGTTCCATACCGTAGGATGATTTGTTCACCATGTCTGGGTCATTCCAGCGACCAGGGCCGGCATTCGCAATTAGAACGTCCTGTTTATTGGAGTAGCGCGACATTATCTTTATCACCGATGCAAAGGAGTCCTGCACATCCGCTGCGAACCTCCAAAGGTTGCAGTGCTTCGCGATCAAAGCATAGTCTGGCTAAGAGAAAAAGCAGGCTAGTACTTTGAGGGACAGAAAACTGAAAACATACCTTTGACTTGTAAAAGGGCCAACTGCAGGAGTACACCATGGGCTTGCCCGTCAGGTTCATGGCCATTCCAAAGTCGGGGTATCCCCTGTCTATATCTTCTTCAGTGGCGTAGCAGCCGTCCATCTTGACATAGTCGACGCCCCAGCTCGCAAATGTCTGCGCATCCAGTTCAAAATGCCTGGCAGCTCCGGGTCCCCGAAACATGCAGGTCTTCTCTCCCACATCATGATAAAGTCCGAATTTGAGCCCGTTGTAATGAATCTGTACAAAAGCAAAGTGAGCTCCTCATTGACTTTCCAGGGGGCGAAACGTCTACCCACGTAATCGCCAAGCACACGCATTCCACTGGGAAAACGATTCAAATTGGGCTGAAGCTCGTGAGTGGCTCGGTCCCGAGAGGCCTCCATCCAACAGTCGTCGATAATCAAGTATTGATATCCCACAGCAGCGTAACCCTCGGATACCAGGAGGTCGGCAGTACGCCTGATTAGCGCTTCACTATCAATTAAAAAAGATAAGAAAAGACGACTCAAGGCTCCGAAAATCATCCACCTGATGCAGTCTCTGGGGAACAGTTCACAGTTCGTCATGCAACGAAACCTCTCAAACGTCATCCAGCCCATTGGAGGAACCAACGCCAGACCGTTCTCTAATCCATGAACAGATTGAAAGGCCCCGCAACTCAAAAACAGAATCAAAACTATTTCCAAATGCGATTTGGGGACCAACATCTCGAGTTAAACGCGTCAAGAAGCGCTATGACGCTGGTGTGAAATTGATTTAATTGGCACGAGGCTGGCGTATCTAATTTTTTTAAAAAGTAAATAAAGTAATAAATGCTTATGCTTTTGTTTAGACAAATATTTTCGTAGAAATTTTGTTACCCCTAAAGTTTTATTTTTGAAAAGCTTTGAAAAGTATAACTCAACGATGCTATGATTAAAGCATTCGTAAATCCCAAATACATTATTAATCTGGAGATTTTGATACAAATCAGACTAACCTAAGCTAGTCGCGCAATTAAATGCAAGTCTAATATAAAGTTTAAAGTTTGAACACATACTCTGCATTTCTAAAATTTAATTTAATTATACCGACTTTGTTGCCGAGAAAGACGGTTCTTTCAGCCTTCATTTATAGCAACCACAAAAACGAGAAAGGAAGCTAGCTTCTTTAATTATTATTATTATAATTTTATCCAGAAGCTTACAACGCAGTGAAGGAGACACCTCAGACCCCATAAAGTATATATATTCTTGATCAGCACCACGAGCAGAATCAGAATACGCATGTACGTCTGTCCGTCTGTCCTCCTGTCCGTTTCTACGCAAACTAGTCTCTCAGTTTTAAAGCTATCTTGCTGAAACATTTCATAATTGCACGCCGTAGGAATCGAAAAAAAAATTTTATTAAGGCAGACTCACCTTGTGGGAAAAAAAATCGATTCTTATATATGCTCAAAAAATGTGCTCAAAAACTTTATTATCCAAAAATATTGAAAACTGTTTATTTGAGAAAATAATTAGTGAAAAAAACTCGAAAATCGTAATTTTTTTCAAAAGCTAAAAACTTTTGCAATTTTATTTTATTTTTCTGATCCTAGTTCATTTTATGCACAGTACTATACACTTTGAGAATCTTTTTGGTTTTTGTGTTTCTGATTATCCATTTTGGTTGAATCACTTCCGTAAGCAGGATACCTCCTCGCCGACATGCCGCCACTGAGGAACGCCCTCTCCCGCCCCTTATTTTTATTTTTTCAATTTCATAATTTTTTTTTCGCAAAATAAATGTGTTTCAAATACAGAAACAAATTTCCACTTTTTATCTTAAACCGTTTTCTCAAAAAAAAATTTTTTTTAAGTGCCAGTTTTCGGCTTCACAAGGTGAGAACCTGCCTTAAAAACCGACAACGTTATCATATAGCTGCCATAGGAAAGATCGAAAAATCTATATAGAATTAACGGAAATAAAATGATAACATCTTTATTTCTCATCAGAAAATCATGATTTTTGGAATATAAAGTTTTCTAACGACTCTTGAATAACAAATCAAATTTCATCAAAATCGGTCAACTATATCATATAGCTGCCATATGAACAATAGTCAAAAATATGGAAAATTAAAAGAAATGTTGTTTAGCCTTTGTGTATTCTGTTCGAAATATTTGCGGACTGCAAGGTTTCTTTCTTGTTTTTGAACTTTCCAATAGCAGCTAAATGATATCCGAATTTGAAAAAAAAAGTTTTAGCAAGATAGCTTTAAAACTGAGAGCCTAGTTTCCGTAAACACAGACAGGAGGACAGATGAACAGACGGACAGACGTACAGACGTGTTTCAATTCAGGTCGTGATGCTGATTCAGAATATATATACTTTATGGGGTCTGAGGGGTCTCCTTCACTGCGTTGCAAACTTCTGACTAAAATCATAATACCCTTTGCTCTGCAAGGGCAAAGCAGACCTAGGACGACTTGTTTGTTTTCCCCTTAAGATATGCAAAACTCGACAGAAGGTCGCCGCCGCAACTCTGGAAAGTGACGGAAAACAGAAAATCCAGAAATGTTGGGCGCCCACGAAACGATTATAGCAGGATACCAGCATGGAGGGGAAATTCGCTCCAAGTCCAATAAAAATCAAAATAGACGGGGAGGTGGCTACAAGCTACAGAAATTAGTCGTAAGGCGATAATTTAAATTTATATTTCTGAGCCTTCCGCTTCACTCCCATTCAGTTTTTATGGCGGTGGTAACATGGGACAACAAAGAGAAAACAACCGAATAAAGAGCAAACAACATGAGATCTGAAAAAATTAGGCAAGCTATGTTTGCCGCTTTTTGCGGAGAAATTAAAACAAACTTGCGTTCACCAGCGCCAATTCAAGCTCACAGATGTTCCAGCTGTAAGCGAGGAAGAGCGAGAGAGCAAATGGAAAGGAGCTTGAAATGAAAAGACCGCCTGCTACGGGACGCGGCTGAATAAAATATGAACGCGAGCCAAAGTTTGGAAACACCTTTCATGGCTTCACTCGGAGATTACGGCGGAAAACATATCGCGGAAGCGCCGCCCGGATTTATACTACTGTTTGCCCCCTTCAAATGTTTCTTGCAGATTTTATTTGTTTTGAATTTTCTCAAGTGCTTAGTTAAGTTGCCTTTGTTTTTCATTTTTTTCTGCTCCTGCGCTTTGTCTTCTGCACACTCACAACATTTCTCAAAATAACATTAAATGTCCCATAAAAATCTGGAGACTTGAAAAGTAGTAAATATAATTAAACCTTCATCTTAAAAAAATAATTTGTATATCCTTGCAGAGCAAAGGGTATTATAATTTCAGTCAGAAGTTTGCAACGCAGTTTGCAAGCCGAAGTTAGCTTCCTTTCTTGTTTAAATTTGCCATTCCCACTTTTTTGTAACCCAAGGTTTTTGCTCAAAAGTTGATATCTTGAAAACTATTAAAGATAAAATACAGATTATGTTGGCCATATGTACTACTTGCAACATCTACACAACTTCAAGTAAAGTTTAGCCGAAAAGGTTTTAAAACTGAGAAACTAGGTTGATGTTTTTGATTAAGAAAAGACTTTATGGCATCTGAGGGGTCCTTCGACACAAACCTCTGACTGAAAGGTAAATATCCTCTGCAGGAGTATTAAAATCGAATATTTTTTCGGGCTCACTTGGACTGTATATTAGACAATTTTTTTTCGCACACTGAAAATAGAATGGAATACGTATTGTAGAAATTTCACAAATAATATTTTATCCTTATCACCTTATCACATAAGTACTAAATAAGAGCCTTGAAAGCCAATATTACATTTTTTTCAAATTTGTTTTTATGTTTTTCTTCTTATTTCCCAGAAACCAACACCCAAGAAGCTCAAAAGATTATCTGCTCAGATAAGTTAGAATCAATGGTCCAATATTAAGATGGTTTGATTTTGTCAGATTTTTTGGTAGGTCGGCACTGAATTTGTGACGCAAAGTTAAGTTCTTTGTACTGTCGCACCATTTGCGACAAAAAAACAAAATATTTCTAAAGAAAATAGTTTGGTTTTTGCTAAAGCAAGATTGGCTGACGCGACTTTATTCAGCAATATAATAATATTAAATCTGGTTAATCAGGAAATTTTAAAACCTTGATCCCACAACATTTCCATCGTGTAAACTACTCGCGATACCATAACATTCGGAAAAACAAGCTCCCCCGATATTCGTTAAAACCTTACTTGGTGCAGCATCTGCCAGAGGGCACAACGGAAATTTTTAGGTTTTCCGTTTGTGAAAACTACATATTATGCCAATATAACCCAAAAAAAAAACACATAAAAACCTTCGTTAAATGAAACTGGTATTCACGAATACAGAAGCGTATCCCTTTATTAGCGAAAATAAAGAGCATTAGTGCTCTTTGACGCATAACATATAACCCTTTACTTAAGTAAATAATGTCATATAGAAATTCCAACTGCTAGTGAGTGTGAAAGTCGGCGTGGCTCACGCCATTCCTGCGTATTAATTACCAGAAGCCAAGTAATCAACCAAATAATTTGGTTACCACAAAGTTCCGCTTTACCATACTTGCTTTAAAGATTCTTTCGCTGCGTATTCACCATTAGAATCTGCTTGTTTCAATATTCTAGTTCTTAAAATTTTCAAGATGTTAAAGCTCAAACACGTCTTCATCCAAATGTATTGTTAAAAGTTTTGTAACATAAAAAGCGAGGGCTCCCCCGATTTTCGTGGTTTGTGGGCGTTGCGTAGTAGTGGGCGTTGCATAACAAGTTATTTTGGTGCAACCTTAACTGGGAAAGAAGCTCGTGGACCGTGGCCTTGTGCATCAGCAACTTGCCAGCAGAGCCTATTGTTGTGCACGTAATATACATAAAGCTGAAGCTATTTGTACCATAAATTTAAAGAGCTAACGTAAATCTTAGTGGCAATTATGTGTTTGGCAAACGCGCCGTATATGTAACGCGATTCTGATGGGTTCATAACTCATCTGCTTGCTTACCCAAGGCAGAGCGTGCCCAGTCTAAGGAACAGCCAAAACAGTCTACAACGCGCATCTTGGAGTTGTCTAAAAAGGCTGCTCGACAATTAGAATGCTCGTAGGATAGGGTCGGGGAATGACCGGCTAAGGAATTTAGATAGCTGTAATTTATCACGTTGAGATTGCAGCTTCGCATTCGCACGCAGGCGAAAAGGAGATAAGTCGCCATCCCAGCGGCTTCCGGCTTTGTTATTTGGGCTTTGGAGCCCGGACTGGGGATGGGTAGGACTCGGAATGGAAAAGGCTTAAACCACCCGCTGCGAGGTTGGGAAAAGAATAAAAGTAAGTACTACTGCAAGGCCCAGGGAGGGGGCTTGCGCAATTAAAAGCCCGATTAAAAACGCTCCCTTGTAGGCCAATTTTAGGGCCAGGTATAAGGTGAAAGGATTTATGAATTGCTTTACCATCAGTTGTAATGTTGATAAAAGTTAATTTATGTACGGAGTTTAATAAAGGCGAACCAAGGCCCATAAGGAAAAGTTAGAGTGTAAAGTAGACGAAAATGGGATGAAAATAAAAAAAATTTTTGAAAAAATAAGCATGATAATAAAAGCTTTTCTTGAAAAATACCTTTTTATAAATTAAATAAGTAATAAGGTTGTGGGTAAAACTCAAATCTTAAGTAACAGCAAATTTACTTGTTGTTCCTGAGATGAATATCATGTCCGATATTAGATTAGGCAATGTGAATTTAATTAAATGTTTAAGAGCCACTATATCAATGCCATATTAATATTCTTTATTTTTTTAGGTGGTTCTATGGCAACCTTATGATAAACTCGTTGTACATACCCGCAATAAAAAAACTTATTTTGGTAACGATAGCGAATACATACCGTATTTCGTCGAAAATATCTTATCCACTTTTAACAAGAAAGGAAGCTAGCTTCGGCAAGCCGAAGCTTATATACCATTGCAGTCATCAAATATGTCGAACCAAATACATAGGGGCCAAACAACATTGAAGCTATGATGCTTTTTCTATGGATTTGGTATATTTTCAACAATTGTTCATATGGCAGCTATATTGATCAAATTATTTCGTGATTTAAGAGTCGTTAGAAAACTTTATATTCCAAAAATCATGCTTGTCTGATGAAAAATAACGATGTTATAATTTTATTTCCCTTATTTCTATATAGATTTTTCCTATGGCAGCTATATGATATAGTTATCCGATTTTGATAAAAGTTTATCCAAAATTCAATAGTAGTTCGAAAATGCCATCTGGAAGAAATCTAGTCGATCTGATCAAAAACAACGGTGTAAGAATTTTGTATTTCATTCTCTCGTATTGGAGCTTTCCGATATAGTCGTTCCGACTTTTATACTGCGTGCAATAACTACACAACTTTTGGGACAGTTTCAGCAAGATAGCTTTAAAACTGAGATAGTAGTTTACATAGAAACCGACAGGAGATCGTGATGCTGAACAACCATATATGTACAGCCTTAGGTGTCTCCTTCAGTGCGTTGCAAACTTCTGTCTGAAATTATAATACCCTTTGCTCTACAAGGGTAAAAATAACAATATCCCATTTATACACCATTGAAGGGGTATTATAATTTCAGTCAGAAGTTTGCAATGCAGTGAAGGGGACACCTCAGACCCCACAATCTATATATATTTTTGATAAGCATCACGTTCCGAATCGAAAATATATACTATATATCTACTATCTATATCACTACCTACATGGATATAAAATAAATTTTGATATTTGTAACGTAATCGATCTTAGCTCCAAGTACAATTTTGAAGGATACGTGTGCCACTGTTTGCTTTTCTCTCGATTTCAAGAACGCTTTATAAGAACGGAAAGGCGTTTGCAAAATAAATGTTGACTTGTTTTTCATTTGTTAAAGCAAATATTAGGGGTGGGGTGTATCTTTCGTTTAGAGAGATGATTAATAAAGCCGCATAAGGAAAATCACACTCGGGGATATCATTTCCATGTGCGCAAATACAATAGAAGTCATTATAGATTTTATTGTAATATTTTATATTCATACAAGTTTTTCATTGGCTTCTCATCCATCTTGAAACCTTTGTGGTTATCATATCTCCCAATGAATGCTTCAGATACAATCTTGCAAAGCTCCCTTTAAATCCGCTTGTGTAGCAACATCAAAATCCCGAACATATGAGCTCAAAACGTATTCTCATAAACCAAAAATATATTATTATACTGTGGTTTTTCTTACCTCCAAGAGTGAATAATTAATCTAAGAAACAAGAAAGGAAGCTAGCTTCGGCAAGCCGAAGCTTATATACCCTTGCAGTCATTAAATATGTCAAACAAAATACATAAAGGCTAACAACATCGAATCTATGACGATTTTTCTATTATTTACCATATTGTTCATATGACAGCTATATGATATAGTCGTCCGATTTTGATCAAATTTAATATGTAACTCAAGACTCATTAGAAAACTCTATATTCCAAAAATCATGATTGTCTGATGAAAAACAACGAGGTTATAATTTTATTTCCGTTATTTCTATATAGATCTATAGATTTTCGATCTTTCCTATGGCAGCTATATGATATAGTACTCCGATTTTTATGAAATTTTTTTCTCGATTTAAGAGTATTTCAAAAACTTGATGTTCCAAAAATCATGCTCGTGGCATTAAAAAAAACGACATTATAATTTTTTTTCCATTATTTATATATATATATTTTGATCTCTCCTATGGCAGCTATTTGATAGAGTTATCCGATTTTGATAAAATTTAATCCGAAATCCAATAGCAGTTAGAAAACGCCATCTGGAAGGAATCAAGTCGATCTGATCAAAAACAACGGTTTAAAATTTTTTTATTTCATTCTCTTGTATGGGAGCTATCCGATATAGTCGCCCGATCCGGCTCGTTCCGACATATATACTGCGTGCAACAACTACACAACTTTTGGGAAAGTTTCAGCGAGATAGCTTTAAAACTGAGAGACTAGTTTACATAGAAACCGACAGGAGGACAGACAGACAGACGGACAGACGTACGTACATATTTCGATTCAGATGGTGATGCTGATCAAGAATATATATACTTTATGGGGTCTGAGGCACTTCACTGCGATGCAAACTTCTGACTGAAATTATAATACCCTTTTGCTCTGCAAGGGTATAAAAATATCTATGCCACCTTCTAAGTGATAGGATTTCTTTTTTTATGATAAATTTTATGAAATTATTATTATGAAAATAATTAACACAAAATATTATTTTTTTTTTACTTCCAATAAACTATTATTTTTTTTAAAGTGAATTTTTTTCCAGATTTTTTTGGCTTTTTCAGAGGTATCCTCGCGTAACAAGTTCCATACGTAGTCGCCCAGAGTATAGAGCTGGGAGAAAAAAATTTTAAAGCATTGTTATAGAAGCCTAACGGTATATTTGCTTAATACATTTTAATTAATAGATATTGAACTTGCATAAAACGCTTATAACGGTGAAAAAATATTTTCCCAATATGTGATTATAAGGCTGTGAAATATGCAAAAACACGCGTTTTTGGGACATTTGAGTGTGCGTAGAAGCTGATTGGCTATTGATATTAACAAATCCAAAAACTTGTATTCTTATTTTGACTAGTAGAAGTGAAAAATAAGAAAAAATCAACTTAAACATTTTTTTGTCGCACAGTGTTATTTACCATATTGTTCATATGACAGATATATGATATAGTCGTCCGATTTTGATCAAATTTAATATGTAACTCAAGACTCATTAGAAAACTCTATATTCCAAAAACCATGATTGTCTGATGAAAAACAACGAAGTTATAATTTTATTTCCGTTATTTCTATATAGATTTTTCGATCTTTTCTATGGCAGCTATATGATATAGTACTCCGATTTTTATGAATTTTTTTTTCTCGATTTAAGAGTATTTCAAACTTGACGACATTATAATTTTTTTCCATTATTTATATATATATTTTTTGATCTCTCTATGGCAGCTATATGATAGAGTTATCCGATTTTGATAAAATTTTAAGACGAAATTCAATAGCAGTTAGAAAACGCCATCTGGAAGAAATCAAGTCGATCTGATCAAAAACAACGGAGTAAGAATTTTTTATTTCATTCTCTTGTATGGGAGCTATCCGATATAGTCGGCCGATCCGGCTCGTTCCGACCTATATACTGCGTGCAACAACTACAGAACTTTTGGGAAAGTTTCAGCACCATAGCTTCAAAACTGAGAGACTAGTTTACATTGAAACCGACAGGAGGACAGACGGACAGACAGACAGACGGACAGACGTACAGACGGATTTGGATTCTGATCGTGATGCTGATCAAGAATATATGTATATACTTTATGGGGTCTGAGGTGTCTCCTTCACTGCGTTGCAAACTTCTGACTGATATTATAATACCCTTTTGCTCTGCAAGGGTATAACAAGACCATAAGAAAAAAAACCTTCGCCTTGAAGGCCCGCCCAAAGTATGAAAATTCGATTATATAAAATATGCTTAAACAACCCAGCGTGAGAAATATCTTTAGTACCTGTGCAAAAGGCCAGGCTACCCAGTTTTGGCTGCTTCTGGACTGACGAGGGCCTCGCAAGAGCCAGCCAGAAGTTTGCAACGCAGTAAAGGAGACATCTTAGACCCCATAAAGTATTTATGTTCTTGATCAGCTTCACGATCTGAATCGAATTACGTCTGTCCGTCTGTTCTCTTGTCCGTTTCTATGTAAAAAAGTCTGACGATTTTTCTATTCATTTTCCATATTTTCGACTATTGTTTATATGGCAGCTATATGATATAGTCGTCCGATTTTGCTGAAATTTAATTCGTAATTCAAAAGTCGTCATGCTTGTCTTATGAGAAACGACGATGTTATAATTTTAATTTCGGCAGAGCAAAGAAAGAAATATAAAATTCTTACGCCGTTTTTATACCCTTGCAGAGCAAAAGGGTATTATAATTTCGGTCAGAAGTTTGCAACGCAGTGAAGGAGACACCTCAGACCCCCTGTCCGTCTGTCCGTTTCCGCGCAAACTAGTCTCTCAGTTTTAAAGCTATCTTGCTGAAACTTTCCCAAAAGGTGTGTAGTTATTGCACGCACTTGAATTCTTCTAGATGGCGTTTTCTAACTTCCATTGACTTTCGGATTAAATTTTATCCCAATCGGATAGTTCAACTATATAGCTGCCATAGAATATATCGAAAAATATATATATATATGTGGGAGTGATTTTCCTAATAACCTCTAGACAACAAGACAAATACTTACGACGAGGCAGATTGCCAAAACGACGCATTGCAAAAAGACGACATCGAGACGACAAAAGAAGAGCCAAAGATCCAAAAGGAGACGAGGATCACAATGACGAGAAGATGAACACGACGAGACCAAACCCAAGCAAGAAGGGAGTATTCGACGAGATCTGGCCGAGAGAAGACGTGCTTAAGACGAAGCAAACCAAACGACGCGACGACGATCTATTTTCCAATTTAATCATTTTAAATATTGTCTTTAAATAAAATTAATAATTTCAATAACTTTTAATAAATAAACAAACCCTACATTTGCAGACTCGTCCGGGAAAGACTCGAGAAAAGTAAAAAAAAAAAAAAAAAAAAAAAAAAGAGAACTTGTACGACGTGGAAAACAGACTCAGTGAAAACCCAAATTTTTTCTCTTAAAAATGGCGTGTTTAAATAATTTAATTTCCAATAACTTAAAAAAGTGCATCAAAGGGAAGCATTGGCGCGTTGCATAAATTCATCTTTGAGGATGAAGGAGACAGAAATAACCGCAAACGACTACGAGAATTCGTTGGTTTTCAGTATGATGAAAATGACGAAGTGTATAAAGCAAAATGTGTATACATACAAGCAAAATTAACTGAAAAAGATTTAATATCAATATGCGTAGTTTTAGGCATAAGCCACGACGAAGAAAACGCGCAGCTGCATATTTTTCGCAACCTACGATTTGGCCAACTTCTCGCTGGTAACGAATCGGAAGATCCAGAAAGTGAGGAATCTGGTGAAGAGATGGAAGACAACGAGGAATTCGAGAGCATAGACGAAATCCGAAGTGAGGCAGCAACAAATCGGGCAAATGAAAGAGAGCAAAAGAAAAATTCGCAGGACAACGAGATGCCGCGTTTTTCATTAAATCTGCGTGACATAGAAGACTTCATAAAAGAATTCGACGGAAGTGATGAAATTCCAGTGGAAATGTGGATTTCTGATTTTGAGGATCAAGCTGTACTAATGAGCTGGAACGAACTGCAAAAACTTATTTTCGCCAAGAAATTGTTAAAAGGTGTCGCAAAGTTGTATGTGTTGAGCGAAAAAAGGTTGAATTCGTGGAATGCATTAAAAAACTCTTTACTGTCCGAGTTCAGATCAAGAGTGAGTAGCAAGCAAATACACATGCAACTGGGAGAGAGCAAACGCCGTGTAAACGAAAATGTGCAAAATAATTTTTACCGGATGAAAGATATTGCATCGCGAGGAAATGTTGAAGAAGAAGCTCTCATCCAATATGTGATCGATGGAATAGACGAACTCTCTTTGAACAAATCAATTTTGTATGGTGCCAAAAACCTTAACGAATTTAAGTACAAGCTGAAAGACTACCAAACAATGAATTCAAAATCAAGCAGTGTTAAGGAAAAGAAAGCTCAAGCAGTGCACGTCTGTTCAAAAGGTGGCAAAAAAGAAGTCGTCTGCTACAACTGTGGCGAGAAGGGACACGTTTCTAGTGGCTGCAACAACAAAGAGAAAGGAAGAAAATGTTTCAAATGCAACAAATTTGGCCACATCTCCCGAAACTGTCCGCAAGCAGATAAATCAGTTGAAGAAACCAAGTCGAACGCGCGAGTGTTAAGTGAGCAAGTTAGCATGACAAGCAAAGTTGTTTCGATTAAAAACCAAAACTGCATTGCCCTGTTCGATACAGGCAGTAAATTTAATATTTTGCGCGAAGATTTGTATAATGACCTTGATTTACCGAAGCTGAAAGAGTGCAGTGTTTTTCTAGTTGGATTTGGAAAAAATCGCAATGCCAATAAGATCAAGCCGGTTGGACAGTGTAAGCAAGCAGTGTGTATTGACAAAAGCGTATACGAATTGAACTTCTTTATAGTTCCACTTGATTGTATGGACACTCGTATGATTATTGGCGAAGAGCTTTGTTTCCAAGCAGAACTATCGTTTGGTCCAAGTGGTTTGCGTGTGCGAAATTTAAATAATCTGTGCGAAGAAAAATTCGAATCAAACCTAATGAAAATCGACACGGTGAATGATAGTGATGAACTTGATATAAACAAATCAGCTAGTGAGAATGCAAAGAAAGATGTGCGTGAAATCATAAAAAACTATAATCCGCAAAAATCGAAATCAACGAACATTGAAATGAAAATCATCTTGAACGACGAAACACCAATCTTTTCACGACCTCGCAGATTCGCTTTCGCTGAAACAAACGTTATCGACGACCAAATTGAGCAGTGGCTGACAAATGGTATTATCGAGGAATCCGACTCCGAATTTACAAGCCCGGTAGTACTTGCTAAGAAAAACGATCGCTCTCAACGACTCTGTGTGGATTTCAGACGCGTTAACAAGGTAATAGTAAAAGATCATTTTCCACTGCCCCTAATTGACGACCAGCTCGACCGCTTGCAAGAAGCCCTGGTATTCAGCACAATTGATTTAAAGAATGGCTTTTTTCACGTGCCAGTAGCCGAATCCAGTAGGAAGTACACCTCATTCGTGACGCAGAGCGGGCAATACCAATTCCTAAAGGTTCCTTTTGGCTTATCGAACTCACCTGGAGTGTTTCAGAGACACATAAATGCAATTTTTCGAAATCTTTCACGCAGAGGAATCGCTTTACCTTACGTAGACGATATAATTATCCCAGCAAAAGACGAAAAGGAGGCTGTGACTAATCTCAGAGAAGTTATAGAAACTTGCAGTGAATACGGACTTGAACTTAACTTGAAGAAATGTCATTTCCTACAGACTCGTATCCTGTTTTTAGGTCACATAATCGAAAATAAAACTATTTCTCCGACGCCTCAGAAGATCGATGCCGTTTCAAAATTCAAGACTCCACAAAATCTCAAGCAGTTAGAAAGTTTTTTAGGACTCACAGGATATTTCAGAAAATTCATCCAGAACTATGCTATCATTTCGAAACCCTTGACAGATTTGACCAAGAACAAAGTTCAGTTCGTGATTGGTCCTGAAGAAGAGATAGCAATAGAATCCTTGAAGAAATACTTGACTTCTATCCCTGTTTTGGCTATTTATAATCCGAAGTATGAAACCGAAGTACACACTGATGCGTCCATAGATGGCTTTGGCGCCGTGCTTTTGCAAAAATCACCTAATGACGGCCAATTTCACCCGGTCTATTTCATGAGCAGAAAAACTACAGATACTCAGCGTAAATATTCAAGCTACGAGTTAGAGGTGCTTGCGATTATCGAAGCTATAACAAAGTTTAGAGTTTATCTCCTTGGAATTCCATTCAAGATAATCACCGACTGCAATGCATTTACTAAGACGCTAGAAAAACAAAGTCTGTGTACCAGAGTTGTACGTTGGGTGCTTTTGTTACAAGAGTACGACTATAAAGTAGAACACCGTTCAGGCTCACGTATGAAACACGTCGATGCGCTCTCTAGGTATCCCATAATGACCATAGTAGACGACTCCATAGCCCTTAGTTTCAAACAGGCTCAAGAACGGGATGAACACCTGAAAGCAATCTGTAAAATCATCGAAGATTCTAATTCATCCTATAAAGACTATTTCCTAAAGTCAGGTATCTTGTACAGATTAGTCGACGACTCAGAATTAATTGTTGTTCCAAAAGACATGCAGAGACAAATCATTAGCAAAGCACATGACAGAGGACACTTTGCCATCAAAAAGACGAAAGAGTTGATCTGCAAGGAATATTTTATTCAAAATATCGACGACAAAATCCAGAAGTACATCGACTGTTGCATTCCATGCATTTTAAGCAACCGCAAACGTGGCAAACAAGAAGGCTGGCTGCATCCATTGCAGAAAGAAGATTTCCCGTTGCACACCTACCACGTTGACTTCTTAGGTCCATTAGACTCTACAAGCAAGAATTACAAACACATACTCGCCGTTATCGACTCATTTTCGAAGTTTTGCTGGCTTTATCCTACGAAGTCAACGACTGCCAGCGAAGTCATTACAAAACTACGAGGTCAAAGTAATGTGTTTGGCAACCCAGCTTGCATCATATCTGATCGGGGATCAGCTTTCACCGCCCAAGACTTCCTACAATACTGTGACGACGAAAACATAAAGGCAGTTAAAACAACGACAGGTCTACCAAGAGTTAACGGACAAGTCGAAAGACTAAATGCCATAATTATTCCAGTTCTGTCAAAACTCAGTGTGCAGGATCCCACGAAATGGTATAGACATGTTGATCGCGTTCAGCAAGCTATCAACTCCACATATTCCAGAAGCATCGACACTACACCTTTTGAGCTTCTAATTGGAGTCAAAATGAAAAACAAAGATGACCAGCAGCTTCGCGAACTAATAAATAAAGAATCTTTAGCTTTCTTTCAGGACATGCGAAACGATCTTCGAACGAAAGCCAAAAACCAGATTATGAAGCTCCAATCCGAAAATAAGAAGACGTATAACTTGCGACGCAAACCAGCAAGGGTATATAACGTTGATGATATGTGGGAGTGATTTTCCTAATAACCTCTAGACAACAAGACAAATACTTACGACGAGGCAGATTGCCAAAACGACGCATTGCAAAAAGACGACATCGAGACGACAAAAGAAGAGCCAAAGATCCAAAAGGAGACGAGGATCACAACGACGAGAAGATGAACACGACGAGACCAAACCCAAGCAAGAAGGGAGTATTCGACGAGATCTGGCCGAGAGAAGACGTGCTTAAGACGAAGCAAACCAAACGACGCGACGACGATCTATTTTCCAATTTAATCATTTTAAATATTGTCTTTAAATAAAATTAATAATTTCAATAACTTTTAATAAATAAACAAACCCTACATATATACCTAAATAATGGAAAAAAAAATTATAACGTCGTTGTTTTTAGTCCCACGAGCATGATTGTTCCACATATTTGATGACTGCAAGGGTATATAAGCTTCGGCTTGCCGAAGCTAGCTTTCTTTCTTTTTTAATCTGAATTCGTGACCCCAATATATTAGTTGATAAACACAGAGAGGTATGGGATGGGATGGCTTTCATTCGTACAGTGTAAAGTTTTCTGATCGCGGTCAACTTGGTGGCCGCCAGAGTGATCTCTGTCTTCGAATAATTGCAAGTTGACACACAGCCTCCTCATGACTCCTTCTGGGAAGCTATCCTATCATCCACTGGATAGTGAGCTTATGTGTGCCCAGTAAAGACCAAAGCGAAAGCCTCGGATGTGATCTTCCCTTTTGTTGACGAGCACCACAAAATGAAAAAGGACTAAGATATGAGGATATGCACCTGGACCAATCTCCCAACCCCCTTATTGGGAAGGTGCCTCTATTCAACTGGCGGATGCCCTCGAAAAATTCAAGGCTGACATTACCGCCATCCAGGAAATGAGATGGACAGGATAAGGTTGATCCAAGCGAGCAAACTGCGATATCTACTTCAGCTACCATGCAGAGAGGCGCGAAACCTCCATTCATTGTACAAGAAGTGTTATCAGTTCTTCAACCCAGAACAAACTGCTTCCCACGACAACCTAATTATGTTTTCTCACATCGCATACCCCGCAGACAAATGTTGAGTTTTCTAGGAGCTCCTTAGAATACGCAAATGGTAAATGTTAATGTCCTTGCATCAGCTCTAAGCGCGTTTCACATAAAAGTTAAAAGTTTTCCAAAATAGTATTATTGGTTGTGCGTGGTTTCCATGAAAAATACATACTTTGTTATACAGTTAATAAATTATAAACATTAGTGGCGACCACAGAATAAAAAAAATATTTGTTTGCATTCCCCCATAAATAAATAATTGCACTCTGTGCCCAACAGTTTTCGGGTCAGTAAGTTCAACGCAGTCAAATTTTGTAGCAATTGCAGACCAAAAATCTAGAGGTGGTGCAACATTTCACAACTTGGATGCACAACTTTTGCCTTGGCCCTTCAGAAGGGGAAAGCAAATTCCGACCTCTAACACTTATCGCAAACTCATGAATGTCCAAATGCAAAGTAAGCAATATCTTAACTACCGGCCAAGGTGCTGAAGGAGCAGGGGTTATTCAACTTTTTAAAGCCCATTGATTTTCGATTACCAACAGAAGTTGTCGCCTGTGGGGTGTCAAAGCTTCTCTACCTTGGCGATTTAAGCTCGTTTTCAGTGAGTGCAGCATGGGGCTCCCAACTTGGGACTTCCTCTGCATGTTGGGTTGAGATAAAAGTGGCTATCTGCAGACAAATAAAAACCATAACCCCTGGTTGTGTGGACTGCCACAGGGTAGAGCATGCGTTAGTGTGGTTGCAATGCTCAAGCTGTGAAAGAAGGGCGTTGTCTCCAATTTTTAAATGCATTACGAGTGTGCATTATGCTGACTCTAGATTAAAACAACTCTTTGTTAGTTCGAACCTGCCTACCATTAGCTAGGCATTATTGAGAAGCCGAAACGAGTTAAGTTAAAGTTATTTTGCCATTGACCGTCTGGACGAGAAAAAATCACTGATACTATCCAAGCAAAAACGAAGCAGAGCGAAAAACCAAATCCGGAAAGATGAAAGCCATTTTGACAATACACAGAAATATACGACAAATGTTTACGAGCGGAGACCCAGTATGTTAGAAAAAATAATCCTGTAATCAATATTAACTCAAGAAAAGATAAAAATATTTACGCTTTTTATACCCTTGCAGAGCAAAGGGTAATATAATTTCAGCCAGAAGTTTGCAACGCAGTAAAGGAGACACCTCAGACCCTATAAAGTATATATATTCTTGATCAGCATCACGATCTAAATCGAAATCCGTCTGTACGTCTGTCCGTCGGTCCGTCTGTCTGTTTCTATGTAAACTAGTCTCTCAGTTTTGAAGCTATGGTGCTGAAACTTTCCCAGAAGTTGTGTAGTTATTGCACGCAGTATATAGGTCGGAAAGGGCAGGATCGGGTGACTATATCGGATAGCTCCCATACGAGAGAACAAAAAAAAAATTATCACTTCGTTGTTTTGGATCAGGTCGACTTGATTTCTTTCAGATGGCGTTTTCTAACTACTATTGAATTTCGGATTAATTTTTATTAAAATCGTATAACTCTATCATATAGCTGCCATAGGAGAGATCAAAAAATATGTATAGAATTAATGGAAATTAATTGATAACGTCATTGTTTTTCATCACACGACTATGAATTTTTGAGTATCAAGATTTGTAACTAGCCTTGATTTATAAAAAAAAATTCATAAAAATCGGACAACTATATCATATAGCTGCTATATGAAAAATCGAAAAATCTATATAGAATTAACGGAAATAAAATTATAACATCGTTGTTTTTCTTTGGACAATCATTATTTTTAAAATATAGAGTTTTCTAATACCTCTTGAGTTTTAAACTAAATTTCATAAAAATCATATATGTAGCTGTCTTATGAACAAAAGTCGAATATGGTAAATGAATAGGAAAATCGTCAAAGCTCCAAAATTGTTTAGCCTTTATGAATTTTGTTCGACATATTTGAAGTCTACAAGGGTATATAAGCTATCATATCAATGCGTAATCAACATTCACCCAAGAAAAGAGATACATTTTTAAGCTTTGTTTTCTACATCCGAGAAAGAAAACCCATTTTAAGCCAAGTAGCCTTGATTTAAAGTCAATTTAAGATCTAGGGCGAATGTGCCACCATCTGTCTTGGCACATCATAGTCGTTATAGAAAAGATTTTAATTGTGCAAGGTCGTTTCGGCAGTAAAATATGCATTGCGTATACGCCCACGGGCTCGATTTGCAATCACTTGACAACCGACAGTATCGCTGGAATGCGTGTGTATTCTATCTGTTATTTACTATGCAAAGCAGAAAATTCAGGTTACCGTTTTGATTTAAGCCAGACAATAAAACCACCTGTGATATTGTAAGGTACATGTAAGTAAAATCAGTTAAAAACAAGAAAGGAAGCTAGCTTCGGCAAGCCGAAGCTTATATACCCTTGCAGTCATCAAATATGTCGAACAAAACGCATAAAGGCTAGACAACATCGACGCTAAGACGATTTTTCTATTCATTTTCCATATTTTTGACTATAGATCATATGGGAGCTATACGATATAGTTGTCCGATTTTGATCAAATTTAACTCGTAATTCAAGAGTCGTAAGAACACTCTATATTCCAAAAATCATACTTGTCTGATGAAAAACAACGATATTATCAATTTATTTCCATTAATTCTATATATAATTTTCGATCTCTCCTATGGCAGCTATATGATAGAGTTATCCGATTTTGATCAAATTTAATCCGAAGTTCAATAACAGTTAGAAAACGCCATCTTGAAGAATTCAAGTCGATCTGATGAAAAACAACAGAGTGAGAATTTTTTATTTCATTCTCTTGTATTGGAGCTATCCTATATAGTCGGCCGATCCGGCCCGTTCCGACTTATATACTGCGTGCAACAACTACACAACTTTTGGGAAAGTTTAAGCACGATAGCTTTAAAACTGAGAGACTAGTTTGCGCGGAAACGGACAGACGGACAGACGTACATAAATATTTCGACTCAGATCGTGATGCTGATCAAGAATATATATACTTTATGGGGTCTGAGGTGTCTCCTTCACTGCGTTGCAAACTTCTGGCCAAAATTATAATACCCTTTGCTCTGCAAGGGTATAATAAGAAAATAACTTCGGCGAGCCTAAGCTTATCTAGACTTGCATTCATCAAATATGTCGAACAACATGGAAGCTATAACTATTTTTCCATTAATTTTCTATATTTTGTTAATATGACAACTATATGATATAGTCGTCCGATTTTTATACATTTTTTTCGATCTTTTCGACCCTTGCAGAGTAAAGGGTCATGCATATAACCATGCAGCAGTGCAAAAACTCAAATAAAGAAGTGGAGAAAGCAATAATGAAAAAATTTAACTTTATTTTAGAATCACAATAGAACAGAGATTATAATTTAAAATAAAATATTTTAGATTTCGATGATTTTTGTCTTCGCTACGAGCAATCAACCACAAAAGTTGCTAGGTGTCCTATCCAAATGAAACGAACTGTGCACAACTTTTGGGAAAGTTTAAGCAAGATAGCTTTAAAACTGAGAGACTAACTTGCGTAGAAACGGACAGACAGACAGACGGACAGATGGACCGACGGACAAACGTATTTCGATTCAGATCGTAATGCTTATCAAGAATATATATACTTTATGGGGTCTGAGATGTCTCCTTCACTGCGTTGCAAACTTCTGACTGAAATTATAATACCCTTTGCTCTGCACGGGTATAAAAGTGGTGACATAATTATTTTTATCAGTAAGCATAATTTTTAGAATATAGAGTTTTCTAATGACTATCGAATTTCGAATTCAATTTCATAAAAATCGGGCGTCTATATCATAAAGCTGTCACATAAACAATATGCAAAATATGCAACAATTAATAGAAAAATCGTCAAAGCTTCGATATTGTTTAGTCTTTATGTATTTTGTTCGACGTATTTGATGCAAGGGTATATAAGCTTCGGCTTCCCGAAGCTTGCTTCCCTTCTTGTTGAGTACGATTTAAGTTATTTTCTTAAACCTAAGAGCTATTAAATTAAGGAATTTTTAAAATTTTTCTAAAAATAAGGCTCCTTGGACTTAACTTCTGATTTTTAAGGCGATTTTTATGCCAAGTGCTAAGAAAGCTAAGAATTTATGATAATTTTACATTATGTTTAATAAACGCATTTTCTTAGCTCCCTGAAGAATATAAATAAGTTCTGCATAAGACGTAGGAAAAACTTCCGGCACACAATTGTAGATTTTGATTATACATCTTGGGCTTCGGTATGAAAATATTGAATAGCTTTGGAAAAAAAAAAACAAAAATTCATCGAAAATGTTTTACGTTTATTTAGATTAATTCTTTACAATTCATTTAAATAATTCGCGTTCGCCGGATTTGACCCCGCTAGACTTCTTTTTGTGGAGTTATTTGAAGAGCAAAGTGTACATGACCATGCCCAAGACTATCATAGAGCTCAGGGAGAGTTTCGGCCGGTATGCGCGATCCCACATCCCATATGCCACGTCCCAGTATAGTACTACATTCCTAGCAATCCTTAAATCTTTGATCGACAACAGCCGCTTTTCATGAAATTTACAGAAAGGATACCTGGTTTAAAGATAATGTTCATCGGCAGATGACAGCACAGTAAATGTTTTTTGACGTAGTTTTTATTTGCCTTAACAAAGCTCATTGACTCCCAATCTGATGGTACCGGTCCCGATGGACATGTAGCTTGCATTGGATTTGTTCACTTGTTCACTTGTGTATATATGTTAATAAACTTCGTTATAACCCACATGCCATATGCCATATATTTATTTGAATTTTATAAATTTGCTTGCAAGGTTCGGAAATTTAAATATTACCTACTGTATTTCACATATAATGGCCACAATCAATTATAAATTCTAAGGGGAGTTTACTTTTAAGAGTACCGATAACAAAATATTATATTAGCTTACATTTTAAAATTGTTTTATACTAAGCAACTGTTATACTTCTTATGGCTCTGCGAATAAATCAAAGTGCTAATAAATCAAAAAGATTTTAAGGCAAGGAAACAAATTGCTGATAACGTACAAATGACTATCATTTTTTTGTATTCTTATAACTGACTTTGGTTGAATTTTAATTCGCGTACATATCCTGTATGATTTCTAGTTTAATTTTCCCACAGAAGTTTCTTTAAGGTATAACCTTCCACAAAATTTAAAAATACTTCTCTTGCTCTAACACGCACTTCCCTTATATCGGATATATCTGACACGTACATTGGTCTTCCAGTTGGATGGCGAGGAATTTCAATTAGTTTGCAATTTGCAATTCACGACATTTGACTGACTCATAATTACGAAAAATTCCGACAAATCAAAACGTAGAAAGTGCCTTGGAATTAAATTCAGAGTACGCGGACAAAGTGGAAATCGAAAAGAGAGGGCACACAGAATACCATAAAGCGAAAAACAGGCAAGAAGTACTTTTTCGCTCTATTTTTAATCCTCATCGTTTGCTAATCAGCGCGCCAAGTCAGTCGAATTGTGGGCGGTCGTTAAAACAGAAGGCAATGACGAACTGAAAATCGAAGCTGGTCAGCCAATAATGGAATCACGAAATTAGAAATTCTCCCGCTGCCCCAGTTGCTTGCCTCTTTGAAGTTAATCAAAAACAAGAAAGGAAGTTAGTTTCGGCGAGCCGAAGCTTATCTTTGCAGTCACCAAATATGTCGAACGAAATACATTAAGGCTAAACAACATCGAAGCTGTGACGATTTTTCTGTTCATTTTCTCGATTTTCAACGATTCAACGACGTCGGATTTTTTTGAAATTTAATTTGAAATTCAAAAATCTTAGAAAACTCGATATTCCAATATTCATGCTTGTCTGATGAAAAACAACGTTGTTTAAATTTTATTTCCGTTAGTTCTTTATGGATTTTTTCGATATTTTCAATGGCAAGATACATGATATGGTTGTCCGATTCTTATGAAATGTTTTTCTCCCTTCAAGGGTTTAAAAAAAGGCTGCCTTTTTTAAGGATAAAGGATATAGTGATTCTATAATATATTAAAATAACTCTGTAATAACTTAAAATCAGTAAATTATTTATCGATAGAACAACGTTTATAGCTTTTTTGTCGAAGTGCCTCCAAATCGCATGGACGCATAAATAGCACAAAGTTTTCATAATTGTTTTTTTTTTAACCGGAGGTCTTTTCTGTCTCTATTTGGTGCTGAATCCTTCGTTAAGCTCTACCGCTCCACACCTTTGGCTTATCCTTCCCATCAGCTTACGACAAAAGTCCTTGCAGATAGATTTACAAACTACATACTTGGATTTCTGCACACAAATCATCCAAATTTTAAAATTTCTCATTAGTAATTCAAAATTTTTCGATCTTTGGGTCGGACAACCTAAAATATCGAATTTTTCGTACTGCAGCCATTTTTTAACGATTCCAGAAGTGTCCTTTGAGTCGTTTAATTGCATTTTAACAACAAATGGCTCCATTTCCTTCTGCAGGATATCCAAGTTCTGTAATCGACCCATTAAGCCATTGGTTCGGACGATTGGGTCAACGCCAGGTCAGGAAAATGCACCCCAAACCATAATTTTTCCTTCTGCATATTTGATGGTTTTGGTAGTACATCTGTGGTTCAGGAATTGGACTTTAGGGCGACTAATAATAGTTTTTCCATCAAGTACTAACCTATTTATACTAAATTCATAGGTTCCGAATTTATTTCTCCAAAAACTCAATGACTTGTTCCTGTGTACAGTAGTAAAAGTTTAGATTTTTTCGATGTGGGGCTTTGTCAAGTACGGCGTTTTTTTTCCGATGCGTCAAAAAAGTGCAACTTCGTTAATTCGACTTGAAACCAGTTCTCTGGACACTTTGACTTTATTTTCTGTGGTGGAGTCAATTCCAATTTAACACAAAGTTAAAATAGGATCACTTTTTCTCTACCGCACCGCAGGCAACACCGAACGTTTTTCGAGGAAACTTTTCCGAATTTGGTTTTTAATCGTATCAATCGTATCAATTATCAATATTTATTTCTTATTTTTAAACGTCATATTTATAACAATTTTTGCAGATAATTTTTAAATTTCTTCAATTTCAACAACGGTTTTCCGGATTTACTAAGTTTATCAGTAAAGGTCCTTTTTTGAGAGAATAATTTATCACGCAGCTAATTTTTTCACGAAAAGAATTCAATAAAGGATCAACTTTAATAAATATAAAAAAAAAAACTTGTACTAAATTTTTACCAGTGACCAATGGAGGCTGATGTGTTCAAGTCACAATAAAAAAGCAATGACAAAATGTAACACAATTTTTTTGGCACAATTTGATAAGCAAAAGTACGGAATATATAAGACCTCGAATAATCCAGAGAAAGCTCGCTAAATAACGAAAAAACTTGAAGAAAACGTTTATTTGTAGGGGAATGTTGTCAGGGTTGGGCCATATTTTGACCTATGTCCATAAGTTCTGAACGAATGACAATTTAGAATAAGTTTATACATTTTTGGAAAGGTACAAGCGAGAGGAAGTGTTCACCAAAAATAGAGAATAAAAAAACAGAAACAATCATTAATTTAATTATTTGGGATTTTACAGTAAATATCAAATTATTCAGAGTTGTTTTTCGTTTGTAGCGAGAAACACTAAGGAAAAAGATAAAAATGATTCATCTTCTTTTAATCCATCAAAATATTTTTTTAATGAAATCTATTTAATTTATTTTGCATATTTTTGCTGCCAAAAACTTAAATATTACAACAAAAATCGAAAATACACGAATAAAATGTAAAAATTATGATGGCCCAAGCCTGACTACAAGAGTGGCCCAACCCTGACGACATGCGGTATTAGTCTATTATGGTATGATATAGCCAAACTATATCTAACAATGAAACTATATCTTAGTATTTTGTAATATAACAACTATATAACGTATTTTTGTGCTCACTTTGCGGATGACATGTTGTAATCTTGTGTTATTCCACCTTTTCGGCCAGGTTAAAAAAACTTTTTCGAGCACTTTTTTTTCACAGAACAGCGGCACTTAGAAAAATGAAATCTCGAAATAAGTTGTCACGTGGAAAGTTTCGAGTGACCGATAGAAGTTTCTAGATACCCACTAACAGATGGTACTAGAACGAATATTCAAAATATTGAGATGGCCCAAGCCTGACAACGGCCCAACCCTGACAACATTCCCCTACATTTGTGCTATTTATCTATCCGTGGCTGTAAGTCGGAACGGGTCGGATTGACCGACCATATCGGATAGCTCCTATAGCTTTTCTTAGCTTTTTCAACTAGCATCCCAAGTTATTGTGTTTACAAAAACCTGGTTAAAGCCGGAGAGGACGCTAACCTCACGTCACGACTCGAAAACTTGACATGATAGGGCTTCCAGCTGACCTTTTAAGTTCGATCTTTAGTTATCTCAGTGGCCGAACACAAAGAGTCCTTTTCAAAAATTCCTTAAGTTGTCTCCTCAGAGTTACCTCTGGTCTACCACAAGGAAGCCATCTGGGACCTTTACTTTTTACCTTGTTAATGATATTCCATTGGTCATTGCTAATTCACGCGTACTTATGTACGCGGACAATGTAAAACTGAATCTGCAGTATAATGAATACTCCCGTCATTCAAACCTTCAAGCAGACCTAAACAATTTTCAAAACTGGTGTCACGACAATTTACTGAATTTAATGGGGCACCCGTTTGGAGTCCTCAATACGGAGTACATGCTGATCGCATACAATCAATCCAAAAAAAAAACTTTTTAATTTTTGCCCTTCGCCGCCTAAACTGGAATGCAAACCTATTTCTACCCTCCCATTCTCATAGATTGCTCCTCATTAACTTGCCCTCCCTTACTAACCGAAGAATGATGCTTGGTACTTTGTTTATTAATAACCAATACGTGATGAAATTAACAGTCCTTACTTGTTGAGTAGACTAAATTTCTCGGTACCAAGTAGAATAACTAGGAATTATGGTTCATCATTTTTAAATCCTTGTAGATCTAATTATAACGTGCATGAGCCTTTCAGAGTACTTTGATCTGACTACAATAGACTTTTTTTCTATATTATCTTCATCTGACTCTCTGCAGCTCCTTAAGCAATTAGTATTAATATTTCTGGCACAAAATTAGATCTTTATACCCTTGCAGAGCAAAGGGTATTATAATTTCAGTCAGAAGTTTGCAACGCAGTGAAGGAGACACCTCAGACCATATAAAGTATATATATCCTTGATCAGCATCACGATCTGAATCGAAATCCGTCTGTACGTCTGTCCGTCTGTCCATCTGTCCATCTGTCCGTTTGTCCGTCTGTCCGTCGGTCCGTCTGTCCGTCTGTCCGTCGGTCCGTCTGTCTGTTTCTATGTAAACTAGTCTCTCAGTTTTGAAGTTATCGCGCTGAAACTTTCCGAAAAGTTGTGTAGTTATTGCACGCAGTATATAAGTCGGAACGAGCCGGATCGGCCGACTATATCGGATAGCTCCCATACGAGAGATTGAAAAAAAAATTCTCACACCGTTGTTTTTGATCAGATCGACTTGATTTCTTCCAGGTGGCGTTTTCTAACTACTATTGAATTTCGGTTTAAATTTTATCAAAATCGGATAACTCTATCATATAGCTGCCATAGGAGAGATCGAAAAATATATATAGAATTGATAAAAATTAATTGATAACGTCATTGTTTTTCATCACACGACTATGATTTTTTGAGTATCAAGGTTTTTAACTAGCCTAATTTATAAAAAAAATTCATAAAAATCGGACAACTATATCATATAGCTGCTATAGAAAAGATCGAAAAATCTATATAGAATTAACGGAAATAAAATGATAAGATCGTTATTTCTCATCAGAAAATCATGATTTTTGGAATATAGAGTTTTCAAACGACTCTTGAATAACAAATAAAATTTCATCAAAATCAGACGACTATATCATATAGCTGCCATATGAACAATAGTCAAAAATATGGAAAATTAATAGAAAAGTCGTCGTAGCTTCGATGTTGTTTAGCCTTTGTGTATTCTGTTCGAAATATTTGATGACTGCAAGGGTATATAAGCTTCGGCTTGCAGAAGGTAGCTTCCTTTCTTGTTAAATTTAAAATTAAAAGTTAATTTAAAATTTCTTTCGTTTTTAATTTTTGTTTTCCTTTTCTGGTTGGGCAACCACCCGCGCAGTAGGACTACGCGCGAAAAAAAAAATAAATTAAGATCAAAAGAAATAACATGAAGAGAATGACACATAGAGAAGCTTTAGAATGAGAGAGAAATCCTTACTGAGCGTGGCGCAATGATGGGTAGAGAGGTGTACTCAGTGAAGTAGTGGAGAAGGGCAGTGAAAGTTAGCCTTCGAGAGTGAAAGGACATACATAAGTAAAATCATTGCAACTCGCTGCGTTCCAGTAAAAGAAAAGGTGAACTAGTCGCCAATAATGGCCAATAATGGCCCTTATCTCCAACATCAGAAGTGGGATCACCACCCCTACAAGAAAACTCGGAAAATAGCTGGCGCTCTCTTCTAGAAACGCAAAAGAGAACTACTAAAAGTAACACAGCCTGGACCGGGACCTGGCATGCGTGAAGTTTCGGCCGTGCTGCCATCGTTCAACTCTGAACCTGCCGACAGCGATGCAGCAGCATGGTGAAAACATCCAACATGATTTCATGTGAACATCCGCAAGAAGGCGCATCACTGCACAGTGGTCGGTCCCATAGGCCAAAAATCAAAAATCAATTTTGGAATTTTGATTTCAAATTTGGCTTATCTGTTTATCCATAGAACAAGGCTATAAAAGCAACTGAAACAAATTTATTATACCCTTGCAGAGCAAAGGGTATTATAATTTCGGTCAGAAGTTTGCAACGCAGTGAAGGAGACACCTCAGACCCCATAAAGTATATATATTCTTGATCAGCATCACGACCAGAGTCCAAATACGTATGTCCGTCTGTCTATCTGTACTCCTGTCGGTTTCTATGTAAACTAGTCTCTCAGTTTTAAAGCTATCTTGCTGAAACTTTCCCAAAAGGTGTGTAGTTATTGCACGCAGTATATAAGTCGGAAGGGGCGGGATCGGCCGACTATATCGGATCGACTTGATTTCTTTCAGGTGGCGTTTTCTAACTACCATTGAATTAAATTTTATCAAAATCGGTTAATTCTATCATATAGCTGTCATAGGAAAGATCGGAATTTATATATATGTAGGGTATAACTTATAAAAGTCACCCACAAATGTTTATTCAATAGAACTTCTGAACTCTTCCTAATGCTTTTATTAAATTCCGAATACTTTGCGTTTCTTCTTTATATGTTCTTCTTTTACACTTCTTTTACAACTTCTTTGAAAACTTATTTTCCTTAGCTTCGACTGATCTGTTCCGTTCGACTTCTTATTGTGCAGTGTGTCCGCATCTCATTAAGCTTGACATTCTTACTTTTAATACTTAAATACTAGACACTTCATACTAGACCCCTCACCTAAATACATTAGGGATATCCTCCTATCCTATCCCAATCCTACATTCGGCCATCCTGAATATTAGTTCGCCCCGAACTAAACCCATTTTTTCATGAACTCTGCTGCTGTAAACGTTCGATTGGGACCTTCTTGGCAACCAACCTTTTCTACTTCGTAGCGTCCATGACTTTTCTTTGTAATTATCTTATAAGGTCCAAAAACTTAGGTCTTAATTTCATCTTTGCTCCGTATTGGGTTCTTTTGATTGCTACTAAATCTCCTACCTCATATTCTGTTTCTATTTTTCTTTTTTCATTGAACCCTTTTCTATTTTCTTGCTGGATTTTCTCTATGTTTTCTTGTGCTTTTAACCTAATATCTTCACGTTCTTCTGTTAATGCTTTTAAATCCATTTCTAATAATAGATCTCTAATCTCGTCATTCTTTGTTTTCATTTGTAAACCTGTTAACACTGAGAATGGTGTGAACTTCGTACTTCGAGGGGGTGTGTTGTTTATAATTTGTTGTATCCGATCTACATGTGCATACCACTTGGTTGAATTGTCCTGGCAGAGTTTGTTTAACATTGGAATAACAATTTTGTGGATTCTCTCTACCTGTCCGTTACCTCTTGGCATCCCTGTAGCAATGTGCAACAACTGTATTCCTTCTTCCTCACAGTAGTCTTTAAACAAACTCGAAGTAAACGCCGTTCCTCTATCTGTTACAATTCTTCTCGGATTACCAAAAATTGCCGCCTGCTTTCTGAGCTTGTCCAACACTTCTTCAGTTCCTGTAGATTTCGTGGGATATAACCATACAAACTTCGAAAACCCATCAACTACGACAAATATGTGGTTGTACATCTTTTTGGTCTCTGTCAGAGGTCCTACATGATCCACGTGATATGTTCCTAACGGTTCTTGTGCTTTATCAATCGGACATAACAACCCCTCTTTCTTTCCACGTTTAGCTTCAGCAATCAGACATTCTACACAATTTCGAACTATTTTCTCTACCTTCGGTTGAATATTGTTTACAGAATAATGTCTTTCTACCAACTCTCTCGTTTTCTTGCTTCCGAAATGTCCTTCTCGATGAGCTTTTGTGATTATTTCATCCTGCATTGATTCTGGTACTACCAATAACTCTTTATTTGGATCCGTGTAAAGAATATTGTTTCGCACAAAATAATCTTCATAGGTTTTCTCAGATTCCAACAGCATCTTCACAGCTTTGATCCTGTCATCTTTGTCCTACGCTTCTTTTAAACGATACCCTAATGCTTCCACTAAAGGCAGCATGACACTCGACTTAAAGCATCTACGTGCTTCATAAGACTGCCAGATCTGTGTTCGACTTTGTATTTATATTCGTCCAAGAACATTGCCCATCTTGCTACTCTTACAGGGACATCCTTTTTCCCTACTGTCATAGCGAATGCGTCACAGTCCGTTACTATCTTGAACTCGATTCCCAGTAAGTATACTCTCCACTTTCTAATGGCATTTATAATGGCCAGTACCTCCAACTCGTATGCGTATTCTCTTCAGTTGGGCTAGTTTTACAGCTCATAAACTCAACTGGATGGAACTGTCTATCCTCTGAATCCATCTGCATCAGCATGGCACCAAATCCGTGTTTACTGGCATCTGTATGTACCTCCGTGACAGCTTTTGGATCAAACAACTTCAGCACCGGAGCTTCTACTATTAAACGTTTCAAATGTTCGAAAGCTACTACCTCAGATTGCTTTAACTCGATATACTTCTTATCTGCTCTTTCGCTTTCCTTTCTTAGAATGTCCGTTAATGGTTTTGCCTCTATTGCATAGTTTTTTATGAATCTGCGCAAGTACGAAGTCAAACCCAAGAATCTTTGTAACGCTTTCTTCGTTTTTGGACTTGGAAAGTGTAACACTGCCTCAATTTTGTCCTGTGAGGGAGAAATAGACTCGTTTTCGATAACAAACCCCAAGAATTTAATTCTCTTTTGCAAAAGTTGGGATTTTTCCCACTTGATGCGCAACCCTGCTTTGCTCGCGACTGTTAAAAACTGCTTCAAAACTGCTAGTCCTTCCTTTTCGTCAACTGTGGGGATAACTATATCGTCCATGTAGACTATCACCTTCTTCTGTTGTACTAAATCTCTCAAAACTGCGTTTATATATCTACAAAAAACTGCTGGCGAGTTTGAAATACCGAATGGTACAAAATTAAACTCATATTGCCCATTATGAGTTACGAACGCAGTGTATTTCTTAGAATCTGCCTCGAGAGGAACATGGAAGTAACCATTTCTAAGATCTAATGTTGAAAAAACCTTCGCTCCCTTTAATCTGTCAAGTACATCATCTATCAACGCCATTGGAAAATTGTCTCTTCTTATTTTCAAATTAATTTTTCTGAAATCACAACAAAGTCTTTTTGAACCATCTTTCTTACTAACCAGAACTACTGGTGCTGCGTATGGAGAACAACTGGGTGATATGACTTCTTCTTCTAACCAATCTTGAACCTGCTTTTCAATGATCATCTTATTTTCATATGAGATTCTACGTGGGGACTGATAAATAGGAAAATCGTCTTCAAGCACAATTTTCATTTTCACTGGCGACTCAATTTCTTTCTTTGCTTTGTAATTGTTTATCAGCTGTTCAACTTCACCTCTCAAACCCTTACTAAGATGATTTAACTTCACTTCATCGGAGGTTTTATGTTCAGCGATCATTTCACTCACGCATAGTCCTTCAAATATCTCCGATACTTCTTTTTTCCTGAATTGTACTCCACCTGAACTAAAAATTATATCCACTTCCTTCAAAACATCGTTTCCAATGATGATTTCATACTCAATGTCTTTTTGTTTGATGACATTAAAATTTACCTTAAAGCAAACATCCCCTGATGATACTACTGTCTCAAACTGTCCGATCGTCTTAATCTCTCCATTCCCTATGCCTCGCAAGCTCTTTGTCTCCTGCCATAGACGAACTCCTTTTAGCTTTTCCATTAAATCTTCCCTCATCAAACTCAAATCGCATCCTGAGTCTATCATTGCGACAAAATGTACGTCATTTACGCATATAACCGTATTAATTTGGTCTTTTGACTTCGGTTTAGACTTCAATACACCTACTTTCTCATTCTTTTCGATCGTTTTCTCCTGGTTGCAATTCTTAGCAATGTGACCAGTTTTGTTGCATTTAAAGCATAAAATTGGCGCATTGCATTCCTTTGAAAAATGTCCTTCCTTGTTGCATTTAAAACATTTCCTCTTAATCTGGGAGATTGGTTTTCTTGCACTGACACCCTTAGTACTATCCTTGATCCTTTCGTAAATTTTTATCTCTGCTTTCAATTCATCAAGTGTCCGGCATCGGTACAAGTTACTCTTGTTTAATTTACTATCGGGAACACCATCCACGAAGTACGATATGAGACTTGCTTCGTCTAATTTGACTTGCTTTCCAATCTCAATCAGGGTATACAAATACTCACTTAACGACTCTTTATCAAGTTTTACTCTGTTCTTAAGTTGTTTATGTACTTTAGCTGCACACATTGTTTTGCCAAACTCAGCTCGCAGCTTTGCTTTCAATTGTTCCCATCCTCTAACACCTGTTAGACCTCTCACAAATAATTTTGCTGCTCCATGCAACAGTTGCTTCCCGTAAATATACTTCTGTAAGCTATCCCAACCTACCGTTGCAGCACAATCTTCAAATTCAGATACCCACTGATTTATATCTGGTTGATCTGATCCTGAAAAATGCGAAACACTATCTTGAACATCTTTGAGCGTAAATCTTGATGCGCTCTTAAAATCATCTGTCTCTGCTTCTTGATATTCGCTAGACTTAACTGAGTGCGTCTCCTGCTCTTCTTCATCCTCTTCGACATCTCCTAGATTGTAATGCTCTAACAGCCTATCCTGCAGTACTGCTTTCCTGCCGGTGGACTCTAACTCTAAAGCTCTAAGCTGTTGCCGTAACTCCTCCACTTTCAAAGACAATATTGTTTTAGCATCCATACTTAATTGTTAATGTATGCTTAAGAGCAATAGACTTAGGGGTAACTATAGTTAGGTTTACAATTGGAAAATTCGTACTTAAAACTCACGATCTCACGTAGCTTTACTTTACAGATCCCTTGTCGATAGCACTGCTTGCTGGTTTGTTGTTGTTGTTGCCGTCCACGACCTCGTGTTGCACAGAATTGGCCTTCCTCGACTGCAACTCCCTCGACGATGTCTCTCCTTGTTGTTGTAGAAGTCGACCTCTGTGTCGCACTGCTTTACGACTCTCTAGCCGTTGTTGTTGTTGCAGCCTGCCAATGTACGACCTCCTTGTCGCACAGGATTGGCGCTCTTCAACTGCAACTCCCTCGACGATGTCACTCCTCTTTGTTGTAGCAGTCGACCTCTGTGTCGCACTGCTTTACGACTCTCTAGCCGTTGTTGTTGTTGCAGCCTGCCAATGTACGACCTCCTTGTCGCACAGGATTGGCGCTCTTCAACTGCAACTCCCTCGACGATGTCAATCCTCTTTGTTGTAGCAGTCGACCTCTGTGTCGCACTGCTTTACGACTCTCTAGCCGTTGTTGTTGTTGCAGCCTGCCAATCTAGGACCTCTGTGTCGCTAGATTTGACGCCCTTCAACTGCAACTCCCTCGCCGCTGTCACTTCTTGTTGCTGGAGTGGACCTCTGTGTCGCACTGCTTCGCCACAAACCGCCAATTGTTGTTGCAGCCTGCCAATCTACGACCTCTGTGTCACTAGATTTGGCGCTCTTCGACTGCAACTCCCTCGACGCCGTCAATTTTCGGTCTTGCTTGCCCACTCCGGTTTGGTGTTCCACACACACACTCACACCGATTTGACGATCGTTACCCTGCAAGCCTTTGGAAGATAAATTTATCCCCTATCGTCTAGAAGACACTTCTTAGTCACTTCTGGAAGATAGAAAGACGATAGAACACATTTTACAAAAACAAAATACACATCTATCGCCTAGAAGTCACTTCTTAGACACTTCTGGAAGATAGAAAGACGATAGAAATTTTTGGAAAAAAAAAGAAGAGTTTTTTATCGCCTAGAAGTCACTTATAAGTCACTTCTGGAAGATAGAAAGACGATAGCACACATTTTACAACAACAAATATACAAAAAAAAACTATCTCCCAATTCACTTCTGGAAGTTGATAAGAAGATAGTAAAGCAAAGGTCCCAAAAATTTACCGATATTCTGGTTTTACTGAACATTTTTGTGTATTTTCTTTTGACCCACGTACAGATTTTGCTGCAAGGCGTCATTTAGTTTCTAGACTGCTGTCTTGCCAGTTCAAGTCTGAAAATTGTTAAGTGTTTAAAAATATTATTACGTCTTACAACGCGTACAATGCCGGAAAAAAATGCAGCACATGTTAAGATCAACTATTTTTTATATAAAGGTAATGCACATCAGTTTCTAAATATGCTTTTCATTTTAATAATATTATTTGTTTGTTTTCTTTTAGAGTTTACATTTGTTAAATTTCTGGATGATTCAGAGCTGAAAAATCAAAAAATCTTCCATCAACAGTTCATCGGGTGTACAAGCGTCGAAAATATACAAAATTATATTAAAAAAAATTATATTAACATATAAGTTATTATATTTAAAAAAAATTAAATTTTTAATAAATATAGTAAAAATATTTTCTATTATTTTTTTCCAATTGGGAATATTCTTCTGGGTAACTTCTGGAAGTGTCGCGGAAGTCACTTCTAGAAGTGTCGCGGAAGACACTTCTGGAAGTGTCGCAGAAGTCTCTTCTGGGGGGTGACGCAGAAGTCACTTCTGGAAGTGTCGCGGAAGTCTCTTCTGGGGGGTGACGCAGAAGTCTCTTCTGGGGGGTGACGCAGAAGTGTCACAGTTCTTCCCGACGGACGTCACTTCCGCGATCCGAAAGCGATAGTCGCGGAAGATAGTTTTATCTTCCAGAAGTCACTCAGAAGTCTCTTCCGCGATAGAAAAGGCTTGCAGGGTATGTGTAAGTAATGCGCGGTTGCCACTTTTCACGCCGTTGTGCTTGTCTTCGCCAATTCTCGGAAGCTTCCTTTTCCTACGAATTTCAGCGACGCCTCGATTTTACACCGTTTCAACCCTCTCTTTTCACACAAAATTTCTGTCGAACTGCACTTTTAATGTTTTGCACAACGCGAACACACACATCCGACCATTTAAAAGACGCAAAAAGAAATTTCCAGAATGTTCTTTCTATATCCCGGACGAGCCCCCAATATTTGTAGGGTATAACTTATAAAAGTCACCCACAAATGTTTATTCAATAGAACTTCTGAACTCTTCCTAATGCTTTTATTAAATTCCGAATACTTTGCGTTTCTTCTTTATATGTTCTTCTTTCACTTCTTTTTACACTTCTTTTACAACTTCTTTGACAACTTATTTTCCTTAGCTTCGACTGATCTGTTCCGTTCGACTTCTTATTGTACAGTGTGTCCGCATCTCATTAAGCTTGACATTCTTACTTTTAATACTTAAATACTAGACACTTAATACTAGATCCTTAACTTAAATACATTAGGGATATCCTCCTATCCTATCCCAATCCTACATATATAAACAATGCTTTTGGAAACCTTCCTAAAGTTCATCAACCGAAATGCATACATAATGTGCGCCATTCACGGCAAGAATTTCTGTTCAAGTGCCGCGGACTCATTTAACCTGATTATGAGAAACTTTCTGCGAGTGGTGACGCTAGACCAGGTCACGGACTTTTTGTTCTTTTTATCGAAATTGTTGCTAACCGCTGGCGCGGGAGTCTCCACCTTCTACTTCCTGTCCAATAATCCGGATATTATTCAGCTACATTATAATGCTGTGCCCACAACGGTGGTGGTAATTGCCGCCTTCCTCATTACGAGTGTGTTTTTCGGAGTCTACTCTACAGCCGTGGACACACTGTTCCTGTGCTTCCTGGAGGACTGCGAGCGTAACGACGGCTCACCGGAGAAGCCATTCTTTATGCTAAAGCAGCTAATGAAGATCCTGGGCAAGAAGAACAACCTGCCGCCGCGTCAGCATCGCGGAAAGTAAAAGACTCCGTCGGGAAATGGCAGTGCCATTAAGACAAGTTCTACCTAGAATATATATACATGTATGTATTTAATCTTACCCAAAATCGAAGGGGTTGTGAGCGATTGCTCAACAGGCTGCAATAGGGTTTTGCATTGAATGCAAACTCTTAATCTTAAATTTAATGTATATAATACGCCAGTATCCCTATGTAAAAGTTTTTTGTGCGGCTAGATCGGATATGTGATAGGCGCGGACCATAAAGACCAAAAGCAATCAAAACTATATGTTTTCAGACACACAATCGTACATATCTCACATTCACACAGCTTAAGTTTACGATGGTATATTACCCTTATGTATATCACTTTGATTATTGTTTTCGAATTTAATAAAAAAAAAAATGGAAAAAAATTATAACGTCGTTATTTTTTATTCCACGAGCATGAATTTTACAACAACGACTTTTTTAACTACCCTTGAACCGAGAAAAAAATTTCATAAAAATCGGACAACTATATCATAATCTATATAGAGTTAACGGAAATAAAATGATAGCATCGTTGTTTTTCATCAGACAATCATGATTTTTGAAATATAGAGTTTTCTAACGACTCTTGAATAACGAATTCAATTTCATCAAAATCGGACGACTATATCATAGCTGTCATATAAAATCGAAAATATGAAAAATTAATAGAAACAAGAAAGGAAGCTAGCTTCGGCAAGCCGAAGCTTATATACCCTTGCAGTCATCAAATATGTCGAACAAAACGCATAAAGGCTAGACAACATCGAAGCTAAGACGATTTTTCTATTCATTTTCCATATTTTTGACTATAGATCATATGGGAGCTATACGATATAGTTGTCCGATTTTTATCGAATTTAATTCGTAATTCAAGAGTCGTAACAAAACTCTATATTCCAAAAATCATACTTGTCTGATGAAAAACAAGGATGTTATAATTTTATTTCCATTATTTCTGTATAGATTTTTCGATCTTACCTATGGCAGCTATAAGATATAGATGACCGATTTTTATGAAACTTTTTCTCAATATAAACGTTGTTAAAAAACTTTACATTCAAAAAATCATGCTCATGGGATAAAAAACAACGATGTTATCATTTTATTTCCATTAATTCTATATATAATTTTCGATCTCTCCTATGGCAGCTATATGATAGAGTTATCCGATTTTGATCAAATTTAATCTGAAATTCAAGAACAGTTAGAAAACGCCATCTTGAAGAATTCAAGTCAATCTGATGAAAAACAACGGCGTGAGAATTTTTCATTTCATTCCCTCGTATGGGAGCTATCCGATATAGTCGGCCGATCCGGCCCGTTCCGACTTATATACGGCGTGCCATAACTACACACCTTTTGGGAAAGTTTCATCAAGATAGCTTTAAAACTGAGAGACTAGTTTGCGCGGAAACGGACAGACGGACAGATGGACAGACGGACAGACGGACAGACGTACAGACGTATTCCGACTCTACTCGTGATGCTGATCAAGAATATATATACTTTATGGGGTCTGAGGTGTCTTTTGCTCTGCAAGGGTATAAAAAAATATAGCTTCGATAGCTGTTTAGCCTTTGTGTATATTGTTCGACTGCAAGGGTATATAAGCTTCGGCTTGCCGAAGCTAGCTTCCTTTCTTGTTTTTTAATATATTTTAGTATTTGCCTTTCTCTGATTCCTTAAAAAATTCTATGTTTTTCTCTGATCAGTAAAAAAAATCCGTCTGAAGACAGGCTTTATTACTAATAACTTGACCATAATTTCAGAATGTTTTACTATTGAAACTGTGACTGTCACAGAATTTTGCAGCTCGAACCAAAATATTCTTTAATTTATGCAGATTTAATATAGTTCTCAACAAAGAAAGTTTATTGGTTAGAAAGAGCTAATGTAATACAATTAAGTCTTAATATTTAGCTCGCGGGTAGTAGGCTTAAATGCAATTCCAAGTAAAGACTACAACTGGAATCCTAAATGCCTATCACGATGTGGTTGATAAAAGCTGGCCTAAGTAGCATTAATTGCCTAAATGGCACGTTTAAAAAAAAAAGGTGTTTCGGAATTAGCAATCCACTGTTTGTCTTGGCCTTAGGCTGAAACCGTCAGGCAATGCTTGCAAAAGATGGGAGCGATCTGTTACCTATCAAATTAACTTGAGGGCGAAGCTCTCACAAACTTCCCAAGGGAAAAAATAACGATCGCATAAATAAAAACAATTATCACACAGCTGTTTTTGGTCATATCGACTTGATTTTTTCAATATTGTGTTTTTAAACTACGGTCGAATTTCGACTTAAGTTTTATCAAAATCGGAGGGATATGCCATATAAAAGATCGAAACGTATATACTAAATGATTTCAAAATATGCAAACGTTGTTGTTTTTTATCACGAAAACATGTTTTTTTGAATATTAAGTATTTTAACTACAGTTAAATATGCCTGCCATGGGGAAGATCGTACAATTTATGTAAAATCAATAAAACAAAACAAAAGCCTCGTTGTTTTTATCGGACAAGCATGATTCTTCATTTTCTCATTAAAATCACACAACTACCTATATTATATAGCTGTCGTATGAACAATCATCGAAAATCTTATTAATTACTCTTAAACTTTTTAATATCACGAGACTGGTGAACATTTTTCGGTAAGTGGGCGTAACAAGACGTACAGAAAGACATAAATCGACTGGTCTGACGATTCAGTTTAATAATGTATACATTAACATACTAGGTTCGTAAATGCAGTCTTGTACCTGGTACACAATTTAGAATGAATACAATACACATTTTTATACATTTTGTTTGGTTTTTCCTTTATGAGAAAGGCAAATCACCTCCCAGGTACCATGGGAACCATATCCCGACGAGCGACTGACATATTTGCAGATGGCCAACTTTTTGAACCATGTCCATATTTCAGGCGTCAGCAGAAGGAAATCCCAGGAATTGGCATACCTTAAATTAATCGCACCCTTCAACTTGTCAGCTCACTTCTCAATAAGGGGTTCAATGCCGGAACCGTTTGGCTCTCGAATAGACCGCATCCTCGTTTCATGGCTGTGCCCACCTGACAGTGACGCTGACTCGTTGATTGACAATAAATGCGAGCAACTGTCAGAGTTTGTAAATTCATTCCAGATGTAACCATTCCCATAGGAAGCCATTTCACTCAAATTTTACGTCTGTTTACACAAAAACAGCAACTGGTGCTGACATGGCTGGTCGGCGAAATGGTGTTTGGTGGGGTAACCCAGTTGGCTGGTCGTCGAAAACGTATGTGCTTACATTTTTATTTTAAAGCTACTAGCGGGTGGATTGACACCATTCCTCGGTTTTTGGATTTTGGCTGCCGATAGCTGAATGCACTTCTTGGCAAAGCATGTGGCCTTGCCAACCAATTTTGTTTTTAAATTTATAAGCCGTTTGTGTACAAGGAAATAGTCTTTGCGGAGGGTTGAGTACTCCATTTAAATCGGTAAAAGTAGAAGATACTGAACTGTGCGCCTAACAAATGTGAAAGTCGCGTGGAAGGGAAAGTTCTAGCCCTTCCCCTATGATTTCTCATTCTCTACGCAATCACGCACGACATTTTGATTATGTCGCGAAAATAAGTTTCCTTAAGAAAATTATTGGTCACATTCAAACCAACAAAAAGGCAACTTGTCAAAATGCTCAAAAGCACTTAAAACTTTAGCAGTTTGTTGTTTTCTTGTTCGTAGTCGTAGCACTTTGCCAGTTTTCCACTATGACAGCGCCCAAGTCTCTTCTCAATTCGCTCACTGTTGCTACCAAAGTCCTCCGAAAGTGCTCGCCTAATGGGTGAGGTTGCCGCCTGGTGCGCTATTTTCACACTTTCCTTTTCGCAAGTTGCGCTGAAAAACATAGGGTTCTTGCCCAATTGCCGAGGGGGCATTAATTCGAAAGCGTCCAGTTCTGTGCCAAAGACTTGCGCATCCCAGACTTGCCAACTCCTCTGGCAGCAAACCAAAAACCAAACTGGCGCAAAATCTTTCCTGCTCCCGTTGCTCTTTTCAGCAAAAGCCCTCGCCTTGGAGTACATATTTTAATTCGACATGAAACTATTTAAAAGTGGTTTGAATATTTCGGTTTCAAAAAGAAATATTTATTTAAATCAAGGTTAACATAGGGGTCAAGCACATCAAATGGAAATAAATTTTACGGCTTAACATAAAACTTTTTAATCAAATTAATACCAAAAATACAATTCACAATCGATTAAAATATTTCGGATTCTGAAAAAAAAATTTTCTAGTGTAGTATAATGAACTAGTTAACTGCAACCTCAAAATACGTTGCTTTTAACATGTAAACGGTGCTTTCCAAAAATGTTGTTGTTTATTTTAAAGCAAGATTCTTTCACCCTTGGTTTTTATGACAATCCGATGTAAAACTTTTTTGCTGAATGTTCACCACAATTTACATATTCAATTCCAATATGAGAGTGGTGAATTGTTAGGAAAACGTAAGCTGCGTATTCTTTAATTGAATCCAAATTTATTTTTGAAATTTTTGTAACATAAAAACAATTGGCGCCACAAATATCAAGTGTCAAATTAATTCGAATAAAAACAAAAAAAAAACTTGAAAGAAAAATTAAACAAGAAAGGAAGCTAGCTTCGGCAAGCCGAAGCTTATATACCCTTGCAGTCATTAAATATGTCTAAGAAAATACAAAAAGGCTAAACAGCATCGAATCTATGACGATTTCCATATTGTTCATATGATAGCTATATGATATAGTCGTCCGATTTTGATGAAATTTAATTTGTAACTCAAGACTCATTGGAAAACTCTATATTCCAAAAATCATGATTGTCTGATGAAAAACCACGAGGTAATAATTTTATTTCCGTTATTTCTATATAGATTTTTCGATATTTCCAATGGCAGCTATATGATATAGTACTCCGATTTTTATGAAATTTTTTCTCAATTTAAGAGTATTTGTAAAACTTGATGTTCCAAAAATCATGCTCGAGGCATTAAAAACAACGACATTATAATTTTTTTTCCATTATTTATATATATATTTTTTTGATCTCTCCTATGGCAGCTATATGATGGAGTTATCCGATTTTGATAAAATTTAATCCGAAATTCAAAAACAGTTAGAAAACGCCATCTGAAAGGAATCAAGTCGATCTGATCAAAAACAACGGAGTTAGAATTTTTTATTTCATTCTCTCGTATGGGAGCTATCCTATATAGTCGCCCGATCCGGCCCGTTCCGACTTATATCATGATACAATTATACAAGGTAGTCCACTCGGCTTGCCGAAGTCTTTCGGCTTTGGTCCCTTATTTTCAGTGCGTCCCTGTTTGTCAAACAGAAGCACTCACACTTACTTGTCAAAGCTCAAATAGGGGACTATGGATTTTGCCGAGTGGACTACCTTGTACATATAATTGTATCATGACTTATATACTGCGTGCAACAACTACACAACTTATGGGAAAGTTTCAGCCAGATAACTTTAAAACTGAGAGACTAGTTTACATAGAAACCGACAGGAGGACAGACGGACAGACAGACAGACAGACAGACGGACGGACGGACAGACGAACAGACGGACAGACTGACAGACGGACAGACGGACAGACGTACATACATATTTGGATTCTGATCGTGATGCTGATCAAGAATATATATACTTTATGGGGTCTGAGGTGTCTCCTTCACTGCGTTGCAAACTTCTGACTGAAATTATAATACCCTTTGCTCTGCAAGGGTATAATAAAAATGTATCTTGCAAAAAAATTTATTTAGCGCCTTAGCTTTTGTATCTTAGCTATACTGGCTTCCAATTGCCTACGCATCAAAGGAAAACCCCTTTTTAATAGCTTCTGACTCAATTCTGAATGGGACCATTCTTATTTTCGTGCCACCTTTAGCTCGACCTTTTTGGATTGCGACTATACAATTCTTCCGAAAACCTGAAATTTTTGTTAATTAAACTGGAAACTTAAACTATATTGTCATTGACTTTACTTGTTAACTCCACCATTTGCGCTTCTTTAAGCTTTGTCAATAATTTGCTAAGAGTTTTCAAGGTTATTCATAATTCCCAAATTAAGCCAAATAAAACATAAAACTATAGTACAAATTTTCACCGATTTTTCGAATTTCGATTTTTTTGTGGCGTTATGTTGGTACTCATGTCTCTCACTTATGTCGACAAGCTCGGCCATTTTGAATGTTCACTTAATTGTTGACAACTGCTTTGCATAATGTACCTCTACAAGTCTGCCCGTCGATCCGTCTGTCTGTTTCTATGTAAGCACTAAACCTATCTCGCTAGAACTTTACCACAAGTTATGTAGTTGTTGCCACAGTATATAGACATGATTTATTCCCGATTGAGTTTTCTTACGACTCCTGACTGTCGAATTAAAGTTCATGAAAATGTAAAACTTTAAAATTTAGCTGTCATAGGAGAAAAGGAAAACCTGTATAAAAAATAATAAACAAAAAAACTTGAATGTTGTTAGGTATTCATGCAATATGCTCCACATTTGGCAGTTTGTTTCAAATACGAACAGACGCACATGAGGTCTTGATCGACTAAATTTTAATGCTGCTCAATATTGTTATAATACATCATGAGGTTGGCTTACAAATTCAACTAATTCAAAATTTTCTTTTGTAGACATTAATGCATCTGGCCTGTATGTTGTCACGTCAGACCCAAACAAACGATTAGTTACCTTGAAAAAGACAATTTTTATAGCTATCTAAAAAAAAAAATGTGCACGCGCTAGAATTTGCCTGCGAGTCTATATAAGCATAGACTGAAATAGTTAATATTTGGTTTGTAGACCACTTTATTCTTTTGAAAACCAGTTTCTATGCTAATAAGCTCTCAACCACTTTGTAGACAACAAAGCTGGTCGTTGTCATTATAAGCTATGTGCGACTAGCTTAGAATCGCTTCCGCGAAAAAAAGAATGACCAAGTAAAAAAGCGGTTAAAAAAGTCGCTACTCCATGAAGTTACTGTAGTTTACTCAAATCTGGTTATTGCTAAGATAAAGCTATTTAAACTGAGCTTGTACGCTGTTCCTTAACGTTTAACATATTCTTGGGCAGAGGGGGGCAAGTAATGGGGATCCACCGAACTAGTGCCAGGGCGAGACTGGGCGGTGCCGTATATATAGCCAGGAGTGGCTTTCGTCGTGGTCGTGACTTCAGGAACCGACGTGGTGCTCTTCGCCGGGATCACCGAAGTCGTGCTGGCCGGTAACTCGGGATGTACTGTGGGGCTCGGCGTTTCGACAGCGCCTTCTGTGGTTGTCGTGTAGACAAGTTGAGTAGTACTAGTAGATGATGTATCATCCGGAGTAAAGTCTGTGTTTACCTCGGTAGTGTAGTGTGTCACGGGTTTTTCTGTCGTCGTTGTGGTGCTGGAGAATGTAACGAACTTATTGAAGCCAATACTAAAGCCTCCGGCCGAGGACTTGGCCTGTAGCACGCTGTTTAGCAGCTGAATTTTCGACGAGATAAGGCTCGAGATCAACTGGGTGTTGATGGGCGAGGCCGCCACCTGGTTACTCTGGTAACTCTGACTGGAGTAGCCTGTAGTTAAACACAATTATTGAATTATCAAATTTTTTCTAACCGACAGGAGGTTACCACCGCTGGGCGCGAAAACTTTGATGAAGACAGGTTTTGCTTCTGCCATGATGGCTGCACTGCAGGCTAACAGAGCCAAAATCGAAATAGTTCTGAGCATGGTGTTGGCGGCAACGTTATTACTGGCCGCCGCGAATCATCGCTCACTTTTATACCTCTGGTTAAAAGATGTCTCAGCCATTGTTGTTGTCATTTGATGATAGCCGATCGCCAGCTTTGTACGTCGAGTTCCGAAGCTTGATTTCGAGTGGTTAGCATACATTTTTCAGGTGCCCCTGGAGAAGGCCACCGGTGTCATTAAGTGACAAGTGATAAGTAAGCAAATGCGGGACGATTCATAATTCTTAATTTGAAAAATATAACAAGCTACGAGTCTTTCAGTATTTTGAGTTTAAAATCAACCTAATTTTTCTTGAATTAAGCCAACATTCTTCTTAACAAGCTGTAGCTAGCTTCGGCAAGTTGAAGTTTTTACACAGATTCTTAAATGTTTTATAAGCTATATCTACTAATATGTAAATAATTACTCCTACTTTAAAATTTGCTACTTAAAAAGTAGGCTTTATACAGATTTTGAATTTTCATTTTAAAAGATTTGCTTTGCATTTAATCACCACCAATGCATCATTTATTCTATTTCGCATATTAGAAGATCAGACAACCTTGCTCTCATGTCGCTCCGGTTGTCGTTTTCGTTCCACCCTAACTTCCGGAATTCATTTTTTAAAGTTAATCGGTAAATATTATAAGTTTGAATTATCACAAAGTCCTTGGTAAGATATTTAAATTCTTATATTTTTTAACTTATCCAAATTAAATAAAATAACCCTATACAGCTCAATCACAAAATATAAATTGGTTAATCGTCGCCAAATTAGTTTAAGTTAAAAATTTTTATCGATTTAAGTTACCTTATACACGTGCTTTGGGTTTAAACGAAACTATTAGAAAGAAAGTAGAACCTTTCATTGAAACTATCTATACAAGCAAGAAAATAAGGCTAGCTTCGGCGAGCAAAATTTTTAAAGTATTAAAAATTTGGTATAGTTTTATTTTCTTGATCAGCAGCGCCAACTGAGTCGATCGAGCCATTACGTACGCCTGTTCGACTTTCTGTTTCTTTACAAACTAGTCTCTCAGTTTCAAAGCTATTTGGTAAAATTTCAGCAAGATAGCTTTAAAAGTAAGTGACAAGTTTTCATAAAAACAACAGACGGAGGCTCATGACTATATTAACTCAAATGGAGATGCTGATCAAGTATACGGGTATATGGTATATATGGGCGGGTGTGTCTTCTTCACTGCGTTGCAACCATCTGACAAAAAGTATAACAAGCTCTGAAAGGGTAAAAAGCTGCTTCATTTCGAGCGAAATATTAATTAACTAAAACTCAAGAACATCGAAGTCTTTCCGATTTTGCTATTCATTTTCTTGAATTTCTCCGAGCTTTCCTCTGGCAGCTCTATGATTTTCTCTTCCAATAATAACAAATCGTGAAGCACGTTATGGTTAAAATTCATAAATTAGTTTTTAATTGGAAAAAAAACTGTTTTTTGTTTGCATGACAAACAAATTATTGTTGTGTTTTTGAATTTATATCGATTTTTCAATCTTTTCTTTATTTTTTGACTTTGAGACAAAAACTTCTGATATAAATACAAACACAGAAAGGTCTAAGGTTAAGTTTTGTTTATTGTTTAATCGAACTAATAAATACATTTTCAAGAGGTTTCTAATCGGGCCCCTTTAAAAAAAAAATTTTTACCTAATTAAATAATTAACTTAAAATGTTATTTCATAAATGATGTACAAGTAATAAAAGTATGTATGCATATTTCTATTAACAAGCTCTCCACGTGCCAAACTTATAAATGTGTTCAAGAAATCTTAAAAACCGGTCCTGCCCTTTCTTGATAAGTTGAATGGTCTTAGTTGACCAACGTTATATCTTTACACATTTTCAATTAACTTAAATTTAACATAAGACTAAACGTTGTTTACATTTACATTGTATTAACTTGAACAATCAATTTCTAAGGCATGATGAAATTTGGCAAGTTCGTTTTAGTCAATTTGCGTTGCATTGTATCTCGACTATAACTTAAAATTAGTAAAGTTGTATTTTTGGTGTCGTCTTAAGAAAAATTCATCCACAGAATTGCACAACCAGGGGTTCTTTTGAAAAAAAAAAAAACGAAACTATAAAAAAGCTAGATTGTTGAAATTGAAAAAGTAGATTCCAGTTCAAACGTCCCGCACACTAAATAAGAGAAAGTAATTTTATATGAATGTAAGGCTTATGAAGATTTAACATATTTACAAAAAATTTTTTGGGGCTTGAAAGGAATGGCTTAAAAATAAAAGCTAAAGCATATACTATAAGCTTTGGCTATCTGTCGAGCCAAATGCTTGCAGCGCAAGGGGTATTATACAATAGTTTCAGTCAGAAGTTTGCAACGCAGTGAAGGGGACACCTCAGACCCCATAAAGTATATATGGGTGATTCCATATCAGATTTACAGTCGATATTGGGAAATTCGATGAGATATTTTTTTCATGCTCTTTATCGAAAATAAATCGACACGTATTTTTTTATATGGCTCAGAAAAGTTTTTTGACGAAGTTATGATTTTTTGAATTTTTAATAAACTGCCTTTTTATTGATGATAGTCGCGTTTTCCAGCCCCAATAACTCGATAACCGTACGTCGCAGAAAAAAAAATCTATAGGAAGTAAAAATTTCATCCTTCCTTCTTCTTTGCAAAACTTTCGTGAAATAATTTTTTTAAACAATTTTTCACCACAAAAAGTTCAAATGTTTATAACAAATTAATTTTTCTCCAACTTGGACAATTTTGATTTTTTTTATCACAATAAATCCTTCAAATTCTTCTGATTAACATACTAAAATTTCAGAATGGTATCAAAATTAGTTTTTGAGTTATAGAATATTCAAGATCATCATGCACGGTCCGCGCGCTCGGTCTCAGGGCGTGCGCCGACCAACGACTCTAACGAGCGTCAATTCGCTTCGCGCGCGCATAGTAAGGGTCAATGAAATGATCAAGAATATATATACTTTATGGGGTCTGAGGTGTCTCCTTCACTGCGTTGCAAACTTCGGACTGAAATTATAATACCCTTTTGCTCTGCAAGGGTATAATGATTTAGAATTTATAGAATCTTTCGAAAAGCTAAAAGTCTTAATTAACAGCGAACCAATTGTAGCCTACCCTGACTTTAAAAACAGTTTACTAGCAACCATGCTTTGGGAGCGGTTCTAATGCAGGAGACAAAAGTAATATGTTATGCCAGCCGTACCTTAAAAACCCATGAACTGAACTATAGCACGATTGAAAAGGAACTTCTAGCTATTTTCTAAGGCGTCAAACATTTTCATTATTATTTATACGGGAGAAAGTTTTTAATAAAAACCGACCACCGCCCACTAGTATGGCTAAACAACTTAAAAGAACCCAATTTAAAGCTACAGAGATGGAAAATTCAACTAAACGAATATAATTTCGATATGGCCTTCATTAAAGGAAAAGAAAATGCTCTAGTGGACGGACTAAGTAGGATATGCACTGATAATAATTTGTTAGATTGTCCCAAAGTAAATAGAAGGGATCTAATCCAGCTGAATGAAGCTTGTAAGTATATTTGGTGGGCGAACTCGACAATGCAATGCAAACCGTCGAAACAATTGACGAACTAAACAATGACTTTCCGTTAGACCTAATTAACCTTTTTTCAAATCAATCCGATATCTTAAACTATATAAAAAATACAGATAACGCGTTAAACATATAGGGGAATGTCGTCAGGGTTGGACACATTTTCGACCCTTGCCCATAATTATCGTTTTAATAAGAATTAAGATCATTTGCGTAAATAGTTTGAAAGGTAAAGGCAATTGGTATGTCTGACAATGAACATTATGTTGTGAAATGAAAAACATAGAAATGGCGAGTAATTAAAAAAAAAAAAAATGTCAGGCTTGGACACTGTAGTCATGGTTGGACACTTGAATTGCTACTTCAGAAAAGTAGCAATAAAAGAGGACATTATCCATGGATCAGGTGTATTTTATGTCTTTCGACTCTTTTTCATTATGAACAACAAATTTTAAAACCAAGTATGAAAAAAAAAATTAATCAGATTCGCAATTAGGACAAACAGGACAGCATTATGCAAGTAATAATAAATTATTACTCAAAGGATTTATTTTTTTTTACTTATTTACTAATTAATTCACTTTTTGTTGAATCAAGTAATTAGTTACCAAATTTATTTATTCATCCAACTCATACTTTATTTTTAGAACTTTAATCTATTTCTTTAATTAATATGTAGGTATATTTGTTCACAATATAGAAAAAAAATTATTTCATTGATTGTATTGGGTGTTTTTTTTTAGAGGTATAGAACTTTAAGTTGCAATAAAACCACGATGGATTATTCGATTGACATGAATTTTTTTTTATTCGAAAGATAATCTTGTGGCAATTCATTTTATATATAATTTCTGGCATATGAAAGCCACGGCTGGCTCGGATGTCGATCGATTTATTGAAAGACACGTTTGGTGACCGCCTACTTTCACGTTTTGGACCTGTGAATTGGCCTCCAAGATCTTGTGATTTAACACCGCTAGACTACTTTCTGTGGGGCTATGTAAAGTCATTGGTCTATGCGGATAAGCCACAAACGCTTGACCATTTGGAAGACAACATTCGCCGTGTTATTGCCGATATACGGCCGCAAATGTTGGGAAAAGTCATCGAAAATTGGACGTCCAGATTGGACTACATCTGAGGCAGCCGTGGCGGTCATATGCCAAAAATCATATATAAAATGAATTGCCACAAGATTATCTTTCGAATAAAAAAAAATTCATGTCAATCGAATAATCCATCGTGGTTTTATTGCAACTTAAAGTTCTATACCTCTAAAAAAACACCCGATATTTACATGTTTTGTAGTGAATAACTGTAAAAAACATTGGAAAAATTTAAATATCCTGACAAAAGGGGAAAAACCAAGGGTGTCCAACCTTGACAACAAAAAGTGTCCAACCCTGACAACATGAGTCATAACTCTACCGCACAACATAACTACCAAATCGCTTTATTTAGAACAAATTTTTTTTAGGATTTCGTTAAGGGGGAACCACTTAACGTATTTTTAAACTTACCCTGAGGATGGCATATTTTCCGCTGAATTATGCCACTTTTTTAGCGCGTTCTCGAATACTTTCTTCTTCACTATCACGACACGATGTCAACAAAACAGGAAAATTAACAGTTATGGGATGCGGCTAGGGATGAAAAGTTTCCCACAGTGATAACAATTAATACCACATTCGCACACAGATGGCGATAGTTGGTTTATTAGAAAAATTTCAAGTGTCCGACCCTGACAACTGTCCAACCTTGACGACATTCCCCTACAAGTCGCAAGTAATACTAAAAGTATCGCAAAAGGAAGCCGAGCCACCAAAATCTTGTATAAACGAAAAATAAGACACATTATAAAAACAATAGGAAATAAGTCCACCATTTTGGCATTAATGCAGGAAATCTTACCAGATAAACCCTAGTAGCCATTTACTGCGAAGACGTTAATTTGTACGTGAAATTCCAGGAATGTTACAGACAATACTTTACATGCAACGAAAACTTAAAACTAATAAGATCGTTTATTTTGCTAAAAGATGTAACAGATAAAGAACAATTTTTAAAAATATTAAATGAAGAACATTTAAAAAACAACCATAGAGGTATTAAGGGGCACAACTAGTGTGCGATTTTAAAAAATTCGAATTTTTTTTTTTTAATTTTTCAGTAGATTACACCTTTAAAAATGACATATTAAAATTTCAAATCGATATCCCAAATAGTTTTTGAGTTATAGCAATTTAAAGAGCAGCCGCTCTCATAACAGTGCAAGCGATCATTTTATCTTTAAACGCGTTTTTCTCGAAACAGCATTTTCCGAATTTGCTGCAGTGATTACTCAAAAACTAATGATCCGATCACTACCAAATTTTCTTTACATGTTCTTTATATAGTTCTACGTACCATGAACTATCGGTTTTTTGATCCGATCAAAAATCGAATTTTGGCAGGCCAAAAACGACCAAAATTTTGGTTAAAATTCGACTTTTTTTTAAAACGCTGCCATTTTGTCATTTTTTGATATTTTTTTTATCGTAGTTCATGGTATGGAAAATATTATCTAGTTTAACGAGAATTTTTCATTTTTTGATTTCGTCCACGGAGAGGGCCGGAACCACTGCAGCAGTTAAGGCACTTTTTTTTTAGCGCCGTTTGAGATCGACTCTAACTTAAAAAATATTTAACTTTTTTCTTTAAAAATTTCACTATACATTCTTAAAACATGTATAAATATATTCTGAAAATTTGAAAGGAATTGATCAAGTAGTTTTTTTTTTATTAAAATTCCCAAAAATCACCATTTTTTTAGGCCGTCACACTAGTTGTGCCCCTTAACGAAATCTTTGCCGAAATAAAAAAAATGTATTACTATCCCAATCTTCAGAAAGAAATTCAGAAATATGTTAATAATTGAAAAATTTGTAACTTGGCCAAATATGATCGAAACCCCTTAAATATAAGCTAAACATAACCGATACTCCTTCCCAACACAACGAGATAATCCATCCAGATATTTAGTTCCCCATGCAAAACATTATGTACCTTACTACAATAGACAAATTCACAAAATACGCTACTGCTTGTAATATGAAAGATAGATCTTGGGTTTCATTGCTAAAGGCTATACAAGAGAGAATCCAGTTCTTAGGCAAGACCAAGCTTATTATAACGGATAATGAATTTAATATAAATTGCATTCTTATAGATAATTATATAGAAATCCATCTTACGACACCGTATAAAAAATCAGAGAACTCAGATGTTGAGAGACTGCACTTGACATTAAATGAGCACATCCGACTTTTTAATGCAGACGAGAAAAACAATGATACGATTCAAAACAAGGTATTTAAAGCAATGGTATGCTATAATAATACTATTTACTCACTAATAGGGAAAATTTCGGAAATGATTGTGCTAAAAATTATAAAACTGGTAAATCAAATCCTAAGTATAAGCTAGTTCAAAACTATCATCAAGATTGTAACTATGTACCTAATATCAAATGAAGACGCAAACGCAAAAATTTACAATAACATATGTAAAAATTTACAAATATATAAATCAAAAGAAAATACACATTCCAAAATTAAAATATGTTTATAAGAGTTATACATGCAATTTCAAATTATAAATTCCTACAATTAAGATTGCAGAAACTTGTCGTGGGTGAGTCACATACCCAAGTATAACTATTTATATACCCTTAAGTGTAACTTACATGTATAAGCAGTGGCGGATTTACCATATAGGCAACATAGGCAGCTGCCTAGGGCGGCAAATTTTTAGGGACGGCAAATTTCGACTGTTAACACTACATAAAATACTACTTTTGAAAATAAGGCTGCAGTCTAGGGCGGCAAAATCAAAACTGCCTAGGGCGGCAAATTGTCTTAATCCGCCCCTGTGTATAAGCTTAGCCTAAGAATAAAGATAGGAAAGAAAGACATTACAACCAAAGCTTGGATCTGGCAGTCGTGTACAGACCGCTCAAGTAACAGCTCGCTTAAAGAAAAACATCTCTTTGAATTGAATTAAATGAGATTTCATTATTGGAACTTAATCTTTGCGGAGTCTAACTAGCAATTAGACTTAAAGCAAACGTCTCGATCCAAACCGGCAATTAAAATTGGCTAAGAACGCCTTTTTACCCAAGTCGATACCCTCGAGAAAGTCAACTGACGGTGTCGCGTATAATGGGCCAAGCCGCGATCTAACTATATATACTTTATGGGGTCTGAAGTGTCTCCTTCACTGCGTTGAAAACTTCTGTCTGAAATTAGAATACCCTTTGCTCTGCAAGGGTATAAATATACATAAATATAAAAAATGGGAAAAAATTTTTAACAAACGTCACAGCATGGAAATTGTTTAGCTGTATTTGGTTTTATTTGTTTTATGAATTTTGTTCGGGTTATTTTTTCAGTTTTCAGTTTAATTTTTTTGCTATATTTTCTGCCATTTTGATGGTAACTTGTACATATATGTATGCCTCTCCTAAAGAAGTCCTTGTCCCTACTGGAAAAAAACTCAGCGATTCGATTTTCACAATCCTCCCTTGAACTCAATTTTTGTCCATCGAAAATATTTTGCATGGCCAAAAACAGATGGTAACCGCTTGGGGCAATGTCCGGACTATAAGGTGGATGCATTAACACTTCCCAACCAAGCTCCCGTAGCTTGTGACGCGTCACCAAAGATGTATGGGGCCTGGCGTTGTCATGATGGAACACAACGCCCTTACGATTCACCATGGCTGGTCGCTTCTGTTCAAGTGCAATCTTCAATCGCTCCAGTTGGTCACAGTAGAGGTCAGAATTGATGGTTTGGCCATAGGGCAACACTTCATAATGGATAGTTCCTCTGATATCCCACCATACACTCAGCAACACCTTCTGAGCCGTCAGTCCTGGCTTTGCCACCGTTTGAGACGACTCACCGTGCTTCGACCAGGATCTTTTACGCTTTATGTTGTCATATGTGATCCATTTCTCATCACCGATCCAGAATTGAGTCAAGTTTATGTGAAGTAATGGCAGTAGTAGAAGTTGGCAGTCCTTATTCATATCGATATGAGACTTCTTTCAACAGTCTTCAGCGATAGCCCATCACTCAGAAAGTAGAAGCGAGTCTTGGATCAGCGAAAAAGCAGAGAACGTGCAAAAAGTCGGCCGTAAAGTTTTAAAAGTAGTCAAGTCGCGCCAATCAGTTGCCAATTTGTTGTTCAACCTTTTTGAATCATTATAATCAACATTTTTGTAAACATTTATCCACATATCTATCCAAATAAACTTATGATAATAATCCCATTATCTTACATGGGGGCTCAACCGTGCCAAAAGTTGAAAGAGCAAAAATCATAGTGGTGTGCGTAAGCGTCGAGCGAAATCGGAAGAAAATTGAAATAAAACCAGTTGCAGTTGGATTAATAAAGTCGCAATAATGATGCGTTCAGCGAAGAAGAACAAAAATCAGAATCAAACGAAAACCCGAAGTGGACAGCAGTATGGGCAAAAAAGTCCGCAAAACGCCGAAATCGCGAATTTGGATTTGAACAAAACTTTTGTCTCGTCCCAGGAAATAGATGAGCAAAACCAAAAAGAAGAGGGAAACGAGAGGGAGGTGAATGAAGAGGCCGAAATATGCAACGAGTTGAAGTTCACAGCTATACGCGAAGAGACGTGCAGCAGCGAGTTAAGCGAGGTGCTCAAACTGCTTGCAACCAAAATTGGACAAAGCGAATCCAATAGGAATATTGTTCCGATCGAGAGTTTCGCTAAAGTGGTGCCCGAGTTCGATGGAGTTTCAATCCCAATAAGACAGTGGCTGAAATGCTTTGATGAAAACGCCGATGCCTACGAGTTGACGAACAAGCAGAAATATGTGAACGCTCGCCGAGCGTCGCTCGGATAAAAATGAAGGGAACAGCTAAGTTATTTTTGGAGTCCACCACCGTTTCAGATTATGAGAACTTAACTGCTGTACTTTTGGACGAATTTGACAAAACGCTGACCAGCGCTGAGATACACAAGCAGCTAAGAGATCGTAAGAAAAATGATAACGAAAATTTTCACGAATACGTATTGCATATGCGTAAGATAGCAGCTCTTGGAGTAGTTGAAAATGAGTCGGTGATTCATTACATAGCAGATGGATTAAAGCTTCGTGATGATCTTATGTTAAATATCCTCTTTACAGTGCCTCAACTTTCAAGGAGCTACGTAGTCGGTTTGAAACGATCGAAGCGATGACCAAATCAACAATGGGGCGAAAGCAAGCAATGCAGCAGAGTGACTTCAGAAAGCCAGGAACACAAGGAAGGCGATCCGATCAGCAGCCATCTCAGAATCAAAGGCATTGCTTCAACTGCGGCTCACCCGAGCATATGAGAGCCGAATGCAAGGAGGAAACTAAATGTTTTAAGTGTAATGGCAGTGGACATACGTCGCGGAATTGTCCAGGAAAGGGACCGAGTATCAGTGTGATCAGCGAATCAAGGGAGAAAACGCTCATGATCAACAACAAAAGTGTGTCCTGTTTAGTTGACACTGGAGCAGACGTATCTCTTATGCGTATGAGGACATACAAAAACAATTTTGCTGAAAACCCACCACAAAAAAGTTTCGCTAAATTGTACGGACTCGGAAACATTGCGACTTCAGTGCTGGGTGCGTTGGATGCGAAGGTGGAGGTGGATGGAATTGCTAGTCAGGACAGGTTTCTCATCGTACCTGATAACAAAGTGAATGTCAACGTTATTATTGGCTTTGATTTTCTGAAGAAGTTTACTGTTGTGCTGAAGAATGGAAAATACGCATTTACAGGAGGAGATGACGTCGTCAAAGTCGAGGCTGACCGTAATAATTACAACGTGGTAAGTCGTGATACAGAGTTAGACGTACCTCCAAAATACAAGCCGGCAGTCGAGCATTTGATTGGTAACTACAAGCCATCGAAAGTGGAAAAATCATGTCCTGTTAAAATGACAATAATTCCGAATTGTAACAACATTGCATTCAGGGAGCATCCAAGCCGATCATCAGCTGCAGAGCGAGAAATTATTCGCAAACAGGTCGAAGAATGGTTGCAGCAGGGCATTATACGTGAATCAAGCTCGGACGTGGCAAGTAAAGTTGTGCTAGCAAAGAAAAAGGATAAGTCATATCGGCTGTGCATAGACTACCGTGTTTTGAACACAATGGTATTAAAGGATCGATTCCCAGTTCCACTCATAGACGAAGTGCTTGACAAGATGCAAGGTGCGAAGTATTTTTCAGTCTTCGACCTCAAGAACGGTTTTTTCCACGTCGAAATAGATGAACCCAGCCGCAAATATACAGCATTCGTCACAAAGGAAGGACTTTTCGAATTAAATAGAGCTCCATTTGGGTATTGTAATTCGCCAGCTGTATTCGTAAGGTATGTCACATATATTTTTCAACAGCTGATCAATGAAAATATTATGGAAATGTACATAGACGACATTGTTGTTTTTGGGCGAACAGCACAGGAATGTCTAAGCAACATGGAGCGAGTACTGAAACAAGCTCAGCAGTACGGCCTTGACATAAAATGGTCGAAATGCCACTTTTTAAAGGAGCGTATCAATTTTCTAGGCTACGAGGTAGAGAATGGGCACATATGGCCTGGTAAAGAGAAATTTAAGGCTGTTAAACATTTCCCGATGCCGGTAAATATCAGAGGCATACAAGCATTTCTAGGGTTAACTGGATACTTCCGAAAATTTATTAAAAGTTATGCTTTTATTGCTAAACCCTTAACAGAGCTGTTGAAAAAGGATGCCGTTTTCAAGATAGAAGGAGCACAGAAGCAAGCAGTAGAACAACTCAGAGCAGCATTACAAGAAGAACCAGTGCTGAAGATTTGGAGCCAGAGCGCTAAAACACAATTGCATGTGGATGCATCTAAGCATGGATTCGGAGGAACATTGCTGCAGCAGCATGATGGCAAGTGGCACCCCGTTTTCTACTGGAGTAAGAAAACAACGCCACAAGAGGAAAAGTTGACCAGTTACGTACTTGAGGTAAAAGCAGCGTACTTAGCAACGAAGAGACTTCGACATTACCTGTTGGGTGTACAGTTCGACTTGGTAACAGATTGTGCGGCATTTAAGCAGACGATTTCCAAAAAAGATATCCCTCGAGAAGTTACGCCGTGGTTGATGTACCTACAAGACTTTACCTTCAATGCAGAGCATCGCGCAGGAACCAGAATGCAACATGTCGATAGTCTGAGTCGTTTTCCAGTGATGATCGTAACATCAGAAGTTCACACACAGATCAAAAAGGCGCAGCAGAATGATGAACACCTAATGGCTGTCAGAGAATTACTAAAGCAGAATCCTTATGCAGATTATATTGTCAAAAACAGTATAATTTACAAGCAAGTAAGAGGACAAGAGCTTTTGGCGGTACCAAAATGCATGGAGAAGGAGATAATAATAAACTCACACAACTTTGGCCACATGGGAACGCAAAAAACGATGCATGCAATCCAGCAGGATTTTTACATACCGCACTTGGAGAAGAAAGTTAAGCAGGTAATTTCAAACTGTATCAAATGCATCACACATAACCAGAAGCTGGGCAAGCAGGATGATTTTTTACACGTCATTGATAAAGGCGACACACCCCTTTCAACGTTGCATGTGGATCACTTAGGTTCATTGGACATGACGTCGAAGAGCTACAAATATATCTTCGCTGTAATAGATGCAGTGCCGGATTAAGCTAGCGCGGGGCCTGTAGCAAATTCTGTCAAGGGGCCCTTGCTTTGCTTTAGGTTCTCAAGTTTAGGGTATTAAATAAAACAAAATTGTTACAAATAAACTTTTCTGGATTTAATATGGGCATATTTAGAGATAACACTTTCAATATCTTTCAATATCGGATAGCTCCCATACGAGGGAATGAAATGAAAAATTTTCACGCCGTTGTTTTTCATCAGATCGACTTGAACTCTTCAAGATGGCGTTTTCTAACTGTTATTGAATTTCGGATTAAATTTGATCAAAATCGGATAACTCTATCATATAGCTGCCATAGGAGAGATCGAAAAATATATATAGATTTAATGGAGATAAATTGATTTTTATCCCACGAGCATGATTTTTTGAATATCAACTTTTTTAACAACCATTATATTGAAAAAAAAGTTTCATAAAAATCGGACAACTATATCTCATAGCTGACATAGGAAAGAACGAAAAATCTATATAGAAATAACGGAAATAAAATTATAACATCGTTGTTTTTCATCAGACAAGTATGATTTTTGGAATATAGAGTTTTCTTACGACTCTTGAATTACGAATTAAATTTGATCAAAATCGGACAACCATATCGTATAGCTCCCATATGATCTATATTTAAAAATTTGGAAAATGAATAGAAAAATCGTCTTAGATTTGATGTTGTCTAGCCTTTATGCGTTTTGTTCGACATATTTGATGACTGCAAGGGTATATAAGCTTCGGCTTGCCGAAGCTAGCTTCCTTTCTTGTTTTTAATACATTTTAATGTTGAAAAAGAACGTTCGCCACTGCAGTTAGTGATCATGAAAGACAAGTAAATGCGCAAGGCAATTTCTAAGTTTGGGAAACACGATTCTAAAGAATTATTTAATTCTTTATATAAAATTGCTGTTCCAGAGGCTCCTGTTTCGTGCTGTCAATAACAGTAGCCACATCTGTTTTCAGCAGCTCTGCGAACTGCACTAATTCGCCACCTAGGCTGTTCTCCAAATCATCTTCGTAAGCACTGACCATACTTGAGGATTTTTCCAAAATCTCTTGTTGTAAGAGATTTTAGCTGTCGAAATACTTCAAAAACACTATCTAAATTTTTTTTTTTTTACGATCAGATAGGTAGGAGTTGGAGCGCGGCCGCGCGGGCCCCCCCCCAATGCGCGGGGCCCGTAGCATTTGCTACTCCTGCTATATGGCTAATCCGGCACTGAATAGATGGCTTTTCTAAATATACTTGGATATGTCTACTAAGTCGACCGGCGCTGAAGAAGTTATCAAACACTTGGAATCTTGGGTAACAATATTCGGCAGTCCTCACAGAATTATAAGCGATAAGGGAGCTGCATTTACATCTCACTCTTTTAAAGAATTTTGCAGCAACAACAGGATTGACCACATCGAGACGACTGCAGGTGTGCCAAGGGGCAATGGCCAGATCGAACGGGTCAACAGAGTTATCATTTCAGTTCTCTCAAAGATGTCAGCAGCAGAACCAGCAAAGTGGTATAAGTACACATCGCAAGTGCAGCAGGCCATAAACGCACACGTCCACGCTTCAACTAGTTTCACGCCTTTTGAAGTTATGTTTAGCAAACGTATGAGAAACAACTCCAGTCCTGAGCTTTTGAGGTTCCTTCAAGATGAGATGCTGGTAAACTTGCAAGACAAACGCAATCAAATCTGGCAGGAAGCTAGATTACAAATCAAAAAAGCTCAAGACAACTACAAGAAAAACTACGACAAGAAGAGAAAGAATCATCATGGTTTCCAGCTGGGAGATCTAGTAGCCATCAAGATGACCCAGTTTATAGCCGGAAGAAAGTTGGCCAAAAAATACATTGGTCCATATGAAGTCATTCAGGTAAAACGCAACAGCAGATACGACGTCAAGAAGGCAGCCGACTTTGAGGGTCCACTACAGACATCTACTAGCGCTGATTTCATGAAGCTGTGGCGCTATGCTGATTTAGAAGAAGATGACGACCTGAGCGACGAGGAAGCTGAAGCATCTGGGACAGATGTTTTGCAGGATGGCCGAATGTGAAGTAATGGCAGTAGTAGAAGTTGGCAGTCCTTATTCATATCGATATGAGACTTCTTTCAACAGTCTTCAGCGATAGCCCATCACTCAGAAAGTAGAAGCGAGTCTTGGATCAGCGAAAAAGCAGAGAACGTGCAAAAAGTCGGCCGTAAAGTTTTAAAAGTAGTCAAGTCGCGCCAATCAGTTGCCAAATTGTTGTTCAACCTTTTTGAATCATTATAATCAACATTTTTGTAAACATTTATCCACATATCTATCCAAATAAACTTATGATAATAATCCCATTATCTTACATTTATTACGGTGCAACAAAGCTTTTTGGGATAACTCATGAGGCACCCATACATCGAGCTTTTTTGTTAAATTTTTCGACTTTAAATGCCTATGGACGTGCTTATTTGCAGCCTCTCTGCGATGCATCGCGATGGCTCTAATAGTCACATGACGATCTCGATCCACTATTTCCATGATTTTATGTGTATCAACGGTCACTGGTCGTCCGGAAGGCTTGAGTGTTTCGGTAACAAAATTGCCACTTTATGCATACAAAAAACGGAGATCTCATACAAATATCTATATGAAATTGCATCGGAGCGGCACCAGTGCCTGATTTCCATGTCATCGGTGCGTCGTCGTCCATGTCATCGAAGAAAAGCCGCTTTTGGAACTGCAGGGTAAGAACTGTCCAAAATACATACATACATACATATTTCATCAGGGCTCCGATGAAGATTGGACATTTTAGAGCCAAACTGTGTAAATTTAATTTAAATACTTTCTGAACGGTTTTTTGATTTTTGGATTCTGACGCACTGTGCAGTGTGTGGAAAAAAAGGCGACGACAAAGCGCAGAAATTGACAGTTTGTGCGTCTTTGACAAGCTGGTGATCAGACGACTACAGTCCAGGAGGAGGTATTCCAACATAGTTCTTCAGAGCGTCAATCTGAAATAGGCCGATCACGCGGAACTGGAAACTTGCAGAGGCTGATCTGTGGAAGGCTTTGGAGCCCAGAGGCAAGCGACGACAGCAGAGGCGAGCGACCGAGTCAGGAAAGTGATGCGGTTACCAGCAGAAAAAACTGAGTCTGGAGAGGAAGATTTGGTGAGACGTGGCAAGACACGTGGCCAAGCATCTAGCACAAAGGAGACAGAGATGGAGACCGAGACGAAAATCCTATTGGAAAACAGAATTTCAAAAGCAGTGCACGCAAGCTGAGTCACCCCAATCGAATCCGTTAGCGAGCAGTGAAAAGCTCGTTAACTGAGAATATTTCAGAAAAGTCTTTTAAAACTTGAAGAATTAACTGTCATAATGCAACTCGAAGAAATAATGCGCAACGTTAGGAGAATTAAATTTAGTCACAAGCGGTAGAAAGCGCGATTTGCAGGATAGACTCCTGGCTCATTACGGTACACAGAATGAAGATAATAATAACGATGAAGACACGAAAATCGTTAAGTGAAGCCTATATCTGAAAACTAAAAAATTTACAGCGGATTGGACTCGAGCTCTGATTTAAGGGCCTTTCAAAATGATACGGTGATAATATAGTAAATTGGAGTTGATCAAAGTGAAAAATAATGGTAATGGTAAATGGTTACTATTGCAATCTGTTTGTAAACTGATTAATTACCACCTTGAAACTTGAAAGTTGCATATACATTCTGAATCAAATAAATAAATTCGTTTAACAAACATGTATAGTTTTAATAAAATGTTTTTTCAATGGTAAATGTGCGTAATAGTGGCAATATTTTATAATAATGGTATTAAATGTGCTCATATGTGGAGATTATTGTTTTAACTCTTTATCCGATCAGTTTGGGTTGCGGTTTTCCAATTGCTTCATTCAACCGTCACTGACTTGGCAAGGTTTCTTGGGCAGTCCACATCGCACCCGCGGAGCACGGCAATATGATATGACAGGAGTTGCATGGGGATTACAGTCAGTATTCCCTGCAGACAATCAACGGTGCGGGGGATCTCAAGGTGGCGAGAGGAGAAAGCCTTGGTCTCGTTGTCTCCCTCTTCGCAAATAATAATCGGGCATCCCTTTCGAGATGTAACCTGCTGCAGTGCGTTCATGCACTTCACATAGACTGGGTCGCGCAAGACAATCATCAGGACTGGCATGGAGTCGTCTACGAGGGCCAGTGGGCCGTGCTTCAGTTCACCTGCCATGATGCCCTCACTGTGCATGTAGGTCAGCTCCTTTACTTTCTGAAATGCGTTTCGGTAGGGTTAACAAATGTTAAAGTTGGACGCGCAAAGTTTCTTACCAGAGCGCCTTCCAGGCAAGTGGCAAAATTGTAGCCGCGACCCATGATCAGCAGCGACTTGTGCTGGTAAAGATCCTTGGCGAGCTCCTTAACCTTTGAGTCCAGTTTGAGCACTTCTCGTATTTGGTCCGCGAGTTTGGACAGGGCTTGCAGAATCTCCAGCCGTCGCTGCTGCAGTGAGAGTCGATCCTCGGACATAACCAGAGCGAACATCACCAGGGAAATAAACTGCGAGGTGTAGGCCTTGGTCGAAGCCACTCCTATCTCTGGACCAGCGTTAATGTGCACTCCACAGTGCGATTCGCGGCATATGCTGCTGCCCACAGTGTTCGTGATGCCCACAATCAGGGCGCCTCGTTGCTTGCAATAGCGTAAGGCCATCAAGGTGTCGGCCGTCTCGCCGGATTGCGATATGAAGAAGCAGACGTCGTCGCGGAATATGGGTGTGTTGCGGTCCAGGAAGTCGGACGCCAACTCCACCATCACGGGGAGCTCAGTGAGCTCCTCGAGCAACTGCCTGGTGGCTACTGCGCTATGGTAAGAAGTGCCGCACCCAATCAGCATAAGACGGCGACAGCGTTTGATCTCCGGAATGTAGTCCTTGATACCGCCGAGTACAATTGCGTTTCCATCGAAGCGAACGCGGCCGCGCATCGTGTTGACGACGGAATCGGGCTGTTCAAAAATCTCCTTCTGCATGAAATAGTCATAATTTCCCTTCATGATCTGCTGGATTTCCATCTTTAAGGTCGTGATCTCACGTGCATGAGGGTCATCCAGACTCTTCTTTAGCCGATGAATACTCAAAGTACCATCACGCACCGCGGCCACATCATCGTCCTGAAATGGGAACAAAACAAGACGGCATGATAAATTTGCTTGTCTGTCGGATTTACATTGGTAAAAAATGTACAGTTTTAAGATAAACAGTTTGTATTGTCCGAATCCAATTTTTAAAAAAAATTTTAATATATATTTAAGCAATAGTTACCATACTTTTAAGCATTTTTTTTAATTTCGTAACTCGATTAGTTTGTATATGAAAATTTTTTAACAAGAAAGCTTTCGAGAGCTTTGGATAGATCCTTACAAAATGAGCACACCTCTGGTACAAACTTTGGATTCGAATAAAATTAAATTCGTAATTCAAAAATCGTTGAAGAACTTAATAAAAACTATGCATGAAGTAAATTTTTTTTATTGAAGCTTTGACATAGTCGTCCGATCTATGCCCTACATACATCCTAACTTATGAGATGGCTTTAAAATATAGAGACTTGTTCACTGTACTGCAAACTTGTAAATTAAATTAAACAAGAAAGGAAGCTAGCTTCGGCAAGCCGAAGCTTATATACCCTTGCAGTTACTAAATTTGTCGAACAAAATAGACAAAAGCTGAAGAGCATCGAAGCTATGACGATTTTTCTATTAATTTTCCATATTGTTCATATGACAGCTATATGATATAGTCGACCGATTTTGATGAAATTTAATTTGTAACTCAAAACTCATTAGAAAACTCTATATTCCGAAAATCATGATTGTCTGATGAAAAACAACGAGGTTATAATTTTATTTCCGTCATTTCTATATAGATTTTTCGATCTTTTCTATGGCAGCTATATGATATAGTATTCCGATTTTTATGAAATTTTTTTCTTAATTTAAGAGTATTTAAAAAACTTTATTTTTCCAAAAATCATGCTCGTGGCATTGAAAACAACGACATTATAATTTTTTTTCATTTATATATATATTTTTTGATCTTTCCTATGGCAGCTATATGATAGAGTTATCCGATTTTGATAAAATTTAATCCGAAATTCAATAGCAGTTAGAAACCGCCATCTGGAAGGAATCAAGTCGATCTGATCAAAAATAACAAAGTAAGAATTTTTTATTTCATTCTCTTGTATGGGAGCTATCCGATATAGTCGGCCGATCCGGCTCGTTCCGACTTATATACTGCGTGCAACAACTCCACAACTTTTGGGAAAGTTTCAGCAAGATAGCTTTAAAACTGAGAGACTAGTTTACATAGAAACCGACAGGAGGACAGACAGACAGACGGACAGACGGACAGACGGACAGACGGACAGACGTACAGACGTATTCCGATTCTGCTCGTGATGCTGATCAAGAATATATATACTTTATGGGGTCTGAGGTGTCTCCTTCACTGCGTTGCAAACTTCTGACTGAAATTATAATACCCTTTGCTCTGCAAGGGTATAAATATCCTCTGCAAGGGTAAAAACACAGAAAAATTCGGGAATACATCAATAAAAACCAAAAAAAAAAGTAGCTTCGGCAAGCACGGCTTATACGTTGACAGTCATCAAATATATCGAACAAAGTAAATAAATGCTAAAAAAAACATCGAAGCCTAGTTTACAAAGGGACAAACAGACGTACAGACAGATTTCTGACTTAAACTATTATACCCTCTGCATGGGTATAAAAACATTTTTCTATTTCGATTTTTAATAATTTCAAATATTGTACTTATTAAGGCGAAATAATTAGAAAATAATTTTTAACTTGATTTCATAAAACATTTGATTAAATATTTGAATCTTAAGTTAATCAGAATAAAGTTTTTAGAGTGACTTTTTTTTGTCTAAAAATTACTTTCTTTTAAACAATTTTTTAAATTTTATTTTTTAAATTAAAAAGACTCTACATTAAAAAGAGAATGATTCTTTTTTGGAATTAATATAAAAATTATTGTAAATAATTACAATTGTCAAAAGATCTATGGGGAACGCAAATAACGCCTAGAAGTACATATTTGAATGAGGAAATATTCGGAAGTCTTACCTCCAAATAGATGACCCGGTTAGTGTGCTCGATGACGGCCGAGGCATCAGATGCGAAGAAGTATTCAACTTCCTTCTCTTCCAAGGGCATGAACTCAGAAGTGCTGTCCGAACGCGGAATAACTGGCAGTTCACGGGATTGCCCATGTGGACGAATTTCTATTTGGTTAATTCCGAATTTTGATTGTGTGGGGTTGATGTTTCATTGCGTTGATGTTTACAGTTGCATTTTAGCGATGACAGTAATGGCGTTCGTAGCGATTCGTAGTTCCACCGTGGCATGAAACGGAAAAGATCGAAGCAACGCGTCCGTGGGGAGCAAGAGCAGGTGAGACTTTGTGAGTGAGGTTAATGGGTTTCAGTGCACCTACACCATACATCAAATTAGAAATATCAGCGAGAAATCAAATGAAAGTAAATTGGTTAGGATCAATTGCACTGCGATATCATTATTTTATTTGCGTGTTTCTTCTGCAAAGCCAAATATGAGTGGTGATAATCTAGTCCTGACGCTTACTTCTTCTTATGTGTTAGTAAAATAATTTTTAATTATTTATAATTATTTTGTTCAATAGCTTATTGTTAACTGTCCCAATTTTTTATTTTAGGGAAGAATTTTTTTAATCACAACAATGTTGTCAGAAGTTTGTTTATATGTGTACCTTAATGTGTACGTAAATGGGTTCCTAGCACAAAAAGCCGACCAAAACCAAAAGCTATCAATCAAGTTTTTTTTTAAATTTCTTAACATAAATAATTAAATTAATAGTTACCTTGTGGCTTGCTAGAGTCGGCATCTAAACAGATGCGAGGGGACGAAATAAAGTTTGAGTATTACGTTAATAATTGCTGGAGCCAAGTAGAATTCATTAGTTAAGAAATGGCAAGAATAAATCTTAAGCGAGTTTTGGTTAGTTTACAATAAGCCCTGCAACCCAAGATTGACGATTGGAAAAGCATAGGGGCCAGTCAGGTGACTACCTTGTTCAGGGTTTGGTTTCTTGTCGTCTACGGTATGGCATCGACGCCGAGAGCGGCACAGTAGCATCGGGCAGGACAGGAAGGACCGTGGCGGTGGTTATTACGAAGAAACGGACACACACGACACACAGACAGTTATTTACATAAAGATAGAAAACAAAGGATATGGATAGTGAAGAAACTGCATGGAGGAAGCCAGTGGTACACGGGGACACTCAGTTCCACTTACCTTTTCCGTATAGAATTGGAATGTGGTCTGTGGCTAAGCGAGTCTTCGTCTTGATTCCGACCAGCAGAGGAGAGCTGCGGCGTGAGGCCACACATTCTCCGGGAAAGTGCTTGGACTTCACAGCGATAGCAAAAGCGCCTTCCTGCACAGGGGGTTTGCAAAATTTAGTTGGTTGCTGCACGGCTGATACCGTGGACAACATACCACTTGAAGGATGGCCTGCTCGACCAGCTCGCGGAACGAATAGGTGGGGTGGGTTTTCCAAAGGTGATGGACGAGCTTGGCAAAGACCTCCGTGTCCGTGTCCGACTCAAACTCGTAGCCCCGCTTCGCCAGAAAGGTCTTCACATCGTTGTAATTGGTGATGATGCCATTGTGAACCACAACAAAACCGTTTCCCTCGTCGGAGCGGTGTGGGTGAGAGTTTCGCTCGCAGGGAACTCCATGGGTAGCCCAACGGGTGTGGGCAATACCGATATGAGTTAGCACGGGCTCACTGTAATCGCCTCCACTAAAGTCTGTGAAAAAAACGATTAAAAAGCTAGCACTTTATTTCACTATAAAAGCTCAGATTTCTTACGCTCCTGGATCGCCTCCTCAAGCACTTTGACCTTGCCCGTACGCTTGACCATCACAATGTTTTTGTTATCCGGTGAGTCGATGGCTACGCCCGTTGAGTCGTAACCGCGATACTCCAACCTCTTTAAGCCAGTAACCAACAAGTCAAGCACTTCCTGGCGCGACTTGGGCGTCAGATAATTCAGATAGGCAAAGATTCCTGATGTTATGAAAACAAGGAAGAATTAAGTTTGAATTATGCTGGACAAATACCTATATCGAATAGCCGAAATAAATTATTACGGCATTTTTGTTTAATTAATTAATTTTTTTGATTTGGATGATCCGGTAGCGAATTATGATGTTCATCTTTTCTTCAAAATTTTTTTTAAGGTGCTTCTGGAGATTAACCGTCACAGGCTAATTTATTAATATTTTTTATTCAACATTTTTTCTAATACTTTTTAAAACTTGAACAATAACAAGTCATTAAACTTAATAAAATTAAATACTCATGTGGCTCCAAAAAATCCTTTATTTTCCCTTTTAAACCCTTACCCGCAAATCAACTCAAATGTTGATGATAATCAAGAAGACTAGTTATACATTTTTAAGTCGGAGGTGCAAACTATAAAAAAAATACTTATGCATTACTTTAAGATTGCTTCTACTCGTACGGCCTTGTAAAAAGCAATTCAAATCAGTTGATTGTTTCATTATAAGTAAGTACGCCGAACCATATTTGCTGTAATTCTATTACGATCAAAAATTGTAGATCCCTTAGTTATCCATACATTATTCAGTTGCCACTTTTGCCTTTACTTACCACACATATTTTTAATTTAAAACGAAAATATTTCTTCAAGCTATCTGTAAGAAAAAATATAAAATTGGATATTAAATAGTATGTACAATAAAAAATACTGAAGAATAAGTATGTCAAATAATTGCATAATACAAATATAATATATTACGATGTTACTGAGTAATTATGTTTTGTGGCTATTTAAACTACATATGATAATTAACGTACACTCTGTGAAAAAGACTTTAGGGTCTAATTTTGATTCAGTTCAATTTTTCTTCATTTCAGTTTTTATTAAAAAAAATATATAATTAAGTTATTATAGTAATAAAAGCACACACGTTCCATTCTATTATATAATACTTTCCTTAACCGATTTCTAAAAGAAATGGCTCAATATACATGTAAATAATATTCATAAGAAATAAAAAATGTCGTATGTACTTTTTTTTAGAGCAGTTCAAAATTACTTAATCTCGATTATTAATATGTGTTTTTCTTAGAATTCTTTTCTTAATTTGCGGTATAAAGCAGTTTCGACTAACTTTTACCAAAACATTTGCCTGTTATATCGGTTATTAAAATGATGAATTGTTAGGATTATATAAGCACATAGTGTATTAAACACAAAAATCAAATGCGCAATACTATAGCATTAATCTTCTAGAAAAAAATTTAACAACAAGATCGGCGAGCCGAAGCTGATATACCCTTGCAGTCATCAAATTTGTCGAACAAAATACATAAAAGCTAAACAACATCGAAGCTATGAGGATCTTTCTATTAATTTTTGCATATTTTCGACTATTGTTCATATTGCAGCTATATGATATAGTTGTCCAATTTTGTTGAATTTAATTCGTAATTCAGGAGTCGTTAAAAAACTCTATATTTCCTATGACAGCTATATGATAACGTTGTCGGATTTTAATGAAATTTGTTTCTCAATTCAAGGGTTATTAAAAAACTCCATATTAAAAACAAGGATGTTATAATTTTTCTCCATTATTTATATAAATATTTTTTATCCGATTTTGATGAAATTTAATCCAAAATTCAATAGTAGTTAGAAAACGCCATTTGGAAGAATTCAAGTCGATCTGATTAAAAACAACAGAATTCAAGAACAGTAATTCGTAATTTTTATGAATTATTTTCATGTTCTGTGTAGAGTTCATGTCTTTCCATCTAAAACTCTCCAGTGACTCATTTGGACAGTGGCTGAGATACGTCATAAAACCCATACTAGACCTTATCGCCTTATCAAAGAAAGTGGGCCAATACGCGTCTTTTTTCTTCCACTTTTATGGGTAACGTAAGAATGAATACCCATTGTAATTGTTTCGACTCGTAATCTATTCTTTACTTTGTGTTAATCTAAATTAAAAAAAATAACGGAAATAGTTTTTTACTTTTTTAAAGTTTACTTATTAAAAATACTTTTGGCGCAATTTTTGAAATCTCTCTATCACGTACGAGGGGAATTAAGAGTGCATGAACTATATGGCGTCTATTCGGGGAAATAATATCTACACATTGACGAGTTATCAGCTAGTTGATTTGGCCCATAAAGCCAAGAAACTATACGTATACGTATACGTATACTTATTGATCACTCCGAGTCTTGACATTGCCAGAAATCTTTCTCAGTTTTACTAGAGATAAAAGTGTGCATAAGCTGTTTTGGTCGTTGGGAAAACACACCAGCTTTGCTGTTGGCATAGGCCGCAAACTTTGCTTGTTTACACAGCTTGCTGGCCATTGTATGTGCAGTTCGCTGGGACAGAGCAAATGCCATTTATAGGGAAAATTGGGTCGGGGACCGAGGGACTGGATGGAATTGGATACAAAAACTGTTTTTGCAGCCTGATTCGGCGATGGTTTTTGAACTTTCCTGCATGCATTGGTTAACATCAGTTCGAAAGAGTTAGGTCCAAACTGGTATTTTATGTAAGACAAACCACCGAATCGAGACCGCTAATTCGGGTTTTGAGCAGGTTTACTCCGTCGGCTATTGGCACTTGTGGTATTATTAAACTCAATTAAAGTTTGCCGCGCTGGCATCCGTGTCTCCGCGTTCGCTGATTGGGATTGAAATGCGCACAACGTCTCTTCGTAGCGGCCTAATGTCTAATGTCGCCTTGTGAATATATAATGGCAAACACTGTTACTTGTGCAGCTGTAATTCAAACTGGAACCTTAACCTGCGTCTTGTGCGTAAAAGGTGTTTCAAGTTTTTCAACCCGACTCTGACTCACTTGAATCGCTATTATAGATTGGTCGGAGTGCCCGGTCCTCGCTGTCTAACTGGTTGTTGCTGTGGTTGTGGTTTGCTTCGGATCTGGCGGTTCTCGCACTGGCCAACTTCACTGTTAAAGTAACACTGAGGCCCCTTCAAAAAGCAGCCCGCTCTAAATGCGGCTCTTTTATAGGCCGTGGCGCCCTCGCCGCCGCTGCGCCTCAGACACCGACGAAAGCCCGATCCGCAACGATCGCTAATGTCAAAGAGTCTGGCCAACTCGCAAGCCGAGAGCGGGCCAGGTGGGTTACCGGCTCTCACACCGACTGCGGCAGTTGCTCTTTGGAAACCGGCTGCACTCTTAATGTGCTTGTCAGGTTGGTCAGATCCAAGCCCATTTCCAGCCACGCTGAAGATGGTTCAAAATTATGCAGCTACGTTTTAGGCCCTTTGTCAGCAGATGTTTTCAATATTTAGTTATCAAAATAATATTAGCATACAGATTGCGTTATCAAAATATAACTCCAAAAAGAGTGCCCGTATGGTGAAAGACCATTTTCCTATTTTTTGTGTTCAATATATACATAATTTATTATGTCTTCTAAATGCAAGCATAGCTAAACGCAGAATCCTCTAAATGAATACATTAAAATGTCTTTTTTTATATTTTTTATTAAGTTATTAGGGAAATGGCTTTAGTAAAACTTATTTATTGATATGCTATATTGTAATCGTAATTTTTTAAGACTAATCAGTTAAATCAGTTAAGATCACAGCCTTTTTAAAATTTTTTTGGTTTTCTACAAACAAAATATCAAAGTTACCAATAAAAGAGGTAAGGTTATCTCAAAAAGTAAGTTATCATACGACAATATTTTAATGTTAAAAAATAACGTTTTTGAATAAAACGAGAACTTGAATATTTGTAAGTTTTTGTTTGTTGCTAAAAATTATATTATATAGTATTGTATTATTATGGTATTATTTAAGGCATGGTCTGTAAAAGTATTTTTAAACCAAAATAATAAAAAATCAAAATATAAAAAAACCGCGCACCCAAAATCGAAGAGATTTACTAACGCGCATAAAACACTTCGAAATGCAAACCGGTTACAAAATGAGAAAATTATGCACTGACGCAGCATTTAGTCGCTTTGGTCGGTGTTAAAACGAAGAAAAAAAAACATAAATATTAATGATATGGCTTGATATTGGTCGGCATAATAAACCAGTTACTAGTTTTCCGGACCGACTCCCTTAAACTCTTCGTGCGTAATTCCCTGACCTTGACTTCCATTCGAAAGGAAAAGTGATCCGCTAGTGGCAGCTTTTAAACCTAGTGTTTTGGAAAATGACGCACTGCAGCGCGAACTATTTATGTTTTTTGTTTACATTTTTGTAAAAATGTACTAGTTTAAAAATTTTCAAACAACTCTGTTGCATGAGTTATATAACTGTCACAATTACATCTGTGAAGGAAATTTGGATTTGCGATATTTTTAGCTGAACTTATTGAGCTTGACTGCCGGATTTGTGTGATTTGTGGATATACAGTGGCTCGCAGCTTATTTCGTGCAGTTACCTAAAAAAGTTCAAATCGTTATTCCTGCTAAACTAAAAAAGATAACTGAAAAATTTAAACGCAGTATTTTAATATGGAATATTAACTTATTTATTGAACGAAAGCGATTTTCTTAATCATAAAAACAAAAAAATTATTTAATAAAAACAAAATGTACAGGGTTTTTCGATGCCGCAGCTTATTTCGTGCAGCAGATTCTACTTAACTTATTATTAGTAATTTAACAGATACGGTTTTGTATGTCCATTTTTCTGGTTCAGGACATCTTTGAGATGATTTCCCATGGAGCAAAATAACTTTTTAGTGGTTTCCAGTGGAATTTTTTGCCATTCTTCCATAAGAACAGTTTTCAGGTCGTTTTTGTTCGAAATCTTCCTCTTCCTTATAGCGATGTCCAATATTTCCCAAAAATTTTCGATCTCATTTAAATCTGGAGACTGTGCTGGCGTTATAACGACATGTGGGCAGTTCCAGGTAACCCAAGACTTCACAATTCCTGCTGAATGCTTCGGATCGTTGTCCTGGTAAAATCGAAAACGATCGCGTATGCCCAGTTTTTTTAGCAGTTTGCAGTAGGTTACCCTCTAAAATGTTGAGGTACATTGTGGCGTCCTTGATGCCATCCATGAAAATGACTTTGCCCATGCCAGAGGCTGCCTTACAGGCCCAAACAATGGCCTGACCACCGCCATGTTTGACCGTAGATTTCAGGTGCTTATTTTCAAACTCTGTATTTGGTCACAGGAGCACATACTTTCACCGATTTTGTTCTGGGATGACTTTATTTTTGCTGACGAGTCAAAATGTAACATTTTTGGTTCAGATGGACGACAATTTGTGTGGCGGCGACCAAATACAGAGTTTGAAAATAAGCACCTGAAATCTACGGTCAAACATGGCGGTGGTCAGGCCATTGTTTGGGCCTGTAAGGCAGCCTCTGGCATGGGCAAAGTCATTTTCATGGATGGCATCAAGGACGCCACAATGTACCTCAACATTTTAGAGGGTAACCTACTGCAAACTGCTAAAAAAACTGGGCATACGCGATCGTTTTCGATTTTACCAGGACAACGATCCGAAGCATTCAGCAGGAATTGTGAAGTCTTGGGTTACCTGGAACTGCCCACATGTCGTTATAACGCCAGCACAGTCTCCAGATTTAAATGAGATCGAACATTTTTGGGAAATATTGGACATCGCTATAAGGAAGAGGAAGATTTCGAACAAAAACGACCTGAAAACTGTTCTTATGGAAGAATGGCAAAAAATTCCACTGGAAACCACTAAAAAGTTATTTTGCTCCATGGGAAATCATCTCAAAGATGTCCTGAACCAGAAAAATGGACATACAAAACCGTATCTGTTAAATTACTAATAATAAGTTAAGTAGAATCTGCTGCACGAAATAAGCTGCGGCATCGAAAAACCCTGTACATTTTGTTTTTATTAAATAATTTTTTTGTTTTTATGATTAAGAAAATCGCTTTCGTTCAATAAATAAGTTAATATTCCATATTAAAATACTGCGTTTAAATTTTTCAGTTATCTTTTTTAGTTTAGCAGGAATAACGATTTGAACTTTTTTTAGGTAACTGCACGAAATAAGCTGCGAGCCACTGTATGTATATGACTCTGTCGAAAAAAAGCCTTTAAGTGATGTTGTTAAACCGAAGTCTACAGTCTACTCGTCTGGGCGGCCTTGCGTTTGGAACTGGAACTGAAACCTTTTACCTTTTACTTGCATAAACTTGAACAGGCAGCCGGCGAATACAGGGGCCAAGAGCCGGAGTGCTGCCACTTGCTTAACGTTGAACAAAACAAACACGGAAGAGCTACCAGCAAGGGTCGACTAGAGAAACAAATGCAATTCCTAACAACTTCTAGTTGGCTTGCCAAGATACCCAGTTCAGCATACTAATATACTTTTTATTTTGGGTCTTAGGACCACGTCAGACACTCGAGCGAAACACAAAGAGTAAACAAGTTTTAAAGTGCCTGTGCGAGAGGAAGAGGGTGGGAAGCAGAGTTGCCGCTTATCAAAGCGCAGATAAGTTCGGAAACATTCAAAAGAACTCGTTTTCCGGCAGTTGCGAAAAGTGACACGAACTGATTTGTAAGCGATTGCATAGTACAGTGAAAGCAAGTGAATGCAATTATTTGAACATTCCTTAAGAGCACAAACCGTCAATTATCGCTATTGTTTACAAAATAAGAAATGATTCTTAGCTCACTGGCCGTTTGCTTTGCACAATAACCAACCTCATCTTAAACCTCCCACTAGAAGACTAAACTTCACTTATTAAGGAACTGCCAGTTAGATGAATTAAAATGCCTTGATCCCATTCTAAAAGTGTTTTAAGCGAAAAACAGAGCAAATCGGACGACTATATCGTAATATAAAAAATATAGCATTTTGTCATTTTGGCCCGATTTCTTGGAACACAAGAAAGAAAGCTAGCTTCGGCAAGGCGAACCTTGCAGTCATCTAATACATATGTCGATCAAAATGCATAAAGGATAAACAAAATCGATGCTATGACGATTTTTCTATAAATTTTCCATATTTTCGTCTATTGTTCATATGGCAGCTATATGACATAGCTTTCCGATTTTGATAAAATTAAATTCGTAATTCAAGAGTCCTTAGAAAACTCTATATTCCTAAAATGGTGCTTGGCTGATGAAAAACAGCGATGTAAGAATTTTATTTCCGTTATTTCTATATAAATTTTTCTATCTTTTCTATGGCAGCTATATTTTTTTGTCGGATTTTATTTTTTTCTCGATTCAAGGGTTATTAAAAACCTTAATATGTTGAAATTCATGCTCATGGGATTAAAAACAACGACGTTATATTTTTTCCATTATTTATATATATATTTTTCGATCTTTTCTAAGGCAGCTATATGATAGAGTTATCCGATATTTAGTCCGAAGTTAGAAAACGCCATCTGGAAGAAATCAAGTCGATCTGATCAAAAACAACAGCGTGAGAATTTTTTATTTAATTCTCTCGTATGGGAGCTATCCTATAAAGTCGTCCGATCCGGCCCGTTCCGACTTATATACTGCATGCAACAACTACACAACTTTTGGGAAAGTTTCAGCGAGATAGCTTTAAAACTGAGAGACTAGTTTGCGTAGAAACGGAATGACGGTCAGACGGACAGACAGACGGACGGACAGACGGACAGACGTACATACGTATTTCGATTCAAATCATTATGCTGATCAAGAATATATATACTTTATGAGGTCTGAGGTGTCTCCTTTACTGCGTTGCAAACTTCTGACTGAAATTATAATACCATTTGCTCTGCAAATGGCAAGGGGATCACTTTTTTTACGAATTAGACGGGAATTCGATTTATCGAGATTTCTATTTAACGGGGCTCAAAAATGAAAAATTCAAATAAACGGGGTTTTTACATTTCACATCATGTTTACATATGTATTTAACTTTATTAAAATTAAACAAACATTATAAGTATGAACATTCATTTGTACGTTTTTCAAATTAAAGGAAAATTAAACAATAACATAAAATTATAACAGCGAGAGAAACACAAAATGCATAATGCATAGGCGACATAAAGGCGGAATAGCTGTCTGCAAAATCTAACGGTGCTTCAACTGAAAAAATTTCGCATCGCATTACGATTTATAAGAGGTTACGAAACAAAATTACGATTTATAAGAGGTTCAAAGTTCTTTGCTTTGCGAAAAATACTACGAATTAACGAGGGGACCAAAATGTATGGAATTTTAACGAATTAACGAGTTTTTTTCAAGGGGACAGAATTTTTTACGAATTATCGCGATTTTCGATTTAGCGGGGTACGAATTATCGGGATTCGACTGTACTTTGATCGGAGATATAAGACTATCCTTTGCCAAAACCAACTCGAAAAATAAACAATTTAAAAAATGAGATACTTTAACGAAAAAAAATAAATATTTATTGAACTCCTCTTATGTATCATAGTAATGACGATGACTAAAAAATGGTATTTAAAAAAATATTACAAAGATTTAATCGAAAAACGCTTTATTTTTTTGTATGCCGCATGTGGCACAGGCAAAACGTTTTTATTAAGTTTTTTTTGGTAAATGTACTCCTGACGATTCGCTGCTACCTTGCAAATTGAAGCCCGCAAAGCCCACTGTGGATTAATACTTTCCCTGGAGTTTATATGAGGTCTAACACTCAACATCAGGGACGGCAAAACGTCTCGATTCCAAGTGGGTCTATTTTCTGGAAAGGCGATGAGTGGAGGTTATTATTTATTATAATTCTTATGTAATATATTACCTATTATAAATCTATTTCTCAGGTGGGTAACTACCCACCTTCAAAATTTTCAAGTGGGTAGTACTCAGCGTTGCCAGTTTTTTTTTTTGCCAAGTCGGGACTTAGGAACTTTTTTAGTGAAAAAAGCGGGACTGTTACGTCGAAAGCGGGACATAATAAAAAAGTTTTTAAAATATTTATCTTTTTATTTCCATCCAAATTAAGTTAAAGTACAATAGATAGTAAAATTAGCTATAAAAAATATATTTTAACAAAAATATAATTTTTCCAATGATATTTACTTTTTCGTTAAATATTTGGGTTTTATTCGTTCCCTGAATAAAAAAAATAGTAATAAACAGAAATCAAAATCAAATTTCAAATTTTAACTTACAATAAGAGAATAACTATTTATAACAATCACTTATCGTGATATTTCTGTGAAGATTTCACTTCTTTTAAAGTTCACGAACAAAAACACGTGAAAAACTCACTTTTGTTTGCTTAATAAAATCAAACTAAATTACGCACGCAATGCAACTCACTAAAAGATCACTGCTTCACTGCACTAAAACAAACAGTAATCGTTATTCTTTCGTTGATAATCTTACGTTTTCGTGAAATATAAAATTATAAGCAAATGAAAAGAAGGAAAGAGCGAAGAGAAAGAGAGGAAGTCGCAGTCGCACGCGCCTCTCTCACTCCTGAGCGCTTTATCAGCCCGCACGTTCGAATTCTCATTAAGAAGCGGGACTGAACCTTTCCCGCGCGGGACATTTAATTTTAATTTAAAAATCGGGACGTCCCGCCAAAATCGGGACGTCTGGCAACGCTGGTAGTACTACCTATAGTACCCATGCTTTCGGCCGGCCCTGCTCAATATTATTGTTTGGGACGAATGTGATAGGTATTCGTGGTAATAACTTTTTGATGGCAGGAATAACGTTTTATTTATTAAAGAATTGTCCTTAACCGAATACATGGAGTTATTGCACAAACCTTACTGAGAATTGAAGAATAAATTTGACAGTGGTGATGTTGCATATAAGTTATTCTGATTCTTAAGTTGACGATGCAGTCCATCAGGTGTTCCCTTATTCATCTTTTCACTTAAAATTGTTGCACCAATTACACTGGTCAAAAAAATGAAAAAAAAATTTGGTGCTGAGATAGTGTTAAAGGTGTCATCTGGTAAAACTTAATTATTGTTTTTTTTTTCCGACGTGTAGTTTCGATCTACCCTCAGCTTTGAAAATTGCCTGTATTCGGTACTTTTAGGGGGGAGCCTGCTATAGAGAGTCTTCCTAAACTATTCAAGAATGTGTCCCTAAAATTTCAGAAACAAATTAACATTATTTTCGGAGCTACAAAAGAATTAGTGAGCAAGCATCAAGCAGGTATACTACGTATAAACAAAACTTTTTCGTGCGATTCTTCCTAATTGGTGGGTAAGATAGAAAAAAACAAGAAAGGAAGCTAGCTTCGGCAAGCCGAAGCTTATATACCCTTGCAATTACTAAATATGTCGAACAAAATACATAAGGGCTAAACAACATCGAAGCTATGACGATTTTCATTCATTTTCCATATTGTTCATATGACAGCTATATGATATAGTCGTCCGATTTTAATGAAATTTAATTTGTAACTCAAGACTCATTAGAAAACTCTATATTCCAAAAATCATTATTGTCTGATGAAAAACAACGAGGTAATCATTTTATTTCCGTTATTTCTATATAGATTTTTCGATCTTTCCTATGGCAGCTATATGATATAGTACTCCGATTTTTATGAAATTTTTTTCTCAACTTAAGAGTATTTAAAAAACGTTATGTTCCAAAAATCATGCTCGTGGCATTAAAAACAACGACATTATAATTTTTTTTCCATTATTTATATATATATATATTGATCTCTCCTATGGCAGCTATATGATAGAGTTATCCGATTTTGATAAAATTTAATCCGAAATTCAAAAGCAGTTAGAAAACGCCATCTGGAAGGAATCAAGTCGATCTGATCAAAAACAACGGTGTAAAAATTTTTTATTTCATTCTCTTGTATGGGAGCTATCCTATATAGTCGCCCGATCCGGCTCGTTCAGACATATAGCTTTAAAACTGAGAGACTAGTTTACATAGAAACCGACAGGAGGACAGACAGACAGACGGACAGACGTACATAGGGGAGGGTGGTCCCATACCGACCGGTCGTACCATACCGACCCCCCCATGTTTCTCAGAGATGGCGATGCTAGCCGAATTGTCGGTAACTTCAGTGAAAAGCTGTTATAACCCAGACATTTTGGAGATAGATAGCCACTTTGACTTATTTTGTTTCAGTGCAAATTTTCCGTTTGTTTTGTTTCAACGCCTGTGACATTTATTTTTGAGCTTTACTGAACTTGAGCTTAAAGTTTTTTTTCTCCGCATAAAAATCGGAGAGTAAATTTTTCTGATCGTTGATAGTCCTAGCTTTCACTCACATAATTAGAATTACATCGCTCTTTGCGTCTTTAGTTAATGCCGAGCAGTTAATCAGAAAAGGTCGTGGTGGTCCGAAACCGACCGCTAGGTGATGGTCCGAAACCGACCCCCATTTATTGGCAGCTTAATATGTCATAGCGTATTTTTGATGGAAAATATGAAAAAGTAAACAAGATTCAGTAAAGAAAAGTAACAGAAACAGCAAAAACATCAGAAGAAAGCGAAGAGACAGTCATCAACGAGCGGCTTTCGAAAAACAACGCGAAAACTTACTATGAGAAAGAGGACAACTCAGACTTCATCAATTGACTACAGTGCCCTTTATTTCATACATTAATTTTTATTTTCTGGAAAGAACCTTCAATATATTTCTTAATAAACGTCAAAATCATTAAATTCTATTTTATGTTATTAAATTTTTCTGTTAAGAAATAGGGGGTCGGTTTCGGACCACTACTTTTGAGTACGACCAAAAAGTAGAGTTTTATATTTGCCTGAATATCTAACGCTTCAAAGCACCTACGCACTTACTAATCATTTAGATGTATAGTAAACTGATCCCTCTACATAGTAAATTTTTGAACTGAACTGAAAAATTAATTTTTCTCACCTTTATCGCCTTTGCCTTTTAGGGGGTCGGTATGGGACCACCCTCCCCTACATATTTCGATTCAGATGGTGATGCTGATCAAGAATATATATACTTTATGGGGTCTGAGGTGTCTCCTTCACTGCGTTGCAAACCTCTGACTGAAATTATAATACCCTTTGCTCTGCAAGGGTATAAAAACGCTAGAGAAAAATGCTAGAGAATTTTAATAACTTAAAATGTAATATGTTCATCAAAATACACTACCTCCCCAGTCATCTGGATCAATTTCCAGAGAATCTTGGGTTTTATAGCGAGGAACTAGGGGAGCGGTTTCACCAGGATCTAAAAAGCATGGAGGCGAGGTGCCAAGTTCGATGGGATCGGCATATGATGTCTGATTACTGCTGGGTATGTGACGGGATTGTCCTGGTACATCTCATTCATGAAAGTCGCAAAAAAAAATGTTATGTACATAATCCTTTAAAAAATTGTGTTAATGTAATCAGGATGCAGCCCTAAGTTAATAAAAATATACAGTGAATTGGCACCAAAACTAGTGTTGACCAGTGTTATTAACAAAATAGGTTTAATTGAGTCTTTCCTGTAGAATTAAAAAATCAACAACAAAAAACCCACCAAAACGCCTTATTCTGTGGTGGTGTGAAATTGGGTAATTTAAGATTAAGTTAATTTAGTGCCAAACACAAAGGCAAATGCAAGCTATATAGCCAATATTTTGGCGAAAGTTTCAAGCTTAGACTGCGCAAGCAAAGATGCGCTTATCTTATGGGCTTAGTGCCCTTTCATCAAAATGTGACTTATCATGTGGAGATGTCAAAAAATGTCAACGTTAGCTGGTTTTTCATTCAATTTTCTTTAGTATTTCTTTCTCCTTTTGAGTCATTTTATATTTTGGGTGTAAAAATTACCCCAGACAAAAAGCGTTCTTAAACCAATGCATATTAATAAACAAAAACTGTTCACAATCTGAAGTAAGTATTTAATTTATAATTTACGAGGGGCATTAAAGGCGCTTGGTCGAAACGCGAGCAAAGGCTTCGGATGTTAGAGGGCGATGTTTTGGCAGGGGCTGTGGTTGTAGGCACGTGCTTAATGTTTTTGCGGATGTTGACGATTACATTTAAATTATTTACGAGCCGCGTAGCCATCTCATTTGTTATTCGCTTAACTTTTATGGCGATTGCGCGTAATACGGATTTTCAACCTACCCCTTTATAGCTTCATCGCCTTACTGTGCCATCTGATGACAACAATTACCTTAAACCAAAAGAATTTCGTGCCTCTTATTAAATAACGCGAGTTATTTAAAATTCACATAAGCCGTTATCAAACCTTTGATTGACTTAAGGGAGATGTGATGGTATTTACTTTCTAAAAATCTAATTTGTTGGTCTTTTCTTAGTCTTTAACATTTCAAGACGACTTTAAAGTTTTGGCCCTTTTAAGCAAATTTGTTATTGTCTTAAGGCGCGTATTTCGCTAAACTTCTTTTTAAAGAAAGTTTTTACTGTGTGTTGACTTGAGCGATTTTTTTTCAAACTTCTGTATTGTGTAAAATGCTATAATTATAATATAATTGTTTAATGTGATATAAAAAGTTCAAAGAACTTGGGGGGAAAAGATTTATTTACAATTTTGCTTATTTTCAAGGTTTTTATTATTATTTATTCTGAACGCCTACCTACACCATAAATTGGTCTAAAGTATCGGCTGGTAAACAATAAATAAACATGGTAAACAACAATAAATAAATACACGCTTGATGTTATAACTGTTGAAATTCATTATAAAAATATAACTTACGCAAATAAGTTACCATTTACAATTTACAATTTTATAATACCCTCAACAAGGATATAAATACTAAAACCAAAAATTTGTAAATACATAACAAAACAAATTTTCCAATTTTACACCCTTGCAGAATGTATTATAATTTCACTCAGACGTTTGCAACGCAGTGAAGGAGACACCTCAGACCTCAGATATATTCTTGATCAGCATCATGATCAGAATCGAAATACGTCTGTACGTCTGTCCGTCTGTCCTCCTGTCTGTTTAAGTCGGAACGGGCCGGATCGGCCGACTATATCGGATGGCTCCCATACAAGAGAATGAAATTAAAAATTCTCACGCCGCACTATGGGTTTTTTCGCGTTTTTTTTTTGGCATAAAGTCAAATTTCTTTTTGTTTTGTATCTTAAATTTTTTTTTATTTTTTATTTGTAAACACCCTAGACAGATAAAAAAATACATATGTAACTTTAACATATGGAGCAACTATGTTCTGCTAGCGAGCTGTTAAAGTCAGCTAATTATGTATGTACCACCTGTTTTGTATAAAATTGGCGCGAAAAATTGTGCAACTTTGATCGTTTGTTGTGGCAAAAGTTTACGAAAAAGTTAAGGGGTTATATACTTTTTTTTTTCAAAAAAACGAAAAATTTTTTTTTGCTGAATCCTAAAGTATATCCCCTAGAGAACATTTTCCCAAATTTTTGAAGAGATCCGAATAATAGTTCGATAGAAAAACAGCGTTTTGAGGGGCGGTTCGTCACTCTTTGTAACGCAACGTAAAACTTTGAATGCGATTATCTCAAAGTCGTTTTTTTCCAAAAGTGCCTTTGCTGTGACCGCGATTGCACAAGAACTATTTGATCGATCTTCTTCAATTTTTTTTTTTAATATTCGTAATGATTGTACCGAGTTCGTCATTGAATCAGTTTTTATGCGCCAATTTCGATTTTGCAGATAAGAAATTTTTAATAAAATTTTTAGAGCTCGAAAAATCAATTTTTTGAAAAAATTGTTACTGTATGCAGAAAAAACCAAATATTCTTGAAGTAATTCAATGACGAACTAGAAATAATACTAAACTAATAAAATTTTTTTGGTTTATTGATTTTAGTTGACCCGCTGGACTTCCATCGTGGTCACCGCAAGCCGCTATAAAAAAAAGGGTTATGAGAGAATTGCCATAACTTCGAAAGTTATATATATTTTTTTAAGATTAAACGTTTATTGTGTCTATAAAAACATGTACTATCAATAAATAATAACCTCAGTATCATAAAATAATTGCTTCACACCTGAAAAAAAAATCCAAAGTTCCCTCTTTTTTTTCGCTCAAAAAGGTATATAACCCCTTAAGTGAAAAAATATGGAAAACGATTGTCCAGGTATCCAAAACTGAAGTTTACCAATGTTTGTGTCGTTGTTATGTGTTTTTGTCCAATTGTACCGTATTTTGTTTATGTGTATTTTTAGGACGAGCGTAACAAGTGTAGTTGTGTTTCGTGGATCAGTACTTTTGCATGGCAAAGTGTTACAAAAAGTTGTAAACGAGAAACTATTAACCAAAGTGTGCAGATTAATGAGAAACTAACCATTTTTGTCCGAATCCACATGTTTTCGAAAAAATCAAAAAGAAAATTGAGTAGCTTCTATAGTAAGTAACATAACCAAACTTATTTAAAATTTTGTAAAATGTAACTTTACTTTCAGATTGAAGCACTAATAATGGAGATGAATACTAAAATGTGATCTTGGATAATTTTTTTTTTTTTCCATTAAAAATAAAGAAAATAAGAAATAAAAATGTTTAATGGAGCTTTTTTGCATGTCGGCCAGATCGGTTATATGGCAGCTATATGAAATAGTGCCTCAAATTATTTGAAACTTGGTAGGTCATCTTGGGAGCTTAAAAAATGTATTCAAACCAAATTTCAATTCAATAGGTTATAAATTAGAATTTATGCCAAAAAAAAAAACGCGAAAAAAAGCCATAGTGCGCCGCTGTTTTTGATCAGATCGACTTGATTTTTTCCAGATGGCGTTCATATAAAAACGGTAAAGTTGAAGTTGCACAATATTCCTTAAGCAAAATTCCGTTTGAAATGCTGCATATTGACTATTATGTCCCTGTTGATTGAATTTCTCCTAAAAAACATTTACTAGTTGTTATAGATGCGGGTTCTAAATAAAACTAGAGCTACTAAAATAGTTATTACAGCGTTAGGAGAATATTTCCGTTATTATAGCAGAGCAAGGATTATTGTTTCAGACATAAGAACAGCTTTTACTTCAGGTGATTTCGAACAGTTTTTAAAAGAAAATAATATTCAACATATAAGGATAGCTACAGGTTCAACCCAAGCTAACGAACATGTATAAAGAGTGAATAGGAATTTAGGCCCAATGACTGCCAAACTTAGTGACTCTAACAAAAATACTAGTTGGGACAAAGTCATTGAAACTGTGGAATTTGCTCTTAATAATACAAAACATAGAATGATAAACGAAAACCTTAGCGTTATTTTATTTGGTATCAGTCAAAAAAGTTATGGATAGCATTAGAGAAACAATTATGGAACCTGAAATCATTAGTAGAAACTTATTACAAATTAGAGATAAAGCACATGAAAATGAAAAGTTAGCTCAAGAATACAATGAAAAGTATATAAATTCACGTAGAAAAAAGTCATTGAAGACTACGTAATATCAAACAAGAAAGGAAGCTAGCTTGCAGTCATCAAATATGTCGAACAAAATACATAAAGGCTAAACACATTGAAGCTATGACGATTTTTGTATTATTTTCCATGTTTTCGACTATTGCTCATATGACAGCTATATGATAAAGTCGTCCGACTTTAATAAAATTTAATTTGTAATTCAAGAGACGATAGAAAACTCTATTTTCCAAAAATCATGCTTGTTTGATGAAAAACAACGAAGTTATAATTTTATTTCCGTTATTTCTATATAGATTTTTGATCTTTCCTATGGCAGCTATATGCTAACGTTGTCGGATTTTAATGAAATTTTTTTCTCGATTCAAGGGTTATTAAAAAACTCCATTTTGAAAAATATACTCGTGGGATTAAAAACAACGACGTTAAAACTTTTGTCCATTATTTATATATATTTTTTCCGATCTTTCCTATGGCAGCTATATGACAGAGTTATCCAATTTTGATCAAATTTTTATCGGAAATTCGTTAGTATGATAGTTAGAGAACGCCATCTAGAAGAAATCTGATCAAAAACAACAGAGTGAGAATTTTTTGTTTGATTCTCTCGTATGGGAGCTATCCAATATAGTCGGCCGATCCGGCTATACAACTTTTTGTAAAGTTTCAGTAAGATAGCTTTAAAACTGAGAGACTAGTTTACATAGACACAGACATACGGTCAAACGGACAGACGTAATTCGATTCTGATCGTGATGCTGATCAAGAATATATAATATATACTTTATGGAATCCGAGGTGTCTTCTGACTGAAATTATAATACCCTTTTCTCTGCAAGGGAAAAAAAATATTTTTATTATGACAACATTAACTAGTTATTATTTCACTAAAATAATTCAAATTAAATATTTTAAGACGCCAAAGTTCAACGATTTGAAATGTATAACTACCGAAGAAGATCTGAGGGGCGGCGTTCCATCGATAGGGCCGTATGGGATTTCGAATAACACTCATGGCTTTAAGTAAGTCAGAGTTGTGTTATATTCTTATGTTAAAAATGTATTAAATATTTTTAACCGTATTTTGGATTAAAAAACTCAAATTTGGTGTTCTTTAATGCTTTACTGGTGGAATAAAAATCAAAAAAAACCATTAAGAAACATGGCAATAAACATACTTTCGTATCAAAGGTGATGATTTTTAAGACATCCCTAAATAAACTTTCCCAGAAAAAAATAACAGTCAATAACACTGTGCGACAAAATTTAACGAAACGTTTGTTTGAGTTACTTTTTTGATTGTTTTCGGTTAAGGGGCATAAGTTATGCACAAAAATATTTATGCCACCTTCTAAGTGATAGGATTTCTTTTTTTATGATAAATTTTATGAAATTATTATTATGAAAATAATTAACACAAAATATTATTTTTTTTTTTTACTTTCAATAAACTATTATTTTTTTTTAAAGTGAATTTTTTTCCAGATTTTTTTGGCTTTTTCAGAGGTATCCTCGCGTAACCAGTTCCATACAAAGTCGCCCAGAGTATAGAGCTGGGAGAAAAAAATTTTATAGCATTGTTATAAAAGCCTAACGGTATATTTGCTTAATATATTTTAATTAATAGATATTGAACTTGCATAAAACGCTTATAACGGTGAAAAAATATTTTCCCAATATGGTATTATAAGGCTGTGAAATATGCAAAAACACGCGTTTTTGGGACCTTTGAGTGTGCGTAGAAGCTGATTGGCTATTGATATTAACAAATCCAAAAACTTGTATTCTTATTTTGACTAGTAGAAGTGAAAAATAAGAAAAAATCAACTCAAACATTTTTTTGTCGCACAGTGTAATTCCAATTTCTGCCTTCGTTATTTCCAAGTTAAAAGAGGTGCAACTTAAATGGAACGTGTTATTTTTATTTTAAATAGTTTATTTCATTCATTTACTCTAATAAAACTTTGTAGAATAAATTCGGCATGATCTACAGCTAGGCTTTTATGTTTTTTTTTTAACATAAAGTTAGCACAGTGACCGAAGATGGACATATCGAGGACCCACGCTATGACAGTCAAGTGAAACCTAATCGAGTGCCGAGTATCAACTCCAATTGAATTAAACCATAGCGCCCGGTGCCAGCAGAATCAAGATCGCAATGTTTAGACGCCAAAAGAGGAACAAGTCTATTAAGCTGAGACATGAAAGGAGCTGGATCAGATTTTGGTCAATGCTACCATCTTCAGGTATGGAGTATTATGAGGAGCTCTGGCGTTGAGTTGTGCCTAAGCGTCATCGATTCATTCGAAAGTGAAAGTCTGCTAGGTGCCTGACCTACGAGGTCCCGATTAAACTTCAGGTGTGGAGCCGGATATCCACAAATCCGAGAAGGTCGTTTAGCGAGGAGGTCGTTTAGAGGTAGGTAAGCGTACTTACATTTTTAATCATTCCTTTTTAAGAAGCGTTATTTGAGAAAAAATGTAAATACACAACTTTCAAATGGCTATTGTGGAAACATATATTCAGTAGGTCTTGTAGTGGTTTCCTTGAGCTGCGTTGCAGAGCTCTAAACGTTTCTAAAATTTAGCTTAATTGGCCGCAAGTCTTCTTCAGATTGGATCTGGCGATTAAGGTGGCCGTTCACTGGATGTGATAAAGACAGGTGATCGCACCTGTCCCGAGTCAATTTGTTGCTGAGTTATGTTGGAACGTCCACTCCGTAACACCAAAGTGCGGTACACTTCCTGATTGATTACGACCCCTTGCTCGATGAATACAAACCATTAGACTGCTCATATTGACGGCACTCGATTATTGGAGAGTTACCTGGACCTGAACATAATGTCTTAGATGCAGAAAACGCCCTTAGACTTAAGAAAAATCAGAATCAGAAATCGGAAATTCTGATCAAACAAAAGTCGGGAGGCGGAATAAACAGAAATTTATATTTAATGTGGCCCCTCTTTAGATCGGCTTACCTCTCCTTTCCAAAAATGAACTGGAAAGGAAAGCTCTTTCAAGGGTTTTATATTCAGCTATTCTCAAAATATTATACAACGGATGTTTTTAATGATAATACAGTTCGTTCTATGTTTTTTAATAATCAGCTTTACGGAAGGGCCGAGAGGTGTTTTGAGTGACGGCGCTATGGAATTGCCGTGGGATGTTTCGATGATCGGCGTTACACAAGTGCCGTGGGATGCTCCGATGATCGTGGCTACGAGACGGTTGAAAGAGGCTTCGATAGACGTGGCTACGAGATGCTTCGACGGGACGTGTTCTGATTGGTCGGTCGGGAGCGTTCTACTCGGGTGGTGCTCACACAACGGGAGATCGTATGTTTTCGTAATTGTGTGTTTACGGTAAGTTTATTTTTGTGGCGGCGGGCCGTCAAAGTACATATACCAATTTGACCGAGGTATACATATATTTTTGGTTCGCCTGTTGCGACTCGACTCCATATGTATTTAGGCTTACTCTTCAGGTAATTTATAGCTTTCGGCATCTTATTCAATTTTAAAGTTTAATCCTATGAAATTTTTAAATTTTGGTCTGCCTGAAGCAACTGAGGTCAAAGTCCACGGGAGCAGCCCATTTTAAGAATGTGCCGATAACCGAAAGGGTTTATACATATGTATGTACATATGTGCATTCGCAGCTGCGTTAGTTTTATCCATACCGAATAGTCCACAGGTGTACTCCTTGCTTAATTTGCTGCAGATGACCAGCAGTGGCTAACATGCAAGTAGATATTCATAAAATTAACTTTTCTTCCTAAGCGTCAAGCGAATTTAAATACAAGTTTTTGGAAAATGTTGTACAAAAAATCAATAATAATCTGGAAAAGTAACTTATTGGCAAAAATTTTGAACAATATATTAAAACAACATAATGTTCTCTGTTTGCAACATAAATAAAAATAAATTATTGGTTTTTGAAAAAAAGAAAACAAATTTTAATGTCACTTAAGAGGTCAATCAATACTTACAAGAAGCACAGATATGGTATTTGACCGAAAACAATATTAAAAAAATAACTCCAAACTACATTTGATGCCCATTTTGTTTAGTCAATCTTGGATTACTCATTTATAGCATTTATTAATCTCATTAAAATAAATCGTATAAAATTTACAATACATACATATATCTTTGAGAAAAAAGACAACCGAAATCTTTTTACAGTTTAGCTATAACCATAACTTATTCTAACCTATTTTTTTTTCTTTTTTTTTTGAATTTCATCTTAATTAAATTCTCAACATGAAATAGTTCTTATTCAATTCAATTTCTTAAGAGATAGCTTTATTTTATGAGAGATACCTTTCCATAGACACTCAGGAATTCAATGGGTAGGGTTAACGTGCCTGCATGCATGTGTCATATTTTGATTCGTATAAATATTTCATGGCCTTCAACATTTTCATACACGAATACCAGTTATTGTTATGGATAAGTTCAAATCTTATATCGGCCCAAAACTAATATGTTATATACACTTGATTAATTTTGTTCTATTGAGAACTTTGGACTTCGGGTAATTGTTTTTTCTACTGTTATTATTATAATTCCACTTTATCTACAGTTTCCCCAACATTATTCCTGTAATTGTGGGCTTGCTAATATGCCAACATTCGGCTTCTACACTATATATATACAAATTTTTTTACGAATATTATTAGATTCCATTGGGTTGGTTTTTCTTTGGCTACTAGTTTCGTCAATGTATACACATAGCCCCTCCGATTTAACGTATACAGAATGTATACACTTAAATGCTATTAAGGAAGGCACTTGACAGTTTAAATGAATACTCACCCCAAACAATATATAAAGTCCAACCAAATATTTTTAACTTTATGAACAAAATTGGGAAAACCTATCTCCTATTAAATCTACTTACAAAGCAAAGTCCCACAGCACGGTTTACAAACTCAAAAAATTTACTCTAGCGTGATGGTTCATAAGTGGTTCCCCAAATATAAGTGACCATCTGGTGATTTTGGCACGAATGTATACAAGTGTTTTGGTTCCGTGAAGTGATTGTAATTTTCACAAATATTGCCAATAAATACTCGAATTTGGTAAAGGCCTACGCTGACGGAAGGAGAACCCTAAAATGTTGGTATGGCATTTCCAAATTTATTAATATTATTATCCGAATCTTATTATCTAAAATATAGAAACACAAAAGTTTGGTTATTATTTACTACTAAATCTTTTTCTTTATAGAAGTGCTAGCATGTTATGTTATGACCTTTTGAAATTGAGAGAAAACTAAGCAAAAGACATGCTAATGCTTAATGGACTATTTGTGGATTGTTTGGGACTTCTACTCAGGGGAACCTAGTATGTAATCATATAACATAATTGTGAAAATAAAAAGATTTATATTCTGAAGCTGACCAATGGAACTATGACCTCTTCAAGGGTCTGCGCTCATTTGACTCCGGGGGGAAGCTTAGACTATATGCTAATTGTCCCGAAACCTGGAAGAGCCTGGGACTGCCTTTATAAATTGTTAAGATTCGATGGCGTCTGGCCGATCTGTTGCCTCAAGCGGCTTTTGGGTGCTGAAAGTTGAAGACGAGGCACTTATCCCCACACCCATCGCGGGGTTGTACACATGGGGGTCGCAGTCCAGTGTTCTTTGTCATCCATAGTAGTACTGGGAGCTCACGGCCACACCGGTGGAGAGAGTGCGGGGGGCAGTGCCATCGTATGAAAGCTGAGGCTGCAGCACGGGTGGCTTAGTCCGCCGCAGCGTTGATGCCCCCCCAACATGGATTGAAACATGGGCTTGTGGAGTCACAGTCATAGTAGCCATCGGCGACGGTGAGGGGGAGCGAAGGATGGCCAGGCGAGCCACCGATCAGTGATGTCGGAGGCGTTGCGCTGCTACTTGGCCGTTGGAGCATGCCCATATTCTCTGCGTTTATAATATACCCGCCTCTGATTGTCGGAGCAGTCGTATACTGCGCCAATGAGGTTATGGGTACCATGGTGCCTTCCGGGGGAGAACGGAAATGGAATCACTGCCAAAATAATCCGGGGATATACTCACTTATCGCACTACTACTGGGGGCATTAGCTCCAATCACAATAGCCGAGGTCAATATACCTGTTAGCTGCCCCTGACTGCATGCATTCGTGGTAGCAAAGGGACCAGGGCTTATGCCAATGAGGTCGGGTGACTGACGAGCCCCCATCAAAAGCGGATTGGTCGTCACACTAGAACCGAGGCCTGGACTTCCCACGGTGGTCAGCTGGTTTGATGTTAGCCCGGCGTACAGGCTGCTGGCCGGCGCATACGTCAAGTAATTCTGCACGGTGGCCGGTAAGAATATGGAAAAGCAATCTACTATATTGTACTTACTTCGTTTTTGGACACGCTTGGTAAAGGTAGCGGAGTTTTAAGATCAATGTCAGCGTCTATTTCCGATATCGTGTCATTAAACCCGCTTTGTATGGTCGTCTCCTCAACTCCTCCGGACGCTTCCCTCCCTTTGGTAAAGGAGTTCGAGTGCGTGTCAGTGGTTAGACCGCGACGTTTTTGAAGCACTAACTTAATGGCGATAATTACTATTGAGAAAAACACCCCTATTGAGCCCAAAATAAGAAGATACAAATATAAACGCTCCTGGTCCTCTGTAAGAATGTAAATATATAAATATATATTAAACAGTTAATTGAAAAACTGACGTTAAAAATGAAATTAAATAGCAATAAACTCCCACTAAAGGCCAAAATCATTATGGCCAACCTGTTCGTTTTTCGCATTTTAGTTGGCAATAACTGTCCCTTACCTTCCAGACTTAGGTCAGCGCTGTGTGTCATCACTGGGTTCACGCCACTGCTATCGACATCTGCGACCAGAGAGCTGTTCGTTATGGTTTGATTGCTTGGGAGATTTACACTGGTTTTCGAACTAAGACCGCTTGTGCTGTTGCGGCGACCAGACGTTGTTGTGTTGCTCTGAAGCTTGGGAATCGCCTCGGACTCCTTGTAGATTAGCTCGTCGTCGTAGAGGTCGTTTAAATCGCTCTCGAAATCATCGGTTTCGTCTGGTTCCACATTCGACTCTTTGCTCTCCTTAAGAACTTGCTTTGGCACTATATAGGCGCGACAGGAAGATAAATTTAATCAAATGCCCAGTGATCTTACCACTAACGCCTCTGTAAATCGATTCTCTAATTCCATGCTAACTTACCGCATGTGTAAACAACCTTCAAGTACATACGAGAATTGGGTTGGCAGGGACTTCCAAAGGTATTCGCGTCGGCCGCCAGGTTGCACCGTCTACGTCCGTGGCAAATTTGCATTACGGTTTCCGTGGCATAAGAGGCGAGGCACGCTTTTAAAGGCAAGATGTTTTGCGTCAGTGCGTATCACCTCACATGGAGAGAATAATAAGAAGCTGGGACCGACAACCACTTTTGATTGGTACAACAAACTTTACAAAAAAAAATTTAGCCTAGCTATTTAACTGAGACTCTTAAAATATAAATATATAAATATAAAATATACAAGGAAAAGTGGTCATGATCCCTGTGTAGTGACGAAACCCCAAACTTACTTTCTTCGCGAACCCCTTGCGGCTGGGGGCACTGAATGCTTTCGTACTCGGTTCTCCCAAAGCTGGCACTATATACAGCAATCCGGGAATACGGATTGCACTCTAGTTGGGCGACGTCGTTGAGGCAGGCTACCTTGCTGCGGAACTCATCTGAAATTTATGAAATTCAAATTCGATAGCTATATATTTTTATTGGAAACAATTCTGTTCATACACTCTATACCGCAAAAATATTGTTTATTACCAGTTGCTCGTATTATCGTATAAATTATCATACGAATATTTATCATAAAATCAACAGTTGAATCAAAATCGAATTAACAGAAACTGTAGAACGAATTATTTGGGAACACCGCTGCGACGACTAAATATATTTTTTATTTTTATTTGGAACCAAACTGTTAATATTTTTTCCGATTATTTTAACAGCTTGTATATTGCTTTGGTGCTCAAAAAAATTGTTGGAAATGGAAAGTCTGTACTGAAATGACGTGCATGACTAAAGGTCAATATAACCTGCACACCGAATTGGTCTAGGAACACGGAGAGACAACCTAACTTTTGGAGAAGCGAAGGAGAGGGTCTTTTGGCTCGTAGAGGCGTTAGGAATGGCGGCCACAAGGTTCATTTAGACGACGTCTGTGCAAAATAGTGGTAAAGTTTTTATTGCGAATGTCAAAAAGCACTGTTTATAACAAATCACATTTGTCGACCACCCAGAATTTGTATCACCTATAAATTCTTCTCGTTGAATATCGCTCTTATAAGACATCTGTAGATGAGCTATATATAGTTTGAGACCTCTTAAATCATCAGGATATCACTAACTTACCTAGTTAGTGGGAGAATAAGGATGATCTAAGCTTCAGGTATACTGTCATAGATGTGTACAGCGAGGGAGCTTTTGCCCCTCATCCCCAAGACCGTAAAGAGTCAGTAGCGATACTAGTCCCAACCCAAGCATACAAACGACTCAGCAGAGTAGTGGACGCAAACTAGAAGCCTTTAAGCTTTTCCTAAAAAATCAGTGTTCTTTCTTTGTAACGGGCAGTCACGTCCAAATATATTTGGAAGGATCAACCTACAAACTCAACTGAGTAAGTTGCGCTTAAGTAGCGTGCAGAGACAAAGAAATTAAGTATATTAAACTAGCTCGATACATAAGTGAGAAACTAGATACTAAGCTAGCATTCTCAAATGAATAACCCTGCAATTATAACTGAAATCATATGTTTTATAATTTTTCCCATGCCCATAGTTGTCATCACAAAATCGTCCTATCTCAATAAAAAAAGGTTTTGAGACCATACAAAATCTAACATTTTGGAAAACTAAAATGCTGTATCCCATATCCTTGAGGCTTCAGAACATATTTTGCGGATTCACTCCCAATACAGTATCTTCTATATCTCCCATTCTCAATTTAAATTTCGATACTATAAATATTTTAATGCCTGCGATCTTGAATTTTTCATTGGACTCCTGACAAAAAATATATATTTATTTGACGTATCTTTAAACAAATTCAGTAAACTTGTTATCTTTTTGAATTTCGCGAATACAAGTATAAAAGCTGAATATATGAAATTAATATTATGATAATATTCCGTGATATAGTCGTCCGCACTATAAGAACTTTAAGTCGAAATAAAAGAGTTGTTGAAGAAACTATATCCCAAAAATGTTGAAGATTTTCTCATTTCATTTTTCGATTTTGTAAGCCAACAATATGGTAAAATTTAAGTTGAAAGAGCATGACTTACATGGACGACATTTGTAGGCAACCTCGACAATCTTCCTGCGCTTGGGGCACGGATCGCTGCTAATTGCATCGGAGCTGGCCGTGCTGCTGTGATAACTGCTCGTCCCAGAAGAGTCACCCACGCCACTGGCACCCTGTCCGTAGAACTGAGGCGAACCGTGAAACTTGCAGTGCTTCTTTTTCTGGCAGGCCTCTACTACAGTTTGCAGTAAGGAGTACTGAAAACATGAGGATTAATAATAGCAAATCGTTGTATTTCAAATCAAAGTGGTTAGTTTTACTATATAAGCAATCAACGTGCTATAAATGGTTGTTATATTAAAAGATTTTTCGCCTTTCATATAATAATTATAACATAGATGATATTTAAATATTCAATACTTTAAATACAATTAATAATAGGTTATAAATAGAGTTTAGAGTATAACTTTCAAATTAAGGAGAATTTAATATAAACATGTCTTGTTTTTGAAAAGTATAAGCTAATAAACTACAAATAACAAGAAAGCAGGCTAGCTTCGGCAAGCCGAAGCCTATATACCCTTGCAGTCATCAAATATGTCAAACAAAATACATAAAGGCTAAATAACGTCGAAACTATGTCGATTCTTCTATTAAGTTTTTATATTTTCGATGATTGTTCATATGACAGCTATATGATATAAGTAGTCTTTTGATTTTTATGAAACTTAATTCGCAATTCAAGGTCATTAGAAAACACTTTATTCAAAAAATTTCACTTGTCTGCTGAAAAAAAAATTTTTTTCCGTTATTTCTATATAGATTTTTTGATCTTTCCTATGGCAGCTATATGATATAGTTCTCTGATTTTTATGACATTTTTTCTCGTTTTAAGAGTAGTAAAAGAAATTCGATGTCCTAAAAATCATGCTTGTGGGATAAAAAACAACGGGATAAAAACAATGAAAAAAAAATATTAGGTTGTTTGGTAATGACATACCAGTTTTTACATTCAAATTTCGCGCTTCGCTGGTGAAGTCAAATATAATCGTACATATAGCACTTAAATTGGACAATGCTAACTACCTATGTATGTTAAAATCGTCGTCAAAAATCAATAAAGAAACCGCTATGTCATTATCAAACAATCTAATATTTTTTTTCATTGTTTTTTTTAGTCATCCGATTTTCATTTAATTTAATTCGAAAATTCGAAATAGATTAAAAAAAAAAACACCATCTGAAAGATGTGATCAAAAACCACGGCGTGATAATTTTTTTTCAATCTCTTGTATGGGAGTTATACGATATAGTCGCCCAATCCAGCCCTTTTTATATACTGCGTACAATAACTACACAACTTTTGGTAAAGTTTCAGCAAGATAGATTTAAAACTGAGAGACTAGTTTACATAAAAACGGACAGACGGACAGATGAAGCGACGTAGAGACGTATTTCGATTCAAATCGTGATGATTATCAGGAATATATAAACTTTATGGGTTCTGAGGTGACTCATTCACTGCGTTGTAAACTGCTGACCGAAATTATAATATCCTTTGCTCTGCAAGGGTATAAAAATATACAATTAGTTTACCTGCAATGCATTTGGCCACATGCAGTTATCCGAAGAGTTTTCACTATCAAAATCACTACTTTGCACGTCGTCAGCAGAGCCAGTCGTATCTAAAACCGATTCGGAGCCACTGGAGATGGTAGCTTCACTTACAGATTGCAATGATCCAGCAAGACCGTAGCCGCCATTTACATATCTGTTTGATGCTACCTTTGGTGAAAACGAACCAAAGATGGACCCGCGAAGAAGGTGTTTTGTCCTGCCACGGATTTCGGGCCCCGTTTCGCCGGATCCAGGACAGAGCTCCTCAATACTGTAGCCATCTGTAAATCAGTTTCCGAATAACAGAAATAAAATAGAGGAGTTCATTTCGGGCTTGATATTTTAATGGTTTTTTAACTTACCCTTCGCCACAAACTTGTTGTATTGGGCAAACTCAATTGAAATGCTGGTTCCACGGGGACAGGCTATAACAACCTGATCCGAATCACAAGCAGCTTTCTGATATGTTCGCAAGGTGGCAGATAACAAAGCTAAGTTAAAGCAAAGAGAACAAATGTGTAAGTAGCACTTTCTTTTTACGAAGATAATAATTTTTTTCAGAAAAAAACCGTCCCTGCCAATAATACAATTCAAACATTTGATTTCATTGATTTCAGTACTCAATTTTTTTGAAATGGTTTTCTCTAAAGAGAGTAAAGATAACCTTTTCCTATCTAATTTCTTCAAATGTATATAAAAATAAATTCAACAAACCTTAATTGTTTTAAGATAATCGCAAAAGCGAATGCCCATTTCAACGAGATTACTTTAAAACAGTTGGACAGATTATCATGACGGTATTGACTCGGACGGGGATGCTGATTTAGAATAAAGGATTGGAGGCGTCTCCTTTTCTGCGTTGCAAACTAAACCATAACCAGAAAAGGCTATAGTGGAGTGACTCGACCATTATATACTCTTTTTTTAAATTCAATTTTCATTTTTATTCCAATATTCAGCTTTCAAGATATTAACGTTCAAACAAACAAAAAGGATACGCCCCGGGGCAGGTGGACATAATGTGTGCACCGAACTCATGGAGAAGTTGAAATGTATAGTATAATATTAACCAAATTATTGTTAGTTAAAAACTGTGCTCGCCACAGATTATCGGAATAGGTGACACAAAAATGTAACAAGAATCTACATTTTTAATCCCAATAATTAAGCTGGTTTTTTCAGCCCTTGCAAAGATAATTATAAGCTCAGTCAGATATACGAGGGGCATTCAAAGAGTAAGGTGACTTTGTACTTCTTAGAAAAATGATTTATTTGTCTATCAATATTTATTTTGTCCCCTTCAAAGCAACCCCCCTCAGACTTATCACAACGGTCTCATACCCACTTTTCCATGGAGCCAAGTCCGGCGAAAATGGTGGCTGGAGCATGTTTGTGGTGTTGTTTTTGGCCAAAGCAAAGATCAGTCATTATATGGTAAGAAAAATTAGGAAAACATCACCGTCACGCCAGAAACCATAAAATATTTATATGCTCAGTATCACCATCTAAATCGATCTGAACATCATATTCTGCCCGTCTCTCTGTTTCTATGCAAACTGGTTTCTCACTTTTAGAACTATCGTGTTTAAACTTTGCCGAAAGTTCTATACTTATTGCAAGCAGTATTTAAATCGAAACGGATCGGACGACCATACCTTACAGCTCCAATAGAAGAGATAAATAAATAATGGGAAAAGGGTATTACGCCGTTGCTATACATTTGCAGAGCAAAAGGGTATTATAATTTCAGTCAGAAGTTTGTAACGCAGTGAAGGAGACACCTCAGACCCCAAAAAGCATAGTACATATATACATATATTCTTGATCAGCATCACGATCTGAATTGAAATACGTTTTTACGTCTGTCCGTCTGTCCGTTTCTCTTCAAACTAGTCTCTCAGTTTTAAAGCTGGCTTTGTTTCTTGTTTTTTATAATTTCGGCAGATGGTGTTACGATAACAGATATAAAAAATGTATTTCTTTAAAAGTCGGACTGCCTGAACAAATATGTTATTTGCATTGAGAAAATCAAATCAAAACAAGAGAAAAATCTTATCATTGACGTTCTTAAGATTGAACTTAACATATAAACCTCAGCTCGCCGAAAATGGTATTCTTTCTTGTTGAAAGTGATTTACTGAAACTCAGTAATACAACTTATTATCTATAACGAAACCAAATTCTTATTTTCTCCACAGTATTATATCCCTCAGAAACTAAATAACTTAATTTAAATTACGCTAACCCTTTGTCCTTGTTGGTAAAAATAAATGGGGACCGGGAGATACTGTTTTGGGTTCACTTTAGCAAAAACGAGTTCGGTTCCTCCAGCAACCATGTTTACACTTATGTACATGTTTATCTAATCGTATTCATAAACATTTTTTGTGCTACTTTATAGTGTATTATTTATATTTAATCAAATATAAAAATGTCAAACAAGCCACCACATAAGCGTAAAGTTTTATTAATTTTTTTACAAAATGTTTTCTGCTGCTTTCTATTGTTACTATACAGCCATTGACAAATAAGTAGCACAAATGTTCGAAGAATGGTTTCCTTCAAGTTATTTCGTTATTTAACGATTTTTCTCTGGATTATGTAACCTCCAGTATATTTTGTTACATTTCAGCATTGTTATTTCATTGTGGTTTGAAAAAATTCAATTAAATATCACACATTGGCTTGGAACGTAATTTTTAAAATGTAAAAATTTAATACTGGTTTTGTTGTGTTTCAAAGTTGATTCCTAATTTGACTATTTTTGTGAAAAATGAGCCGCGAGAAAGGACCTTTATTAATCAAATAAGTAAATCCGGCAAATCCGTTGCTTAAATTAATTTCAAAATTAACTGCAAAAATTGTTATCAATCTATGTATTAGTTAAGCAACGTAATTGTTATTTAAATAAAAACCAAATTCGGAAGAATGTTCCGAAAAACGACCTTTTGCCAAAATGGGAATGGTGTTGTACCAATAGTCCTAAACAATCGATCCATTGATTAAATAACTTATATAGACTGGAGAAGGAAATGGAGTCTATTATTATTAGAGATATGCCGTTATAAGAAACTTATGAAATTGAACGGCTAGAGTCGTTGAAAATGGCTGCAGAACGAAAAAATGTATGTTTTGGATTGACCGATCAAAGATCTAATCTGAATCCCATTGCAATCCTCTGCAATACAGTTCAATTTTGAATTACCATACTAATGAGAAATTGGAAAATTCGTATGATTTGTCAGCAGGAATCAAAGAATCTATCTGTCTAGTTTTCTTTTAAAAGGCTGGTGGGAAGGATAAACTGGAGGTGTGAAGCGGTATAACTTAAAGGACACAGCACCAAATACAGACAAATAAAAAATATTTATGTGATTACACAATTTGCAGGCACTCCTACAAAAATAGCTATAACAATTGTTCGAACATTTAATAGTTTACTACTGTTTATAAATTAGACAGTTTTCTTAATATGTTAAAGAATTACTATATCCTTTATTGTGATGTACTTAGTTTTCGATGGCATATTAGATATTTGTGCATTTATGTATCTGTCCATGGCTGTAGACAGTTCTTTTAAATTAAGCATACATTTTCCCAGCTGAATGATATAATTGTCATCACTTTCTAGAAATAACTTTTTTAATCACATTTAACAAGAACATATTAATAAGTGTCAGAAAAAATGCATAAATGCCCAACAACATCGAAGCAATAACGATTTTTCTTTAATTATCCATAATTTCCATGACAACTATATGACACAGCCATCCGATTTTAAAATTCATTTAGAGGCTCAAGAGTCGCTAGGATATTCTTCACCCAAAAATCATACTTTTGTGCTAAAAAAAAACAGCGATTTTCCAGTTTTGTTGTTTTCTGATAAACTCGACATTTCAAAAATCACGCTTCTATGAAAGTTAAATTATATTAAATAATATAATAAATAATATTTGATAAAAACAACTGCGATAACATTTTTGCACCATTATTTCTTGGATCTTTTCTATGGGAACTGTACGATATAGTCATTTGATCAATAATACCTATACTTTATAAGGTCTGAAGTGTCTCTTTTACGGCATTGAAAACTCCTTACTAATATTATAATACTCTTTGTATTGGTATAAAAAGGAATAGTTATTGTGTTCTCGCCTGTAATACGATTTGATGGGCTTTAAAACACTTTTTTTCTTGGTCTGCATTTTAGCGAATGATTTCTCGAATGCATTTATTGAATTGTGAATACACACATAAGACAGAGACGTTTGCGTCTTAAGTTAAGTTGGCCAGAATTGTGATGATTGTGTTAGTAAAAGTGGTAATGAGAAACTCGAACCCTTTAATGCCTGTTTATGACTAGAAGCTGTATTATCATTCCAAAATTATACTCCCCAAAAACTGTGGGAATTATGCGGTCGGAGGGAGAAAAAATTAAGCGATCTCGAGATCTCGACAGTCAGACATAAATCGAAATTGACCGACATTTTAATAACGATCCTACTAAAGATTTCTTTATACTCTATGGCTCCTCGAGTCCTTCTACGTTTTAAGTAAGAGAACATTACGAATGTTCACAAAAATAAAACTACTATGGTCGCCCGAAAAAAAAAAAAAAACAACTTTGAAATGCTTTGCTTACCCAGCGGATCGATTCGAAAAATGACTTCACCATCAGCCGTGGCCGCGCTGATAATGCACAGGAAGGTGAGCACCAGGCTCCTGGCCTTCGGGCAATCCATTCGAGCAATTTGTAGTCAGTGGATCGACTGGCGGGGCAGCAGTGAGCACATGCTTTGGCTTTGCTGGGCAGTTGCATTACAGACCAAGCTCGTACTGTTGTCTATTCGGAGGTTTTAGTTAGTAGCTTTTACCGCTCATTAACTGGTAAAGTCAGCACGTCCCTAGGTGCATTCACTCTCGGAGTCGGTTGTCTGCCAAACAACTATTTAACAACCGCTTTTTGCTTTATCCTTTATCTGGCAACTTATATAAACACTTAAGCCCTAAAATAAGAGACTTTGCACGTTGGTATCCAGAGACTAAGAAGGTTACTTCACCCGGTGGAGTATTGTATTTAAATCACTTAAAGCGCCGGCAACATCTTGGGTATCCATATTTTTTCACATTAATTTTATTTCATTTTAATTTGTGTAGTCTTGGGAAGTACTAATTCGGCAATGTTTCGATTTTTCATATTTTAGCTAGCATATTCAGTTGACCCGAACGCACGTGCATCATTAGTTGAATGTTTTCCCGTAAAGGAAATTGACTTAATTATTGACTTTGCCCTAAAAGTTGATTTTAAAACACCAAGTTCAACACTTGCTTGTTTTCAATTACCCTGTACTTGAACGACAATTATATGATTAAGCTATGCTATTGAAAATAAAAATGCCAACGTATCCAAAGTATAAATGTTGTTGTTATCCTTTTTGTTAATAAACAAGGCAGTTCGTATGCCGCCTTGTTGGCTTTAATATGGTGGGTCTGATGTTTAATATGTAGTTCGTGTATTGTTCGATTGTCAAGGAATGTCTTCGACGAATTATAGTACTTTTTCAATTCGTCAGAAGCGAGCATCGTGCTGAGAAAAAGAAACCTGCTGGGGTTTCACAATAACAAGGGATTTCTTTGGCTGCAATTATTTCTCATTCGTCTTTCGGTTCCATGCCTTCAGCTTGCATTAGATGAATGAGTATGTACATATATGCCTGGATGGATATACCTGGATGCAAGCGGGCGCAATCACTTAAACTGAAGTCAGTGTGGGACTTTAAAGTCGGAATGGTGTAAAGAAATGCAGGTACGGAAATGAAAATACTACACTACGCCGAAAGGTTCCTATGGAGCAAACTTTATTGCGTCTTTTCGCCGCACCGTAGTATCAATTGTTTTGTGTGAACTAAATCGCTTAAGCACCAATCATACTCTAGGGTTCTAATTAAAAACCCTTAAGAAGTTTAGTAAGGTTGAAGACCAGAGCCATGGCTCTATTTAAGGAAAAATGTAGACTAAGCGGAACATATGGCCCAGCGCACCGACCAACCACTAGGGAATGACCATCGTACTTTTGCAGTGGAATGATTATTTTCATTTGAATGAGGGTCTGAGTTTCTTGCAGTCAACCTAATTGCTACTCAAGATTCTATATTTTCGAACACCCAAACGCATCCTTCTTTAAAACTAAGTTGGCCTCAATTTGCATTTTGCCCCAGAAAAGGGGACCACAAAATTTGCACAGTTTTCTTTGTATGGGCTCACTCAAATATTTTGGCTTCCGACAAAACGGAAAACATGCACGCACTTAAATGAACACCTCAAGCTCGGCATGCAAGAGGCACGTGCGAGCGAACCGTTCGCGTCGGCCTCGGCCAGGATAGCGATAGCGATATCGTCTCCGAGGCGCCCCGCAGTCGGCAGCATAAACTCCTGCGGCACAAGCCTTACACGTCCGCGTCGTCGGGGTAACTGAAGGACTCTGCGGGACAGAGCCTCCGCCGTGGTAGATTATGTATAAGGTAGTCTCCTCGGGTCCGTCGGCCAGTCTGGACGACGAGCTTTCGGCTGGGAAGTTTTCTCTCCGGGAGAGGATTCCGCGAAGTCGACTCTTTGCCGGGACAACCGGCGCATGACAAAGAGAGCCGATGCTCAGAGCCCAGATGCAGGGGAAGCCACCACCAAACGGCGTTGCTCTGGGCTGACGAACTGGGAAAGTGGGTCAGCGCGACCGCTGCTTGGGTGTCCTTTGCTCAATCCCAGTCCCAGCCGTACGACCCCTTCGACTGCGGACAAAGAGTATTGGCGGGTGACGAGTACGGCCGAATGTAACTCTCACAGCCAACTCAACAATTTCGGTTCAGCCTGTTCGGTTGCGAATTGCGACTGATACTGACAATACTCTTTGACTCATTCTAGTCCCGTTCTCGCCGATGCTAGTTAGTTTTCGAGAATTCTTGAATTGTTTTTAAGACAAACTCCGGATTTTTATCTTAGATCCGTAATTACATTTTTTTAATTATACAATTTTTACCCACTCCTAAATTGTATATACATACCTATATAAAGTTTTAGATAAAAAGAATTGTAGGCATTAAGCTGACAATCCAAAATCATTTTGGATTTCCTATTAAAAAAAAACTTTTAGTGGAATATAATGACTAGAAGTATATTAAGAGGTAAATAAATATAATTGTCAGTTTGACTAAATGGTTAAAAATTAGATTTTTCTAAGAAAACAGTTTTAGTGAAAGTTTTTTCTTGCGTTATTCTTGTTGTAAAAATGGATTTCTAATGGTGCTCTTAAACCCTTAAAGAATAACTTGAAGTAAAAAATCTTCTTATTTTTAATCAGAATCTGGCAAGTCAATCATCTACCCATTTTGTCATTCGGAATTAATGTCGAGTTTCTGGAGACTATAAAAGCTAAGATGTCCGGACTTAAAATTAAGGATTTTGAATTTTTTTTTAGTTTTGTGGCACCCACTTTATAAGATATTAAATATTGAGATTTCTTTATTACTCACGCTTTTTAAAATGGTTTATTTGAGTAACGGGTTCTAATAGTCCTTCGACTACACCCCTTTCTCTTGATTTTAAATTCACGTAAAATAAAGCTGTACTACAAAGTAAAACACATGATTTTGTAAAGCAACATACAAATTGTATATTAGAATCTGCGGAATCTCATTTTATTTATTCCCTAGTTAAGATTTTTAAGATTATTATGAATTTAAATACGGAACCAAAATTTTCTTAAAAAAAATAATAGTTTAAAAAAACACTCCTTTACAGCTAAAGGAACTAAAAACTTAGAAAATAATTTTGAATAAGAAGGAGTTTGTATTACATTTGTAGCAGAATGTCCAACAATCAATCATGATTAATTGCCTCAAAATAAAACAAGAAAGGAAGCTAGCTTCGGCATTCCAAACTTATATACCCTTGCAGACATCAAATAGGTCGAACAAAATACATAAAGGCTAAGCAACATCAAATCTCTGACGATTTTTCTATTCATTTTTCATATCTTTGACGATTGTTATATGACAGCTATATGATATAATCGTCAGATTTTTATGAAATTTAATTCGAAATTTAGGAATCATTAACAAAGTCTAATTTCCAAAAATCATGAAATTATCTCTTGAATTACGAATTAAATTTGATTAAAATCGGACAACTATATTATATAGTTGCCATATGAACATTAGTCGATAATATGGAAAATGTATACGAATATCGTCATAGCTTCGATGTTGTTTAGCCTTTATGCATTTGATGAGCACACGTCAAATACGACTGCAATGGTATATATTATTTACATATATATACTGTACTGTATATACTGTATATATACTATATAAGCTTCAGCTTGCCGCAGCTAGCTTCCTTTCTTGTTTTATATTTATACTTTTCGATCTTTCCTGTGGCAGCTATGTGATAGAGTTATCCGGATCTGATCAAATTCAATTCCAAATTCAAAAGATGTTAGAAAACACTATCTGAAAAAATTAAGTCGATCTGATCAAAAACAAAGGCGTGATAATTTTTTTTTAATCCCTCGTATGCGAGCTATCCGATATAGTCGCCCGATCCGGCCCGTTCCGACTTTTTTTACTGCGTGCAATAACTACACAACTTATGGTAAAGTTTCAGTAAGATAGTTTTAAAACTGAGAGACTAGTTTACATAGAAACAGACAGGAGAAGAGATTCAGATCATGATGGTGATGAGAAATATGTATGAATACTTTGTGGGGTCCGATGTGTAATTTTCACTGGTTTTGACTGAGACCGATATGGTATCCCTACTTATATGCCATGGATATGGGTTAAGTAAAGGAGAGAGGGGGGCTTGCGGACTAACAACAGTCAGTTCATAATTTTTGAAAGGTATAATTTTTTAAAGTCCGTGAGCATCGTAACCTATAATATGCTTTGTAATTGAAAAGTTTTTGTTTTCATGCGCTGCCAAAAAGTTAAAATGTTAAAAAAAAACGTCAACTTAAAAAAAAATTTAAATTTCTTTTTTTAAATAATCCGACCCGGTTTTTTTTTCGAATCGATATTTTTATTGAAATTATGTCCAATATTCTTTCAGATCTTGTACTAAAACGTGTTTATACTAACAAGAATTTACGTATCCTGAAAATTTCCAAACAATCCAAAAACGATAAACATGTTTTAAGTATTCAAATTAAAAAAAAAAATTTTTTAAAAGATAACTTGCACAACGCCTTTAAGGTTTCAAGTTTTTTCGCTTTTATATTTATTACTACCTTTAAGAAATTCAAATAATTTGTTTTAGTCCATTTTAAGCAAGTTGTCCCATGTCCCAAAATTATTTGCGTTTACTTGCTGTTTTTTAATAGGTTCTAAGTCCGAATTGAATGATGTCTACGGTGTAGGACATTTCTAAATTCACTTACGGCTTCCTTTCTTGCTTTATTCACCTGGGTTCGGTTCTTGGCCTTAGCGTCTTGGCCGAAAATATTAATAACCTTTTAAAAACTGAACGTAACATGCGCAAAAACCATAAAAATATTTGCTATAATTTTTGCCCAGTTAACTGTTCGACAACATGAAAAATCAAACTATTTGACATGACTCTGCCCTTAAGCAAGGAATTAAACCATTATATTTCGTTAAATTCAACTAGATGTAGATATAGGACAAACACCATCAAATGGTGTTTCATTTAACTGTTATACAACGAGAACCCAGCACTGGTGTTCTAAACGGTTATACGACGCCAAAACCTAACGAACTTTTGGACGTAAATATCGTAAAAACCAACAGTAAATGGGACACGGGATAAATACAAATATAATGACTACAAATAAAAGTTATTGAAATAAAATAACATTTATGCATTTGTGGATAATACAAGTGCCCAAATTTAATTGAATCTGAAATGATTTTGATGTTCAAGTGGACCTGGTCAGACTTAAATCTTCCATTTCTTGGCCTTTTTAATTTCAGCTGATAAGGGCATAGTAAAGAAGCAAACCAATGTGACATAAATGGAACATATATCAGGAGGACTAAATATAAGATCATACAAGGCTTGAATAACACTGTGCGACAAAAAAATGTTTAAGTTGATTTTTTCTTATTTTTCACTTCTACCAATCAAAATAAGAATACAAGTTTGTGGATTTGTTAATATCAATAGCCAATCAGCTTCTACGCACACTCAAATGTCCCAAAAACGCGTGTTTTTGCATATTTCACAGCCTTATAAACACATATTGGGAAAATATTTTTTCACCGTTATAAGCGTTAATGCAAGTTCGATATCTATTAATTAAAATGCATTAATCAAATATACCGTTAGGCTTTTATAACAATGCTTTAAAATTTTTTTCTCCCAGCTCTATACTCTGGGCGACTACGTATGGAACTTGTTACGCGAGAATATCTCTGAAAAAGCCAAAAAAAATCTGAAAAAAATTTCACTTTTAAAAAAAATAATAGTTTATTGGAAGTAAAAAAAAATAATATTTTGTGTTAAATATTTTCATAATAATAATTTCATAAAATTTATCATAAAAAAAGAAATCCTATCACTTAGAAGGTGGCATAAATATTTTTGTGCATAACTTATGCACCTTAACCGAAAACAATCAAAAAAGTAACTTAAACAAAGATTTTGTTAAATTTTGTCGCACAGTGTAATAGAAGGCTCGAAACGTCCATTATTAAATACATTGGCTTAGATATTTCTAAGACAGACTTGATGGTACGATTTTTTTGATTTGAGGATTCAATAAAAAGCCAAAATCTTTTTATAATCTAACTCATTTTGTATCTTTTTAACAAACTTTGCGACTTTCGCAAAGCAAAGGAAATCTAAATACTAGTATATTAGAAATAATCCGAGCGCTATGCTTTAATCTTACCTAATTTTTCTCCACATAAAACACAGTTTAGGGACTGTGTCCATATTAAAGCCCAGCCAAGAAACACCACACGAAGATTAAGGTGTCGGGAGTAAACGCGGTGCCTCCTCCATTTCAGGCGCGAATCCATCACAAAACCGAAGCCTTGGGGCGAATCAGTGAACTTGGTGTTTAAACCGATATTCCCGAAACTGAAATTTTCTCTTGGGTATACTATTTTCTGTGCTATCAATAGCTTATACTGTATTCGTTTTGATGGCAAATTTGTGCCTTCGTGTTGTATCTGCTTTATGCAAAATTTTTTCTGCTTCTCTACAACAAAAGTATTGGTTTCCTTTTTCAATCGAAAACAATGCCGCTTAAGGTTGCTTGGGAATTCAGAAGGTTTATTTCAAAAGCTGTCCGATATTAAGACCTGCAATAAAAACAAATATGTTATGCGTGTTTTGATTTAACTTTATTAAAACCGTGAATTGCAGTTATCAAAAAAATAATCGTTCGAGTCAAAAAAGTAGGATAGCATTTTGCATTGATGACTTCGGTTCTTAAAATAATTATGATGCGAGTTTTACAAATTTGCATTGTTCATTTACGCAATCTATCTCTTTGAGTCGATATCTTCTAAAATATATGACCTATTATATTGAGACTGAACATGTAGACCCATATGATGAGCTTTCAGCAAACGAAATTTGTAAAAAAGTGACTTCAAAAAATCATTCAACGTAATAAAATCCACTTTATTACGCCCACCAGCCTTTTGGGCGACTGAACGCCCTGCCTGTATTGAATTCGATATATGTAGAATCTATCTAAGGGGTATCTGGTAGACGAGGCATTTCATGTGGATTAGTGGGTTAGGTCTGCTGTTAAATCTGCTGATTTACGCCCTGTAAACCTGACCTTCGGCAAGACATAGCTGATATACCCTTGCAGTCATGAAATATTTCGAACAAAATACATACAACAACATCGATACTACAAAGTTTCTATATTTTCGACGATTGTTTAAAAAATATAGTGTTCTACCGACTCTTGAATAACGAATTTCGATTCAGGTCCTTTATGGGCCTGAGGTGTCTCCTTCACTGCGTCGCAAACTTTTGACTGAAATTATAATACCGTCTGTAGGGGTATAAAAATGCTTATGCATACAGCCTTGCTATTAAAACTCATCAAAAATCGATGATAAAAAGATTTCGTTCCATTGAGGGTCCGATCGGTATCGGCATTGATGTATTGTTCTTAGTTATGTCAAATTTTGTACTATGTTTCTAATTTTATCTAAAACAGTAGGGGAATGTTGTCAGGGTTGGGCCATATTTTGAGCTAAGCCCATAAGTACTGAACGAATGGCAATTTAGAATAAGTTTGTTTATATTTGGAAAGGTACACGCAAGTGAAAGTGTTCACCAAAAATAAAGAATTAAAAAACAAAAACAATGGTAAACCCGTTTGAAAAAAAAAAAAATGTTGTCAGGTTTGGGCCATCTTCAGAAAATCGTTGACAATATCGTAACATGGTGGATAAAAATTGAATTCAGGTAAATCTAACATTATTTTGTTCATTTATTTTATTATTCGGGATTTCACAGTAAATGTCGGTTCAAGAAAATGATTCAGAGTTGCAGTTTTGACATATAAAATAACTTTTTCGCATTTTTGCGCACTTCAGGTTAACTTCCCTCTTGCACTCAATGCACGAAACAGAGTTGTTGCGATTTGTATACCGTGGCATAGTTTCCAAACAAATAATGCAGAAATCCATGTCTTCATCTTTATCAGAAGAGAGTTTATTCTGCACTTTCCTTGGGGGACTACCACGTTTCGCTGGTATTTTGGTGCAAAAGTTGTTTTTTTCGCTCGTTGTTTTTGTCGAATAAAATTTAGGAATAATTTCTTCGTCTCATTCAAAATTTACTCTTTTGCATATTTTTGCCACAAAAAACTGAAATATTACATCTTGAGCTGAAGACCCATGTCGCCATTGCTAAACACCACTGCTAGCTCATAATTTAAATTACCTGTTAGCTCTTTATAAATAAATAATTAAATAAATAAATTACAACAAAAATCGAAAATATACGAATAAAATGAAAAAATTCCTGACTACAAAAGTGGTCCAACCCTGACGACATGCGTATTAATCTACGAAATGAAATTGTCAAACTATAACTGTCAATGAAAATATATCTTAGTATTTTGTAATACATACAACAACTATATAACGTATTTTTATGATCAAATTGCGGTTGACATGTTGTAATTTTGAGTTATGACACCTTATTGGCCAGGTTAAGAAAACTTTTCCGAACACTTTTCCTTCACATATCAAGGAAACGTAGAAAAAAGTAGTCCCGAAATTAGTAGTCACGTGGAAAGTTTCTTGTGACCGATATAAGTTTGTCGACTGGCACAAACAGATGGCACTAGTACGAATATTCAAAATATTAAGATGGCCCAAGCCTGACAACATTCCCCTACTTTTATCTTTATAGAAATAACTTTTTCAGATCTATTATCGTAGCTTATTGGTAAGTGTCAAGATAAATGCTTAAAAACATCAAAGTTATGAAGATTCTATTTATTTTCCATAATTTCTTCGATTATTCCTATAACAGATATATAATAACAAAGTCTTCGATTTAAGGAAATTAAATTTTAATATTTTATTTAACTTAATTTTATTTGCATTTAAAGAACGCTTAAAAAGATTCATTTTCAAAAAGCATTCTTGGGTCATCGTTTTGGTACACCCTTGCCCAGTTTACTATAATTTCAGTCAGAAGTTTGCAGTGCAGTAAAGAGCACACCACAAATTTCATGGAAATCGGACGACTTTATCATATTCATATATGTGGAGCTGCCACAGTTAAGTAGTTAAGTAGTTTTCTACTTTCAATTTTTGACTGCAAGGGTATAGTTTCAGTCAGAAGCTTCCAACTCCATGAATGGGGCATTTCAGACTCCATAAACTATATTCTTAATAATTATCTGAATCGATCTAAAATGTCTGTTTGTCTGCTTCTATTTAACCTAGTCTTCCAGTTTGAAGGCTCTCCTGCTGAAACTTAATAAATAGATTTGTAGTTATTGCACGCAGTATATAAGTCGGAACAAGCCGAACATATCCGAATTGCGCCTTTCAGCAATGTCAGGTTTCTGTGTAAATAAAATACAGTAGAATCCTGTTATAACGACTCCGCTTATAGTGTCCGTCCGGGTATTGCGACAAAAACTCGATGGCTTGATTGGTCCCCAGACAGACTTATACAATAAAAACCTTCTGCTTAGTGCGTCTTCCGGATATAACGACGAAAAATCGTCGGTCTCTTGAAAGTCGCTATAAGCGGATTCTACTGTAATTTGGAATTTCAGCAAATCATTTTAATTTGCTACAAAAATTGTGCAATATATCATCGTGAAATTGACCCTGACACTGACGTTTGTATCGAGATATTTGCAAACGGAGTGAGTATATTAATACTTCAAACATTTTGAAGAATTTTGATGAAAAATAAATAATATTTTTGACCAAGTAAAACGTATGAGGAGCATGGGCTCGAGGCGCAATTTGGTATCACCCATATTTTCAGTCAGATATTTGCAACGCAGGAAAGAAGACACCTCGAACGTCATAAAGTATATTTGGGTGATTCCATATCAGATTTACAGTCGATATCGGGAAATTCGATGAGATATTTTTTCATGCTCTTTATCGAAAATAATTCGACACGTATTTTTTATTTGGCTCAGAAATTTTTTTGACAAAGTTATGATTTTTTGAATTTTTGATGATCTGCCCTTTTTTTGATGACAGTCGCGTTTTCCAGCCCCAATAACTCGAAAACCGTACGTCGCAGAAAAAAAATGAATAGGAAGTAAAAATTTCATCCTTCCTTCTTCTTTGCAAAACTTTCGTGAAAAAATTTTTTTAACAATTTTTCACCACAAAAAGTTCAAATGTTTATAACAAATTCATTTTTCTCCAACTTGGACATTTTTGATTTTTTTTTTTTTATCACAATAAATCCTTCAAATTCTTCTGATGAACATACTAAAATTTCAGAATGGGATCAAAATTAGTTTTTGAGTTATAGAATTAAATAGCATTAAAAATTCATTTTATTGACCCTTACTATGCGCGCGCAAAGCGAATTGACGCTCGTTAAAGTCGTTGGTCGGCGAACGCCCTGAGACCGAGCGCGCGGACCGTGCATGATAATCTTTAAAATTCTATAACTCAAAAACTAATTTTGATCCCATTCTGAAATTTTAGTATGTTCATCAGAAGAATTTGAAGGATTTATTGTGATAAAAAAAAAAAAAATCAAAAATGTCCAAGTTGGAGAAAAATGAATTTGTTATAAACATTTGAACTTTTGTGGTGAAAAATTGTTAAAAAAAATTTTTTCACGAAAGTTTTGCAAAGAAGAAGGAAGGATGAAATTTTTACTTCCTATTCATTTTTTTCTGCGACGTACGGTTTTCGAGTTATTGGGGCTGGAAAACGCGACTGTCATCAAAAAAAGGGCAGTTCATCAAAAATTCAAAAAATCATAACTTTGTCAAAAAAATTTCTGAGCCAAATAAAAAAATACGTGTCGATTTATTTTCGATAAAGAGCATGAAAAAAATATCTCATCGAATTTCCCGATATCGACTGTAAATCTGATATGGAATCACCCATTTATTCTTGTTTAGCATCACAATCTAAATCGAACTACTTGGATGACTACATAATGTAGCTGTAATAGAAAAGACCGAAAAATGTGTATAACAAGAAAGGAAGCTAGCTTCGGCAAGCCGAAGTTTATATACCCTTGCAGTCATTAAATATGTCAAACAAAATACATAAGGGCTAAACAACATCGAAGCTATGACGATTCTCCTATTCATTTTCCATATTGTTCATATGACAGCTATATGATATAGTCGTCCGATTTTGATAAAATTTAATTTTAACCTCAAGACTTAAAACTCTATATTCCAAAAATCATGATTGTCTGATGAAAAGCAACGAGGTAATCATTTTATTTCCGTTATTCCTATATAGATTTTTCGATCTTTCCTATGGCAGCTATATGATATAGTACTCTGATTTTTATGAAATTTTTTTCTCGATTTAATATTTAAATATTTATTATTTAAAAATCATGCTCGTGAGATTAAAAACAACGACGTTATAATTTTTTTTCCAATTTTTATATATATATATATTTTGATCTCTCCTATGGGAGCTATATGATAGAGTTATCTGATTTTGATAAAATTTTATCCGAAATTCAATAGCAGTTAGAAAGTGCCATCTGAAGGAAATCAAGTCGATCCAATTAAAAACAGCTGCCTGAGAATTTCTTATTTCGTTCTCTCGTATTGGAGCTATCCAATATAGTCGGCCGGTCCGGTTATTGAGTTCGTTCCGACAATAGATATTAAAAAGTTATTTCTATAAAAATCGAATTACTATATCGTTTAGCTCCCAAAAAAATGAGAATGTTGTTGGAAAACTAGACCAATACATAGTACATAGTAGGGGAGGGTGGTCCCATACCGACCCCCTAAAAGGCAAAGGCGATAAAGGTGAGAAAAATCATTTTTTCAGTTCAGTTCAAAAATTTACTATGTAGAGGGATCAGTTTACTATACATCTTATACTACTTAGTAAGTGCGTAGGTGCTTTGAAGCGTTAAATATTCAGGCAAATATAAAACTCTACTTTTTGGTCGTACTCAAAAGTAGTGGTCCGAAACCGACCCCCATTTCTTAACAGAAAAATTTAATAACATAAAATAGAATTTAATGATTTTGACGTTTATTAAGAAATATATTGAAGGTTCTTTCCAGAAAATAAAAATTAATGTATGAAATAAAGGGCACTGTAGTCAATTGATGAAGTCTGAGTTGTCCTCTTTCTCATAGTAAGTTTTCGCGTTGTTTTTCGAAAGCCGCTCGTTGATGACTGTCTCTTCGCTTTCTTCTGATCTTTTTGCTGTTTCTGTTACTTTTCTTTACTGAATCTTGTTTACTTTTTCATATTTTCCCTCAAAAATACGCTATGACATATTAAGCTGCCAATAAATGGGGGTCGGTTTCGGACCACCACGACCTTTTCTGATTAACTGCTCGGCATTAACTAAAGACGCAAAGAGCGATGTAATTCTAATTATGTGAGTGAAAGCTAGGACTATCAACGATCAGAAAAATTTACTCTCCGATTTTTATGCGGAGAAAAAAAATTTAAGCTCAAGTTCAGTAAAGCTCAAAAATAAATGTCACAGGCGTTGAAACAAAACAAACGGAAAAATTGCAGTGAAACAAAATATGTAAGTCAAAGGCGCTATCTATCTCCAAAATGTCTGTGTTATAACAGCTTTTCACTGAAGTTACCGACAATTCGGCTATATCCCCTATATTTTTCGCTGACGTTGTAAGGATCGATATAACAATAGATTTTATTTTATATATTTTATATAGACTATTCAACCCCACCTTTTATAGCCATATCATACAGCTGTATATACCTGCAATAGTTACAACTCTTTTGGGGAAGTTTCAGAGAGATTGCTTAAAAACTGATAGACTAGTTTAAATAGGAACAGACTGACGGGCAGACGTACATATCTAGATCGACTGCGACCGCAATGTTAGTAATCAAGAATATATAGACATTATGGGGTCTCCGTTGCAAACTTCTGACTGAAACTGCAATACCCTTTGCAAGGATTTATAGTGTCCTTAAATAGAATGACTTTTTCAGAAAAGAATGGGCTAAAAATTGACTATTATGCCGAAAGGGCTAAGTATAACCCTTCTATGCCTTCGATGCAATTGGTACCAGTCTTAACTCCGATCAAGTCTATACATTTATTTTCCCTTTTTTCTAGCTTATAACAATTTTTTAACTTATATACATAAAAGAATTTATGGCTTATGAACACCGCATCTCCATCAGTGGGATTGAAACTTTCATAAGGCTGCATTAGAGCACTGCGTTTTTAATTATTGAAGTAAGGTGAGAATTTAACTCACATATTTTGCCCCTTGACGTTCCTTTTATTTATAATATATGGACTTAAAAAGTGGTGACATTTTTTAAAATACTTGTCTATACATGACCTAAAAGGTTTAGGTCCATATTTTTTGGTTATACAGTGTTACCCAAAAACATTCTAGTCATTAATCCAAAATGACTTACTATCAAAGCTGTGGCTGCCAAAGCGAGAAACAGCAACTTGCTCAACAGGATGATGGGCGCAAAAATCTTTAACGAGGCAAAAAATTTTTAAAAATTTGGGCTACGTCTGAGTTAAGGGGTTGTATGCAGTTGCAAGGCCGAAAAAATGTGCCTTTTTGTAAATTATTTCTGGAGAGGCTTTTTATTGTTTATATATGTGTTATATATAAAAAGTTAGATAATTTTACGTAGTTACATAATGTAGAATACATTTTCAAAAAAAAAATTGGCTTCCGTCGATCCTGTAGAGGATCTCCTGAAGGTCCATTTCAAAAAGGTGTTTTGCGGCGAGGAAGATATCATTTATCCAAAGTATCAGAAATACAAAAAACCAAAAGGATTACGTAAAGAATAGACAAATGCTGGTAATGACACGGGGGATTTTCAAAATTTTGATTTTTGACAAAATGGCGGCTTGCCAAACGTAAAACTTAGTTTTTGGCACGAAAATGTACACTTTAAAGTGCCTCAAAATATCTAAAGAAGATATCTAAGAAGAGACTGTGAAAATTTTAAGTCAAGGGGCTGTCCATATATTACGTAATCACGTTTTCTGCGATTTTTGACCCCCTCCCCCCTGGTAATCAAAAGTAATCATTTAATGAACACCCTCCCCCCCTACAATGATTACGTTATCACAAAAAAAAAGATATGCAAATTTGTTCTTTTATTCTATATTTTCAAAAGGAGATTCCAGCCAATCTTTAAGATTATTTATTACTGGAAGTTGGCTTGTCAAAATCTGTTTCTCTCCGCAGGTATTATCTTTCTCTTCGTCGTCTACATAGTCTATACAAATAATAGAATATGTAGGTATATCGACTTAATTATAGAGTTGCATTCGGTACTTATTAACGGAGTAAGCGGCGCGAAACCAATTTTTTAATATATACCTACTTTTAACAACAAAATTTTTATAAAATGATTACGTAATCAATATCCAAGACCCCTCCCTCCCCATGTAATCAAACATAATCATTTTCAATACGAATTTGTAGAAAGACAGGCGAAAGGGCGGACAGAAAAACTGACAATATTTCGATAGTAAATTTTTATATCCTTGCAGAGGAAATTATAATTTCAGTCAGAAGTCTGCAACGCAATGAAGGGGACACCTCGAACCCCATAAAGTGTATATATTCTTGATCAGCATCACGATCTTTTTTACGAGCATAATTTTTAGAATATCGAGTTTTTTAATAACCTTTAAATCGAAAACAAAATTTCATAAAAATCGGACAACTATATCCTATAGTTGCCATAGGAAAGATCGAAAAATCCATATAGAATCAAACTTCAAAAAAATCGGACGACTATATCATGTAGCTGTCATATGAACAATCGTCGAAAATATAGAACATTAATAGAAAAGTCGTCATAGCCTCAATGTTGTTTAGCCTTTATGTATTTTGTTCCACATATTCGGATCGCCGAAGCTGGTTTCCTTTCTTGATTATATGTGCCATCAGTGGCAACTAAAGAACTCTTCACAAATATAAAGAAATAAATAAATTACTAATATGTTTCTGATTTGCAATAAAAGGAAATACGATTTCATTTTGATCACCAACATCGGAGGGATAATTTTTCACCTTTCCGAAAATATAGAATAAACTTAACATTTGTCAGAAATTGAAAAGAAATGTGATTTTATACCCGATGAACCTTTTCATTTCGCTAAACCTTTATGTTATCTTTTTTGTATTTTTGTATTTTGAAAATTTAAAACAATTTTTTTAGGTGAAGTCGCGTAATTTCCCATTGCGATTTTAATAAATATGTTTTTGAAAATGAAATCGTAAAAACAGCGCTATATCGGGAATATTTTATTCGTAAATCGTGAAAAATGCTTTATCCAAAAACAAAGATTTTCTTGTGAAAAACAAATACTTTGGAATTTTCTTAAATTTAATTTATAATTTATACATTTTTTTTTTAGTATTAAAATGGAGTTATGAGATACAGTCGTTCTTACATTTATAAAAGAGTATACTACCTGGAGTAGCAACAAGAATATATTCGGTTGTGCCTTCACTGAGTTTCAAACTAAGCTAATAAATTTCACAAAAATAGCTTTAATAACACCAAAATGGGGTTGTAATGTGTAAAAAATTATAGACTTTGTTTGCAGATTGTAATTTAATTTTTATTTTAAGATCAACTGTATTACCATTTAAATTTATTTTGTAATCCGAATAATCGATCAAACATTTTTCTTTTTTAAGTTTTGTTTTGAAACACATAATATATTTAATATATTTCACATTACTCTTTTAACTTAGAGGCTTTTGGTGGATCTTTAATCACTTATTTATCTTTTCAGAATCACTGTCTACTATTTCTGTTGTGTAATTTAATTTAACTGGAAACACATTTAGTTATGGGTTTTTGGGTTAAATTCTTTCTGTTACCACAAACACTTCCCAACCACATTCAAAACTTCTTTGTTAACAGGGGTTTACTGGTTCGCAGTTTCTGCTTCTGGAATTAAGCCTGATTACTATTTTAACAATTCGGATTTTCTTGGTTAACACATTTTTAACATCACTTGGTTAAAGGTCACTAATTTTCATACATTTTGATAATAAAGATATTGATTTCAGACATTTTAAATATAGTTGTTTTTTTTTTTTTGCGGAAGTTTTTTAAAGTTATTAAGCTAACCGCGACCAAGGCATGCCAAATAAATCCATCGTTTTTTTAGTTTTGCAATTCAAAATTGTATTTCCAAAACAGTTTTCATAATAGAATCACGCTGATTTCTCGACACAATTGCGGATAAGAGCAACTCGCGGGAAATTGCGGTGCATTCAAAGGTTTGCTCTGTTTGTTTGGCCGTAAGATGCTGGACTGACTAAGGACATCCCAGCATTTAGGCGTTGGATCAAAATACGCACTCGTCGGGAATGCGATGGCAGCTTTGCGAGCAACGTAGAGATGTTTAGACGATGCCAGAGCTTTTAAGAGAACCGCTAAGTTTTCAAGAGACCTGTATAACGGCATAGTGTGGTATTGCTCTAACTGGTTCTATTCGGTTTTCTCCGGACTGAATAGCACAACTATATATCAACTTTGAAAGTCATTTATACAGGAAAAGTTCTCTGCAAAAAAGCTTTGTCAAAGCTTTCGTCGTTGTTTTTTTTTAGTTTTAAATTTGAAACGTGAAACATTTAACCCCTTTTTGACCATGTTTGTCCACCTTTCAGTTTTTTTTGCCCACCGCCAGTTTCAATATTATGAAATTTAGAAAATTTTGAAAAGCTTTTAAAAAAAATGGTAATTTCTCACATTTTGTTTAAATTTTAGAAAATCTTTGACCACGAAGCTGAAAAAATTTAAACTTTGGAAGATAAAGGGTTTTAAAGTTTTTTATCTTCTAACCTTACAAAAATCGTACAAAATTTTTTTAATGAAAATCGTTAAAAAATTGATTGCTTTTAATTGCTCACCCTTAACATTTTTGTAAAATTGCAACGTTAAGAATGTCCACTTTCAAAGCTTTTCTAAAAAATTGAAGGTTAGTTAAAAGATCTTTTTTTAACGTTTGCCGGCCCCTTAACAATTAAATATTTAAAAAGAATAAAATGTATGCCCACGTAAAAACTCCTTCCCAAATTTAAGATATTAAAAAAAAATCACTTGAAACACCTCTTGAAATAAAGATTTTTAACAAAAATCTGTTTTTCCAAGGTATGAATTTTTTCAAAATCCTAAAAGGTGGACAAACGTGGTCAAAAGATTTTCTAACAGTTCAAAAAAATTTACTCTGAAACAATTTAATATCGCTTGACAATTAAAGGCAAATCGAAAAATATATATGTATAATATAAATCTCATGACAGCGTAATAACAACGTATTAACAACATAAAACAACAAAGGACGCTAGCTTCGTCCGAAGCTTATATAGCGTTGCAGTCACACATAAGGGATAAACAACATAGAAGCTATGACGATTTTTCTATTAATTTCCGCATATTTTCGTCAATTGTTCATATGACAGCTATATGATATAGTTGTCTGATTTTTATGAAATTTAATTTTAAATTCGAGAGTCATAAGAAAACTCTTTATTCCAAAGACTATGCTCGTTTGAAAAAAAAAAACAACAACGTTATCATTTTTTTCCGTAAATTCTATATCGATTTTTAATTTTTCCTATCGCAGCCATATGATATAGTTGTCCAGTTATGAAATTTTTTTATAATTCAAGGCTGGTTAAAAAACTTGTTTCTCAAAAAATCATGCACGTGGGATAAAAAACAACGATGTTATCAATTTATTTCCATTAATTCTATATATATTTTTCGATCGCTCCTATGACAGCTATATGTTAGAGTTATCCGATTTTGATCAAATTTAATCCGAAATTCAATAACAGTTAGAAAACGGCATCTTGAAGAAATCAAGTCGATCTGATCAAAAACAACGGTCTGAGAATTTTTTATTTCATTCTCTCGTATGGGAGCTATCCGATATAGTCGGCCGATGCGGCCCGTTCCGACTTATATACTGCGTGCAATAACTACACACCTTTTGGGAAAGTTTTAGCAAGATAGCTTTAAAACTGAGAGACTAGTTTACATAGAAACAGACAGACGGACAGACGGACAGACGTGCAGACGTATTCTGATTCTACGCGTGATGCTGATCAAGAATATATATACTTTATGGGGTCTGAGGTGTCTCCTTCACTGCGTTGCAAACTTCTGACTGAAATTATAATACCCTTTTGCTCTGCAAGGGTATAAAAAATATTGTGAGAAGAAATATTTATTTATCACATTATTTACCCATTTTAAAAATAAAAATAAAATTTTAAATATTCACTCTTGCACACTTTGGGGGCCCCCTTGGCCCGGGGGCCCCGTATAATTGATACGGCATATACGGCGGTAGCTACGCCCCTGAACTAGTCTCTCAGTTTTGAAGCTATCTTGCTAAAACCAAAAAGTTGTGTAGTTATTGCACGCAGTATATAAGTCGGAACGGCCCGAATCGTCCGACTATGATATATCGGATAGCTCCCATACAAAAGGTCAAAAAAATAAAGGAAAAAAATTATTACGCCGTTGTTTTTCCTCGAATTGACTTGATTTCTTCCAGATGACGTTTTCTAATTATGTACTATCGAATTACTAACTAAAATTTTTGGATGAAAAAAGTTTATTTAAACAAAAATATGTAATAGTAACTGCAAAAAGAATTTTTCAAAAATAATTTTTCTTTAATTTTTTATGATTTTTCGAAGGGTACAATGTCGGAAAAAAATTTTATGGAAAAGAGAAAAATATGGCTTAAGTGCGTATTTCTCAACATTTTCAAAAAATTATAAAAAATAAAAGAAAAATTATTTTTGAAAAATTCTTTTTGCAGTTACTATTATTTTTGTTTAAGGAACTTGTGTGACGGCCTAAAAAAAAGGTGATTTTTGGGAATTTTTATAAATAAAACTACTTGATCAATTATTTCCAAATTTTCTAAATTTATACATTTTTTAAGAATATACAGTTCACTTTTTAAAGAAAAAAATTAAATATTTTTTAAGTTAGAGTCGATCTCCAACGGCGCTAAAAAAAAGTGCCGTGGTACGGAGAACTATATATAGAACATGTAAAAAAATTTGATAGTGATCGGATCATTAGTTTTTGAGTAATCACTGCAGAAAATTCGGAAAATGCTGTTTCGAGATAAACGCGTTTAAAGATAAAATGATCGTTTGCACTGTTATGAGAGCGGCTACTCTTTAAATTGTTATAACTCAAAAACTATTTGAGATCTCAATTTTAAATTTATTTTTAAAAGTGTAATCTACCGCAATATAAAAAAAAAATGTTGAGATTTTTTAAAACTTTACACTAGTTAAGAAAGAAACTTTTTGCATCCAAAAATTTTAGTTTTCAAGACGAGGGAAAAAGTAGATTTTTTTAAAAATTGCCCTTTTCAATAAATATCGAATGAGTTAAGAAAAGTATGGTATCATTCAAACGGCATTTAAATTACCTTTCCATTGATACCAAAAGTTGAAAGAAGCAAGTTCAAGTTTCGAGTATATTTCACTTTTATGTTGTCAATATATGTATATATGCCGACCAGTGTATAATAAATACTTGTATACATATAGAAACAATCGAAGAAATTGAATTAGAACGCTGTTGTTAGGCTTTTATGCATTTAGCTAGACATTTAACAATTCTTTGGGATTATTTACACTTAAAAGTTACGATTACTATAGAGATCTACTTTATGATATATGGTAAATAGTTCATTTTATCAATGCGCCGTCTCATCGATCGACGCTTGTGTCCGACTATTTGACCAAAAATCACATTTTAACCATCATCCACCCCCGCATTCACCTGATATGGCACCGTGCGACTTCTACCTTTTCGGAAAAATGCATTTGCCGATGAAAGGAAAGCGTTATGCAGACGTAGAGGCCATTCAAAAGGCTTGCACCGGCATACTGGCGGCCATACCGGGCAACGAGCTAAAACACTCGTTCGACATGCTTTTGGACCGTGCAAAACGCTGTATTAAAGCAGAAGGAGACTATTTTGAATAAAATAAATTGATTTTGCCGAAAAAACTTGTTGTTCTGTCTTTTTTTTTTTTAAGTCCTGTTTACTTTGGAACTCACCTTGTAGGAAGCTGCCTAGGGCGGCAAATTTTGAGGGGTTTCAAATTCTGACCGTTTACTTTAGGTCAGTGCATCAGTAGCTGAAATGCCGAAAATTAGGCTGCTATCTGGGGCGGCAAAATCGAACCTGCCTGGGGCGGCCAATTCCCTTAATCCACCCCTGACTGCAAAGGTCTATACACACACTTTGTCTCGCGGAACACTTAAAAGTACCTACGATTTAATAAACTAAGGAAAAAGCATTACGAAAAATAATGAATAAATAGTAATATTTATAATATTTTAAATTTTTAACCTACAACTCAAAACTTAGATTTGCGTTGAGTGATTTTTGATGTACATCATCTAAGCACTAGCCAAACTTTTCGTCGTTCGGCAAGCGAAAGCTTATATACCCTTGCAGTTATCAAATGTATCGAACAAAATACATAAAGGCTAAAAGGCTCACAGGGAAGCTATGTCGATTTATCTAATAAGTTTTTATATTTTTGACATCAGACAGACATATGATTTTTCTAATAAGTTTTTATATTTTTGACATATGACAGCCATATGATTTTTCTAATAAGTTTTTAATTTTTTGACATATGACAGAATTAAATGACATTTTTATGAAATTTAATTCGAAATTCGATAGTAGCAAAGACTATAGAAGAATTATGGGAAATGGAAAATCAGGCTGTAACTAAAATGTGCCCTAAGCTAACTAAGCACCATATTTTTCCAAATTCGTTTGAAAAAATGCGTGTGAAGTTGGCAACACAGATTTTCAGCAGATTCAGGCAGCGGTGAAAACTGTTTGCGAAACTGTGTTACGAACTGCTTTCTTGGGCCAAGTTCTCCCCAATGCCCGCAGTGCGACAACATAAAATACTAACATCGATTACGGTCGTCTCACAACACTAAACTCTCTGCGATCACTAACAAAATGTAAACAAAGCAAAAACGTAAACATTGAAATACAAGGCGGCGGAAATTCGGATCTTTGGTGGCCATCAGTGTCTTGGCCACTGCGTACCCACCCAACCTAGGATGCTAGGTAAGCATAATCCCCGCATCCCCCATAATGGGTCAACAAGTCACTCCAGGCGACTAACTTACATAACTCCATCTCCCCCACAGAAAAAGGTCTAGCAATTCATCATCATTATAAACTCGTCTTTAATACTTCAGGTAAGTTCATGTATAATAACATTTCGCTTCTAATTAATTCAATCAAAATCTATTTGTTCATTAGGCCCTAGAATTAACTCTCAACCGCCGTATAAGTATTTAGCGGTCAAAGCTAAATTCAAGAACTAAGGAATGGACACTCACCGACAAAATGTTCTGCCACCCTTGTATCGGCGGAACTCTCTTGTTTTACGCGTTTTAAATGTAGGTCACCTAATCCTGAGGAGCTCCAAGGGAAAAGAAGGGACGCCGAAAGGTATGGGAGATTTACACACACTATTCCTTCATCCTAATTAATCGCGACTCTTTTATTTTAGCAACCGTCGGTCAAGGGTGAATCTTTGGACGAACGCACAATAGACTTAACAATACTAGGTACTTAAATTATTAAAAACGACACATTTTATAAATTGATTTTTCTCAATTTCAGGAAGTGGTGGCTGGGCTCAGCCCACCAGTGTATTGCACCACAAGGAACTTGGAGGCGTATAGAGACTGGCTGGCCAACCTCGTGGTACGGAGATCTAGAGTCCTAGAGGGTCGACTTGGGCTTTGATGCCGAGGCTCTTCAAAAATGTTCCTCCAAATGCACGTTCTCCTCAGAAAACTTCGTAGTTGTGTTCCCTCCGAAAAGGTTATAATTTCTTCAAAAATATCGACGCATTTCCGCGACTGTATCGTATGTAGAAAAATCAAATTTTACAGGAGAAGCTTTTTTTATTTAATCTCTTAGGAATGAGAAAATCATGGAAATATTTTTCAAGGTTTCGTCGTTTTAGCTACAATAACGAATGAAAACTTAATTTTTTTCATTATTTCCCGAAAAAATATAAAAATAGTTACATACGATAATTTTGCACGCTTTGTTTTCATACCCTTGCGCACAACGTGCGACATACGATAATAAAATTTGATTTATTATGCGAAATTAGAATTTTATTAAGAAATTTTTCCAAAAATTTTATTAATTAACATTGTATACAAAATATTTGTAATATATTTATGAAAAATTAAACCAAAATATCATCGTCTTCATCTGTTTCGTTTAAACAATCTAATACTTTCGAAGAATGTCCGAAACTTTTATATTCATTGTGGTATCTGGGTGGTATACTATTTTGCTTACATAAATTATTAAGATCATCAAATTTATTCCTAGAAATAATTAGCTTACAATTATATAATGATTTTATTGTTTGGGTGGAATTAGGCAAATTAAAAAGATACTTCTTTGAATATTCAAAATATTCATAATTTAATTCTATTGATAATGGGCATTTTTTAATAATAGCGATTCGTAATTTGTTTAAATGTAATGTTTTACGTTTAAATAAAAAGTTTGCAAAACGTTTCCAATTTTTAAAGTCTGTGTACTGTAATTCTATACATTCATAGCCGGTTGGATTTGTTCTAGCATTTCCAATAAGTGTCGGCCATTCGCTGGGTGCCCATACATTACGATTTCGTATAAAAGATTCAATAGTGCTGTGTACCGAATCCACGGGCATCATAGTGTGTCCAGGCAGTAAATAAGTAATTTTTATAGTTTCTAAAAAAGTTGAGGAACTTAAGAAATAACCTAACATTGCTGGCACTGCCTGATTCTTATTTTGGCCAGCGCAACTGTCACAATAAAGGCTAAGATGTTCTGTTTTTTTCTTACTATCTAAAATAATTAAATACTTTAAGAGAACTGAGCAAATTTCATTACAACCTCTCTTCCAATCGACTTCACCCCACAAAAAACAATACCCATTTCGACTCCCACTTTCATATAGACTGAGGTTGTAATATGCGTATTTGCGTGAATAAAAAAAGGGTTATATTTTTTGAAAAAGGTGTATGCAAGACCTTTTGTAAATCAAAACTAACGCAAAGAAATTGTTGACACATTTTACTGTCATCTTGTTCCTTGAGAAACATTGACATACTAAGTTTTTTATTTCTTATGTGATTTTGATATTCCGCCGATCGTATAATTTTTTCTCTTTCTTCTTCGTTTGTATATTTTATGTTTTCGCAAGTTTTACATTTATCTTTTTTTGGCCAGTGAAACCCTATTGAAAATTCTGTGCTAAAGATTTTTCGAAATATTCGACACGAAACTAATGAGTCATTAAAGCCCTGATCATTTAAATAACGAATGTATAATTTATATAAATTTGATACATTTCTAAATTCGCTGGGTAAATAAACTTTTGTATTATTTTTGCGGCAATAGTGCGAAGGCACAGCTGGTAATTTTTTTATAAAATCTTTTACAATTTCTTTTATAGATCCATCAGTTTTATTATGTGGTGTTTTTTTTTTCTAGGTCTCACAAATATTTGTTTTTTTAATGCGTGCCGAATAACCATTTGAGATAAATTTAATGTTTTCATAAAAAAATTTTGACAAACTTTGAATATTTTCCCATTATTCGAAAATGAATATTCGAAGGTCGAATTGCGCCTATGTACACACTTCGTTTTAAGTCCAGCTCGCCGTTTTCTTACCTCCTTGCGCTTTATATTGGACAGTAGCCACGTCACCCTTCTTTCATTCGAAATTCCCCACTAGAGCTCATTGATGTTTTGCCTAGCATTTTCGGGCAGTGATAGGCAATCGTTACCACATTTTGTTAATTTGCATGGATTGGGAAGCACTGATTTTTTATTTATATATTTTTGAATATCTTGCTGGGAATTCTTTCTTTTAAGACCACGTTCTCCAACGCAGCACTCTTCGTCATTGTCATCGCTATCGCTATACGGCACTAATGAGTTTACGGGCTATAATTTTGTTAGTTAAAATCAATTTTAACGACGTTCATCGACACATTTTTTACAATAACGAAAAAAACTAACTCACTTCACAAAATTTTAACAGAAACACTACGAGAAATACTACGAGTGGATTGGGAAGCACTGCTTTTTTATTTATATATTTTTGAATATCTTGCTGGGCATTCTTTCTTTTAAGACCACGTTCTCCAACGCAGCACTCTTCGTCATTGTCATTGCTATCGCTATACGGCACTAATGAGTTTACGGGCTATAATTTTGTTAGTTGAAATCAATTTTAATGACGTTCATCGACACATTTTTTACAATAACGAAAAAAAACTAACTCACTTCACAAAATTTTAACAGAAACACTGTTCGTTACGTCTATCTTGTCCGTTTTTCTCGGTACCACTGACGGTGATCGGCTCCATCACGCCACGTTCCTCGCCATCTTCTTTAATCTCTCTCTAAGATGGGTCATTTGACATCCTCAAGGCCATCTAAGAGAATCCCTAAGCCGAGGTTACATGTTTACATTTTACATGTTAGATGGTTCGCCCATGGCCCAAAAGGTGGCGCTGCCCTAACCATCGCGATTTGACCTAACCTATCGATAGCTCCCCTGGAATCGACTCCAACTGCAACAACTGTGCAATTTAAAAAGACATCGAAAGATGTGGCTCTATCGACAGCCCAATTTATTCAAAATGTCGATCAAATTTTTGATAGCATGAATAGCCATTCTCTGTATGGTGATAATTCGTTCAGATCTGCCTTACAAATAAATAATGAGCCTTACAAATTCATTGCATCCTTTTTAGCTTACATAAAGGATGTCAAATTTGTAAATTTAAAGAAGCGTGTTTATTTTCTCGAAGGCATAGAATTAACTTAAAGGCAACGCTTCTTCTGGCTGAAGAAGCGATTCTGAAAAGTTTTTATTATTACAAAATCTCTTAATCAAGATCGTCTTGAAAATACTTTTGCAGTTGTGAGGCAAAAATGAGGGAACAATAGGAATCCTTCTCTTGCCGAAATAAATAACATCTTCACCAGAATTTTAAACACAAAGATAGTTCGTTCCTCCACTTTGGGTAATTGTGAAGTTGATTTTGACGAGCACACTTTTGTTGAAGAGTGCATTAGCAATACCTCGGATAGTTCGAATCATGCTGAAAACCATAATTTAAATTAGGAAGATGTTTTTACAAAATTTGACTTTGATACCAACCTTGTGGATTATTTCGAAAAGGACTCTTTTAAAACCTTTTGCGAAATAAACATAAAGTTGGTATCAATAAGATATTTTCTAGGCTACATAGTCCTAAAAACAGTTCCGAAGCTAAATTGTGAAATTTGTATATGAGCAAAAAAGATGAAACCATCAATGCGCCGAGCGAATTGTTTATCTTTTATAAAAACTATTTTAAAAAAATGATTTTGGCAACCTTCTCGCTCCTTCGGACGCCCTCATGGAGGTTAGCACCAAGCACATTTATGTTTTTCGACAATTCTTTGAGTCAAAGCCCCATACGATTGGCATCTAGAAAGAAATTTTAAGAGTATGCCAAATGGAAACCCCAAGTTGGTTTGAAGGTGAATGTCGGGAGCATAAAATAGCAATTTTAAATTTTGTAACGACCCTGTTCCGGGAGGCGGTATAGCTCGCCGATGGCCAGGGTTCGAGACAGAATTTCCTATCTAGTTGGCCCCTCTTCAAGATCGGTTTACCTTCTCTTTTCCCAAAATAACTCGAGGGGGTAATGCGGTGTCGAGGGTGTCTTCGTATATTTTCTCTTAGGATTAACTAATATTACAAGGATATTGATAATAGTCGGGTATTTAGGTGTTTTCGTCGTATATTTTGCTTATCTAAGGGGGTATTGATATAGTCTGGTTTGGGTTTCTCGGCGCTCTGGAGGGCCGAGAGGTGTTGATCCGGTGTTTTGTTCGGCACCCGTGGTGGGCCGATGAATATGTCGACGTCTGGCGCTGCTGGAGGGCCGGGCTACGTTGATGTCCGTTGCGGCTGAAAAGCCGGGTATTCCGTGCGGCTGAAGAGCCGGCTTAATTTCTACGGCTGAAGAGCCGGGTGCTCCGTGCGGCTGGAAAGCCGGGTGGTTTCTACGGTTATAGAGCCGGGGGCTCCGTCGGCTGAAGGTCCGGTTTGGTTCCTACGGCTGGGAGGCTGGATCGGTCGCTGCGGCTGAAGAGCCGGCTAGGAGTGCTGTCGATGGGCTCGGGATTCCGCTGTCGCGTCGTGCTCTGTTCGTCCGTCAGGGGAACGCTCTACTTAGGTGGGGTCATGCAGCAGGAGTCCAATGCTACTGCGCTTCGCTCCCGGGTCGGAAGCCGGGGCGTGACTTCTAGGAGGAACTCTCTGAGCTGGGCTGACTGATAAATCACACCGGACTCAGAGATCTTGACCAGGCCAAAGGTTGATTATTACTAACCAGACCGGGCGTAGGTGATCCTTCCTAGGTCGCGAGCCGATTAAAGATCCGTACTCTGCGGAAAACCACCACCAGAAATAGAGAACAGAACACTTACCCCTTTGATGCTGCTCAATCAGACGCCTGAGCACAAGTGACTGGAATGAGGACGTGGTACTGCTTATATAGGCCCCAGTACAAGGTAGTCTCGTCGGCTTTTTTTTCCCCCTATTGGTCACTACAATGAGTGCGAGTGAGAGGGTGTTTTCCCGTAAGTGCGAAAGAAACAGAAGAAGATGATGTCGTAAAACCCTTATGCTGTGCACGGGGTTTAAAAAGGACTGTTATATGACAATGAGTATTAATTGTTCCGTAATTTTTGGTTTTTACCCAAAGCTGCCCTTTAGGACTAGCTCCCATATTGTTCACATTTCAAAATATTTTTCTGCAATATTACATGTTACGCCTTGTATGTGCTTGCTGCAATAATTGCAACAAGCATTTTTCACAAGCACACAAGGGTTAACGTTTTGAGAAAAAATCGTCCGCGGACAACCTCTCACTTCGAAATCCCGAGCGCACTGAACTATAGGGGGGAAAAAACCCGAACGATTTTGCAGCCGACGAGACTACCTTGTATAATTCTACCATGCTGGGGCCATACTTGTTTATAATTGTACCATGGGCCCCAGATGGTACTTAGTGTGCCCAGATAGCTGGTGGGATTATCCCACGATTACCGATAGTCGCCGATCGTTATCGATTGACCAGGGCTGCGAAAACAGTTATCGATATCTTGTCCCGGGCTGCGTAAACAGTTATCGATTGCCCGCGCATTTTGAAATAAGAGCTTTTATTGTGTTTGGTTTGGTTTATTTATTTATTTCTTTATTTATTATTTTATTGTGGCGGCGGGCCGTCACAATTTCCTTTTATTAATTTTGCTTCGGAAACATTCCATTTGGGCTGTATATGGGGACAACAAAAAGGCAGCCAACAAATTAAAGATTATCCACCAATAAAAAAAATCTACAAAAATAAACAAAAAAACATTTTAAAAAAATCAACAAAAATAAACAAAAAAAAAAGTTGAAAAAAAATGTAAAAATAAATTAATTAATTAATTTACACAAAAAAAAAAAGAAAAAAACAATTTATGATGTGGCTGGGCTCGGCGGAGATACGAACCCGGGCCTTTATGTACATTAGGCATAGCCTCTACCACAACACCACCGGGCTTCATGAAGCGCGGCGAACTAATTGAGTATATGGTCTTAGCTGCCTTTAAAAGTACAAACTCATGTGGGTCTCCATATCAAGACCCACCATAGAACGATTTTTTTGAGGTCATGCAACATCTTGATATTCTATAGTTTTTGATAGTAGTTAAAAAACACTATCTGGAAGAAATCAAGTCGATATGTTTAAAAACAACTAAAAGATAATTTTTTCACCCTCTTGTATGGGAGCTAATCGATATCGTCGCCCGATCCGCCCCGTTTCGACTTATATACTGAGTGCGATTACACACACAACTAGTGGTAAAGTTTCATCAAGATAGCTTTAAAACTGAAAGACTAATTTACATAGAAACGGTGAGACTGTCAGACCTATTTTCATTCTGATCGTGATGCTGATCAGGAATATATGTATATACTTTATGGGTTCTGAGGTGTCTCCTTCACTGCGTTGCAAACTTCTTACCGAAACAGGCGAATTCCCAACCGCCAGCACAACTGCTCGGAACTGTCCGAGATTGCCGAAATTGGAGAAAACACATTCTATGTCATGCCTATTAAAAGGGGAAATATAAATGAAACATCAGTTCTACAGCAGCACCGATCCCGCGTTTGAAAAAAGCCCAAAAAGCTGATCAGCAAAATTTTGACAAACAAGATCAACCACAAAACAAAGCAAAAAAAGACACCAACAAAAACACACCAACTCTCACAACTCAACACGAGCCACCAGATATAACAAAATGCAATACGAGGAGAACTCAAATTTATTGTAACTAAGAGCAATAATGGAATTTCATTTAAAACTGTTTCCCCTTTCATTAAAGTCATGGACTTTGCCTGCGGAGGAAGAGCTGGTTCAGTGGAAAAGAACCAGAGACGGCGCACTTTTTATAAAAACAAAATACAACCCACAAAACTTCTCAAACTTACCAACATCGTAGATATCAAAATAGCAGCAATCGAACAACAAAACGCTAAATTTCCAAAGGGCGCTATCTACTGTAATGACCTTAGATACACAGACGAAGAAACAATCCTAAGAGAATTAAAACCACAGAAAGTATTGAAGTCAAACCAAGAAAGAAAGCTAGCTTCGGCAAGCCGAGGCTTATATACCCTTTCAGTCATCAATTATGTCGAACCAAATAGATAAAGGCTAAACAAAATCTATGTTATACCGATTTTTCTATGAATTTTCTATATTTTTGACGATTATTCGAATGAGAGGTACAGTAGAATCCGGTTACAGTGACCTTCAAGGGACCGACGAGTTTTCGTCGTTATACCCGGAAAACGCACTAAACCAAAGAAGCAAAAAAAAATTTTATTTTTTTTTTTTTTTATGGTTGCCATGTTCGTAATTTGTTTTAAAATAAATAAACATCAAACACGCTGTTAAAAATGTATGTAATTATCAGTGATCGACACCCTTGCTTGTGTGCGTAGCAGCGACACGAAGGATCTTACACTGTCACTACTCTTTTTTAGTTTTAGCTGTCGCCTTAACAACGCTGATGCGAGAGAGATACATTTTAAGTTCAATGCCGACGTCACACTGCGTGTGCAGCGCTCATAGCCTATTTCATGAGATGTTCCGTTATATTTCTAGTTTTTTCTGCTTTTCTTTCGTAAAACTGAATGCGTAAAATCGCCAGATGCAAAAAGTGCGACAATAAGTTCATTCAGTATTCACTGTATAAATTTTTCGATTTTTCCTATCACAGCTATAAGATAGAGCTATCCGATTTTGATAAAATTTAATGCGAATTTCGATAGTGGATAAAAAAAACGCCATCTGGAAAAATCAAATCGATATGACCCAAAACAACGGTGTAATCATTTTTTTTTTCAATCTCTCGTATGGGAGCTATTTGATATCGTCGCTCTATCCTGCCCGTTCCGACTTACATACTGCGTGGAATAACTACAGAACTTGTGGTAAAGTGTCAGCAAGATAGCTTTAAAACTGAAAGACAAGCTTAAGTAGAAACTTCTGTCTGTTTCTACAGACGTATTTCGATTCAGATCGTGATGCTGTTCAAGAATATATATATATATACCTTATGAGGTCTAACTGCTGAGTGAAGTTATAATACCTTTTGCTCTGCAAAGGTATAATAATCATGAAGAGACAAAACACCAACAATGACTGCAACTCTCTAACAATATAATTGTAATAATTACATTTGAAACACTTTAAGGCAGTAGTCTGCTTTACAGACTTCAAAAAATCGATTTTTTGTTTTTGTCTTAAATCTATTCCAAAACTATCCAGGAATATGTGTTCAAAATTTTAGAGGCCAATTCGACATATTTTCGAAGCTAGATTAGTTTTAGTGGCCGAGAGTCGAGCAGGTGCGAATGCTCGGGCAGACTTTACAGCCCGTTTTCTCGAGTTTTCATTTTCACAAGTTTTGGAAAACGGTGCCGGCCATAGTAAAAAAAATATATGTCCGATCGAAAAAAACCAAAGTGATCTAGCTTCAGTATTGAATTATCTTCTATTTGAACTAAAAAAGTTGGATAAAAGTACTATTTAGATTACTTGTTTTGCAACTTGAAGTAAACTTTTTTTTCAAAAAAGCGAATTTTTTTTTTCAAACTTAGAAATAATTTGGAATTTCGTCATTTCTTCGGTATTTTTTTTAGTTCATATAGAAAAGAAACTTATAAAAACTAAAAAAAAATTTGGTTCCACTGTTTCAGATGCATCGCACGAACTCCATCACCGGCACCGATTTACAAATGCACACTCCAGGCGCCCCAGAAAAATCGTTATAACTTCCGCTAATTTCAATTATTTGTAATATTAAAAATTGTTTTTTTAAAGTTTAAATATAATATTATGTCCTCTCAAAATTTCGTTTACCGCAATAATTTCCTTCCCTTTCAAAAAAATTGTTGAAAAAACGCTTCTTTTTCGGCTCCTAAAGCAGACTACTGCCTTAACTCCCTGAAATACTGCGAGTTGGCTACGAAACTGTCAGAGTACACAACTACATTCCTCTCCCCCTGCACTGTAGAAAGTGCCTCCGCTACGGAAACCGTACACCCATATGCAAGAACACGGAAAAATGTTAAAACTGTTCGGAAGATAAACACCCCAACGAAGGAGAACTCAGCGAAAACGTTAAAAAATTTCCAAACTGCGAAAACAATCGTGAACTTGACTCTCAACACAGCCCTCTGTACCGCAAATGCCCCACATTCAGTAAACAACAGGAACTCACTGCCATAAAGATCACCGAAAAAGTCGACCATAAAACAGCTCTAGGCATATATTTTGAGCACACCGGTTCCAAAACAAGAAATTCATACGCAAACACACTCACAAACACCACAACAGGGCGAAAATAGAACTCAATCTCCAAATACTTATACATCAACAATGAAACCATCCGCAAGTTTACAAACTACATGCTCATCCTGTGGTCCCAACCAGTCAAACACACCTTCAACCTCTTCTGGATCAAATAAAACAATACTGCCACCGAAAGAAATTATCCAAACCACAGCCAACACGACCAAGATGACACCGAAGACATGGAAATGAACAACGCCAACCCCACCAAAATAACAACAGCATACGGATCACAACTCTCAAAGGACCTTAAACTTAAAATCTTCCCTAAAGATAAGTTAAACTTCTGTTTTAACTTCAAACTAGCCAAATCAATAGCCAAATTCTCTAACAAAAACAAACACAATTATTGATGGGTTAAATAATAAAATACTCTAAGGTATTCCCTTAAAACTCTTTCTATTTCCAAAATGTCACTAATTTTATTTATTTATTAATGGTCGGGTTATGGGGAAATAACAAATTACCTAGCTATACATGTTAATTACAGTAGAACTCCGCTTATAGTGTCCGTCCGGGTTTTGCGACGAAATTGTCTAGGTCGCTTGCTGGACCTCTGTTTTGTATCTAATCCTGAAAATGTTTTTCTCTCCAGGGTAGCACCGCTTACTCAACCTGAAGATCCATATCATCCTACTCTTGAGGTGACAATCGACACAGGTACCATAATAAAAGAGCAATCTGTCAAGTCTGCTAAACGAATTTACTGTTTTCGCAAGGCAGACTTTTTGAGGCTAAGAAATTTAATATCTTACTATAATTGGTCCGATCTTTACACTTGCAATAATATGGCGGATGCCATAAATATATTTTATACTGCAATCCAGACTTTTTTTTTATTCTTGTGTTCCGAAATACTATCCGTCTATCTCTAGCAAACCTCCTTGGTTCAATAAAGAGTTGACACACTTAAGAAATGTAAAATCCAGACTTTATAGGAAATTTAAAGATACCGGTTCTCACTCTATCTTTTCAAAATATTTAAAAGCTCGGTCAAATTTTACCGTGCTTAATGCTCAGTATTACAAAAACTATTTAAACCGTTGCAAGGTCCAGTTTGCGCAGGATCCGAAACAGTTTTATAGTTTCGTTAATACTAAGCGTAAAACATCTTCTTTCCCTTCCTCGTTATCATTTGAAAATACTACGGCAACATCGGATCAGGCAATAGCCGATTTATTTGCCCAGTTTTGATCAGCCCTATTCTTATGCTGTATCCAAGTCGAATTTAGTATTCTGTCCCACGTTAAGCGAGAGCTCCCTACTTTGCGATCTTCAGCGTGTTAAGCCTGTATATTCGCCAGGCCCCGATGGAATTCCTGGCTGTGTGCTTAAATATTGCGCGGAAGCCTTGTGCAAGCCGCTTCTCAAATTGTTTACCCACTCTTTGGAAATGTCACAGTTTCCCCATATGTGGAAGGAGTCTTTTGTCATTCCTCTTCACAAAAAAGGTAACAAATCGGATGCAAGCAATTATAGAGGTATCTCTAAATTGTCTGCCATTCCTAAGCTTTTTGAAAAAGTTATCACCCCTCACTTGCAGCACCTGTGTAGGTCAATAATTTCACCATGTCAACACGGTTTTATAAAACAAAGATCAACAACCACGAATCTCTTGGAGTTTACTTCATTCGTGATTAGGGGTTTTAAACACAATTTTCAAACAGATGTCATTTACACTGACTTTAGTAAAGCATTTGACTCTGTAAATCATTCACTTCTTATAAGGAAACTTGACTTATTAGGTTTCCCAGTTGATCTTCTAGAATGGATCTTAAATTATCTGAATGGCAGGACACAAAGGGTCCTTTTTAAGAATTCACTTTCTTGTGTTCTCCGAGTCACCTCCGGCGTCCCTCAAGGGAGCCACCTTGGCCCGCTACTATTTACCTTATTTATTAATGACCTTCCATTAGTAATAACTCACTCTCGTGTACTAATGTACGCAGATGATGTTAAATTGTGTTTGCAGTATAAGGACATTTCTTGCCGTTCGAATTTACAATCCGATCTAGATAGCTTTGAAAAATGGTGCAGTGATAACTTACTCAACTTAATCGGCTCAAAGTGTAAGCTTATGACCTTTTGTCGAACTAACCCGATACGGGGGGCTTACACTTTAAGTGGATGCTCTTTGGACAGAATAACTCAGGTGGATGACCTTGGTGTTCTTCTGGACCCAAAATTAAAATTTTCCATCCATTTTTCGTCTATGGTAAATAAAGCCAGGAGTGTGCTTGGATTTGTAAAAAGGTGGTCAAAGGAATTTGACGACCCTTACATAACTAAAAATTTATTTATTTCGCTTGTCCGTCCAATTCTTGAATACGGATCACCGGTCTGGAGTCCCCAATATGGAGTTCATTCGGATCGTATTGAATCGGTCCAAAAAAATTATTTACTTTTTGCCCTACGGCGCCTAAATTGGGATGCAAACCTTTTATTACCCTCCTACTCTAGTAGACTACTTATAATTAATTTACCCTCCCTAGCCAACCGTAGAACGATGCTTGGAACAGTTTTTATGTTTAATCTTATTTGTGGTCCCCGACTTAGTTAGCAGGCTAAACTTTTCTGTTCCAAGTAGATTAACCAGAAACTACATCCCCCTAATTTTAAATCAATGTAGATCTAACTATGAGCTGCATGATCCCTACAGAGTATTGTTTTCTGACTATAATAGACTTTATCCTATTATATCTATTTCTGACTCTCTGCCGTTCTTAAAGCGATCTCTCTTGACTTTTTTAGCTCAAAATTAGATCTTGTTGTCTTCCTCCTAATTTTCCTCGGCCTTTTTCTTATTTTTCTAAGTCGCGACTCTCCTCTCGTGAATTTATTATTTTAAATTTAAAATTAAAATAAAATTTAACTTAACTTAACTTTTCTTTCCTTAATTTTTTTCTTTTAAAAATCGCGTCAAAATTATCGCGAATCGTGCCGTACGATACACGGCGGTCGCCCCTCGGTCGGTTGGGCGGGAAAGTGGGCCGTGGGACTAAAAAAAAAAAAAAAAAAAAAAAACTCCATGGCTTGATTGGTCCCTATACAGACTTATACACTTAAATCCTTCTGCTTAGTGCGTCTTCCGGGTATAACGATGAAAACTCGTCGGTCCCTTGAAAGTCGCTATAAGCGGATTCTACTGTATTTACATTTTACGGGGTGACTAACAATAATTCGCTTAGTTGCTGTCATATTATAATTTTTTTTATAAATAAAAAATTACATACTGTTTGTTATAAACTTACGATATATTACTCTAATTTTCAGAAGGATCGGTCAAAATGGAGACAAGAAAACGAAAAATTAGTGAAGACGTCTTAGTGGATATCCCTGTACCAACGCAGCAAGAAATTCGGTTTACTATTCTTTTTGGATTTCGGCGTAAGCTCAAGCCTGTGGAAATATTTAGTGAGTGCCATACAGCATTTGAAGTGCATGCGCCATCCCCTGTGACTGTTTCTAAGTGGTTCCGGAGATTTCACACAGGACATTTTTCTGTGGAGGACGAATATTGAGAAGGCCGTCCAAAAATTGCAACTGACGATGTAAATGTAGCGCTGGTGAAGTCTAAAATTGATGAAGATCCAAGATTGACCCAGGAAATGTTGGTTTAACAAGTACGATCCTAAAACCAAACAACAAAGCAATTTATTTCACCAGAGAAAAAGTTGTAGCTGCTATTCCTTTGTAAAAAGGTCAGACGGTAACTGCCAAGTGGTATACTGAAATTTGGTTACCAGAAGGATTCCAAAGTTTATTGGAAAAACAAAAAAAAAAAAAAAAAAAAAAGGAACTTCGCCGATACTTTTTACTCATGACAAGCACACTGCTAAAAAAAAAAAAAAAAAGTGACTCAATTGCGCTGTCAGGCATCAAAGAAATTCGACCAGCACCTTATTCCCCAGATATAGCACCTTGCGACTTCTGGTTATTTCCAAAAAAAAAAATAATAATTTGCGAGGAAGAGTGTTCAACACCAATGAGGATATAATAAATGCAGTCAACAATGAAATTGCAAAACTCCAAAAAACGATTTTTTTCAAAAATGTTTCGAAATAAATGGCGATTACGTTGAAAAAAAAAAAAAGAGATGATGAATGTATTTACAAAAATTAAATTTAAAAAAAAGTTTTGGCAAAGGTGCGGTGCATCTTCTTTGCTTCTTGAAATCAAGTCAAAATGACTAAAATTCTAAAGTGCTGCCGAAGTGCTCCCGGCAAATATTGGTCCCTAGCATTACAAAATAGGCATACCGTAGGGTTTGAGTTGGTAGCAGAAGCGATAAGTGCATTCGAATAATGTCTATGCAAGTTGTTTTCCACTTGCTGGCCTGGTGTTTGAGTTACTGAGGCTTGATCCAAATTTTCCATTATCCTACACCTCTTCTCCAAGAACGACTCCATAGCAGTCTGTTAAGATGTGTCCCCTCCTGCCGGCGGCTCGGGGTCATAGAAATAAGGGGTTCCGTCGTCGTACAAACACTTTGAGAATTAAACAATATAATTTCACTATTTATTCGTAGTTTTGAGTTGGTTAGGAACATAAAACAAAGCGATCAAAGAATAACGCAGCTCCATCAGCGTCGCAATGCAGTGCAGAATCAGACTGATTTTCTCTCTCTCCCGCCAACAGCAGCGTTGAGCTTTGCATTGAGCTTTGCCCAAACTCTCCACACGTATTGGCACCGTGGGGTCAGATCGCGAATCTGAACATGCCGCCCGCCAATGCTAGACCGTAGCATTAAGTGAGTCCTAAGCGTCCTGAGCGTCCTGGGCGTCCTGGGCGTCCTGAGCTGTACCTAGAATCTGGGAGGAGAAAGAAAAAGAAATTGAGTGCATGAGCGTGAGGCGACTAGAGCTGCTTTGAGGGAGGCTATTCTTGAATCGGTAAGCGACAGATCTTCGCTACCGACCGCTTCAGCTGTCCTTGCTGGGTTTTTAGCGTCACCACGCGAACTAAGCCATCCTGACCCGGGTGAAGCTCCACAATCCTTCCAAGAAGCCACTGCGATGGGGGAAATCTGTCGTCCTTGACGAGTACAAGTTCATCCAACTTCAGGTTCTCCGAACTTTGGGACCATTTTGGACGCTGCTGCAGATGGCTAAGCCAGTCCCTACTCCAGCCGTCCCAAAAATGCCGCAACATTGATTGCTGAAGCAGGAACTGCTCCCTGAACTTAGCAGAAGCTGGTCGGTATTCCGGGGGTGCAAGCATGGAGTCGCCGATAAATCGTCCGCGTCCGCTGTGAGCGGGCACAGCGGCCTTGAGTTAAGGCTCGCTTCTATGCTTATAAGCACCGTGGACACAGCGTTGCCAGACGTCCCAATTTTGGCGGGACGTCCCGATTTTTTAATTAAAATTAAATGTGCGGGCTGATGAAGCGCTCAGGAGTGAGAGAGGCGCGTGCGACTGCGACTTCCTCTCTTTCTCTTCGCTCTTTCCTTATTTTCATTTGCTTATAATTTTCTGTTTCACGAAAACGTACGATTATCAACGAAAGAATAACGATTACCGTTTGTTTTAGTGCAGTGAAGCAGTGAATAAATTTAAAAACTTATTATATACGTTTTTTATTATGTCCCGCTTTCGACGTAAGAGTCCCGCTTTTTTCACTAAAAAGTTCCTAAGTCCCGACTTGGCAAAAAAAAAAAGGCAACGCTGCGTGGACATCTCCTCGTAGATTAGCTTCCGATCCGCGATCACGCGCTTGTGGTGGTGCTTGACCGACTTGACATTGGCCTCCCAAAGCCCACCAAAGTTAGGCGACTGAGGCGGAGTGAAATGCCAAGTGACCCGTAGCTGAGCCCACTTCGGAGCGATGAGCGTCTCATAATCATCGCGTCATTGTGTCACCAAACCCTTTAGCTGACGGTCTGCTCCCACAAAGTTGGTGCCGTTGTCGCTATATAGATGCTCAACCATCCCTCGACGTCCAGTGAACCGGTCGAATGCCAGCAGGAAGTGTTCCGTGGTGAGCCCGGTCACCAGCTATGAATACAGCTATGTAGCCCTTGTACGTGCTCGACCCCCGAATCCGTGCCGCTTTGAGCTCAATGACTCCGGTATAATCGACTCCGGTCGTAACAAAAGGTCTCTGTGGCGGGTTCACTCGGTGAAGAGGCAGGTCTCCCATGAGCTGCGACGAGATGGTTGGGTTGGCGCGAAAGCAGCGAACGCATTTCCGTATCACTCGTTGCACGGATCGCTTTCCAGTGATGATCTAGAACCGCTGGCGCGTATGAGCCACGGTCAGCTGGGCACCTCCGTGAATCGTTGCTAGGTGGGAATGGTTAATAACCAGATCGGTAGAATGATGGGTACTGGGAAGAAATATGGGGTGGCGTCTGTCCGGCGGCAGCGCAGAGAACCTCAGACGGCCTCGTACCCGTAAAATGGCATCCACCAGAATGGGGGACAGCCGCAATAGCTTGCTCTGGGAAGGAAGCGGTTTTGAGTTTCTTACGGATCAAAGTTCCGCCGCGAAAGACTCCTTCTGGACCATCCATACTATGCAGAACATGGCGTCGTCGAGCTCGGGTATACTCAAGGCTCCTGCGCGTCGGCTCGGCTTGTGCGAAGTGTTGTAAACAAAACGCCTTAGGTAGGCGACCACTCGAACGGCTCGATTATACGTGGAAAAACGGGCGACAAATGAAGGGACTGGAGAGACATGGTGTATCCGGAGCTTATCCGCTTTCGCTTCCAGCGCTGGCTCGGATGATAAGATCGAGCTGGGAAACTGCTTCGGCCAATAATCTCGCTCGCGCGACAACCAGCCTGGCCCTCTCCACCACAAGGCAAAATTCTGCAACTCCTTCGATGTCAGTCCTCTGGTCGCGCAGTCCGCCGGGTTGCCTTCGGTACCCACGTGCCGCCATTGACTTGAGTCAAAATAGTCCAGGATGAATCCCACTCGATTGGCAAAAAAGGTCTTCCACCTTTGTAAGTCTCCCTTCAGCCAGTGCAAGACGATAGTGGCTTCCGTCCAAAAGACAAGCTTGACTGCCAGTACTGCTCCGCTCAGTTCTGTCCTGGGTATCGTTAAGGGCTTGACTGGTGTGACCTTCGTCTTGGCCGCTAGCAAGGTCGTGCCGACGGTCCCGTTGACGTTCTCGACTAGCAGGTAAACAGCGGCAGCATACGACGACGACGACCCGTCACAGAAGGCATTCAACTGCAGAACGGCTACAGAGGCGAGATTGTACTCCGTCCACCGACTGACGGCGATGTCCTCGATTCCTGGGAGGTCGGAGAGAAACGCTCGCCAACGCTCCAGAATCACTGCCGGCACCGGTGAGTCCCAGTCCAACGACACCTGCACTCCCTCGCTGTTCGCCACCTTGACCGAAGTAACCTCCTTTAAAATGAGCTTCACAACGATGATGACCGGAGCTATCAGACCTAAGGGATCGAAAAGACGCGCGATAGCAGCCAGTAAGGTCCTTTTCGTCGTGCACTCTGGAAAGTCAAAATTAATTTTGAAACCGAAACAGTCGGAGTCTGGGAGCCAATACATGCCCAACGCCTTTACCGGATCCTTTGTATCCCAATTTAAAAGAGTCTGACAGCATCGATTTTTATCTCGCAAAAAGTGCGTGAAACACAAGAAAAGGCAACGAAGTTGGAAACATAGACCACAAAAATACGATCTGGCCAAATAATAAATAAACAATCAATACAAAACTCTAAATATTTGGTGCGTCAAAACGGAAACGAAAACGAAAACGGAATTGGGAAAAATAATAGCACAAGGCCCAATCGAAAGAATAAGCGGAAACACTCAAATAGAACGCAAAACAAAGCATAAAACACTGAAGAATAAACACTCAAACTTAATTACAAAGCAACAAAAATGCCACCTGTAACTAAGCGTCAGCGAGAAAACACTGCAACCGACCTGGGTGGAGGGAGATCATCGGATGCTCCGTCGCCCCAATTGATCCAGCTTATTGACCAGCGGTTTGCAGAGCAGGCCATCCTTATTTCCTCTAAAATGAAAGAGGCTGAGGAGCGCTTTCTACATATACTGGAGGAGCGCCTGGGGGGTCTGGCTGGCGAGGTCCAACAATTGGCACAGCGTGTGCAGTACCTCGAGCGCGAGGTTGCTGATTTGGATGCGATTAGGCAGAAGCTGGGAGTTCTGGAGTCCAATTTTGTGGCTCAAGAAAAGGCAAACGTGGCCAGCACTCTGAGGATCCATGGTGTGCCGAAGGTAGAAGGGGAAAAATTGAAACATTTGTTTAACACCATGTGCTTCAACCTTTACATTACACCCGCGCCGGCAATAAAAGAAATTTACAGAACAACACGGAGAAACGCGACAACTACTGTGGTCGACACAGCGATCATGGTTAAACTGGAACGCGTTGGAGACAAGGCAGCCATTCTAAGAGCAACGGCGGCATACCGAAGAGAAACTAAGCAGCAGCTGACTCTAAAGCACTTCGGCATTGACTCTCCTGCTGTAGTTTATATTAATGAGCAGCTTCCGAAAGGTGCGTACGAGGCTTTCAAAGAGGCCATGCGCATGAAAAAGAATAAGCAGCTTGTTGCAGTTTTTGCGCGGAGGGGAGCGGTGCACATTAAAGAGCATGAAACCAGTGAGATCTTTGCAATTGAAAGCTACCAAGAGCTTTTAGCTTGGAAGAAAAGAGATCCCATAAACAGTAGCACTCACTCTTTTCGCTCTTAATACTAACTACTATTCTTGAATCAACGAACACAATTTCTCCCTTTTAATTTTTATTTTCCTTAATCACACTCGTGTTAACTCTTTTTCTATTTTATTAAGCTTATATTATTATCTAAAAATTTTCATTATGCTGTACACTGACAATTATTTAACAGGATTTATAACTACCCAATATGACTTCAGCTAACGCAAAATCCAATGCGAACAGTGAAACTTTAGTTCGTATACTTGCTAGTCGAAAGCCTGGCCTACACGTATGCCATATAAATGCACAAAGCTTAAAGAGAAAAATAAATGAATTTAGATTTATGTTTGTTAACTCTAATGTCGATATTATATGTGTGTCTGAGACATGGTTTTTACCTAATCTATGTAGCGTATTAATAGATTGTGATGGTTATAATGTGTTTCGAGTGGATCGTCCTAGTCGTGGTGGAGGTGTTGCAATATATGTAAACAAAAAACTTAATGTGTCTGTACATTGCCAAAGCCCCCTGATAGTCCAATGGAGTACATTTTCCTTCGAATTAAGAATGCACCAGATAAGAGTAAAATATTAATAGGCTGTATATACCGACCTAACAATAATATTGACTTTTCTCATTTGATAGACCTTATATCGACATTTGCCTCTGATTTTACTGACATCATTCTGACTGGTGACCTTAACTGTGACATGTTGAAAGACAATCGACTCTTAGGTAATATGGAATCGATAGGACTAGCGCTTGTCAATTCTACAAATCCTACGCATTTTACAAATTCGACAAATACGCTCATTGATTCGTTCTTCGTTAACAATCTTGAGAAAATTTTAAAATATGACCAATTGGCAGCACCAGCCTACTCTAAACATGACCTCTTTTTCCTGACGTATAATACCCACCCAGACTACACTGACCATTATATAGAATTCCGTGACTTTAGAAAAATAGATTACAACGGCCTTGCCCATGATTTTGACTTAATAAACTGGAACTATATTTTTTGCTTAACGTCAGTAGACTGTCAAATTCAACAGCTAGAAACGAACATCAACTACCTATATAACAGACATGTACCACTTAAAAAGAAAAAAGTAAGACTGAAGGAAAACCCATGGTTCAATATTGATATTAGGATGGCAATAGCAAAACGAAATAAGGCATTTCATAAATGGAAGAGATATAAAACTGACTCTCATTACAACGTCTTTGCCAAATTAAGGAAGATAGTCACTGTCGGGTCATCCAGCCGCAGCAGATATTTAGATTCCCTTAATGCTAGCTCTTAGCTTATCTGCATAATTACCATCGCTCTCTCTCTCACTTTATCTTTCTATTCGCTCTCTCTCGTTACTTGTTGGTTGATACTTTGGGTCAGCAATCGGCTGATCCGCGTCTTAATTCAATTCTAACTCTTCCTTTCGATCTCGCGGACCATTTTTGTTAATCGCTTCTGCTAAATAAATTCGCTGCCTTTGCAGAAATCGAACTCTAAGTTTTCGTCTTTTAATTCAACAGCTAATAAAAAAGCTTATTAGCTCAACATTTGGTGACCCCGACGTGATTTGTGCATAAAAAAGACCCAGTGCAAGTCACAAAAATTTAATTTATTTTACCAGGCTGCATATTTTACTTGATCTGTGTTGCAGCTGGATTGTGCGTTAAACTGCCATAAACAATTTTGTGCAAATAAACAAATTGTTACACAAACTCGTACATAAGGCGATATATAGACCAGTAGCGGATCATTTTTCGCTATTCCCCTTTTGCGTTCATCTTCCCGCTGAAGCCGAATTTTGCCCACCGAGTCTGCTGCAGTTATTATTGTTGTTGTTGCTGCTTAACATGTCTTCAGAAAATTCGGTAAGCGTCATCGGCAACAGCAGCTCAAACAGGGTGACATTTCTGAAGCGCAAGGCAAATTCACTATTTAATAGAGTGGAGCGTTTAATGGAATCTCTTTCAAGTTCGGCGTTGGCCTTCATGTGAGGTTGGAGCTTATTGAGGAACTTCAAGGAGCATTTAAAAAGGTTCTCAGCGAGCTTGAGGAATTGGATTTCGACGAGATTGAAAACGACTTGGACGAGAAATTTGATGACGTCGTCGTTATTCTTAAGTCGACGGTTCGATCGGAGATCACAAAGCGCTCCTCGCAATTGCTTCAGCATTCAACCTTTGCTGATGGTAATACGCCCGGTCATTTCGGCCATCAACAGCAACAAGCTCTGCGCCGAGTGATTCCACTTCCCGCTCTCGAACTTCCGAAATTCGCTGGAGGTTATGCGAATTGGGCAGATTTTTATTCCATGTTTACATCCATCATAGACAGTCATCCTGACCTGACCAACATAGAAAAGCTGCAGCATCTACGTTCTGCGTTGGAAACCATCCGCTCGCTGGAAATTTCGGATGGCAATTATTCTGTGGCTTTGGACTTATTGCAAAACCGATTTGATAATCGTCGTTTGGTTTTTCAGGCACACATTACTGAGATCCTGGGGCTTAAGGCAGTGCAGAGTGGTTCCGTCTCGATGCTTCGTGATCTGTCAGATAAATTCTACGCTCATATTCGTGCTCTAAAGGGATTGGGCACGACGGAACAAATCGCAGGATGCATCATCGTCCAAATACTGCTTCAAAAGCTAGATCCTGCGAGCCAGGCCAAATGGGAGGAGCGATTAGAGGATCCAGCATTCGTCAATCTAATTCCGACGTGGGAATCCATGGCATCATTTTTGGAGCAGCGATGCAGAACATTGGAGACTATGGATTTCGCCATGGCAAGCTATGCGTCTGGCAATCAGGTGGGAAACAACGGAACGTCTAATTCTCGTAGATCCGCTTTTGTTGCCACAAATATTAACCCTTGGATTTGTTCGTTCTGCAATGCTTCTGGTCACTCCATTCATTACTGCCAAGATTTTAATGCCCTGCCCCCTGCAAATCGGCTTCAAGAAGTAAAGAGGCTCTCTCTTTGCATAAACTGCCTTAAGATAGGGCATCAATTGAGGCAGTGCAATTCCAGCAATTGTCGTGCATGCGGAGCTAAACACCACACCCTCCTTCATTTGGGAAATTTAGCCTCAGCTTCTCCACAGGCAGGATCACAGCTTCCAGAAGCTCTTGCCGCTGTCTCACTCAATGCTGTCGTAGAACCATCTGCCGAACCTTCCACATCCACTGCTCTTATTGCTCAGGATTTCAGTACTGACATTGTGATCCTAGCCACTGCCACCGTTCTCGTAAAAAATCGGTCTGGAGTTTTCGTTCCATGTCGAGTCCTTCTTGATTCGGGCTCTCAACTGCATCTAATAACATCACGCTTTGCAGATCAGCTTCAAACAAAGAAGATAAAGTCCCCGGCATCTGTTACTGGAATCGGTGATTCGAGCTTTGTTACAAATGGTCACTCAGTTAATATTGCGATACAGTCCCGAACGTCTGATTACACGGTGAACCTAACCGCAGTTATTGCCCCAATATAACTGAGCTACAGCCTAGTTTTAATGTGGACACCAGCAGCTGGAAAATACCGCAAAACATTAAATTAGCTGACCCTACATTTTATATCCCTCAGCGTGTGGATCTTTTGATTGGAGCCAGTTTGTTTTACGAGCTGTTGTGCGTTGGACAAATTAAGCTCGCTCCTGGATTACCGCTTATTCAAAAGACTCGACTGGGATGGGTTGTTTCCGGAGGATATGGCGTCTCCAATGGCTCTTCATTAATCTCGCCCTTTGCTGTACCTCGCGTTAGTAAGGAGAATAGCTTAGATCGCCTTGATGATCGTCGAAAGGTCCTGCTAATAAAATCGCCAAGCTCGTCGCTGGACTTCAATGGCCGCCATCCAGTCATATTGCCACGGAGCCATCCTGTCACTGCCGCCATTATTGCTCACTTTCATGAGCGTAGTCAGCACACAGAACCTCGGGCCCTATTCTGCATAACTCGATCCCAGTATTGGCCTATTGGGGGGAGGAAGACGGAACGATTGGATGGATGGCAACGTGTGGCCTACTTGCAGCAAGTCCTCTGGACCCGATGAAAGAAGGAATATCTGACGCTACTGCAGCAGCGCTCCAAATGGCGCACCCCGAAGCCTGGCCTGGTTGTTGGTGACGTGGTGCTGGTCAAGGACGAGAACTTACCTCCGAAGAAGTGGCCCCTAGCGAGAGTCATTGAGCTTCTGTGTGGTGCAGATGAGTTGCTCGAGTTGCAGTTCTCAAGACAACATCAGGAGTGACGAAATGAGCAGTAAATAAGCTGTGTCTGCTGCCCCTTAAAGATGCTGTTGAAAGCCAAGCTTTCAACGGGGGGAGTATGTCGGGTCATCCAGCCGCAGCAGATATTTAGATTCTCTTAATGCTAGCTCTTAGCTTATCTGCATAATTACCATCGCTCTCTCTCTCACTTTATCTTTCTATTCGCTCTCTCTCGTTACTTGTTGGTTTATACTTTGGGTCAGCAATCGGCTGATCCGCGTCTTAATTCAATTCTAACTCTTCCTTTCGATCTCGCGGACCATTTTTGTTAATCGCTTCTGCTAAATAAATTCGCTGCCTTTGCAGAAATCGAACTCTAAGTTTTCGTCTTTTAATTCAACAGCTAATAAAAAAGCTTATTAGCTCAACATTTGATTTTTTTTTTTTTTTTTTTTTTTTGAGAATTGAATTAAGACGCGGATCAGCCGATTGCTGACCCAAAGTATAAACCAACAAGTAACGAGAGAGAGCGAATAGAAAGATAAAGTGAGAGAGAGAGCGATGGTAATTATGCAGATAAGCTAAGAGCTAGCATTAAGAGAATCTAAATATCTGCTGCGGCTGGATGCTCAGGATTTCAGTACTGACATTGTGCTCCTAGCCACTGCCACTGTTCTCATAAAAAATCGGTCTGGAGTTTTCGTTCCATGTCGAGCCCTTCTTGACTCCGGCTCTCAGATGCATCTAATAACATCTCGCTTCGCAGATCAGCTTCAAATAAAGAAGATAAAGACTTCGGCTTCTGTGACTGGAATAGGTGATTCCAGCTTTGTTACCAATGGTCACTCAGTCAATATTACGATGCAGTCCCGAACCTCTGAATACACGGTGAACATAACCGCAGTTATTGCTCCCAATATAACTGAGCGACAGCCTAGTTTCAATGTGGACATCGGCAGCTGGAAAATACCGCAAAACATACAATTAGCTGATCCTACATTTTATGTCCCTCAGCGTGTGGATCTCTTGATTGGAGCCAGTTTGTTTTACGAGCTGTTGTGCGTTGGGCAAATTAAGCTCCCACCTGGATTACCGCTTATACAAAAAACTCGCCTGGGATGGGTTGTTTCCGGAGGATATGGCGTGTCCAATGGCTCATCGTTAATCTCGACCATTCCTTTACCTATCGTTAGTAGGGATAATAGCTTAGATCGACTTGATGATCTTCTTCGTCGATTTTGGGAGGTGGAAAGCTGCGTGGAGCCAATTGCGCATGCTACTAAGGAAGAACTGGACTGTGAGGCGCACTTTAAAAGCATTTCATTCGTTCCCCTGCTGGAGACTATTCTGTTCGTTTGCCTGCCAAGCTCAACCTGGAATTATTGGGTGAGTCCTACCAGCAAGCTTATCGTAGATTCCTATCCCTAGAGAGGAAGCTAGATCGTCGGCCAGCCTTGAAGGCCCAATATGCGGCTTTTATAAAGGAATACTTTGACTTGGGGCACATGTCAACAGTTGCTGGCGCAGACCTCGCTTCTTGTCGCTTCTTTTTGCCTCATCATTGCGTCACAAAGGAGGATAGTTCCACTACAAAACTTCGCGTAGTTTTTGACGGATCTGCCGCTACTTCATCAGGCTACTCTCTCAATGATTTGCTCATGGCAGGCCCCGTAATTCAACATACCCTGTTCCAGATTTTAATTCGATTTCCCTCATACCCGGTAGCCATCACTGGAGACATTTGTAAGATGTACCGTTGTGTCAAGGTACATCCAGAGGACAGCTATTTGCAATGCATTTTATGGAAGACTTCCCCACAGGACAAGCTGCAAGTATTCAAGCTGGACACCGTCACTTATGGCACGAAGCCTGCATCATTTCTGGCTGTGCGAGCTATGCATCAGCTGTCAAGAGACGAGCATTCTTCGTTTCCGCTTGGAGCTGAGGTCATTCAGCGCGACTTTTACGTAGATGGTCTGATATCTGGAGCCCAGACCGTGGACGAGGCTATCATCATTGTAGATCAGACCTCTAAAATTCTGTCCAGAGGAGGCTTTAAACTTAGAAAGTGATGCTCAAACGTGCCAGCGGCTTTGTGTGGAGTGTCTGACGAAGAAAAGGAGTCATATTTGAAGTTTGATGACGGCACTGACTTTACCAAAACTCTGGGTTTAGCCTGGGATCCTGCTTCTGATCAGCTATTGTTCTCTTTTTCTGTCTTGCAGTTGACCTCAAGTCCCTGTAGGCGTTCTGTCTTGTCTGCCATTGCACGATTTTATGATCCTCTTGGATTGGTTGGTCCGGTGATAGCAAAAGCGAAAATTTTCCTTCAGCAATTGTGCAAGGAAAGGTTATCCTGGGATGAAAGCCTTCCTGAAGCTCAGAATACGGAATGGAGTTCGATATGCAGGAGTTTTGTGCAAATCAAGCGTTTGTGTTTCCCTCGGCTAGTTCTGTCTCCAAACTTAGAGATTCAGGTCCATGGATTTTATGATGCCAGCATGGAAGCATACGGCGCCTGTGTCTACATCGTGTGCAGTGGACAGTCGCAGTTGCTTTGTTCAAAGTCAAGGGTCGCTTTGTGGAGCCGATCTCTTGTCTAAGCTCATCTCGGAAGAAGCTGGCACCAACGTATTTAAGGGACAGTATTATTGTTGGAGTGACTCTGCGGTTGCGCTGTCCTGGATCCGAGACGAGCCCTCCAGATTCAACATGTTTGTGGCAAACCGAGTTGCTGCCATCCAAGAGCGAACCGGTTGACATTCTCTCCCGAGGTGTCCTTCCCACTGAGCTGAGCGAGTCCCCTATATGGTATAACGGGCCGACATTTCTTTGCAGACCCAAGATTGACTGGCCTCCCCCAATCCTTGCTGAGAAGTCAACACTTGAGCTTCGTCGAAAGGTCCTGCTAATTAAATCGCCATACGTAGACATCATAGCCTGATTCAAATTTGCAAATTCCTTCGCTTCGCTTCAAAGGATTTTCGGATACGTCTTCAAATTTATCAATCGCATTCGGCAGCCGGATCTTAAGGTTTCGGATATCCAAAGCGGTACTCAGTTGTTGCTTCGTCTGGTTCAGCGTTCTCATTTATGGGAAGACATTAAATCCTTGCAGTCTAAAGGAGTAGTAGCCCAATCTAGTTCGCTTGCAACTCTATCTCCTTTTATTGATCAGTTTGGGCTTCTTAGAGTGGATGGCCGACTAAGGAACTCGTCGCTGGATTTCAATGCCCGTCATCCAATCATATTGCCACGGAGCCATCCTGTCACTGCCGCCATCGTTACCCACTTTCATGAGCGCAATCTGCACACTGGACCTCGAGCCTTACTCTGCATAGTTCGGTCCCAGTATTGGCCTATTGAGGGGAGAAAGACGGTGAGCAAGGTTTTGAACAAATGCGTCAGATGCTTTCGAACGAAGCGTCGATTAGTGGAGCATGTAATGGCGGATCTCCCAAAGGAGCGATTGGATGGTTCTCATGCATTTGAAGTCACTGGCATTGACTTTTGTGGACCATTCTTTTACAAGCCGGAAGTGCGAAACAAGGCCCCAGTAAAATGCTACGTTTGCGTCTTTATCTGCTTCGCAACAAAGGCCATTCACTTGGAGTTGATCAGGGATCTCTCAACGGTATCATTTCTCCATGGCCTCAAGAGATTTATATGCACCAGAAGAAAAACGCGGCAGATTTGGTCGGACAATGAAACGAACTTTGTGGGTGCACGCAATGAGCTGATTGAGTTGAGACGCCTGTTCCTCAGCGACGAGCATCAGAAAGCGACGTTGGATTTTTGCCTAGCGGAGCTCATTGATTGGTGTTTTATTCCTCCCAGATCGCCACATTTTGGTGGTCTCTGGGAAGCTGCGGTGAAGACGGCGAAGCACCATTTCTACCGCGCTATTGGGCCTTCAGTGTTGGCCTTCGACGAGCTGCGGACTCTTCTGTGCCATATCTCGGCAGTAGTTAAGTCCCGGCCTTTAGTCTCAATTTCAGAAAATCCCGCTGACCTGGATGTGCTAACGCCAGCCCACTTTCTGAATGGTGGCCCACCATCCTCATTCATCGAGCCGGATGTGACCGCCCTTAACTTCAATCGGTTGGATGGCTGGCAACGTGTGGCCTATTTGTAGCAGGTCTTCTGGACCCGATGGAAGGAAGAATATCTGACGCTACTGCAGCAGCGCTCCAAATGGCGCACCCCGAAGCCTGGCCTGGTTGTAGGTGACGTGGTGCTGGTCAAGGACGAGAACTTGCCTCCGATGAAGTGGGCCCTAGCGAGAGTCGTTGAGCTTCTGTGTGGTGGAGATGGAGTTGCTCGTGTTGCAGTCCTCAAGACAGCAGCAGAAGTGACAAAACGAGCAGTTAATAAGCTGTGTCTGCTGCCCCTTAAGGATGCTGTTGAAAGCCAGACTTCCAACGGGGGGAGTATGTCGGGTCATCCAGCCGCAGCAGATATTTAGGATCTCTTAATGCTAGCTCTTAGCTTATCTGCATAATTACCATCGCTCTCGCTCTCTCATTATCTTTCTATTTGCTCTCTCTCGTTGCTTGACGGTTTCTACTTTGGGTCAGCAATCGGCTGATCCGCGTCTTGATTCAATTCAATTGTATTACTTCCTTTCGATCTCGCGGAACTTTTATAACTCATTTCGTCGAAATAAAATCGCTGCTCTCGCATAAATCGAACTCAAAATTCTTGTTATTTTTTTAATTTCCACAGCTAATAAAAAAGCTTATTAGCTAAATTAAATAATCCATAAACTTATTAGTTCGGCCAAGAGCAACTATTTAAGTAGTAAATTTGATAACGCAGTGAACACTAAGCAACATGGAATCGTCTTAAAAGTTTAGGTATAGGAAAACCGAAGCGCGCAATAATAGAAAATATTAATGTGGAGGAGAAGCAACCGAAAATATATATCTGAATTATCCCCCAACTCATATTTGTGATACAAGATTTAATTTTACATGTGTCAGCCCAAGCGAAGTATTATCAGGCATCTGCAGGATTAAATCAAACGCCGTGGGACTTGATGACCTAAGCCATAAATTTTTGAGAATTCTCACTCCCAAAATCTTGACATATATAACCCATATTTTTAATACAGCTATAATGACATCCACATTTCCCGATGCATGGAAAGCGGCTAAAATTATTCCTGTGCCCAAAGGACGAAGTTGTGAGTTCAGGCCTATATCGATTTTGCCATTTTTATCGAAGGTGTTCGAAAATGTAATGGCTATTCAAGTAAACAAGTTTATTTCCGATAACAAATTAATAACCGATCTGCAATCAGGCTTCAGGAAAAACAAAAGCTGTACCTCAGCAGTCATTAAAATATCCGAGGAAATTCGAGAACACCTAGATAAAGGCGAAGTCACTATTTTAACACTTCTTGACTATATCAAAGCGTTCGACACTGTTGACCACATGATACTTTGCACAAAGCTTCGTTCACTGTTTTTCTTCTCTGATACGGCAATTAAACTTATTTCGTCTTATTTAAGTAATAGATGTCAAGCTGTTGTAACGTCCACTTGTTCTTTGTCTTTTAAATATGTGAAACGTGGTGTACCCCAGGGTTCTGTTCTTGGTCCTTTGCTTTTTGTGATATATGTCAATGACTTAGTCAATGTTGTGTGCGATGGTCCACTGATTCACTTGTATGCTGATGATGTACAAATGTATGTAAGTCGTCCACTACATAGAATCAATGAATGTATTGAGTTTTGTAATGAGCAGCTTAAAAAATTAAGTGTATGGGCAAAACAAAATGGACTTGGTCTAAACCCATCAAAATCAAAAGCATTGATAATATACAAAAATAATATCGACACTTTCAATATAAAAAAACTCTATGTCAATAATCCACCTATTGAATATGTGAACCATACGGCTAACTTGGGCGCAGGGACTGTAACGGTTATAATTAAAAGAGCAAAAAATTACAAAATAAAAGTTATTTCTTAATTTTTACGTAAAAAATTGATTTTTAATACTTAAAATTAATTTTAATAATAAAAAATTAGTAATAATTATTAAGAATCATTTTTTATATAAAAATTACTCAATAACTTTTATTTTCAATTTTTATTATATAAATTGAAAAATAAAAATTATTCGATAACTTTTATTTTAAAAATTGAAAATAAAGATTGAATCTATATATCTTTTGATCCGTAGATGCCAGATCCAATATATATATATATATATGATCTACACATCAATACCTTTCAGATGGTATATATATAGCCTGCTACGCAGGTATCGGTTGAAAGGGCATTTTCGGCCCTTAAATTAGTAATTACTGATCTAAGATGCAACCTTGCCGAAGACTCAGTCCAAAAGTTAATGTTTTTGAAATTAAATAATTAGCCATTTATATATTAAAAACTAAAAAATTTGTGTAATTTAATCTCGATTAATAATTTAATGAACTACTCTTTCCCAGCCGCAGCAACAATAGTTGGGCTATTTATGAATACTGCCAATACTACACAGGCACATAAGCGGATAAACATATATATATATATATATACATACTTATATATATTATATACCATCTGAAAGGTATTGATGTGTAGATCATATATATATATATATATTGGATATGGCATCTACGGATCAAAAGATATATAGATTCAATCTTTATTTTCAATTTTTAAAATAAAAGTTATCGAATAATTTTTATTTTTCAATTTATATAATAAAAATTGAAAATAAAAGTTATTGAGTAATTTTTATATAAAAATTGATTCTTAATAATTATTACTAATTTTTTATTATTAAAATTAATTTTAGGTATTAAAAATCAATTTTTTTCATAAAAATTGGAAAAAAAAACATTTATCTTGTTTTTGAATTCGCAATGAAAAGTTAACTTATGACAATTTTTTCCAAATTTTTTGGAGACTGTTTTGGGCTTCAATTTTTTTAAACTCATAATTATTATTTGCGGTCCCTGCTTGGGCGTCATATTTAATAAAACATTAACGTGGAACAATAACATAAATCAAGCAACTGGCAAGACTTATGGTCTGCTAAGAATGTTACATACAACAAAAAACTATCTACCGATGAACATTCGGCTATTAATTGCCAAAACCTGTCTTGTCCCAACTTTAATGTATGGTGTTGAAATTTTTGCAAATTGTGATTCAGTTAGTTTCCGTAAAATCAATGTTTGTTTCAACAATATTGTTCGATATGTATACGGTCTGAGGTTGTATGATCATGTCTCGACACTAGCATGTAATATATTAGGATTAAGTATAAAAGACTATATGCAATTTGGAACTTTAATATTTCTGCACAAGATTATCTATTCAAAAGAACCGGCGTACCTGTACAGTAAACTTCAGTTTGCCTCATCAGAACGAACGAAAAACATTATAGTTAAAAGGCACAGAACATTGACATCAGAAAGGCAATTTTTTATTCACGCTATTCGCATTTGGAATCAACTACCTTGTTCAATAAAACTAATTGGGAATGATACGCTCTTCAAAAGGGCGGTATTAAGAATATATCAAAATACAGCATAATGAAAATGAAAATGAAAAATAAAAATGAAAACAAAAATAAAAAGGAAAATAAAATTAAAAACGAAAAAAAAATTAAAATTGAAATTAAAAAGTAGATAAAACTAATAATAATTCAACAATTAGATCTTAAACTTTTTAATTTTTAGTTTTTAATTTCTAAATTATAGTTTTAAGCTACTTTAAGCATATATATATGTTAAATTTAAATTAAATTTAAATTCAATGTGACTAGGGCAATAATAAATAAGCAATAGCTTGTAGTCCTGGGAAAACAATAAAACAAATAATAATAATAATAATAACTTAAAATAAATATATTGAGTATAAATAGATAGATCGATGTTCCTGCGGGACAGACGCTAACAATCGCGGATATTTATTTTTCTTTCGCATCCTCCATGGTGTGCCCTCCAGATAGTATGTCGTCCACATATATTTCTTCCTTTAAGATTTCGGCGGCCCTTGGGAAAGAATCCTTCTCGTCCTGCGCTAATTGGTGTATAACTCTTATGGCCGTGTATGGTGCGGATGCCGTTCCGAACGTCAGAGTCGACAACGCTTATGCCTTGATGGTTCCATCCGCCGCGGGTGAACATCAATGCAGCGTTACATTTTCTGAATGTCAGCTGCAAAAACATAAAGATATTTTCGCCAATTGAGGAGAACTGCAGACATGTCGTGTTGGAGAGGGGGTCCGGTGACTAGAACATAATTTAGGGATCTCCCGTTGCTCGTCTTCGGGGATGCGTCGAACACTATCCTCTGCTTCGTGGCAGGACCTTCTGCCTTGTAGACGGCATGGTGGGGTAGCATACAAGATGCATGATGCATTCCGGTCGGAGTTTTTTTTTTTTTTATATAGCTTTGCTTTTATTTATTGAATCTACTCTTAATTTTGAGACTAACAATAAGTTGGCGAATCTTAACATTAAAATTTAACTAGCAGTATACTAAGACTGCATTCAGGTCAAGTCATTTCGTCGAAGGCGTGATTGGTTGCTCAACCTTGTTAGACCTCTCGCCAGGTGGTTAGGGTGCACCGATAGCTTGGTTAAGTACTTTGCCTTCTGTTCAGCGATCACTTCTTTGACTGGTAGAATGTTTAAGTCGCGGTGTATGTTTTCGTTGCGAACGTACCACGGTGCCCCGGTGATAGTTCTCAAGATCTTCGACTGAACTCTTTGAATTATGTCAATGTTGCTATTGCTGGCGTTCCCCCATAACTGGGAGCCGTACATCCATATAGGTTTTAGGACCGAGTTGTACAGCAAGACTTTATATTCAAGGCTAAGAGATGACCGAGCGTTGATAAGCCAATAAAGGCTGCTGGCTTTTAACTTTAGGTGTGTTCTTTTGGCTTCAATGTGCCGGCGCCATGTTAGTCTTCTGTCGAGATGTACTCCTAGGTATGTTACTTCGTTTGCTTGTGGGAGTAGGGTGTTATTTAGTGTAATCGGCAGGCAGTTTTTCCTGTTCAGAGTGAACGTAACGTGCTTGCATTTTAGTTCGTTCACTTTAATTCGCCAATCTGACAGCAACTTTTCAACAGCAGTTGCTTGAATCGGGCATTTTGAGCGGCTAAGAATAGCTGTGTCATCGGCAAACGTGGATGTTGTTAGACGTGTGCTTGTCGGGATGTCTGCTGTGTACAGGACATATAAAATTGGTCCTAGCACGCTACCTTGAGGAACTCCAGCTCCAACAGTGTAATCGTCAGAAATAGCAGTGCTGCACCTCACGACAAATTTTCTGTCGTAAAGGTAAGACTCTAAAATCTTGTGGGTGCTGTAGGGGAGCATTGTCTTAATCTTGTACATTAGACCTTCTAGCCAGACTCTATCAAATGCTTGAGAGACATCTAAAAATATGGCAGTACAGTACTCCCGTTTTTCGAACGCGTTCCGAATTTCGGATGTTATCCGGTTGACCTGCTCAATTGTTCCATGCTTTTCACGGAACCCAAATTGGTGTGACGGGATTCCTTCCTGGATTCTCAGGTATGTGTTTATCCGAGTCATTAGGCATTTTTCAAAGAGTTTGGATAGGCAAGAGAGTAGGCTTATAGGTCTATACGACGTGGGGATAGTGTGGTCTTTCCCCGGCTTTGCTATCATTATTATAATTGACTTTTTCCATCTCACTGGAAAGTGGCCAAGTTTTGCGATGGCATTAAATAGCTGGGTGAGAGTGCAAACGGCACAGTATGGGAGCTCAATGATTATTTTGGGAGTTATGAGGTCGCAGCCCGGGGATTTTTTCGGATTCATTTGTCTTTTGGTGATGTTAACGATTTCGTTTGGGTGAAACTCAATTGGCTCATGTTGAGGCTGGGGTTCATATGATAGAGTCGGCAAAGTAAACGCATTGGTAGCAGGATTTGGTTGGAAGACATTTTTAAGATGTTTGGCAAACGTACTGGCTCTATCTGCGTCGCTGCGCGCCCACCCGCCTGTGGAATTTCTAATAGGCATCACGGTTTCTTTCGGTGAACTCAGAGTTGGGTGAGCTCTCCATAGTGAGTGTTTTGTACTGTTAGTTGACAATTGCTCTATGTAGCGGCGGTGGACATACGTTTCTTCTTGCTGTAGAGCTTGATCAAGTTGACGTGAGGCATGTTTTAAGCGTTGCTTAGCAGATCTGTGACATTGCCATTCTCGACGTAAGCGTCGCTTTTCGAGGACGAGCTGTTCGATTTGTAGATTTGTCTTCTTTTGAATGTATTGTGTGTTTATAGTTTGAGGTGTTGAAACTCGAGCTGCAGAGACGAGTACAGACTCCAGTGAATTAACAAAACTGTCTACGTTGGCTTCGTCGCTGAGGTGAGGACTCAGCTCAATGTGTGAGCTGATATACTTCCTGTACTTAACCCAATTGGTTTTATGTGAGGTCAGTTTTGATGAGTGATCCCATGTTCCTGGGTGTCGGAGTAGAGTAAAGAGGACAGGCGAGTGGTCAGATGAAAGATCCGAAAGGCATTCGGCGCTTATCAGATTTTTAGGAATGTTTTTTGTAATCGCAAAGTCTATTAAATCGGGAAGTTTCTTTGGGTCTGCCGGCCAGTATGTTGGTGTGCCAGAAGAAACATAGTCTAGCTTGTTCTTAGCTTTGATAATTGCATTATAGAGCTGCTTTCCTTTTGGCGTCACGAGACGAGATCCCCAGTGTGTGTGCTTGGCATTGTAGTCTCCTGCTGCTATGAAGTGGTCTCCGAGTGAGTTGAAAAACTGCATAAACTCATCTTCGGCTATGGTGAAGCGTGGGGGGCAGTATACGGCGGCTAGAGTTAATTGCTTGCCAGTATTTAGGTGTATATTTATTGATGTGGCCTGTAGGTAGTTTTTAGCAAATTTCGTATGGTAATGGTGCTTAATACGGCTTCTGATTAAAATTCCAGTCCCGCCGTGTGCTGTACCATCTGTATGATTTGTTCCATAGAATGTATATCCTCGTAGTTGGAAATTGTATTTGTTTGTAAGATGTGTTTCTGAAAGCAGCATTACGTCGATTTGATTGTCTAGAAGGAATTGCGCTAATTCGAGTTTATGCTGCGAAACGCCGTTAGCGTTCCACGTAGATATTCGTAGGGAATTATTTGTATAAGTAGATTTTGGTTTCGCATTAGATCTTGCATAGTTGTACGCATAAACGACATAAACTCCGTAAGGCTTTGTTGTAGATTGCATATCAAAGATTCAAAGTTACTTTTTGGCTGCTTCGGCGGTTGATGCTGCTGAACCGTGTTCGGTTCTTGGTGTGTTGATTGCGGCAGTGAGATCTTTGGGGCTGGGGTAGCCAGTCCTGATTTTAAAGCGCTTGCGTATGTGACATTTTTGGCAGAGTTTGTGGGTCCTAGTGAGGATTTGGCTGCAGTCGAGAAGAAGACTTCAGGGTTTGACCTGGAGGCTATGAACTGATTATTTTGGGTGCGGGCAGTAGATCCCCTCTGGTGGATGCGACTTTTCAGCTCCTTGTAAACTGGGCAACCCCTATAGTTAGCAGTGTGATTTCCACCGCAGTTGCCGCACTTTTTCGAGTTCTGGTCATCTTTACTGGCTGGGCAGTGTGCGGAGCCATGAAGCTCACCACAAACTACACACACCGGGCGCAGTTTACAGTAAGACCTTGTATGGCCATATTCTTGGCAGTTCGCACATTGTACCGGGCCATTGCGTTTGTGCGGCTCCTCAACTGTAATTCTGCGGTGCAGCAGGAACTGAAGATTGTATATAGGGTGCACTTCGTATTTCTTTGGGGGCTTAATTTGTGGCTCGAGCTCAACCTTAAAGAGCGGCTGTGGCTTTCTATCCCTGTTAAGGATATTGAAGACTGTCTTGGCGCTAAATCCCTTCTCTTGTAGCGCCTTTGTTATCTCTGCAGGCGATACTTCGGGCTCTATGCCCTTAAGTACGACTTGCAGGCCTTTGCTGCTTTTTAGCTGATACGTGTAAAAGTTCTTTTTTTTTGTCGGTGAGGTATTTCGATAATGGTACTCTGTAATTATCTTCAGATTTCGTTTGAACTTTTGTTTCCTGGATATTGCCCTTTACGAGTGGTATTATGTGGAAGTTGTCCTTGCCAATAAGCTCTATAATTTGGTTGACAAGAACGTTGGAACTTTTTTCTCGTATGTAAATTGGCGGGGGCTTAGGCTTCCTTTTTTCGACTTCTGTAGATTCGGCGTCATCCTCATAGTCTGCCAAGATTTTAAAATGGTTTGAGTTCGTGGGCGTTTCTATTGCAGCTATGTTAGCATTGCCACGGGTTATTTTGCGTTGAGAGTTAAGGGGGCTCAGCTTCCTTTTGATTTGAATGTACCAATCCATACCAGTCTGCACAGCCGGCTTAGTATTTTCCTTGTTATTGTTATCTTTTTCGGGCAGCGCAGCGGCAGAAGTCTTAATGTTTGCGCTGCTAACTGATGACGTCGTTAAACGCGCTGTCGTTACAGTTGCGGTTTTTGTTGTTGTTACGGTTGACGTTGTCAAAGAAGTTGCGGTGCTAGTTACAGCGCTCTTTGGCTGCAGAGACATCGATGGTAGCGATGGGGAGCAAGATCGCACTCTCTCGCTCTCTACGTTTAAGAATTCAGTCAAGTTTGGGGTAATTGACCGTGTTTGTGATGAGCTTGCATTACTTTCGGTTGCTTGAAAGTGAAGTAAGCGTTGTTTCTTTGTACTGAGAGCCGTCTCTCGTCTTGCTCACGTTGACGTTCTGTGCGAACGTCGTTTAGACTCATTGCAATCGAGGTTGAGATTGTTCGAGTTTTAAGTGTTATGTTTTATATTAATTAATTAATTAATATATTATATTATAATATATTAATATATATATATATTAATATATTAATATATTATATTAATATATTAATATAATAATTAATTAATTAATTATATTAATTAATTAATTAATCAATATAAACATTAGCGATTTCATCGCTAAAAGCGTCTTTTCGCGTTGTTGTTGATTTACGAAACCAGTCACTGCACTTTTTGATATTATTGAATACTTTTTTCCCGGAGCACAATAAATACACGTCTGCATGCGACGACTAGTTGTTGAGTTATCAACCCATAAGCTGCTCTCGGATCCTTCCGCGACAGGGATTTGTCCCAAGGTGAAATACTCCTCAATCTTCTTAGCGTACTGTCTTTCTTGCACCCAGCATGCCGCAAGCCGCCTCTCGAGCTGGAGAAACCTGTTAAGGGCCCCTTGGTGAGATCGTCCCAATACGATGTTGTGGTCCAGGTACCTCTTGAAAGGGAGACGCACCACGTAGCGCGCATCCGCACGTCGGAAATGCGTTCTTTGAAAGAACGATTTCCTCCGTGCGAGCCGTCCGCTCTGGTACGGTCTCGATCTCGAAAAAGCCCCTCAGAAGCGACTCCGTCTCAGAGACTGCATGATGGCAACGGATCTGCGTGGAGCTGGTCGAGTCGGCGGCTTGACCTGAAAGAATCCATCCCAGCTGAGTCTGTTGAGCAATTGGCTCCGTAGGACTTCTTATCCGTGTACCGGACAGCATGATCTGCGCGATAAGGTTCACTCCCAAGATAAGGTCAATCCTCTTCGACCGGTAGTACTTCGGATCTGCTAGTGGAAGTCCTTGAATATGGGTCCATCGTTGCGGCGAGAAGCTTGAGCAGGGCAGCAGCGAAGTGACCGTGTCCAAAACGTATGCCAAAGAGACGTCTAACGAGAAATTGTTATTAGTACTTAGAACCTTGAAGTTAACAATGTACTTGCTCCTGGCCCCAACCATTTGACCTACTCCGACAATAGACGTCCTCGCCATTGTCCGCCTGAGACGTGGGGATTCCACCACATGCTCGGATACGATGGTCGCTTCGGAGTCCTGATCGATGAGCGCCGTGATGTCAGCTTGAAGCCCGTTGTCTGGATTCTGGACTGTGATGCGTGCTGTAGCCAAAAATACATTGCCCACTCGATTAGAAGGCGATGAGGAAGTATAACATCGATATTCGGAGCCGACTTCCCGATGAGACTGAGCAGAATTATTAGCCACCGAAGATCGCGGCTGCAGCGACGACGTCTGGGCAGAGGGCGCCTGCGGAGCGATGGAGGGCTGAGCTGCACTCTGCAAGTGCAACAGCGTATGATGACGCTGGCCGCTAACTTGACGCCCTTAGTTCCTGGTGCAACAAGGAAGCGCTTGAGCCTCGCTGAGGCAATTAATGCACAGCTTCGCCCTCCCCACAATCTCCTTGCGCCTCTAAGCGTCCATGGCTAGAAACGCCAAACAACGGCACAGAATGTGACCGCCGTTGCAATGATGACAACTTAAGCCGGGGCGTCCTGACTCGTCACGTACGTTGTGCACTAGAACCCGGGGCATGGCATCTGAAGATCCGGGCCCAGGACTGAGGTCGTTCGACGAGTTTCGGTTTTCGATCACATCCATTACCACTAGTCGTTCAGAAACGACTTCAGATCGGCATAGGACGGGACGGTTGACTTACTACCTTGATGGTGCTCCCATGCGTTGAGTGTCTCCTTTGGGAGCCTGGAAGCCGCGTGATATGCCAGGCAATGGTGTGTCTCCCCTTCTAAGGCCTTGACGCGCTTGAAGGCGGCGAGACACACGTTGACGGTGCTGAGCATAGTCCGAAGCGCTTCCGACGACTCCTTCTTCAATTTCTGCCGCGAAAAAATAGCACTAATGTGATGAACGAAGACCAAACGCGGGTTGTTGTAGCGCATAAGCATCAGGGACCAAGCCACCGGGAATTTGGAGTCGGTGAGCTGTATTTGACGCACGTTGTTATCGCGTCCGGCAGGGAGCGATTCCTTGAGAAAATGCAGCTTTTGCATCCCGGTTAGGGACGGATTGTTGTACACAAGGCTGTTAAATGCATCGAAATAACCTGGCCGTCCACGGCCGCACCTGAGAATTTCGGCACTGTCATTTGTGGCATCGTCATCCTAACCTCAGCAGTCGGTCCGACAGCTGCGGCTACAGTCGCGGTCTTAGATTCCGCTGGCACAAGCTTCTCTTGGTCCTCGGTGAAAAGGCAATAGGCGTCCATATACCGCTCTTCAAATTCCGATTGGAATTGTTTAGTAGCATACGCCGATTCCGCATAGGAATCCGGATATGTTGACAACCTGCTCGTGAGCGGCTAAAAACGCACTCCGCAATTCCTCTATCTGCTGAAAACGTTTTTTAAAGTAAACCAGCGTTTTTCTACTTGCCGAATCCTTTCTATAATTTTGTAAAATTGCCTTCAACGCGTTGTGCCTATTAACTTGGATATTAATAAATTTATTTAACGACAGCGCAGTTTCTGGTTCTGAATTCATGTTGGCGAGTGTAAACAAAACCTTCCCAATAAAACCAAAAAAACCTTCCCAACAATGTAAAGCACACGGCGGGACTGGAATTTTAATCAGAAGCCGTATTAAGCACCATTATCATACGAATTTTGCTAAAAAATACCTACAGGCCACATCAATAATCATACACCTAAATACTGGAAGCAATTAACTCTAGCCGCCGTATACTGCCCCCCACGCTTCACCATAGCCGAAGATGAGTTTATGCAGTTTTTCAACTCACTCGGAGACCACTTCATAGCAGCAGGAGACTACAATGCCAAGCACACACACTGGGGATCTCGTCTCGTGACGCCAAAAGGAAAGCAGCTCTATAATGCAATTATCAAAGCTAAGAACAAGCTAGACTATGTTTCTTCTGGCACACCAACATACTGGCCGGCAGACCCAAAGAAACTTCCCGATTTAATAGACTTTGCGATTACAAAAAACATTCCTAAAAATCTGATAAGCGCCGAATGCCTTTCGGATCTTTCATCTGATCACTCCTGTCCTTTTTTACTACTACGACACCCAGGAACATGGGATCACTCATTAAAACTGACCTCACATAAAACCAATTGAGTTAAGTACAGGAAGTATATCAGCTCACACATTGAGCTGAGTCCTCACCTCAGCGACGAAGCCAACGTAGACAGTTTTGTTAATTCACTGGAGTCTGTACTCGTCTCTGCAGCTCGAGTTTCAACACCTCAAACTATAAACACACAATGCATTCAAAAGAAGACAAATCTATAAATCGAACAGCTCGTCCTTGAAAAGCGACGCTTACGTCGAGAATGGCAATGTCACAGATCTGCTAAGCAACGCTTAAAACATGCCTCACGTCAACTTGATCAAGCTCTACAGCAAGAAGAAACGTATGTCCACCGCCGCTACATAGAGCAATTGTCAACTAACAGTACAAAACACTCACTATGGAGAGCTCACCCAACTCTGAGTTCACCGAAAGAAACCGTGATGCCTATTAGAAATTCCACAGGCGGGTGGGCGCGCAGCGACGCAGATAGAGCCAGTACGTTTGCCAAACATCTTAAAAATGTCTTCCAACCAAATCCTGCTACCAATGCGTTTACTTTGCCGACTCTATCATATGAACACCAGCCTCAACATGAGCCAATTGAGTTTCACCCAAACGAAATCGTTAACATCACCAAAAGACAAATGAATCCGAAAAAATCCCCGGGCTGCGACCTCATAACTCCCAAAATAATCATTGAGCTCCCATACTGTGCCGTTTGCACTCTCACCCAGCTATTTAATGCCATCGCAAAACTTGGCCACTTTCCAGTGAGATGGAAAAAGTCAATTATAATAATGATAGCAAAGCCGGGGAAAGACCACACTATCCCCACGTCGTATAGACCTATAAGCCTACTCTCTTGCCTATCCAAACTCTTTGAAAAATGCCTAATGACTCGGATAAACACATACCTGAGAATCCAGGAAGGAATCCCGTCACACCAATTTGGGTTCCGTGAAAAGCATGGAACAATTGAGCAGGTCAACCGGATAACATCCGAAATTCGGAACGCGTTCGAAAAACGGGAGTACTGTACTGCCATATTTTTAGATGTCTCTCAAGCATTTGATAGAGTCTGGCTAGAAGGTCTAATGTACAAGATTAAGACAATGCTCCCCTACAGCACCCACAAGATTTTAGAGTCTTACCTTTACGACAGAAAATTTGTCGTGAGGTGCAGCACTGCTATTTCTGACGATTACACTGTTGGAGCTGGAGTTCCTCAAGGTAGCGTGCTAGGACCAATTTTATATGTCCTGTACACAGCAGACATCCCGACAAGCACACGTCTAACAACATCCACGTTTGCCGATGACACAGCTATTCTTAGCCGCTCAAAATGCCCGATTCAAGCAACTGCTGTTGAAAAGTTGCTGTCAGATTGGCGAATTAAAGTGAACGAACTAAAATGCAAGCACGTTACGTTCACTCTGAACAGGCAAAACTGCCCGCCGATTACACTAAACAACACCCTACTCCCACAAGCAAACGAAGTAACATACCTAGGAGTACATCTCGACAGAAGACTCACATGGCGCCGGCACATTGAAGCCAAAAGAACACACCTAAAGTTAAAAGCCAGCAGCCTTTATTGGCTTATCAACGCTCGGTCATCTCTTAGCCTTGAATATAAAGTCTTGCTGTACAACTCGGTCCTAAAACCTATATGGATGTACGGCTCCCAGTTATGGGGGAACGCCAGCAATAGCAACATTGACATAGTTCAAAGAGTTCAGTCGAAGATCTTGAGAACAATCACCGGGGCACCGTGGTACGTTCGCAACGAAAACATACACCGCGACTTAAACATTCTACCAGTCAAAGAAGTGATAGCCGAACAGAAGGTAACGTACTTAACCAAGCTATCGGTGCACCCTAACCACCTGGCGAGAGGTCTAACAAGGTTGAGCAACCAATCACGCCTTCGTCGCAATGACTTACCCACCCAGCGACCGACCTGAGGGATACTGTTAGTTCAATTTTAATGTTAAGATTCGCCAACTTATTGTTAGTCTCAAAATTATGAGTAGATTAAATAAATAAAAGCAAAGCTATAATAAAAAAAAAAAAAAAATATTCACACTTTTCGCATTTGATCTACATTGTTTTTATCTTGACTTATTTATTTCTAATTTTAAGTGATTTTTTAAGGTTAAATATTTTGTAAATTCAGATGAATTTATCTTGTTTGATTAAAATTTGATGCAATTTTATTGATTCTTTTATCTGTTTTCAGATAATATTTTTGTTATTTACTTTTACGTGGGCTTGCAGCCTGATTAGCACATACTAAAGGGTATGCAAGTTCCGACAGGGGGAGAAAAATATACACTTTTTATAAAATATCGACTACACCCTCGCACCCTATTACCAACAATAACACCCCTACAGTTCCAAAAGTGCCTTGTTGTCGATAAAGTGGACGGCGACCCATCGGTGACATGGAGGAGATGTTTTCATCGGTGGCTAATATTATATAAATAAATGATTTGAAATTGAAATGAAATGAATTGAAATAACAAAAACTGTGACACGAGAATTTTATATATTATATATATATTTTTATATTATATTTTATATATTAGGGGAGAGTGGTCCCATACCGACCGGTCGTACCATACCGACCCCCCCCCATGTTTCTCAGAGATGGCGATGCTAGCCGAATTGTCGGTAACTTCAGTGAAAAGGTGTTATAACACAGACATTTTGGAGATAGATAGCCAATTTGACTTCTTTTGTTTCACTGCAATTTTTCCGTTTGTTTTGTTTCAACGCCTGCGACATTCAGTTTTTTTTCTTTACTGAACTTGAGCTTAAATATTTTTAAAGTTTTTTTTCTCCGCATAAAAATCGGAGGGTAAGGTTTTCTGATAGTTTATAGTCCTAGCTGTCATTCACGCTATTAGAATTTCATCGCTCTTTGCGTCATTAGATAATGGCGAGCAGTTAATTAGAAAAGGTTGTGGTGGTCCGAAACCGACCACGAAGTGATGGTCCGAAACCGACCCCCATTTATTGGCAGCATTCAGTAAAGAAAAGTAACAGAAACATCAAAACACATCAGAAGAAAGCGAAGAGACAGTCATCAACGAGCGGCTTTCGAAAAACAACGCGAAAACAACGCGAAAACTTACTATGAGAAAGAGGACAACTCAGACTTCATCAATTGACTACAGTGCCCTTTATTTCATACATTAATTTTTATTTTCTGGAAAGAACCTTCAATATATTTTTTAAAAAACGTCAAAATCATTAAATTCTATTTTATGTTATTAAATGTTTCTGTTAAGAAATAGGGGGTCGGTTTCGGACCACTACTTTTGAGTACGACCAAAAAGTGGAGTTTTATATTTGCCTGAATATCTAACGCTTCAAAGCACCTACGCACTTACTAATCAATTAGATGTATAGTAAACTGATCCCTCTACATAGTAAATTTTTGAACTGAACTGAAAAATTGATTTTTCTCACCTTTATCGCCTTTGCCATTTAGGGGGTCGGTATCGCACCACCCTCCCCTATACTAGCTGCCCGTCCCAGCTTCGCCTGGTTTTTTTTAAAATAGTTTTACCTTTCACACAATTATTATAAAGAGGTAAAATTTGTTTGCTTGTTTGTTTGTATCATTATCTTTTCTCTAAAAATTTTATTATTTTAACAACTCCCAAATTTATTATTGTAACAACTCCCAAGCCATATATCCGATAAAAATAATAAATTTTTTTTTTAACATATTGTAAATCTAATCCATCCTTAAGCCCCTGGAATAAAAGTCCAGCCGTTTAGGAGGAGTTCAATGACTAATAGGCGTACAGAAGATTTTTACAGAAGATTTCCCGTCACACGGGAACGCTGTCGAAATGTTACATAAAACGAAGCCATCACCAAAACCACAAAAAACTTCACTTCACTTCAATTCACCAAAACCACAAAAATTTAGTTAAAATGCTATGATAGCGGTAGTAACTCACTTTATATGTGATTTTTGGTATGTCGAACGGGATAAAAAGTATCCTATGTATTGTGACTGTCAATTAATTATAGACAAATAATTAGCAATAAAATAAAATTGCGACTATAATTAAAGATCTAAGCTATCCTATCTCTCAAGTTGGACCAGACTGCTCACGGTGTGCCAATTTAATTTAAAATCGGTTAAGTAGTTTAGGAGTCCATCGCGGACAAACATCGTGACAGGAGATTTACATATATAAGATTTTATATTTGAAGAACTTTAACATCAAAAGAGTATACATAAGTCGAGTGGCCCTCAGTCATGTTTTCCACCGAAAACCCAAATTTTTCGTTGCTAACGGAGAATGGCAATAATAAAATAAGGGAAATGAAAGAATAGAAGACATATTTGGAGTCGGGCCGCCGTCGGTTGCAAGCAACGAAATCGTACTATAAGAGTGAGAAGGAGAGGGAAACTTAGGAATATCGCTTTACCTTTCCTACACACACGATTGCTTGAATGAAACGATTAACCAAATGACAGCCAGAACTGCCAGAGCATTGTCACAACCAATACTGACGTTATCGGTTTCGGTTTATTTTTTTGTTTGATCTGTAATTAGTTTGCCTAAACAAGCTCTCCTAAATAATGTTTTCATACACTAAACCCAAATGGAGACGGAAAGAGGGAAAATAAAAATTCATTTTGTTATCAATGCGCGTATAAACGTCATATAACTACATATATGTAACAATAAGGTAGAAAGAGAAAATAAAGTACTATTAAAGGATCTGACAACATTCTTGGTTGAAACCAGAGTTACTTTGTTTTAACTCTAGCCAACGAAGAAATATATTTTACTAATTTACTTAATACACCTATTCGAATAGAAGTCAATAAGAACATTTTGCGAATTGTAAGAACCTAACAATAAAGCAAAACATTGCTACTACTTAGCAGGTCAAAGCCAGTCCCGGCACTAAAAATCTTATTTTTTTAAATATTTTATTTTTTTACGTAATCACATAAGTGATACAAACAAAGAATTTGGCAACTGCAAGAATATTAGGACAATGCAGTAATTTGATGGTACGGTGTGGGAATTCGCTATAATGTCGATAAAAACATCGATAGCGTTTAAATATCACCCTTACAAGTAAGAACCCTCGTTTTTCTTTGTGTTTTTGCTGTTCGTCTTAATATGAGTTATAATGTGCTATTAAAGGGCTTTATGCGTTGCTCAAATAATATAAAAATATGTAAAGATCAAGTCAGCATCAGGGCTTCAGTTCTTTGACTAGAAGTGCTGCTTGGATTAATGGGTCTGTCCCATAAAAGATTCATCCACTTTATCGGAACATTTTCATATATTAAAATACGCAAAACAAAACACTGGAAAATACTTTCTGGGTTTTTGCAGCAATCCTAAAAATTAAATAATCTTCCGTTTATCCTATGCTGGAAATTGGTGTACCACCTGAATTAAAGCAAAAGTATAGTATCAAAAAAGTTTTTACTATTTTATGTAGCTCTTGTGAACGTGGCGATCTGCTATATACCAAAAACAAGTGTCAAGCACTGATATGAGTGGTATCTGGAGGTACAGCGTTAATATAAATTAATAATCTAACAGAAATATCCTTTGCCGCAGATGCAGGACCCTCGTGATAGCAACCATGTTTTGTCTTTGTCCAACTCAAAAACGCACCGTAACTTTAAACTGTTAGCTGATCCACAATTAATAAAATGTGGCGCCAAACTCATTCGTTACGATGGCGTTGTTCCCGGAGACCCTACTTATCCGCCAATAACGCCAAGGGACCCCCGGAATCCTCTTATTCGCATACGCCCCAGAGCTGTAGAGCCACTTATGCTTTTAATACCTCGGTGAGATATCTAACTCAAATCGGATGTATGCACAGGTCTTTAATTATTTTCCGTAGATTTGTAATCGATTCGGACTATGTTGGCCAGCCACCTGCTATCGAAGTTACTCTGGTCAACCTTAATGACAACATCGACAAACAGTTTCTATTTAACATGCTGGAAAAATGTGGAACTTCCGATGAAATAAATATTTATTATCATCCGACCACAAACAAACATTTGGGCATTGCTCGTATCGTCTTCGAAAGTACAAAGGGAGCACGACAGTTTGTTGAGAAATACAATCAGAAATCGGTAATGGGAAAGGTAAATAATGTTTATATTTTTAATTTGTGTATTATATTTAAATGTGAATATTTTAGATATTAAATGTGTTTTGCGATCCTTTTGGTGCCATTTTAAAGAAAACTCTCGACAGCCTTACAAATCCTGCTGTTGCAAAACCACCAATAGCTGGGAAAGGAACTTTAAAATCAATCCTGCAACATGATGGTTCTCTGGATGTGGAATTTAAGCACGGATTTGTTGATAAGGATACTGCTGATCACCTAAATTGTACTTACAGCTCTTTCCAAAATAATCAAGACATTAAAGCTGGAGAACGCAGTAGAGATCGAAACTGGGATCGTGACAGGGAAAGAGAAAGAGAACGTCAATTTAAAGACCGTAGTCGACATTCATCGGAGCAAATTTATGAACGAGATCGTGGATTGCGTGACAAGTACCCAACCTCGCTAAGGCATGATCGTAGCTTTTATCGTCAGCGGTCGCGAGATATAAGCCCGGAAGTTGTCCGTGATAGATTATTTATTGGAAAAGATAAAGCTAAAGAAGCAGATTTGCGCCCACGCCATTATAGGCGTTCTAGGGAGCGAGACACATTTCGTGAATGCAAAAGGGCTCGCGACAAAGTTCGAGACCCATCCAGAGAAAAAAGAGACCATCGATATAACTCTATGAAAGAGCGAGCATATCGCGAAAGAGATCGTGAAAGGTCCGAACTTGGTAAAAGAGATCTTGACGGTGTTAAGTATAATAAACGGCATGAATACACCGAAGCAAATGTTAGAAGCTCCTCCAATATAAATAGTCATCATTACTATTCAGGATTGCCTGATGAGAGCTACGGATATAATAACTACTCATACTCTTCAATTGAAAATATTCAAACATGGCCTGATCAAAGAAATTGGACTGCACCACAGCCTGATTTCCAGCCCCAACCTCCTCCCCCACCACCGCCAGAAGAAGAAGAAAATTGGGATGGTGAAGAACAAAATCATATTAAAAATGTTATTACACAACCTACCCAGCCCGTCAGCGAAAGGCCTCAAACGCCAAAAGCGACTACAACAAAGACAGTTGCAGGACCAGGGATAGAACCAGGGAACGTTGACTTAGATACACGCATAGCTTTAATATTTAAAGGAAAATCATTTGGTAATGCCCCTCCCTTTCTTCAAATGGATAGTAGTGACTCCGAGACGGATAAGGGCAAACCCGAGGTATCCTCTGAGAGTTATTCTGAGAACAAAATAAATTCAACCACCAAGAATATAAAACATCAAAAGCCAAACGGAGCAAGTGATATATCTAGTGACGACGAAATAATTGTTAAAAAGGAAGGGTCTAAACTTAGTAATTCAAGTAAAAAAGAAAAAAATGATGACAATATGTCCTTATCGAGTTTATCTTCTCATGAAGATCCCATGCAAAATATATTGACATTGGAAGATGGTGATTATAAAAAACCCATTTTACCAGCTTCTTTCATGTGTCCAAACTCTTCAGATCAGTATCCTTATTATTACCATGCGTCTGGCTACGGATACTTTCAGTCCGCTATCCGGCCAAACTCTGGTTTGACTAGCCGATATTTTTCAAATACAACCTATATGCAGCCTGATTACTTGACTGGCGTTGGTTCATATAGCTTTGATTCCTTTGCTGAGACATATGGCTATCATAGAACTACTCTTTCAGATCAAAACGATGAGATAAGACAAAAAGTAAAAAAGGTTGTTAACTATATTGTCGAAGAGTTGAAGCAGATTTTAAAAAAAGATGTAAATAAGCGCATGATTGAAATAACTGCGTTTAAAAATTTTGAGACATGGTGGGACGAGCATAAATTCAAAGCGAGGTCGAAACCACTTCCCGAAGTTGCAGAATCCACCTATAATAGAAACTTACATTTTCCTAAAGAAACACCTTGTAACGAAAAGCCTCCTGACATTAATCATCTTATCAATTCACAACTGGAAGTAGCAGATTTTCAAACGTTCTCGAGTATAGGATTAAGAGCAGCAATGCCCAAGTTGCCATCATTTAGGCGAATACGAAAACGTCCTAGTCCTATTCCTAACTTAAGAAATTTTTCGGAAAGAGATTTAAGTGATCAGGAGGAAATGGTTCAACGTTCGGACTCTGAAAAGGAAGACTCCAATATGGGATGCTCTGACATGGCACCTTCAACTTTGAAGGGTCAAATTGTGGTCATTGATAGTGATTCTAAATCGCAGACATCGGGACTTAATTCAAAAAGAAAGGGAAGTGCTTCAAGTTTCTTTTCTTATTCGGCTTCATCCTCATCCACTGAAGCTGAATATGAGGGCAACGAATTCCTTGAAAAGGAAAGGAGCAGTGCAGACGATAGTCTTGAAGAACATAATCGAAGAAGAATAAATCAACGGAAAAAACTGATAAAGAATAGAAGCCGTGGAGGTGTGCGAGTTAATACAGATAACAGCATAACAAATGAATATTCTAACTGTGATGAATATAAAAAAGCAAACATAGCTAAACGAGGCCGCACAAAAAAAAATAATATATATTCTGATACCGACGAAGAAAACGAAAATGTTAAATTAGATACTCTGTTGCCTTCGTTTCAAGAAAAGATATTTTCATCAATTCCGCCAGATCTTGAAGATATAAGTAAAGATAGTTGCTTCGGATTGGAAGAAAGCGAGATTGACCAAAAGTTTGGATCCGAGATGCAAAGTACACCAAAAATCAATGAAGAATGTCGTCGATCCTTAACACCTGTCCCGCCACCAGATTACGACGAAGAAGCAATTCAAAAGACAGATAATAAACAAAAGTCCATTTTCGAATATGATAGAATTTACAGTGACTCTGATGAAGAGCGAGAGTATCAGGAGAAGAGAAGAAGAAATACGGAATACATGGCCCAAATCGAAAGGGAATTTTTAGAGGAGCAAGAAAGAAAGATTGAAGTCGCTTTGGATGAAAGCGGGCCGCTCTTTGATCCCATATTGGCAAGCAGAAAGTTTACAAATCTCAAGATTGAAGAAATTCAATGCCATCCCATCTCTCAAACGAGTCCTGGAATCCCAATTTCAAACGAACTTGTGGAAAATGTAAACCCTCTCAAAAACTTAAATAGTAAAAACGATGTTTATACCAAAACAGTACTGACAAAAGAGGCCCCCAAAGTTTCAGTTGTTGAAAATAAAATATGTCCAATTTTAAAGGAAGAAAGCAAAGGAACGCAGTCACCTGCCTCTTCAGACGGAGGATCCAGCCAAGCGTCGCAAGCTAGTCAGGTTGCCTTAGAGCATTGCTATTCGTTGCCACCCCAGGCACAGTCAGTTTCTTTTGGGGACAGTCATTCTAGTGCTTTGCATGATAGTAAAACAAATTTGGCACGTGAGCAGAAAAACATTCCTGGTGATGACCAAATGATGAGGTCAGGTCCAGGCAGACCCCGAAAAGATTCTAGTCGTACACAGAGAAAAAAGAAAGATTTAATTCCCCGCACAGCAAATGTAAAGAATAAAGTTGCTCCAATTACAAATTCATTGGCCGAGTTTGCACGCCAAACGTCCTCTTTTGTTCCATATGAGATGTATAAAGCTCGTGATCAAAATGAGGAAATGGTTATTTTATACACTTTTCTTACGAAGGGAATAGATGCAGAAGATATAAACTTTATTAAAAAGAGTTATGTAGACCATTTGCAAAAGGAGCCATATGCGTAAGTATTTTTAAATAAATATTTTTATTGTTTTTAAAACCTATGTTTTTTCTAGTATGTTCTTAAATAACACCCATTGGGTAGATCACTGTACAACTGATCGATCATTTTGGCCACCGCCACCAAAGAAACGTAGAAAAGATGATGAGCTGATGCGTCACAAGACCGGATGTGCTCGAACTGAAGGATTTTACAAGTTGGATTTGCGAGAGAAGGCTAAACACAAGTATCACCATGCTAAAGCTAATATCGAGGATTCCAATAATGATGACCGTAGCGACGAACCCACAGCACTTACAAACCACCATCATAATAAATTAATATCCAAAATGCAAGGAATTTCCCGGGAAGCGCGATCAAACCAACGTCGACTTTTGACAGCTTTCGGTTCCATGGGTGAGTCGGAGCTTTTGAAATTTAATCAGCTCAAATTTCGGAAGAAACAGCTTAAGTTTGCAAAATCGGCGATACACGACTGGGGACTATTTGCAATGGAGCCTATAGCCGCAGACGAAATGGTTATTGAATATGTGGGCCAAATGATTCGTCCAGTCGTTGCTGATTTAAGAGAAACAAAGTATGAAGCGATTGGAATAGGTAGTTCCTATCTTTTTCGAATCGACATGGAAACAATAATCGATGCTACTAAATGTGGGAACTTAGCTCGATTCATAAATCACAGTTGCAATGTAAGTATACCTGATTTTATTATTTAAAAGATTGTTGATAAATTTTTTTGACTTACAGCCGAATTGCTATGCTAAAGTCATTACTATAGAGTCTGAAAAAAGATCGTTATATATTCAAAGCAACCAATTGGCGTTAATGAAGAAATAACGTACGATTATAAGTTTCCTTTGGAGGAAGAAAAAATACCTTGCTTATGCGGCGCCCAAGGATGCCGGGGCACCCTTAACTAATCCTAAATTATACAAGAATTTAAAACTGTAAATTAGATATTTTGAGCCAAGTAAATTTACATTTTATGTTAAAGATAAAGTTATAACCCTCTGTAAATATAGTTATTAGTAATATTTCCTTTTCAGCTATACAGCCAATTCAGAAAGTTATAAAAACAAATAAAAACCATTTGCAACTAGATATATGTATATGAGCTATTTTAGTTGTTGGTATATTGAAAAAAAGAGGTTTTTTAATTTAGAGAAATTGATGGTATTCTGTAAATAGTGAAATTAATAAAAAAAAAAAAAAAAAAGAAAACTATAAGCAAAAGCGAGAAAAAGACAGTATAATTTTTTTTTTAATTTTGCTGTTATTTCAAAAAAGGCTTGACTGTTGTTTGCATATCCAACTGGGCTTGGGCGATGTTTTCTAAAGCAGACTGAATTTTTTCCAGCAAGAGTTCGCCCTTTTTAACCACTTCCTCAAGGTTATGTGCAGTTTGTTGATTTTCGAACTCAAGTCTCTTAAGGCTAGAATTTTGAAGTTCTATGGAACTGTCTTCATTTGGTAATGACTCAATCAATGTGTCAATATCCTTTGCACACCTTGCAATTAGTTGAGCAAACAGCTGAGCATAGTCCTCTTGAGGCTGACAAGGATTTGGCGTTTGGGAACCTGTTCGTTCGAAATTCACAAATTTACTTGGATAAGAGGTTTGTTGTATGACACCGATAGCATTGCAAAAGTGCTCCGCTTGCTGAAAATAAACCAACAAACCAAAACAATGTCTTCAATTCATAATTAACATTATATTTTGTTTGTTTACCTGGTTAACGGTGTCTTGCAACTGGGTAAGTCTGTCCGCCATTTTAAATATATGTGAATAATAACACCTAAAACGATAACATAATAAAATGAACCAAAAATAAAGTTCTTTGAGTATATTTCCGTATAAAAAACTACTGGTGTATTGTCATGTATTAATTTAAGAGCTGCCCACAATACAAACATATCGATACCTTCATTGCAACGAACTTTATAATTCATAAGATGGGTTTGGCCAAGTGCATTATACTTGGTTTACACATACATACGTTGCAGATGACTTCACTCATAATAATTATAATAGCTCATACGCACTGCATGAGACTTTACTGTCGAAAACGATAACTCTAAGACCGCAGAAGTCGGATTTGACGTTAAAAAAGGCACCCAGATATGCCGGTGGAGAGTACCCTTGACTAATACTAAATTATACAATAAATAATTTAGAACTGAAATTTAAGAAACATTGTGATGTTTCGCTTGGAAGCAATTAACAATTTAACAATTAATTTATCTATTCACACTCTTGCGACAGACGTGTTTTTATATCGCTCCGCCCTGTAATTAAAAATACATCGCAAATAGCCGAATTCCACTTCTCGAAAAGACGGTGAGGTCGCGAATGGGTACATGTACTCGTGTTGCCTATGGAATTATTTCAAGTAGTGTTAAAATTACTAAAATAAACAATAATACAGCTGATCATAAACAAAGCCCCGGACCCCTACAATATTACCAACGATCGGTAAAGTTGTGCTTTAGCGGCTTTTGCTAAAAACGGGCTAGGAATGTTTTTTTTTTTTTTAAGGAATACCTTGGGGCCTAAACATTAATAAAAAAAATGGCGGAAAGCGTAAATTTTAATTATTTATGTGTTAAAACAGCAATTATCACTGCCGCGAGACAACCCGTTTTAGAACATTGCCATGTTTTTCAAGCGAAAAACTTTACCGCGAAAAATGTATTGTGAATGAAGAGTGCTGCAATTGAGTGAAAATTTAAAAACAAAAGAAATTAAACAATTTCACCATGTCAGACACTGCCAATATTAGTACTGAACGCTGTAAAGGTTGCGAAATGACTCAGAGTGATTTTATAGTACTGAGTGAATACCCAGGAAAGCTATGGCCAGTTGCTTTTTTTGCTATTTTTACAAATAAATAATTAGAAATCAAGCTTTCCGCCACTTTTTTATTAATGTTTAGGCCCCAAGGTATCCTTTAAAAAAAAAAAAATAAAATTCCTAGACCATTTTTAGCAAAAGCCGCTAAAGCACAACTTTACCCAACGATCTGCTGATAACAACAACGACCAGCACAATGCCATCGTTTAAGACGGTGACATCGACACTAATGGCGACAACAACCACATCAACTGCAGTTTCTATTTCGTCAGCCCTTACTGACATGCTAGCCAATGCCCAACCCAAAAATACTAAAAATGTTAACGAATCGTTAATTCAAACAGGAACCGATCGGTTCGTGCAAATTAAAAGAAAATTAATCCCACAAGCAGCTGAAAAAACAAATGCATCAAAAGTCACGAAGAAAGTTGAAGCCACTGTACCAAACAATGCGCTAACAAGAAATCGATTTTCTATTCTAAGTGACCCAAAAGAAGACAATACCGCCCAAAAACCTCAGACCAAGCAACTAAGGCCACCACCAATTTTTGTACGTCAGCAAATTGTTCTGAATTGGTCAAAAAAATAACGGATCAAATAGGAGCAAACAATTTCTATGTTAAATCCTTAAAAAGGGGTAACATAAATGAAACAAAAATTCAAGTGGACAACGAACAAGACTATCGATCTGTTGCCAAACACCTTGACAACGGAAAAATAAGTTACTACACCTACCAATTTAAAAGTGGCAAAGGACTACACGTAGTAATAAAAGGTATCGAAGCAACAGTCCCTATACCTATATGAGATCATAGCTGGACTTAAAGAAAAAGGCTTTGATGTCAAACAGGCTATGAATATATTAAATAAAAACAAAGTTCCGCAGCCAATGTTCAAGGTAGAGTTGGAGCCGGAAACTATGAAATTAAAAAACAATGAAGTCCACCGTTGATGAGCCCCACAAACGGAATGGGCCCGTGCAATGTATGAATTGTCAGGAATATGGTCATACGAAGACGTACTGCACTCTACGTGCGGTCTGCGTTGCCTGCGGAAATGTACACTCAACGGAGGCCTGCCCAATAAAAAAGGATAACCATTCTGCCAAAAAATGTAGTAATTTTGGGGGAAACCACACTGCAAATTACAGAGGTCGTCCTGTCTATTAAGAGTTGAAAAGTCGACTAGGCCAACACATAACTGCTCGAAATCCTGTAACCCGAAACAGTTCTCCATTTATATCAACGACCACGATCCCAGGAGTCTCTTTTGCACAGGCTTTAAGTAACAACAACGGAGCGAACGCCACAGTATCTAAGGTTACAGTCCAGCAAACCACTGCTGATACAGTGCGGCAACAAATATTGAACCAGACTCCAGAAACCACTGGCCAACATGCGAATGCAAATACACAATTGCCTAATGGCGTAGAAGCAATGCTAGTAACGATAACGGCATTTCTCTGCACAAATACGAGTATACAGTATGACATTGACGCCATGCTTATATCAGAGACTCACCTAACAAACAAAAACTATTCTCACCCTAATGGCTATACATTTTATAAAACAAACCATCCTGATGGCAAGGCTCATGGCGGCACTGGCATACTGATCAAGAAACGCATCAGGCATTATGAGTTGCCATCATTCGCAACAACCCTTTTACAAGCTACATCAATACACATCGATACCCAAAGAGGTTTCTTAAACCTATCCGCTTTTTACTGCTCACTCCGCTGTTTCTTTTCCGAAGATGAATTTGTACAGCTCTTGACCTATTAGGTGACCGTTTTATAGCGGCTGGTGATTACAATGCGAAACACAACCATTGGGGTCTCGACTCACCAACTCCAAAGGAAGACAGCTGTCGCTATAACGCTATAATAACACCAAGAAACAAGCTAGACCTTATCACTCCAGCTAAGCCTACATGTTGGCCAATAGATCCTAACAAGCCTGATCTGATGGATTTAACAGATCTTTCATCGGATCACTCGCCCATTTTACTTCTTCTCTACGACCATCCATAGCTTTCAAAACAAACTCATCTTCTAACTTCCAGTAAAACAGATTGGTATGATAAAATGGGGCTATTATCCACAACAATGGAAAAAGTCTCTCATCACTATGATCCATAAAGCCGAAAAAGACAATTCCCAGCCTTCACCATATAGGTCAATTACTCTTCGGCCGTGCCCATCAAAGATATGTGAAAAAGCTGCTCCTGAATCTTATACAGCAGTCATTCCCGAAGTGGGCGATAACGTCCCCTTGTGGAGGCTGCAGGTCTCAAGGGGGGCGGTAAGAGACCCAGAAAGAAATTGGAACCTGATATCAACAAACTTATTAAACAGCATCAGATTCATCCTTCACATTAGTTTTTATATAAGGATTGATTTAATTTAGTTATATTTTTAATAAAAGATACTCTATATTATACTCTATTACTATAAAGTTGCGTTACGATAAACATTCTTATGGGCAGGAGGAGCCCGTAAGAGTTAACTTGAGACCTATGCGCCGTTGTATGTTACCAACTGCTCTCAGATTTCAAGTTGCGGGTTATAGTAAAAGTTTCGTTTAGAATTCTCCGTTAATATACATATATACATAGGTCACAATAATTAATTAATTTAATTTGAATTTATTAGGTCATGCCGCAGCCTAACTCGAGTGACTAAATTCAAATCGTAAAAAATTTAAATTGTCGATGTTTGCTTAGTTTTGCTATTTGCCCTGCGTGGCAACTCTTGTAATAATTATAATTGCTAACTTATTTTGTACTCTTTTGCTTATCGCTGCCTGACCCTTTGTTTACGGCAAGCAGCTTTATAGTTCGAATGGATACTTGCTCGCTGAAGGCACAATCGCAGATCGCCTGCCTATTTTTTCGTTTGTTTAAAGGCACAGACAATTCGGTCTGCCTGCCCAACACATTCTCATTAACTTTGTACATTAAGGCCTTGGTACCATTAAAATAAATAAGTGCATATTTAGTTGGAAATTAGTGCGGGTTTATTTTACTTGGGCACCACCAAAGGTTAGTGTTAGTAAAAAAGCTCACTGACCCAACAGAAGCTATAGTGGTTTTTAAATAGGTGAAAAAAGGGGGGCACTAAAAAAATATATTTATTCTCAAAGTGGACAGTAGACAAAATAATTTTGGGAACCACTGGTATAAAGGAACACCTGCAGTCTCATAATGCCATCCCAAGCCATCAATTTGGTTTCCGCGAGAAACACGGAACCATTGAACAAGTAAACCGAATAACCTCCGAGATACGAAATACATTTTTTTTTTAATTAACCCCTTTATGCATTACAATATATTCAATTGAATAATAAGTCATTTTTCTTGAAGACACCATGTGGGTTTAGCTTATAACCAACACCAACAAATTATTGGTGCGCTAGTGCTGTGGGAGTTCTCCCTTTTAGTCTTCTTGGTTGTGCTTCTCTTCTCGGAATATCTCTTTGGCTTTGATTCTGGTGCGAAAGTATTTTTTGAATGTGGATTATGCAACTCTGCTTAATTATCTCTGGGATCGTCTGTGTGCTTAGCTCTCTGTGGATGTGGTCATTTGATGTGTATCTGTCTGAGTTAGATATTAATCTTAATATTTTCAACTGTGCTCTTTGTATTATGATGAGGTTGTTCAGTCCAGCAATGTTCAGATTGGTCTTATTATTGTTTTATAGATTAGTAGATTGTTGGATACGTTTAAGTTTGATTGTCTTCCCAGAAGCCAATGGAGTTGCCGAAATTTGCTTTTTACTTCGTTTCGTTTTTTATTATATGTCTTCTCCGAGTGAGTTTTGAGTCAATAGTGAGTCCAAGGTATTTTGCACTTGTACTTAGTTTCAGGATTTAGTCATCTATTTTTATTCATGGGCCATTATCACTGTATCGTCAGCAAAGGTTGCAATCATGGAACCAAGGGTCAGTGGGTTTGGGATGTCTGCTGTGTATATAAGGTATAATATTGGTCCTAGTACGCTGCCTTGGGGTACAACCGCTGCCACTGGCATAAGATCTGAACATTCATCGTCGCATTTGATATAGAAATATCTGTTGGTCAAGTAACTTTTTAATATAGTGAATTGGTTAAGTGGTAGGATGTTGTGAAGCTTATGGAGTAGTTCATTCATTAGGTGGCACTACAACCCGATTCGGGTTTTGGCCGACCTCAGCGTCTCCCCCCAGGCGCCTCTGCTCCTAGCGCGCCTCCTCCAGTCGGAAATACCCAGTGCAGTCAGGTTCTCCTCCACTTGGTCCTTCCATCGGAGCTTTGGTCGTCCCCTTCGTCGTCGCCCGTAGTCGACCCTCGCTTCAAACACCTTCTGAGCTGGAGATTCTTTATCCATACGCACAACGTGGCCGAGCCAACGCAGACGTTGTATCGTGATGCGCCGGACCACGTCCACGTCGTCGTACAACTCGTACAGCTCGTGGTTCATCCGAATGCGAAAGTCGTCCCCAATCCGAACGGGACCAATAATCTTGCGAAGAATTTTTCTCTCGAACACTCCAAGCGCTGCTGCATCCGTCAGTGATATTACCCATGCTTCTGTGCCATATAAAAGCACGGGTAGGATGAGTGTCTTGTAGAGTGTTAGTTTTGTTCGGCGAGAGAGGTCTCTATTGCACATTTGCTTACTCAGACCAAAGTAGCACCTATTGGCAAGTGTGATTCTTCGCTTGATCTCCAGGCTGACGTCATTTTCGGCGTTAATGGCAGTGCCAAGGTACGTGAACTCCTTGACCACTTCGAAGGTATAGCTGTCCGCTACCACATGGGAGTCTAGGCGCCGCGCCTCCCTGCTTGTAGACAGCATATACTTCGTCTTGCCCTCGTTTACCACCAAACCCACTTTTTCGGACTCTTTTTCGATAGCCGCAAATGCAGCAGTGACATCACGCTTGCTGCGGCCAATGATGTCAATATCATCGGCATACGCAAGGAGCTGGACACTTTTATAAAAAATAGTGCCAGATCGATGTACACCGGCTTTCCGCAGAAGCCCTTCCACCACGAAATTGTATTAAAAGGTTTGGAGAGTTTCGTTCCTACCTTGACAGAGCTGATGGTGCCGCTCAATGTCATTCTGCAAAGAGTATTAGCTTTGCAGGAACACCGCACTCAGACATGGTGGCATATAGGTAGGCGTTCCCTCGTCGGGCTATCAGCTTTATAATCGACAAAGAGATGGTGTGTGTCGATTTTATTCTCGTGGGTTTTTTTTTTCAAAATTTGGCGTAATGTGAAAATCTGGTCTATGGTGGACTTACCAGGTCTGAAGCCGCACTGATAAGGTACAATCAGTGTGCTGTTATACGGCTTCAGCCGATCACATATTACGCTCGATAGGAGCTTGTATGAGATGGTAATCAGGCTGATTCCCCGGTAGTTGGCCCATATCGTCGGGTCACCTTTCTTCAGTACAGGACAAAGGACGCTGGGGTTCCAATCGTTGGGCATGCTTTCTTCTAGCCATATTTTGCACAAGAGCTGATGCATGCTCTTCGCCGCCGGCCTTAAACAACTCTGCAGGCAGTCCATCAGCACCGGCTGTTTTGTTGTTTTTGAGCCGCGTTATAGCAACTCGGACCTCGTCATGGCTAGGTAGTGGGATATCCACATTGTCGTCGATTGGTGGTATCGTCATCGCCTGCTTGAAGCTTGGAGAAATGATCCCTCCATAACCTCAGCGTGCACTGCGTATCCGTAACCAGATTTCCATTTTCATCCCGACAGTTAGATGCTCCGGTCTTGAAACCTTGTGTCAGACGATTGACTTGTTCATTCCTGTCTTGTAACACCTCAAGTTCCTCGCACTCTCGCTTTTCTTGCTCTCGTTTTTTCCGTCTGAAAAGACGCCTCTCTTCCTTCCTTTTCTCCCTGTAATGTTCACACGTAGCTCATGTTGCGCCAGTTGCAGCTGCGACGCATAACATTGGTTCCGTGTGGGTGGGCTCGTGAACCCAATGGTTGTTTCAGCAGCAGCTCGCATGGAGTGGGATATGTGCGCCCAGAGTTCGCCGGCGTCAACAGGGAGAGGGATAGGTTGGTGGAGCAGTTCCGAGAGGTGAGTGGAGTAGGCCTTTGCTGTCCGTCGTGATCGCAGCCTAGTGACGTCAAGCTTTCGTTGCGTGATGGGGCGTATGTTTTTCGCTCGGCATAGCCGCATGTGTATCTTGGCTGCGACAAGATAGTGGTCCGAGTCAGACTTCACGAAACGTACGCACGTCCATCACGCTTGAGGCATGGCTTCCGTCTATCACAACGTGATCAATCTGGTTGCGCGTCTTTTGATCAGGGGACAGCCATGTGGCCTTGTGGATGTCGAAGTGCCGAAATCTGGTGCTACTCACTACCATGTTTCGCGCTGCGGCGAAGTCAATCAGCCTGAGACCGTTGTTCGAGGTGGTCTCATGGAGGCTGAATCGACCGACGGTGGGGTCAAAGATGCGTTCGCGCCCGACCCTTGCGTTGAAGTCCCCGAGGATAATCTTCACGTCGTGGTCTGGGCAGCGGTCGTCTGCGTCCTTTTTTTTTTCGAGGCGGGTTCCTAACCCTGCGCTCAACCGTTTAACGTCCGGGTGACTCGCTGCACACATTAGCTCACTATCTTGCGGATGCTAAGATAGCTACCCAGGAGGTGCCACGAGGAGTTGCAATCATTCGAAAACAGAGATCGCACTGACGGCCACCAAGTTGACCGCGATCAAAAAACTTTACTCTGTACGAATGAATGCAATCCATCCCTTATGGAGTAGTCCTGTATGCCATACTTTGTCAAACGCCTTTGCAATGTCCATGTATACCGCTACGCAAACTTTCTTGTTGTCAAAGTCTTCCGATATTTTGTTGATAACTCTGTGTACTTGCTGCACAGTCGAGTGTTTTTTTTCGAAACCCAAACTGATGGGGTTTTTGTTCTATTAAGATAGGGTTGATTCTGTCAAGTAAAATTTTTTCAAAAATTTTTGATAGGGTTGGTAACAGGCTGATTAGTCTATATAAGCTAACAAGAGCTGAAGTTTTATGAGGTTTTGGGATTTCTGTAATCTGGGCAATTTTCATCGTCGAAGGGAAGAACTCCAGTCTTATAACTGCGTTAAAAATGTCTTTTATAAACCTAATCGTATTGTCTGGCAGCTCTTTTAGTGTTTTACCACTGATTTGATCATAGCCCGATGTCCTTTTGTCTTTGACTTTTAATATTTGTTTCCTTGTTTCATGTATCGTCGTTTTTCTGATTGCACAGTTGGGTTTGGGTAAATGTGATGGAAGCTCAATTATTTGGTTGTCCATACTGTTCGTAAAAATTTCCTCAAAGTGTTCGGCCAGTGTGTCAGCTTTTTCTATGTTTGTTCTTGTCCATGAGTTTTTCTTTGTCTTTATTGGGTGTTTATGTATAGTTGTTTTTGTCATTTTTTTAGTCGCTTTCCATAGGGAGTAGTTTGTAGATGTCGTTGTTCCTGCCATATTTTCCTTAGTTGGCGTTTATGTTTGATTTTGTCTTTTATGTTTGATGGAGTCCTTTTGGTTATTACCGGAGTCGATTGCCATAGAGCTTTAATTATGTTGTCGTTTAAGTGCATTATAGCAGAGTCTAGTTCTTCGTTTGCTTTTAGGGAGGCCATGGCATCCATGTTGTCAAGTAATATCTCCCTGAATAGGTTCCAGTTCGTTTTGTGGTTGTGGCTCGGAGTGTTGCTTGTCAGGTCTGGTGTGCTTTTTATGGTTACTAAGATTGGTGAGTGGTCTGATGATAGGTCCAGGCTTGACTTTATTATTATGTTTTGGTGTGACAAGTTTTTGGTAATGCAAAAGTCAATCAAGTCGGGAAGTTTTTTGTGTCAGTTGGCCAGAAGGTTGGCTCTCCTGTACTTATTGTACGGCTTTGATAGCTTCGTATAGTTATCTTCCCTTTGCATTTGTCAGACGCTATCCCCAGATGGCATGCTTGGCGTTATAGTCTCCTCCCGCCAGGTATTGATTCCCAAGCGATTTTTGGTAGTCTAGGTATTGCTCTTTCGTGTTAATAAATTTGGGTGGGCAGTAAACAGCCGAGATGTTTAGTTGTCCCGATTAGTCCGAGATTGATATTGTCGTTGCTTGTATGTTTGCAGTCTTATAGCATTCTACCTCTACACATTTTAAGTCATTTTTGATTATGATTGCTGTGCCTCCATGGGCTTTGTTGTCTGGGTGGGTTGTGTAGAATATATTATATTCAAGAATGCTGATGTATGTTTTGGCTGTGGCGTGGGTCTCTGAGATGAGCATAATGTCAATCTGGTTTTCTTGTAGGAAGTTCTTTATTTCTAGGATATGGCGCGATAGTCCATTTGCATTCCAGATTGCGATGATCAAATTATTGTTTGTCAAGTTTGGATACAAGTATAGGTAGTAACTATGATCATCATGCTCGACATCCGTGCAATCAGTTGTTTCATAAGTGTCTTCAGCTCTTGCATGTCCTTTTGTTGTTGGTTATTGTTTGCGTTTATTGGGATGAACGGCTCGTCGTTGTGTAGGAAAGTTTGGTGGGTTGATGTTGGAGGTTTGTTTTTTGTAGAGCTTCTGCGTATGATATTTTGGGATTGATCAAGTCAGGTGTAGTTTTTGTGGCAACTTCGGGTGGCGTTAGGACTTGTGGTATTTCTTTTTGCCGGAGACTAGGATATTTTTTGAGTTGTAGGGCTTTGTAGACCATACAGCCTTTATAGTTGGAGGTGTGGTTCTCGGTACAGAGAGCGCATTTTATTTGGCTCTTGTCAGAGGTGGTTACTTGTAGGTGGCAGTTGGCTGATTAGTGCTTACCAGCACATTTTACGCAAATGGGATCTCTCGTGCAGTAGTTTCTTGTATGTCCGTATTTTTGGCGGTTTGTACATTGCGGTTGTTGAAAGCCAGGCATCCATTAGCTAATAAGCTTTTTTATTAGCTGTGGAAATTAAAGAATTAACAAAAAATTTGAGTTCGATTTATGCGAGAGCAGCGATTTTATTTCGACGAAAATGAGTTATAAATGTTCCGAGAGATCGAAAGGAATTAATACAATTGAATTGCTGACCGAAAGTATAAAGCAACAAGCAACGAGAGAGAGCGAATAGAAAGATAAAGAGAGAGAGAGCGATGGTAATTATGCAGATAAGCTAAGAGCTAGCATTAAGAGAATCTACATATCTGCTGCGTCTGGATGACCCGACATACTCCCCCCGTTGGAAGCCTGGCTTTCAACAGCATCCTTAAGGGGTAGCAGACACAGCTTATTAACTGCTCGTTTTGTCACTCCAGATGTTGTCTTGAGTACGGCAACTCGAGCAACTCCATCTCGACCACACAGAAGCTCAACGACTCTCGCTAGGGGCCACTTCATCGGAGGCAAGTTCTCATCCTTAACCAGCACCACGTCACCGACAACTAGGCCAGGCTTCGGGGTACGCCATTTGGAGCGCTGCTGCAGTAGCGTCAGGTATTCTTCCTTCCATCGCGTCCAGAAGACCTGCTGCAAGTAGGCCACACGTTGCCAGCCTTCCAACCGATTGAAGTTAAGGTCGGTCACATCCGGCTCGATGAATGAGGATGGTGGGCCACCATTCAGAAAGTGGGCTGGCTTTAGCACATCCAGGTCAGCGGGATTTTCTGAAATTGAAACCAAAGGCCGGGAGTTAACTACTGCCGAGATATGGCACAGAAGAGTCCGCAGCTCGTCGAAGGCAAACACTGAAGGCCCAATAGCGCGGTAGAAATGGTGCTTCGCCGTCTTCACCGCAGCTTCCCAAAGACCACCAAAATGTGGCGATCTGGGAGGAATAAAACGCCAATCAATAAGCTCCGCTAGGCAAAAATCCAACGTCGCTTTCTGATGCTCGTCGCTGAGGAACAGACGTCTCAACTCAATCAGCTCATTGCGTGCACCCACAAAGTTCGTTGCATTGTCCGACCAAATCTGCCGCGGTTTTCTTCTGGTGCATATAAATCTCTTGAGGCCATGCAAAAAAGATACCGTTGAGAGATCCCTGATCAACTCCAAGTGAATGGCCTTTGTTGCGAAGCAGATAAAGACGCAAACGTAGCATTTTACTGGGGCCTTGTTTCGCACTTCCGGCTTGTAAAAGAATGGTCCACAAAAGTCAATGCCAGTGACTTCAAATGCATGAGAACCATCCAATCGATCCTTTGGGAGATCCGCCATTACATGCTCCACTAATCGAGGCTTAGTTCGAAAGCATCTGACGCATTTGTTCAAAACCTTGCTTACCGTCTTCCTCCCCCAATAGGCCAATACTGGGACCGAACTATGCAGAGTAAGGCTCGAGGTCCAGTGTGCAGATTGCGCTCATGAAAGTGAGTAACGATGGCGGCAGTGACAGGATGGCTCCGTGGCAATATGATTGGATGACGGGCATTGAAATCCAGCGACGAGTTCCTTAGTCGGCCATCCACTCTAAGAAGCCCAAACTGATCAATAAAAGGAGATAGAGATTCAAGCGAACTAGATTGGGCTACTACTCCTTTAGACTGCAAGGATTTAATGTCTTCCCATAAATGAGAACGCTGAACCAGACGAAGCAACAACTGAGTACCGCTTTGGATATCCGAAACCTTAAGATCCGGCTGCGAATGCGATTGATAAATTTAAAGACGTATCCGAAAATCCTTTGAAGCGAAGCGAAGGAATTTGCAAATTTGAATCAGGCTATGTGTTATGTATAATGTAAACTCGCTACACAAACATCCAAAACTTTTTGTAATCCTTCATTCTATAAGCACACACATGTATACACACACACGTTTCTCTCGCTACTCTCTAAATAAAGTCAGTCTGTACCAAGCACTCAACGAGATCACTTCGACCATATACAACATTATTGGCGACGAGGATTAAAGGAATCTCAGCCGCAAGAAAGCAACATTCTTGTGTAAATCGTATAATATCGTGTCGCGTAGTCTTTGATTTTCATCAAGATGCCGGCAGATGAGAACTTAATCGAGAAAATACTTGCTCAACAGCAACAATTTACAGCAACTATTATGGAACAACAACGAAACTGGATGCAAGCAATGCTAGAAAAAAACGCTTCTCCAGGTGCTAGTGATTCATGCCACGCGGGTGAATTATCTATGTGTCCTCCGTTCCACAAATTCGACAAAGACAATCAAAATTGGGAGTCATATCTGGAACAATTATCGCAGCACTTCAACGCATATTCGGTTAGTGCAGAACAAAAACAAAAAGCCTATTTCCTTTCATGGTGTGGTGTAAATATATTCGAACTATTAAAAAATCTGTTCGGGAGTAACAATTTGAATACATATTCTTACAAAGAGCTCACAGACAAGCTCACGGAGCATTTCACCACAAAACGTCATATTGTAGCAGCTCGCTACGAGTTTTTCAAGAGGGAGATGAAGCATTCACAAACACATAGAGAGTGGGTAGCCGATTTGCGCGGGATCGCTCGTGAATGCGAATTTGTCTGCAGCAGAAGTGGATGCTTATCAAATTATGTAGATGAGATGATAAGAGATCAGATCATAGTACATACTCCGTATGATGCAGTCCGGGCATCTGCTCTTCAAAAGTCAAAGCCAACTCTTGAAGATGTACTTTTAGTTGCAGAAACCTACGAGACAACAACAAAAACCGTTGCAGCGCTAAAAGAGAACATAAACAAACAGGATCCAATCAATGCGATCCACACGTACACAAAAAAGTTTGCAAAAAGTGGAAGTGATGCCAATTCGTTCAAAAGGGATTTAAAATCGTGCTCTGGTTGTGGACAATCTCACCAAAGAGAGAACTGGAAATTCAGAAACGCCGTATGTTACAAGTGTGGTAGAAAAGGTCATATAGCAGTCGTCTGTATGTCAAAGAATGTCCAGTCAAATGCCAAAGGGCCTGGTCAAGCAAATAACCGTGAAGTCAAGTCCAGCAAGAACGAAGCAAACGAAGTCGAAGCGATCGAAGCAGTATACAGTGTCACAGGTCAAGTAAAATGTCAACAAAACAGAAAAGTCATTGATCTCGAAATAATTAACCAAGTAATTTCATTTCAAATGGACTCCGGAGCAACAGCATCCGTGATCAACTCCAATACATACGCACTGCTGAAGAAGCCAAAATTGCACAAGTGTTCTCGAGTTTTACATGCGTTTGGACATACACCAATACCATTGCTAGGGGAGCTGCACACTGTCGCAAAGCGCGGGGAGAAAGAGAAAGAAGTGGTCTTAATTGTGGCAAATATAGAAACTTCGACCAATCTCTTCGGCATGGATCTATTTAACATTTTCGGATTCGATATCATGCAAGTATCGAACATTTATGAGGTGCATAATGACAAAATAAGTGACCTCTGCAACAAATACAACGAAGTGTTTGAACCAGCTATGGGTGTCATTAAAAACTTCAAAGCCACCGTATTTCTGAAATCGTCAGCAACGCCAAAGTTTTATAAAAGCCGCCAAATTCCGTTCGCTCAGATGGACAAATTTAAAGCTGAAGCAGACAGACTCACACAAGCTGGAATTTGGAAACCAGTCAAGTTCAGCAATTGGGCATCCCCAATTGTGCTCGCACCTAAGCCAGGTGGCGATATTCGTATTTGTGGCGATTTTAAACAGGCAGTCAACGCAAAAATCGACGTCGAACAGTATCCAATACCAACAAAAGAAGCTCTATTCCACATCATTCGTCATGGAAAGCAGTTCAGCAAGATAGACCTCAAGGACGCCTATCTTCAGATGGAATTAGATGAGGCTTCAAAAGAAATCATGGTGGTTAACACACCACTGGGCCTATTTCAGTATCAGCGCCTTCCTTACGGGATTCCAAGTGCACCAGCCATTTTTCAAAGATACCTTGAGCAACTTCTAAAGGGAATAGAAGGTTGTGGCAACTATTTAGATGATATCATCATCTCAGCACCTACAAGCGAGGAACATCTGAACCGAATCGACCAAGTTCTCAGCACTCTTCAAGCGAACGGCATCAGATGCAAAAGGCAAAAATGCTTTTTTTTCAAGGACGAAATTGAATATTTAGGGCGAAGAATTAGCGCAAACGGATTTCTTCCAGACAGCTCAGGCTTGGAGGCTGTAAAACTGTTGAGACCGCCTTCCAACTTACAACAATTGGAAGCATTCATGGGTAAAGTCAATTATTATTGTAATTTTATTCCGAACTATTCGCAGTTGGCTGCTCCATTGAACCAGCTTCGCAGGACAGATGTAGCCTTCTTTTTTGGTCCACAACAGCAACAAGCATTTACAGCTCTTAAGTCCCACATTATCAACGCAACGCAGCTAGCTCACTTTGACGAAAATTTACCGCTAGTGCTCGCTACAGATGCCTCATCCTTTGGCATCGGGGTAGTCCTTTCACATCTTCAGCCAGATGGAGGAGAGAGACCCATTGTTTTCGCATCTAAGACACTCGACAAGCATCAGGTTAAATACAGCCAAATCGAAAAGGAAGGACTTTCCATAATATTTGGAGTAAAACGTTTTCACCAATATCTTTACGGAAGAAAATTTATCCTGATCACAGACCACAAGCCGCTTGTTACCATTTTTAATCCAGGCAAGCATCTTCCGTTGATGACGTCAAACAGGCTACAGCGTTGGGCCATTATTCTCTTGGCCTACAAATTCGATATCCAGTATCGATCCACATCTGCTCATGGTAATGCGGATGCCCTTTCTCGCCTTCCAGTGGGTACAGATCCAGATTTCGATAAAGAAGAGGAAGCTTGCCATACTGTAGTCGAAGTGTCAACACCGATAAATTCAGAGCTCATTTGCAACCACATGGACAGAGACGAACTCCTCAAACAAGTCCTGCAGTACGTATCTGTAGGATGGCCAGAAAAACTTCAGCCAGGCAACGAAGCCCTATTGCCTTACTTTAACCGAAAGTTGGCTCTTACTCTCAACAAAAAATTGCTTTGCCTACACACAGACGCAAATCGTGTAGTAATTCCAGCCAGTCTACGTGCCCATATCCTAAAACTCTTACATGAAGGACATTGGGGCATTGTTCGAATGAAGCAGTTGGCAAGACAACATGTTTGGTGGCCTACCATTGACGAAGACATCAAAAGCCTGGCCCAGTCATGCAGCATCTGCAAGTGCAACAATCCTGCACCACCAAGAGAGTACCAAAGTTGGCCAGCAGCAACAACAGCATGGGAGCGAATTCATATCGACTTCGCCGGCCCAATCTTTGACGCTATGTGGCTCATATGTGTAGACGCCTTTTCACAGTTTCCATTTGTAATCCAAATGTCGTCTACAAAAACCGCCAACACGATCGCTGGATTGTCTTCGATTTTCGCCATCGAAGGATACCCGAAAACCATGGTTAGCGATAATGGTCCTCAGCTTACAGCTGACGCCTTCGAAGAATTCTACAAACTGCACGGTATAAAGCATATTACCACAGCACCATTCCACCCAGCATCCAACGGATTAGCAGAACGTTTTGTGCAGACGTTCAAATTTGCAGTCAAGAAGAACCTCCAAGACGGTATACCACTTAGGGTGGCTGTAACTAAATATCTTTCTTCTTACAGGTTCACTCCAAATGCCCAAGGTAAAACTCCTGCCGAGTTAATCCACGGTAGACCAGTCCGCACCGTGCTTAGTCAACTTTTCGAGAAGCCTGTCGAGGCTAAACAAACAAACACCAAGTACATCCCTAATCAAATGGTATACGCTCGAAACTATTCAAGGGGAGAAAAGTGGATTGAAGGCATAATCGACCGTCCAGTTGGAAAAATGCTTTTCATCATTCGCACCTCAAATGGCTATATCAAGCGCCATTTCAACCAGCTGAAACCGAAGTTGTCAGCAAACAACTCCATCGAGAAACCTCCAGAGTTTTGGTGGATTCCGGAACTGCCAAAGCCATCCTTAAACCAAGAAATACAGCGACAAGAACAACCGCCAACTCCGCCAGTTGTTCAGCGACCTGATCCTGCTCCTGTGTCTGGCCCTCCTGAACGCGCAGCAGCCCCTACCCAGCAGCCGAGACAAATACAATCTACACAACGTAGTTCCGGCATACCAGTACGCCAAAGCAGCCGTGTTCGCCAGGAAGTCGATCGTTTTAAGCCAAAGGACTTCAGACGATCTAAAAACATTAATAATTCCTAATTAAAGGAAGAGATGTGTTATGTATAATGTAAACTCGCTACACAAACATCCAAAACTTTTTGTAATCCTTCATTCTATAAGCACACACATGTATACACACACACGTGTCTCTCGCTACTCTCTAAATAAAGTCAGTCTGTACCAAGCACTCAACGAGATCACTTCGACCATAAACAACACTATGATGTCTACGTATGGCGATTTAATTAGCAGGACCTTTCGACGAAGCTCAAGTGTTGACTTCTCAGCAAGGATTGGGGGAGGCCAGTCAATCTTGGGTCTGCAAAGAAATGTCGGCCCGTTATACCATATAGGGGACTCGCTCAGCTCAGTGGGAAGGACACCTCGGGCGAGAATGTCAGCCGGTTCGCTCTTGGATGGCAGCAACTCGGTTTGCCACAAACATGTTGAATCTGGAGAGCTCGTCTCGGATCCAGGACAGCGCAACCGCAGAGTCACTCCAACAATAATACTGTCCCTTAAACAAGACAGAAAAAGAGAACAATAGCTGATCAGAAGCAGGATCCCAGGCGTCATCAAACTTCAAATATGACTCCTTTTCTTCGTCAGATACTCCACACAAAGCCGCTGGCACGTTTGAGCACCACTTTCTAAGTTTAAAGCCTCCTCTGGACAGAATTTTAGAGGTCTGATCTACAATGATGATAGCCTCGTCCACGGTCTGGACTCCAGATATCAGATCATCTACGTAAAAGTCGCGCTGAATGACCTCAGCTCCAAGCGGAAACGAAGAATGCTCGTCTCTTGACAGCTGATGCATAGCCCGCACAGCCAGAAATGATGCAGGCTTCGTGCCATAAGTGACGGTGTCCAGCTTGAATACTTGCAGCTTGTCCTGTGGGGAAGTCCTCCATAAAATGCATGGCAAATAGCTGTCCTCTGGATGTACCTTGACACAACGGTACATCTTACAAATGTCTCCAGTGATGGCTACCGGGTATGAGCGAAATCGAATTAAAATCTGGAACAGGGTATGTTGAATTACGGGGCCTGCCATGAGCAAATCATTGAGAGAGTAGCCTGATGAAGTAGCGGCAGATCCGTCAAAAACTACGCGAAGTTTTGTAGTGGAACTATCCTCCTTTGTGACGCAATGATGAGGCAAAAAGAAGCGACAAGAAGCGAGGTCTGCGCCAGCAACTGTTGACATGTGCCCCAAGTCAAAGTATTCCTTTATAAAAGCCGCATATTGGGCCTTCAAGGCTGGCCGACGATCTAGCTTCCTCTCTAGGGATAGGAATCTACGATAAGCTTGCTGGTAGGACTCACCCAATAATTCCAGGTTGAGCTTGGCAGGCAAACGAACAGAATAGTCTCCAGCAGGGGAACGAATGAAATGCTTTTTAAAGTGCGCCTCACAGTCCAGTTCTTCCTTAGTAGCATGCGCAATTGGCTCCACGCAGCTTTCCACCTCCCAAAATCGACGAAGAAGATCATCAAGTCGATCTAAGCTATTATCCCTACTAACGATAGGTAAAGGAATGGTCGAGATTAACGATGAGCCATTGGAGACGCCATATCCTCCGGAAACAACCCATCCCAGGCGAGTTTTTTGTATAAGTGGTAATCCAGGTGGGAGCTTAATTTGCCCAACGCACAACAGCTCGTAAAACAAACTGGCTCCAATCAAGAGATCCACACGCTAAGGAACATAAAATGTAGGATCAGCTAATTGTATGTTTTGCGGTATTTTCCAGCTGCCGATGTCCACATTGAAACTAGGCTGTCGCTCAGTTATATTGGGAGCAATAACTGCGGTTATGTTCACCGTGTATTCAGAGGTTCGGGACTGCATCGTAATATTGACTGAGTGACCATTGGTAACAAAGCTGGAATCACCTATTCCAGTCACAGAAGCCGAAGTCTTTATCTTCTTTATTTGAAGCTGATCTGATGTTATTAGATGCAGCTGAGAGCCGGAGTCAAGAAGGACTCGACATGGAACGAAAACTCCAGACCGATTTTTTTATGAGAACAGTGGCAGTGGCTAGGAGCACATTGTCAGTACTGAAATCCTGAGCAATAAGAGCAGTGGATGTGGAAGGCACGGCAGATGGTTCTACGACAGCATTGAGTGAGACAGCGGCAAGAGCTTCTGGAAGCTGTGATCCTGCCTGTGGAGAAGCTGAGGCTAAATTTCCCAAGTGAAGGAGGGTGTGGTGTTTAGCTCCGCATGTACGACAATTGCTGGAATTGCACTGCCTTAATTGATGCCCTATCTTAAGGCAGTTTATGCAAAGAGAGCCTCTTTACATCTTGAAGCCGATTTGCAGGGGGCAGGGCAATAAAAATCTTGGCAGTAATGAATGGAGTGACCATTCATTCGTCGGAATTAGATTGATGAATACTGGATCCTCTAAACGCTCCTCCCATTTGGCCTAGCTTGCAGGATCTAGCTTTTGAAGCAGTATTTGAACGATGATGCATCCTGCGATTTGTTCCGTCGTGCCCAATCCCTTTAGAGCACGAATATGAGCGTTAAACTTATCGGACAGCTCACGAAGCATCGAGACGGAACCACTCTGCACTGTCTTAAGCCCCAGGATCTCAGTAATATGTGCCTGAAAAACTAAACGACGATTATCAAATCTTTTTTGCAATAAGTCCAATGCCACAGAATAATTGCCATCCGAAATTTCCAGCGAGCGGATGGTTTCCAACGCAGAATCCCTCAGGCATGAACGTAGATGCTGCAGCTTTTCTATGTTGGTCAGGTCAGGATGACTGTCTATGATGGATGTAAACATGGAATAAAAATCTGTCCAATTCGCATAACCTCCAGCGAATTTCGGAAATTCAAGAGCGGGAAATGGAATCGCTCGGCGAGTTTGTCGCTGCTGATGGCCGGAAAGACCTGGCGTATTACCATCAGCAAAGGTTGAATGCTGAAGTAATTGCGAGGAGCGTTTCGTGATCTCCGATCGAACCGTAGACTTCAGAATAACGACGGCATCATCAAATTTCTCCTCCAACTCATTTCCAATTTCCTCAAAATCCAATTCTTCGAGCTCGTTGAGAACTCTTTTAAATGCCGTTTGAAGTTCCTCGATAAGTTCCAACCTCACATGAAGGCCAGAATCGTCAAAAGAACTCAAAGCCGAACTTGAAAGAGATTCCATTTACCGCTCCACTCTATTAAACATTGAAGTTGCCTTGCGCTTCAGAAATGTCACCCTGTTTGAATTGCCATTGTCGGTGACGCTTAGTTCTAGAGAACTTTCTAGAGACATATTAAGCAGCAACAACAACAACAATAAATGCAGCAGTTTCGTCGGTTAAATTCGGCTTCAGCGGGAAGATGAACGCAAAAGGGGAATAGCGAAAAATGATCCGCTACTGGTCTATATATCGCCTTATGTACAAGTTTGTGTAATATTATTTGCACAAATCAACTTATACGAATTTGTTTTGTTTATGGCCGGCCAACGCACAACGAAGCTGCAGCACCGATAAAAAGAGATATGCAGCTGGTGAAATAAATTAATTCTTGTGACTTGCACTGGGTATTTTTATGCACAAATCACGTCGGGGTCACCAATGTTTAGCTAATAAGCTTTTTTTATTAGCTGTGGAAATTAAAGAATTAACAAAAATTTTGAGTTCGATTTATGGGAGAGCAGCGATTTTATTTCGACGAAAATGAGTTATAAACGTTCCGAGAGATCGAAAGGAATTAATACAATTGAATTGAATCAAGACGCGGATCAGCCGATTGCTGACCGAAAGTATAAAGCAACAAGCAACGAGAGAGAGCGAATAGAAAGATAAAGAGAGAGAGAGCGATGGTAATTATGCAGATAAGCTAAGAGCTAGCATTAAGAGAATCTACATATCTGCTGCGTCTGGATGACCCGTCATACTCCCCCCGTTGGAAGCCTGGCTTTCAACAGCATCCTTAAGGGGCAGCAGACACAGCTTATTAACTGCTCGTTTTGTCACTCCAGATGTTGTCTTGAGTACGGCAACTCGAGCAACTCCATCTCGACCACACAGAAGCTCAACGACTAGCTAGGGGCCACTTCATCGGAGGCAAGTTCTCATCCTTAACCAGCACCACGTCACCGACAACTAGGCCAGGCTTCGGGGTACGCCATTTGGAGCGCTGCTGCAGTAGCGTCAGGTATTCTTCCTTCCATCGCGTCCAGAAGACCTGCTGCAAGTAGGCCATACGTTGCCAGCCTTTCAACCGATTGAAGTTAAGGTCGGTCACATCCGGCTCGATGAATGAGGATGGTGGGCCACCATTCAGAAAGTGGGCTGGCGTTAGCACATCCAGGTCAGCGGGATTTTCTGAAATTGAAACCAAAGGCCGGGAGTTAACTACTGCCGAGATATGGCACAGAAGAGTCCGCAGCTCGTCGAAGGCCAACACTGAAGGCCCAATAGCGCGGTAGAAATGGTGCTTCGCCGTCTTCACCGCAGCTTCCCAAAGACCACCAAAATGTGGCGATCTGGGAGGAATAAAACGCCAATCAATAAGCTCCGTTGCGTCTGGATGACCCGACAGCGGTATTATACGTTTTTGGTGCGCTGGCTCAAAAGCAACTTTGCAGTGTAATAAATGGCTTATTTTGTATATATCTTTATTGTTATCTTGCGTTTTAAGTTCAATTAAGAAGAGGGGGAGCGGCTTTTTTGTGTCATTGCGTTGAATGTTGTTTATGTTTAGTACTGTGTGCCCAAGGTCGGCTAGTTTTTTTCGGTAGCATGATGTACGTGGCGGAGTATTACTTTAAATCCTCTCTGGTCTTTCAGTCTGTACGTGTAAAATTTGGTCTCTTTGTCTTTAAGTAACTTTAGGATGTTTGTGTAGTGTATACTTTCTTGTGGATGTATTTTTATTTCGTTCGTTGAGAGTGCTTTTAGTTCGAACTTTGTGTCAGGCAGTGAGTTTAGTGCAGTTGTTAGTGCGTGGATATTTTCCACATTTTGTACGTAGATCAGTGGAGGTTTGGGTTTTCGCTCTGGTCTGTCCCATTGCCGCTTTGAGCTTCATCGTTTTGCTCATGTGCCAGCAACTCAAAACGGTTGTTTGAGCGTGGTTCTGATAGCCACGCTTTTTGGTTTTTGCTCCGTTGTTTTTTCCACTTGCTTGGTAGTTGTTGTAATAGTACAGGACGATCCGGAGGAGTAGCTTGTTGTAGTTGTTGCAGATGTTGTGGAGAGTGGCAGAGACGATGTTAGTAGCTTGAAGTTTATTAGTGTGGTACTTGCTGCGTTATTGGAAATCGTTTTTGACCAATTTGTGGTTTGTGTTGACGTTGGGGTTGGCGGGAGAGTAGAGAGCGTGCGCAACGGTGAGGTGCATTGCTCGCTCCAAGACAATTTCTCCTTAGGGAGAGCGGCTGGTGTTTTTGTGGTACCGTTTTGATTGTGGTTGTTGTTGTTAGGCGTTGCTTGTAAAAGCGCGGGAGAGCAAGAGCGTGCTCTCTGAGGCTGCACAGAGAGGGTGCTATGTGCACTGTTGTTGTCGGCGCTTGACTTTTGTGTAAAATAAGCGTTGTTGATGCTGAAGGCGCGCACTCTGAGTTTGAGTGCAACGCTCACTCATTCTTGCTTGAGGGTTGCTTATTTGTTTTTGTTAGTTATAATAAGGTAAACACAGGGATTTTTTTGTATGGGAAAGCGTCTTTTCGCTGGGGTTTGTTGGGTCCTCTAGTGGTCCTATATTTTCGCAATTGGATGCTGGTAAAATAGGAGTTTTCACTGAGCGATTGAAAAACACGTCCATACGCGGCGGCGTTCGAAACGATGATCATAGGAATTGAAGCGCTGGTTGGCTAATCCGTGTTCCAAACTGGCGAACAAATGGTTATCTGATGGAGCCAAGTCAGGTGAATAAACCGCATGGAGTAAGGACTCCCAGCCAAACGTGGCTACCAATGCCTTGGTGCCTCTTCCCCGGTGTGATGGCGCGTTGTCGTCTAGAAGAATTGCTTTGTGCTGCCTTTTTGCATATTCTGGGCGTTTTTGGAGCGGAGATTCTTTTAACTCTTCCAATTGTTGCTGGAAGCGTTCGCCATCAAAGGTTTCGCCGGTTTTAGGAGCTCATACCAAACGATTCCGGCCCGATCCCAGAAAACGCACAGCATGGCTTTGCGGCCGAAACGGTTAGGCCGAGATTGGGATTGGGCCGGCTGGCCTGGACTAACATAGGATTTTTTTCTTTTGGGGCTTTTATCCCAATGACAATGCAATGCAAAAACGACTTCCTATTGTACTAAGGCTGCAAACATAGTGCGCGCTGAGACGAAGATTAAGATGAAGATGAAGCTGAAGACGAAAAACAGTGCAAAACAATTTATATGAATTCGCTCGTCCGTAAACATAGTGCGCGCAAAGACGAAGACGATACGCAAGCAATCAGCTTCAAACGGTGCAGTACTGTTTTTGAAGACGAATCGCTTGCTATTTTGCCTTTGTTATTATTTCTCTCTCTTTCTACCCATGCTTTGGCGCAGCGCATGTTACTTTTCATCAGGAAACATTATTACATTTTCAAATTAAGAAAAATTTAAAAACATGTAATTAAATGAAAAGATTGAAATTTATGAAAATTAATATATAATATTTTGAATAATTTTCTACCTTAACGTTACAATTAGCCTTTCTGCAGGTATAATTGGGGTTTAATTTAATTTTTTTTTTAATTTAAAAAATAAACTTTCCTCCAACAGCAGCTCATCATCTGATGAGAAATCCATTGCGACTAACATCATAAAATCGCAACAAATTCGTCTTGCACTATGCAACCTATTAGCTTGCTAGCAACGCAAACAATTCGTCTTCAGCTTCGTCTTCATCTTAATCTTCGTCTCAGCGCGCACTATGTTTGCAGCCTAATGCTTAGGGCATGCACACCGCAAGCTTCTACAAGCAATTTTTGGGCTTCCACAGCAGTTTTCTTTAAAAGAAAGCAGTAAAGCAACGATGTCCGCGAATCGTGGCTTGTGGGTATAAAACTCCACATTTTCAATATTAGAAAAAAATCCTACTAGAAAAAAACTCCCAAATAGCGTTTGAGCAGTGTTGCCAGATGTCAAAAGATGCTAAAAAAAAATTTTACCAAAAATTTATCGATCTTCGACTAAGTGGACGACCAAGTAGGTTGACTTTTTAAATTTAGTGGGCAACGTTTTGTATTTTCAACTATCGAGTTTTTTATTTTGTTACGTTGATACACTCTTCCCCAGAAAAATAAAATGAAGTGATTTAAAAAACTTGAAAAGTTGTTAATGGTGATCTTAGTCAATCGGGGTTGTTGTCGACTTCACTCAACAGCTATGGGCAGTGCCGGATTAAGCTAGCGCGGGGCCTGTAGCAAATTCTGTCAAGGGGCCCTTGCTTTGCTTTAGGTTCTCAAGTTTAGGGTATTAAATAAAACAAAATTGTTACAAATAAACTTTTCTGGATTTAATATGGGCAGATTTAGAGATAACACTTTCAATATCGACTTCTTTAAGCAAATCATGCTCTATATTCAACAAAGTGAGATGATTAAGACGTTCTTGGCCCATCGTGTTCCTTAAGGGGAGGTTCTTTTCTTTTTTTTCGAAAATTAAGCAAACTTTGAGAATTAATTGCGGAAAAATGAAAAGACATACGAACTTATGCTTTTGAACTTTTGATTCGTTGTTTATTAACGATTAAAAAAAAATTCAATATTCAGGAAATTCAAAATGGCGGCTTCAAAATGGCGGATCTCGTAGACCTCTATTTTTCTGCTTTGTCGAGTGTCGGGCCGCTGGTAGTGAACCGAAATTAAAAATGTAAAATGTTTATTAAAATTGATGGAATTTCCTATGCCTTATACCTAACTAGAATCAATTTTGGTAAAAATAAACCAATTTTATGGACATTTAAAAAAAATGGACTTTTTTTTTTTTAATTCGATCTCGTTTAAAAATTATAAATAAACAATTTTTTATGCCAATTTTAGGTATAAGGCATACAAAAAAGTATATAATTTCAAAAATTTTTTGAATGAAGGAAATCGGATCAATAGAACGACCCCTGTGCGCGACAAGAGGTTTGAAAACATGGTTTCGAGAAAAACGCGTTTAAAGTTTTTAGAGCGTACCACAGCGCATGTGACATGGGTATGTTTGACACGCTCTAGCTCAAGAAATACGCGTCGTATCGAAATATCCTTTGGCACGTATATTCTAAACATATGTAACTTTCATTTTATTAAAAAAAAAAAAAAATTGATTTTTTCAAAAAAAAAAGAAAAGAACCTCCCCTTAATTCATTTTTAATACGTTTTAATGTTGAAAAAGAACGTTCGCCACTGCAGATAGTGATCATGAGAGACAAGTAAATGCGCAAGGCAATTTCTAAGTTTGGGAAACACGATTCTAAAGAATTATTTAATAAAAGTTTATAAAATTGCTGTTCCAGAGGCTCCTGTGTCGTGCTGTCAATAACAGTAGCCACATCTGTTTTCAGCAGCTCTGCGAACTGCACTAATTCGCCACCTAGGCTGTTCTCCAAATCATCTTCGTAAGCACTGACCATACTTAAGTCATGCAAATTATTTTTAGGCTCCTATCTAAATTTTTTTTTTTTACGATCAGATAGGTAGGAGTTGGAGCGCGGGGCCCCCCCAATGCGCGGGGCCCGTAGCATTTGCTACTCCTGCTATATGGCTAATCCGGCACTGGCTATGGGGACGGTTCTTTTTCGTATCGATAGTAAAATTCTATTACATCAATAAAAATGTTGTAAAATGCAAACTGTGGGTTCATGAGAATTCAACGGCTACTGGGCGTAACAGTGGGCCTCGCCCAGCGCGTCAAGTAAGTGAGAGGCTGTTACCAATTAACCTTTAAGACCTCTGTTCGTGTTTAGTGAATATCATTATACGATAAAGTATAATGTAAATTTATATAATGGATAAGTCATCTGCTCATTCGCGACCTAGCGATAGGTGTGATAATCTTAAGAGGATGAGCAGTACAACTGGGAAAGACCCTGAGGCCCCAACTCCACGCCCGCAATGTAGTCATAAATGCCCTACTCACAGGTTTGTCAGCAAAATCACGGATCTCCAGCTCAGCAGCAACTCCATTACCAGTTTTACTTGCACCGTTACGAATGCCCAAGCGAACTTGATTAGCACCTCTTCGTATACTGTAAAGGTGTAAAGGCGTAAACTGCGGAGGTGCCCACGCTTCAAGTGATAAAAACTGCCCCGTTAGAGTAGAAAAAATTAAGAAACTAGGCTCCCTAAGACTGATATTCTGAAACCCACCTCGGATTCATTCCATCTGAGGCATTAAGAACCAACATTTCTTACGCCTTTATCGTTCGACCCAAGAATTCCCAAGCAAAGGTCTCTGTTACCCTACAGAGTGACACTACCTAACCTTCAGACCCAAGGCTCAACCAAAAATTCATGACGATAGACAACTCCACTCGTGCCATCAATACAAAAGGGTTCCCCCTTTTTTTAAGCTTAAACAGTAAACTGTAGAGGCTAACAAGGCTTTTAGAGAACTGGTCCATATTCTTATCGCACGATTGCCGAAATGACTCAACCAATCCTGAAAATCAGTTTATGGAGCGCTCGAGGTTTAATACGCAACTCTAAAAAACTCCGGGTAATCCTTAGCGCTCATAATATAGATATTATGCTCGCCACAGAAACTTACATGAGTGTAGGACATATACTTGCCTGGATATTTTTTCTTATCTTATTTTTTCTATTACACTATGCGACAAAATTTAACAAAATCTTTGTTTAAGTTACTTTTTTGATTGTTTTCGGTTAAGGTGCATAAATTATGCACAAAAATATCTATGCCACCTTTTAAGGGGCCTTCTCATGTAAAATTTAAAAATAATCGAAATTTTTTTTTCATAAATCGATAGAATAACGTCTTGAGAGTATATTCCCGAAGTTTTATGACTCAACTAACTCAAAACTTTAAATCGCTTTTTCTCAAAACTATGATTTTAAAAACGCGGTACACGATTACGAAAAAACTACTGAACCGATTTTTGATTTCTAAAAAGTGTTTTGCAGATTATACATTGAACGAGTGCATGAATATCTGAAATTGTGAAAAAAAGTTATTTTATACACTTTTTAGCCCAATTCAGCAAAAAAAAAGACGAAAAAATGGCACTTTTTTTTCAAGACGTGATATCAATATTTTAAAATCGAATTTTTTGAAGTTGCAGACATTTATGCACTCGGGGGAACCTTGCTGAATAATAAAAATTTTTTTTTGTATGTTTCAAATGAAAACTTTGGGCTCCACACTGTACCGCAATAAGTCCCTCAGCCGCATCGAGCCACACGCGACCTTGAATAAGTCCGCCATTTTGGTTTTTAGAATTTTCAAAAAATGTTTTTCTCATACTTTAAACATGTCTTCAAATATATGCAAAAAATTATTCGTGTAAGTTGCATTTTCCAAGTGAAAAAAATTCCCAAAAAACAACTACTTTTTGACATGTTACATGAGAAGCCCCCCTTAAGTGATACGATTTCTATTTTCATGGTAAATATTATGAAATTATTATTATGAAAATAATTAACACAAAATATTATTTTTTTTTTTACTTTCAATAAACTATAACTTTTTTTAAAATTGATTTTTTTTTCTGATTTTTTTTTTTGGATTTTTCAGAGGTATCCTCGCGTAACAAGTTCCATACGTAGTCGCTCAGAGTATAGAGCTGGGAGAAAAAAATTTTAAAGCATTGTTATAAAAGCCTAACGGTATATTTGCTTAATATATTTTATTTAATAGATATTGAACTTGCATTAACGCTTATAACGGAGAAAAAATAATTTCCCAATATGTGATTATAAGGCTGTGAAATATGCAAAAACACGCGATTTTTGGACATTTGAGTGTGCGTAGAAGCTGATTGGCTATTGATATTAACAAATCCACAAACTTATATTCTTATTTTGAATAGTAGAAGTGAAAAATAAGAAAAAATCAACTTAAACATTTTTTTGTCGCACAGTGTTATCACCATCGCAGTGGTAATAGTCGAGATGGCTCAGCACTTATTGTAAGATACCATAAGCCACAACTCCGTGCCGCCCATATGTGTTATTAACAGACAGAAAGCGAGCGCCCATTTACAAACATCGGAGGGGATCATCACACTGGCGGCAATATACTTTCCTCCAGCAGAAAGAACCTGACTTCGAATCCATGCTTGCCGCACTACAATGCCAAGCATGCTTAGTGGGGAACTCGTGAGTTTACGTTAAGTTTACCTAAGTTTACCTGCAGCAAGTCATTACGAATGAGCATTAACAAGTTCTAGCTACGGATGAACCCATGTTCTCCTCATACAATACCCTGATTACACCGTCGGCATTGAATTTTTTTATAACTAATGGGTATGCAATGGGCAGGTTAAATGTAAGAACCCTCCATGAACTCTCGTCGGACCACTCTGCGACGGGTCGTCGTCGTCGTATACCGCCTCTGCTTTCCTGCGAGTCGAGCACGTCAACGGGACCGTCGGCACGACCTTGCTGGCGGCCAAGACGATGTCACACCAGTCAGTAATGGCAGCAGTACTGGCAGTCAAGCTTGTGGGGTGGTTCTCCACAGCGGTCCATATTAGCTGAGTTCCGGTGGAGACTTTCTTTTGGAGGGACGCCACCATCGTCTTGCACTAACTGAATGGAGACGTACAAAGGTGGAAGACCTTTGTGGCCAACCGAGTCGGATTCATCCTGGACCATGTTGACCCAAGTCAATGGCGGCACGTGGGTACCGAAGACAACTCGGCAGACTACGCGACCAGAGGATTGACACCTATGAAGTTGCAGAGCTTTACCCTGTGGTGGAGAGGGCCAGGCTGGTTGTCACGCGAGCGAGATTCTTTGCCGAAGAAGAATCGAAAGCGGATAAGCTCCGAATTCACCACGCCTTTCCCTGCATTTAGCGGCCATTTTTCCACGTATAGTCAAACCATTCAAGTGGTCGCCTACCTAAGGCGTTTTGTTTACAACGCCTCGCACGAACCGAGACGACGCGCAGGAGCCTTGAGCATACCCGAGTTCGACGACGCCCTGTTTTGAATCGTACGTATGGTCAAAAGGAGTCGTTCGCGGCGAACCTCACATCCGTAAGATACTCAAAGCCGCTTTCTTCACAGAGCAAACTGTTGCGACTGTACCCCATTCTGGTGGAGGATGTTTTACGGGTAAGGGGCCGTCTTAGGTTCTCTGCGTTGCCGCCGGACAGGCGCCACCCTATAAATCTGCGCAGTACCCATTTTTTCCCATTTTACCGATCTGGTTTTTAACCATTCTCACCTAGCTACGCTTCACGGAAGTGCGCAGCTGACCTTGGCTCCCACGCGCCAGCGATTCTGGATTATCACCGGAAAACGATCCGTACAGCGAGTGGTACGGAAATGCGTTTCTCGCCAACCTAACCATCTCGTCGCAGTTCATGGGAGGCCTGCCCCTTCATCGGGTGAACCCGCCACAGAGGCCTTTCGTTACTACAGGAGTCGATTATACCGGAGCCATTGAGCTCAGAGAGGCGCGGATTCGGGGGTCAAGAACCTACAAAGTTTCACTGGACGTCGAGGGACGGTTCAGCATCTTTATAGCGATAATGGCACCAACTTTGTGGGAGCAGACCCTCAGCTTAAAGGTTTAGTGAAGCCATTCCGCGATGACTATGAGAAGCTCATCGCTTCGAAGTGGTCCCAGCTACGAGTCACTTGGCCTTTTTAGTCTGCCTCAGTCGCCTAACTTTGGTGGCCAACGTCAAGTCGGTCAAGCACCATCTCAAACGCGTGATCGCGGATCGTAAGCCTACCTACGAGGAGACGACCGCGGTGCTCGTCAGCATTGCAGCATAACTCAAGGCCGCTGTGCCCGCCCCCGGAATACCAACCTGCCTCTTCCAAATTTAGGAAGCAGTTCCTGCTTCAGCAAACAATGTTGCGACATTAGCCATGTAAAGATGCTTCTCAGGCTGGGATAGACCTCAGTCGTGCCAGAGATCCTTACAAGAAATTTGTAATTCACAGGGGGAACTTGTTTAGGAGGCATCACCCACTACTGGCAGGGGTCAGGGAATGCATCCAACAGGGGCACGCCGACGTTCTCTGGATTGACCAGGAATTGTCGTAGCCACGCCTGAGGGATCGCTATCTACTGACAAGGATCGGGTTATAAATCCAACAGGGGCACCGACGTTCTCTGGATTGACCAGGAATTGTCGTAGCCACGCCTGAGGGATCACTAACTACTGGTAGGGATTCGAGGTAGGTTAATGTTAGGGTTAATTTCAACGAAACTACGCAATTAAGGCAAAAAAAAAACGCACTGGAATTAAATGTTCACAAACTATATCTTCACTTTATTTGACACTTGTCCTGCCTGGCTTCCCTGCTGCTGCACCGTTGTGTTTTGTTAGTGTTATGTGTGTTATGTTTGATTTAAGCCGCGGTGGCTGTACTGCGCGACGCGCGATGGTTCTCGAGACCCGTGAGTTGGTTTTACCTGGGCGTGGAGCCTTGTCTGCCCCTTTGCGGCGGACCGGGATGGACACGGCCGAGATGTTTGTAAGTAATGTCCACGTGGCGGCTTTGCCAGGGACCGAAAATGCCGGTTTGCAGAGCGCACGTCTGGTCGTTGCGGCTGCCCGGAAAGGAAGAGATCGAGCTTCCTCGAAAGTTCTCTGACAAGCTGCCGGTTTTTGACAGCGTCGCGATCTAGCCACGGATCAGCTGTCAGCGTGTTAATCGATAGTGCCGTAAATGGGAACGTTGGTGGCAACGCGATGTAAATGGCATTGTCGTTGGTAACGCGAAATAAATGGCAACTTTGTTTAGCTTAATTTTAAATCTTATTTATGTCGGGATTAACTGATTTACTTAGAACTATTATAACAAATGTATTCCATGATATTTCTCTTACATGACTAATAACCAAAATAATATAAAGTGAGATATCAGATGATAGGATAAGTAGAAAAAACATGTGAGTCTCGCTAGATGAGGCGTCACAGCCATTTGCAGTTAAGTTGGGAGAAACTAAAGCTTGTGTTCGTTAAGGACGACAAATTTCCCCCACGGCAGTGGCTGCTCGGAAGAATTATCGAGCTTTATCCGGGTCAGGATCGCGTGGTGACGCTAAAAACCCAGCAAGGATAACCGACCGAGGAGCGACAGCCATGTATCGTACAGCACGGTTCGCGTAAATTTGGATGCGATATTAAAAGAAAAAAAATTAAATGCAAAAGAAAAATGAAATATAATTTTCATTTTAAATTTAACGGTCTGATTGCCAGAAATTTTACTATTAATTGCTTGAGGAGCTGCAGAGAGTCAGTAATAGATACTATAGAAAACAGTCTATGTTAAAATAGTCAGAACAATGTATTCTGAAGAGCTTATGCAAGTTATAATTAGATCTGCAATGATTTAAAACAAAAGGAACATAATTTTTAGTTAACCTACTTGAAACCGAGAAATGTAGTCTACTTAACAAGTCAGGACTGTCAATTTCACCGCGTATAAGATTATGAATAACCACGGTACCAAGCATCGTTCTACGATTAGTTTTTTTTTTTTTTTTATTAATACAATGCTTTGTTTATTGAATATTCTTCTTACGAGACTAACATAAGTGTATCAAATCTTATACTATAACCTAACTATCAGTCATATAGACTGGAATATTAAAAATGTGCCTGACAAATTATGGCTGGGTTGGAAGGTCGTTACGTTGTAGGCGGGCTCTTCTAGAAACCCGAGTCAGATCCCTTGCCAGAGGATTTGGGTGGACTGAGAGTTTTTTTTTCCTTGTATGACGCTTTTTGTTTCTGGAAGTTTAATTATCATTTTTGGAGTTATTTGGTCACCGCCGGAAGCCTTTTTCGGTTTTATCCCCCGGATGACTTTGATCTCGTTCGGTCGAAACATTGTTATCGTGGATTTGCAGCGGGATTCGGCTGGAAGATGCCCCTGAGATGTGAGGCAAATGTTTCGGCTCTGTCTGTGTGGATGCGCGCCCAGCCATCTGAACAATTTCTTATAAGGGAGACGGATTCAACCGAAGAGCTTAGTTTTGGGTGAGCTCTCCACAAAGCATGCTTTGCACTAGTTGGAGAGAGTTTCTCGATATATCTCAGTTGTGCGTTTTCGGCATCTTGCTTCAGAGCCCGGTTTAGTTTGCGGGTGGCTTCATTTAGACTTTGCTTTGCGCATGGCGATCTGCTGGCTTACCACGCCCGTCGCAGACGCCTCTTTTCCAGAACGAGCTGTTCAATTTGCAGGTTGGTTTTGAGCTTCTTTATTTGCACATCCTGTGGTTGTGGTGTTGAGATCCTGGCTGCTGTGACGAGTACCTCTTCCAAGGTGGCGGTAGAACAGTCGATGTTGAGCTGGGGGGTTAGTTCAATGTGGGAACTCTCATACTTCCTGTATTTCATCCAGTCAGTTCTGTGCGACGTCAGCCTGTAGGGGTGGTCCGTTATTTCTGGGCTTTGAAGAAGGGTTTCAATAATGGAGAGTGGTTTGATGAGAGATCCGGTAGGGCCTTGGCGCTTATTAGGATGCGTGGGACTTTTTTTGTCACAGCGAAATCAATTAGATCTGGAAAGTTTCTGGGATCTGCTGGCCAGTATGTGAGGCTACCAGGAAAAACGTAGTCCAACTTATGTCTGACATTAATAAGTGCATTATAAAGTTGCCTTCCCTTAAAAGTAACGATGCGTGATCCCCAGTGCGTATGCTTGGCGTTGTAATCTTCAGCACCTATGAAGCGATCTCCAAGTGAGTTGTAAAAATCCATGAATTGACCTCCAGAGATTGTAAATCGAGGTGGGCAGTAGCTGCGGCGATGCAAATGTTGTGGTTTCCTGACTTCGCTTTTATGGACGTGGCATAATTTGTTGCAAACCTTTGGTGAAGATGGTGTTTGATGCGTTCTCTAATTAAGATGCCGGTGCCGCCGTGGGCTTTACCATCGGGATGAAATGTGCGGTAGAAGGTATAACCACGTATATGAAAGTTATATGTGCTTGTGAGGTGCGTTCCAACCAGCAGCATGGCATCGATGTAATTTACATTCAGGAATTGTGTTATTTGAAGTTTATGTCGTGAAATGCAGTTGGCATTCCACATGTATATGCGTAGATTGATCATTGATTATTTGGACTGTTGTGATACAAGCAACTGCATTACCATATTCTAGTTCAGGACCAGCGTTTGCATGGTTGCTTTCATAAATGACATGAACTCCATCATACTTTGTTGCCTGGTAAACATCAAAGTTCCAAATTGCTTTGTGGCTGGACTGGGACCTGCTGAGCGTTTTCTGAATGTGGCTGGAGTGGATTTTCCATACCCGTTCGTAGAGAATCAGCGTAGGAGATGTCGTTGGTGGAACTGAGCGGACCGAAAGATGATCTGGCTGCCTTGGCGAAAAATACGTCTGGCGTAGTTTTTGATTTAAAATACACACATTGTGTATTTTGTTGACGCTTAGCTGTCGCTCGTCGCATGCGACTCTCCAGCTCCTTGTAGACCAAATCGCCTCTGTAGTTTGCCGTGTGGTTTCCTCCGCAGTTCCCATATTTTTTTGTATGGGGATCTTCTTTGTTAGCAGGGCAATGTGCGGAATTGTGGAAGTCTCCGCAGACTACGCAGACTGACCGAAGTGTGCAGTATATCCTGGTGTGCCCAAACTCCTGACAATTTGTACATTGCACTGGGCCGTTCCGTTTGTGTGGTTCTTCCACTGTGATCCTCTGGTGCAGTAAGAACTGCAGCTTGTAGATCGGGTGCACTTCATTTTTCTTTAGGGTTTTGCTATCTGGCTCGAGCTCGACCTTAAAGAGTGGTTGCGGCTTTTTACTAACATTCTGCTAACATTCTTAGCAGAGAATCCCTTGTCTTTAAGGGCGTCTAGTATCTCAGAGGGGGCGACGTCGGGCTCGATTCCTTTTAGTACTACCTGTAGCCCTTTGCTGCTTTTTAGTTGGTAGGTGTAAAAATTCTTTTTCGTTTCCTCCAGGTATTTGGAAACAGCTCGGAAGTGTTCTTCATATTTCGTCTGAACTTTAGTTTCGTGGATGTTCCCCTTAATAAGCGGAACAACATGAAAATTTTCGTCCCCGACCAGCGCAACAATTTTGTTGACCAGGGCGTTTGAGCTTTTTTTTTTTTCCTAATGTAGATAGGTGGGGGCTTTGGTTTCTTTTGGGTCACTTGCTCCGGCTCAGGTTGGCTCTCACCATCTGCTAAGAGGGAAAATCGGTTGCTGTTGTTGGGAATCCTGGTATTTTCTTTGGCTTGGATTGTACGGTTGATCTTTGGTTTGCTACCAACCGTGTTTTGCGGACTAAACTTACGCTTAATCTGGATGTAGCGATCCATACCGGTCTGTATGGCCGGAGCCGCTTGTTGCTTATCAAAGCTAACGGTTTTTGTTGCCGTTGCAGTTGGCGATGGAGCCGTTGACACCGTTTTCGCAATATTGGTCGTTGCTTTAGTTGTTGCCGTTACTTTTGCTGAGGTAGTAGAAATTGAAGCACTGTTTGTTGTCGGTGCGTCTCCCATAGAAGCCGGTGGTGGTTGCGTCTGGCCTTGATAACTCCAAGATGTAGGAGTTGGAATGAGTAGGGCTGGTGATAGAGAGCGGGCCAGTAGGTCCAGGTTGCTCTTTGTAGACGTTTTCTCTACTTCGGTATCGCGAGTTGAGAAATAAGCATAACAAGCGTTTCTTTGGTTTACGGAGCTTCTACGCTCATTATTTTGCTCGCCGCTCATTTATTTGAGCTTATCGCGCGTGGCAAAATTTGTGAAAAACTGTATTATATCACTTATATTAGTAATTAGATATAGGCAACCCACGCGTACCCTGAGCGAATTTCGCGAAATAGAAATCTGATATTTTCGATGTATTTTTAGTTACTCGGCGGAGCGATATAAAAACACGTCTGTTGTCATTGACAGTTCACTTGGTCAACGGATTGACCCCACAAAACGTCATCAGCTTGCACTTGGAGCTGTTTAAATTCAGTAAATTGTCGTGACACCAGTTGTGAATATTGTTTAGGTCTGCTTGAATGAGTGTCGGGAGTATTCATTATACTGCAGACACAGTTTTACATCGTCCGCGTACATAAGTACGCGGGAATGCGCAATGATCGATGGAAGATCATTGCTCGGTCACGCCGCAGCCTAAATCCAATCGCTAAATTCAAATCGTAACGTAATTCAAATTCTCAATGTTTGCCTTTTGTTTTGCTATTTGCCCTGCGCGGCAACACTGTTTAATTGTCATTTCTAACTACTTTTGCACTCTTTCGCTTATCGCTTCCTGGCCTTGGTCCACGGCAAGCTTCGTCAGTTCGAATTTGTACACGCTCATAGAAGGCACGGTCGCTTATCGCCTGCCTATATACTCTTCGACTATATACTCTTCGCGACGTTTAAGGCACATACAAATCGGTCTGCCTGCCCAACATATCTATATTGTAGTTCGATTTTGGTACTCGCTTACACAAGGCACGATCGCTGATCGCACAGACAAATCGGTCTGCTGCTAATATACCTTTTCGCTGCAAAAGGCACAGACAAATCGGTCTGCCTGCCCAACATACCATATCGCTGTAAAAAAGCACAGACAATTCGGTCTGCCTGCCTAACCTACTCTACAACAAACAATAACTTTATTCATTTAAAGCCTTGGTGCCAAATAATAAATAAGTGAATTTTATTAACTGAATTTTGGTGCAGATTATTTTATTTGGGCACCGTCAAGGTAATGGTTAGTGAAAAAGCTTACTGACCCAACAATAATTAATAAACAAGGTAAAAAGTAATGGTCCCAGATGGCTTCCTTGTGGTACACCCAGGGACTGTAACGGTTATAATTAAAAGAGCAAAAAATTACAAAATAAAAGTTATTTCTTAATTTTTACGTAAAAAATTGATTTTTAATACTTAAAATTAATTTTAATAATAAAAAATTAGTAATAATTATTAAGAATCAATTTTTATATAAAAATTACTCAATAACTTTTATTTTCAATTTTTATTATATAAATTGAAAAATAAAAATTATTCGATAACTTTTATTTTAAAAATTGAAAATAAAGATTGAATCTATATATCTTTTGATCCGTAGATGCCAGATCCAATATATATATATATATATGATCTACACATCAATACCTTTCAGATGGTATATAACATATATAAGTATGTATATATATATATATATATATATGTTTATCCGCTTATGTGCCAGTGTAGTATTGGCAGTATTCATAAATAGCCCAAATATTGTTGCGGCGGCTGGGAAAGACCAAGTTGCACTTCTTATCGGAAAGCGAATTCTAAAAATAGATTTTGTTTTCTTGTCCCTTTCTTATCCCTATTCGCTTCTGGTAAGCTTAAGCATTAGACAGGAATTTGGTTAAGTCAAAATGTTTAGTCTGTGCAGCTGTGTAATAAGACAATACTGCACAGGCACATAAGCGGATAAACATATATATATATATATATATATACTTATATATATTATATACCATCTGAAAGGTATTGATGTGTAGATCATATATATATATATATATTGGATCTGGCATCTACGGATCAAAAGATATATAGATTCAATCTTTATTTTCAATTTTTAAAATAAAAGTTATCGAATAATTTTTATTTTTCAATTTATATAATAAAAATTGAAAATAAAAGTTATTGAGTAATTTTTATATAAAAATTGATTCTTAATAATTATTACTAATTTTTTATTAATAAAATTAATTTTAAGTATTAAAAATCAATTTTTTTCATAAAAATTGAAAAAAAAACATTTATCTTGTTTTTGAATTCGCAATGAAAAGTTAACTTATGACAATTTTTTCCAATTTTTTTGGAGACTGTTTTGGGCTTCAATTTTTTTAAACTCATAATTATTATTTGCGGTCCCTGGGTACACCAGAGGTAACTCTGAGGAGACTACTTAAGGAATTTTTGAAAAGGACTCTTTGCGTTGGGCCACTGGAGTAGCTAAGGATCCAACTGCTGGAAACCCTATCATGTCAAGTTTGCGAATCAATAGGAAGTGATTTACAGAGTCAAATGCTTTACTGAAGTCTGTGTAAATGACATCAGTTTGAAAATTATTTTTAAAGACATTTATCACGAAGGATGTGAGCTCTAAAAGATTTGTTGTAGTAGACCTCCGCTTCATAAATCCGTGTTGGCATGGAGATATAACTGATCTACAAAGGTGCTGCAAGTGAGGAGTTATTACTCGCTCAAAAAGCTTTGGAATTGCTGACAATTTAGAAATAACTCTATAATTGCTAGCATCCGACTTGTTTCCCTTATTGCTCTTGCTCTTATGTATTTTCCAAAAACAGACTGACAACCTGAAACCTTATATTTTTTATAAAGTCTAGACTTTAAATTCCTAAGGTGTGACAACTCCTTGCTAAACCAAGGTGGTTTATTGGATGTTGATGGGATATATAGCGGAACACACGAGCTAAAAAACGATTTGATTGCCGAATAAAAAATTGTAATGGCTTCTTCCATATTATGGCAGGAGTAGAGATCGGACCAGTCATTGCCAGATATAAGATGATTAAGTCTCAGAAAGTTAGCCCTGCGAAAACAATGAGCTCGCTTGGCTGCCTTTATAGCATTATTTTTAACTGTTATACCAGTGTCGATAGTCACCTCGAAAGCAGGGTGACAGGGATTTTCAGGCAGCGTAAGTGTTGTTGCTCTAGAAAGAAAAACATTTTTAGGATTTGAGACAAGGCACAAATCAAGTAAACGATCTAAAGAATTTCGAACATGGTTTACCTGACACAGAGGTATATCAAGTAGACCGTCAATGGATTCATTGTGGCCTATAGGTTGTAAAGCATTGGAATTATCATCCGAGGACCATGTAGTTCCAGGTATATTAAAATCACCGAGAACTACTAACTGATCCATGTCGGACAAGGAACTCGAAATGGACTTTATAACAGATAGGTGCCTAAAATAGTCCTCAAGATCGGACGAAGGAGGTATGTAAGAGCAGTTAAGGGGGGGTAAGGTTTTAAAGGCCAAAAAAAGGGCCATGTTTGATTTTTTTGCGGCGAAATGAGTAAGTTTATTTTTTTGAGCTTAATTACATTTAATTGTTCAACTTTTGAAGAGTATTAGAAAAAAAAAATTATTAAAAAAAAAACGAAAAAAATTGATTTTTAATACTTAAAATTAATTTTAATAATAAAAAATTAGTAATAATTATTAAGTATCAATTTTTATATAAAAATTACGCAATAACTTTTATTTTCAATTTTTATTATATAAATTGAAAAATAAAAATTATTCAATAACTTTTATTTTAAAAATTGGAAATACAGATTGAATCTATATAGGTATATAGTCACATATCCAATTACTATTACTATTACTATAACTATATCTATTACTATTACTATTACTATTTCTATTAATATTACTATTACTATAACTATTTGTATACCCCTAATTATAACCTACATGTATAAGCTTAGCCTCAGAATAAAGATAAAACATTACAATAAAAGCTCAAAGCTGGCAGTCGTGTACAGACCGCAGAAGCAACAGCTCGTTGAAACGATTTAAACGAGATTTCTTTATTAAAATAAGTCTTCGCGGTACCTAATTAGCAATTAGGATAGTAACATCAACCACGATCTAACTGGCGACGAGGATTTAAAAACCACCGATTTTGGAATTTGAAATTTTCCAAATTACCACGTGTATTTGAGTGCACACGATATTGCGTAATGGTCTGAGACAAGCGGCTCGAAAACATTACACCAAGCTCCACATACGTCATCCTTATCAGCAAAAGACAAAGCTCTGTTTTTGCGCTCAACTTATCCACCGATTTTCGCTACGACGAGCTCTAGCAATTACCATCGTTGTCGACGTCATCATTTACGGTATCATCTATTTCGCATTATTTTGGACTTCGGAGGAGACAGCGCTGGTCAAAAAAAAAAAAAATATTCTGAGAGGAAAAGCTTCCGCCTAGGAATACTGGAGTCGTAAAATCTATCATTGTGTATTACTTTCTTTTCACGATCCAGAAGTCTTTGTTAATCTTAAGTAAGTTCTAATTTTACATTTACTAAATTTACATTTACATTTAAGTTAAAAAAAAAAAAAACTAGGCCTAAAAATGAATTCCGAAGTAACCGCATCATTTACTCTTTATTTAAATTGTATTAAAAATATCCAAGATTTTGATGGCTCAGATAAAAACCAGCTTCCCGACTTTATAAATCAAATCAACGAATTAATGCCATGTTTTCAAGTGTTCGACGAGCAATCGAGAAAAGTCCTCTTTAACTATATAAAAAATAAATGTTGTGGACTAGTAAGACCCGTTTTGCATAGGTACGGAAACGTTACGTCTTGGGAAAGACTAAAAGAAATACTAATAAAACATTTTGGGGAAAAGGAAAGTAGTGACGAATTGATGGACGCATTAAAACTATGTAGAATAGAATCCACAATAGAGCAATATTACGACAAAATAAATGAAATTGCCAATAGACTGCACAATCGAATATTAACACACTCTGACGGGACGTATACCACTCAAGAAGTAAACAGAATTTCACTTAGAGTATTTAGGGACAATCTTCCTGAACCAACGAAAACAATGATTTTTGCCAGAAACCCTCCATCATTGGACGACGCATACAAAATTATTGAAGATGCCCGCCATCAAAGTTATACCTTGTATGGACCAATTCGAAAACAATTTAGCAACAAACCCCCTTTTAGAAAATATTTCAGTAACGATAGTAACAATCAAAATGAAAGAACTCCAAATGGATACCATAATCAACCACAAATAGAGGAAAATCCTGGCAGTTTCAACAGGCAAAATACAAATAGGTATGAAAATAGAACCAGTTATAATAACAATTATGCCGCTAATCCATCTAGAAATTCTAGAATGTCCTATAACACTATCCAGCCTCAACAGGTAGCTAGCCGTAACACTCAAAATAATAATTCGGTAGGTCAAATGGACATAGGTAATATTAATACAAATTTTCAATTAGGGGACCAGCAAGACTACCCTATATAAAACTTCGATCATCTAAAAGAGACCTCCTATTCATTATCGATACTGGAGCGGAATTCAGTATCATAAATGAAAACATATGCCACCCAAAATGGAAATCAAACATCGAAGTACAAGTAAAAGCAATGGGAAATATTATTCAGATACATAAACTATGTAGGTTTCCTTCATTTATAGAATTTGGAGCAAATAATTATTCGTGTGAGTTCTTGGAATACAACTTCCACGATATATTCGATGGCATAATAGGAGGCAACATATTAAATGATTTAAACGCAATAATAAACTATTCAGAACAGACAATTACTTTGAATAACGTTAAACTAAACTTCTACACAAGGCACCCAAGTACGTTAAATAGTCCGGAAGTGAACACTAGCCATAGCGTGCCGCTAGAATATCTAAATCCTATTTATCAGAAACTACTCACTCCAATTTTAAAACGATTTGAAGGTATATTTTATAAAGAAGGAGATAATTTAACCTTTACGAGTGAAGTTAAACACAAAATTCATACAAAAAATGATATTCCTATCTATTCGAAAGCCTATAGGTATCCCGAGGCCCATAATGACGAAGTAAATAAACAAATATCCGATATGCTAAAACAAGGAATAATAAGACATTCGAATAGTCCGTACAACAGTCCCTTATGGGTTGTCCAAAAGAAATTGGATAAATCAAACCAACCGAAATGGCGACTCGTTGTCGACTACAGAAAATTAAACTCGCAAACAATTGAGGATCGTTATCCTATTCCTAATATAGATGAGATATTTCATAAGCTGGACGGATGTAAAATATTTTCTTCCTTAGACTTGGCAAAGGGTTTCTATCAAATTGAAATGAGCGAGGGCGATATCCAAAAGACGGCATTTTCAACTGCTAGCGGGCACTACGAATTTTTGCGTATGCCATTCGGTCTTCGAAATGCCCCCGCAACCTTCCAACAGCTTATGAACCATTTACTCAGAAACTATATAGACCATTTTTGTATTGTGTACATGGACGATATTCTTATATTTTCGAAAACAATCGAAGAACATATTGAGCATCTTACCAAAATATTAAATTGCTTGGAGAATGCAAACTTAAAGCTTCAAATTGACAAATGTGAGTTTGCCAAATGCGAAATAGAGTTTTTAGGGCACGTTTTGAATTCAGACGGTCTGAAACCCAGCAAAAATAAAGTTGAGGCAATCGATAGGATTAAATTGCCAACAACGCAAAAACAAATAAAAAGTTTTCTGGGCATGACTAGCTACTTAAGGCGATACATAAAAGATTACTCTAAAATTGCAAAACATTTAATAAAATACCTGAAAAAAAATTCTAAAATTAATACAAACGATTTAGAATTTATAGAGTCTTTTGAAAAGCTAAAAGTCTTAATTAAAAGCGAACCAATTGTAGCCTACCCTGACTTTCAAAAACAGTTTACACTTATTACAGACGCTAGCAACCATGCCTTGGGAGCGGTGCTAATGCAGGATACCAAAGTAATATGTTATGCCAGCCGTACTTTAAAAACCCACGAACTGAACTATAGCACGATCGAAAAGGAACTTCTAGCTATTTTCTGGGGCGTCAAATATTTTCATTACTATTTATACGGGAGAAAGTTTTTAATAAAAACCGACCACCGCCCACTAGTATGGCTAAACAACTTAAAAGAACCCAATTTAAAGCTACAGAGATGGAAAATTCAACTAAACGAATATGATTTCGATATGGCCTTCATTAAAGGAAAAGAAAATGCTCTAGCAGACGGACTAAGTAGGATATGCACTGATAATAATTTGTTAGATTGTCCCGAAGCAAATAGAAGTGATTTAATCCAGCTGAATGAAGCTTGTATATTGGTAGGCGAACTCGACAATACAATGCAAGCCGCCGAAACAATTGACGAGCTGAACAATGACTTTTCGCTAGACCTAATAAACCTTTTTTCAAATCAATCCACTAATTGTGAAACCATCCACAGTGCTCAATCCGATAACTTAAACTATATAAAAAATACAGATAACGCGTTAAACATATATAAGTCGCAAATAATACTAAAAGTATCGCAAAAGGAATCGCGAGCCACCAAAATCTTGTATAAACGAAAAATAAGACACATTATAGAAACAATAGGAAATAAGTCCACCATTTTGGAATTAATGCAGGAAATCTTACCAGATAAAGGCCTAGTAGCCATTTATTGCGAAGACGTTAATTTGTACGTCAAATTCCAGGAATGTTACAGACAATACTTTGCATGCAACGAAAATTTAAAACTAATAAGATCGTTTATTTTGCTAAAAGATGTAACAGATAAAGAACAAATTTTAAAAATAATAAATGAAGAACATTTAAAAAACAACCTTAGAGGTATTAACGAAATCTTTGCCGAAATAAAAAAAATGTATTACTATCCGAATCTTCAGAAAGAAATTCAGAAATATGTTAATAATTGTAAAATTTGTAACTTGGCCAAATATGATCGAAGCCCCCTAAAATATAAGCTAAACATAACCGATACCCCGTCGCAACACAACGAGATAATCCATCTAGATATTTGATTCCCCATGCGAAACATTATGTATCTTACTACAATAGACAAATTCACAAAATACGCTACTGCTTGTTATATTAAAGATAGATCTTGGGTTTCATTGCTAAAGGCTATACAAGAGAGAATTCAGTACTTAGGCAAGCCCAAGCTTATTATAACGGATAATGAATTTAATATAAATTGCATAAAACAATTTCTTATAGATAATAATATAGAAATCCATTTCACGACACCGTATAAAAAAACAGGGAACTCAGATGTTGAGAGACTACACTTGACATTAAATGAGCACATCCGACTTTTTAATGCAGACGAGAAAAACAATGATACGATTCAAAATAAAGTATTTAAAGCAATGGTATGCTATAATAATACTATTCACTCTATTACAAAGATGAAAATAGGGAAGATGATAATAGGGAAAATTTTGAAAATGATTATGTTAAAAATTATAAAATTGGTAAATCAAATCCTAAGTATAGTACAAAACTATCATCAAGATGGAAACTACCTAATATCAAATGAAGACGCAAACGCAAAAATATACAAAGACCAAGTCAAAAGAAAATACACATTCCAAAATTAAAATAAGTTTATAAGAGTTATACATGTAATTACAATTTATAAATTTCTACAATTAAGATTGCAGAAACTTGTCGTGGGGGAGTCACATATCCAATTACTATTACTATAACTATATCTATTACTATTACTATTACTATTTCTATTACTATTTCTATTAATATTACTATTACTATAACTATTTGTATACCCCTAATTATAACCTACATGTATAAGCTTAGCCTAAGAATAAAGATAAAACATTACAATAAAAGCTCAAAGCTGGCAGTCGTGTACAGACCGCAGAAGCAACAGCTCGTTGAAACGATTTAAACGAGATTTCTTTATTAAAATAAGTCTTCGCGGTACCTAATTAGCAATTAGGATAGTAACATCAACCACGATCTAACTATATATACATACTTATTATATACCAACTGAAAGGTATTGATGTGTAGATCATATATATACCTACATACACATTGGATCTGGCTTCTACGGATCAAAAGATATATTAGATATATATATAGATTCAATCTTTATTTTCAATTTTTAAAATAAAAGTTATCGAATAATTTTTATTTTTCAATTTATATAATAAAAATTTAAAATAAAAGTTATTGCGTAATTTTTATATAAAAATTGATACTTAATAATTATTACTAATTTTTTATTATTAAAATTAATTTTAAGTATTAAAAATAAATTTTTTCGTAAAAATTAAGAAATAACTTTTATTTTGTAATTTTTTGCTTTTTTAATTATAACCGTTACAGTCCCTGGTAAAGATAATGAATTTCCCGAGGTAATCAGGAAGAGTTTTTCTTAAATTTATTTTTTGTCTATTTTTGGAAGCGCTTCAAAGTCAAAAGTGCGATTTTAGCTTAAAAAATCGCTGTTAATTTATTTTTTAAAAATAGAAAAAAATTAAAAATTAAAAAAATCTCTTCCTGATTACCTGCTTATTTATGTTGAGAATTCGTGTTAAAAATTTGAAAAAGATCGGTTCAGTAGATTTTGAGTTCTGATGTTCACCGACTTTCAAAATAACGTATTCGGCAAAATCGATTCAAAGTATTTTTATACGTGAAAATACGTCCAAATACGGTTGTTTAAAACGCTGTAACTCCGTTAGTTTGAGTTTAATTGACTCAAAATTTGTACACAATGTTTTCGACATATTAATCATTCAGAAAAAAAATTTAAAAAAAAATGTAACAAAAAATTTTTTAAAACCTTACCCCCCCCCTTAATAAAAATTAACCTGCCAGCAACAGGCAGTTTTACGCATAAAAATTCTAACTTTAAGTTCAAAGGATCACCTGTCAAAAACTCTTCTGACGTGCTCATACACTTAGTTACGACACGGTCAAAATGGGAGGAGAATTTAGATTATACAAAATTGCCACTTTGGGATCATTGCGAAAAAAAATTGTACCTTCTTCACTGCACCCGGGAGCATAGGGCCTACAATTTTTGTAGAGGATTCATTAATCTTTGGTTTTCGATCGTACTGGTGATTAGCCAGTAGCGAATTATCCTAGGGTGGGGGTTGCCACCTGCCGCCATCTAGGAGTGACGAAAGTTCTATTATTGTGTCCAAATTTTTTACTATTGTTAAGTGAGCGATAGAGCATAGAAATGGTAGAGATCTGGAAAAAAAAACCGTTTCTGTTTCTCGGGGAGCCTGGATTCGAACCCGGGCCTTCCGGCTCGGAGACCAGCGCTCTTCCTGCTGGTCCACTGTCCCCCCCAGGCCCTTAATAAAAGGTACCAGAGCCTCTTTGCTGAAAAAAATTCTTCAGGTGGGGAGCTCCTTAAGCTCAAAAGTATGAATGGTGGAAAAACTTCGCTAACAGTGCACTATGTTAAATTTGACCCGTTTTCGTTGCCAAAATTTAAATTTTTTAAATTAATAAGATTTTTGAATGCAGGTTTCTTGTATAATGAAGATTATTACTTTTTATGTATGCGCAAGCATATATTAAATTTATTTAGTGATACTAAATAATACAATAATAGAGAATAGTAACAGGGAAAGTTGTACAGAGAATGTATATGAGTGCTGGAAGCTGATGATTTGCCGTGGCTGCAGCTCGATCTGCATCGGCTCGCGACTTAGTGAAGACTGACTACAAATGGCGAGATCACTTCGCGAGATAGTGCAGTCGCATACATAACACCCCTTAACACCCAGATGGATCGTAGAACTGCGGGCGGCGACGGTCACGGGCTGACCTGCGCGGCGGTCCCCCAGTTTCGATTAGCTCGGGCGACCGCTGTGGTCCCACTGGAGTTGTCGGTTCGCCAGCTTCCGCTTCAGTTTGGGTTGGAGGGACACGACCAGTTGGAGATGATATCTCTTCTGATGTTGGCTGCTGCGTTGGGCTGCGCATCCGCAGCTGATCCAGATGGCGCCTGACTGTTCGGTCATCCTCCAGACACACCGAATAGGAAATCGGTCCCGTTCGCTTTGAGACTTGGCCCTCAATCCACTTGGGGCCGCTTGCATAGTTTCGGACCCAAACGGGAGTGCCTGTAACAAAAGACTTTTGAGTTTGGGCCTCGCAGACCTTACCGTATGATATTTCGCCTGGACTTAATTTATCAAAGAATGTCTGGAGCTCCCTATTGAAGAGCAACTCCGCTGGCGAATGCTTCGTGACGGAATGCGGCGTAGTATGTTGATCAAACAAGAATCGAGCTAAAGCTATGTTGATGTCGGTGTGACGATCTAGTTTCTTTAAGTAACTCTTCGTGGTTTGAACCATTCGTTCGGCCTGGCCGTTGGTTGCAGGGTGGAAAGGCGCTGATCGGATGTGACGGATCCGATTGTTTTTCGTAAACAACTTAAACTCCTCGGAGGTGAACGCAGTTCCGTTGTCCGACACGATTTCATCTGGAATACCATGGGTGGCGAACAGCTGCCGAAGGAAGGTGATCGCTGCGGACGCGGATGTCGATTTCACGGGGCATACTTCAAGCCACTTCGTAAAGGAATCGACGACTAAGAAAAACGTATTCCCTTGGAAAGGTCCGGCGAAATCAATGTGTAGGCGGGACCATGGTTTCTTGGCAGACTCCCAGTGATGTACGTCCGATCTTGGCGGGGAATTGCGCGTATGCTGGCACGCTAAGCATTGACTTACCGCCTTTTCGATATCCGCATCCAAACCAGGCCACCAGACGTAACTGCGGGCTAAAGCCTTCATTCTAACGATTCCCGGGTGGTGCGCGTGTAACGCAGAGAGAATTTCCTGCCTGTCCATAAAAGGAATAACTGCGCGATTACCCCAAAACAATATTCCTTGGTTACTGGTAAGTTCATTTCGCCGAATGAAGAAGGGGTACAGGTCATCATAACGCTGAACTTTGACACTACTCCATCCCCTTAACACCCAGTTGAGTACCTTCCTGAGGCTGGAATCCTTAGACGTGTTGGTTGCTAAAGTGCTTGCGGTGACAGTGGGATTAGTTGCCCATTCAATCATTAAAACTTCTTCTGGTTGTGGCTCGGGGTGTACTTCCGCCGTTGGGCACCGACTTAGAAAATCCGCATTACTAATTTTGGTTCCCGGCTGATGAATCAAATTGAATTTATACGCTCTCAAAAAAAATGCTCGACGCATCATTGTGTTAGAAATGATTTGAGGAATTGGCTTCTCTGTTGAAAAGATTCCTAGCAGTGGCCGGTGGTCTGTAATAAGCGTGAACTTCCTTCCGTATAAATAGTTATGAAATTTTTTAACTCCAGCAACTAACGCTACAGCTTCTCTGTCGATCTGCGCGTAGTTTCTCTCCGATTTAGACAGCGTGCGTGAGTAAAACGCAATTGGCTTTTCTGTCCCGTCTTCCATTTCGTGGCTAAGTACTGCTCCTAACCCGTATGGCGACGCATCGCATGTTAAGATCAGTGGGCGGTCTGGAGAGTAGTGTATTATCAAGCTCTTAAGTTCTGCGAATGCTTTTTGGTGCACTGGACGCCATGTCCACGGTACGTTCTTGTCGAGCAGTCTATGTAATGGCTCCGCAATGGTGGCCTTCTTGGGCAAGAATGAATGATAAAAATTGGTCAGTCCCAGAAACGCTTGTAACTGTTTTTTCTCTTTTGGGGGTGGCGCCTCATGGATGGCTTTAACTTTATCAGCTGATGGCCTAATGCCGAGAGCATCAACTTTGAATCCAAGAAACTCAATGGAGGAGACTCCAAACTGACATTTCTCTTTACGCAGGCGCAATCCGGCCTGGTCCATACGGGTTAGAACTTCGTTTAACCTACTCGCAAGTTCTTCTTCTGATTTGCCCATTATTACAATATCGTCAAAATATGGAAGGACGCCCGATATGTTCTGTAGTATTCTTTCAATGCAGCTTTGGAATATTCCTGGGGCTGATGAGATTCCGAATTGTAGTCTCGTTACCTTAAATGCTCCTTTGTGAGTAGTTATTGTTTGCATTAGTGCTGTATTTTCGTCAACCACCAACTGCTGATACGCCTGTGCCAAATCTATTTTTGCGAAAATTGAGCCTCCTTCTATCGATGCCAAGAGCGTGTTGATTGCAGGAATTTGATGGCAATGCGGCTGCACCGCTCTATTAAGCGTCGATTTATAATCTCCACATATGCGAATGGAACCATCCTTCTTGACTATGGGGACCGTCGGAGTGGCCCACTCAGAGTACTCTACAGGCTCTAATATTCCTTGAGAACAGAGACGGTCTAACTCTTCTTCATATGGCTTGATGAGTGCGTAAGGAATTCGACGAGGAGGCAGTCTGACCGGCGGAACATCCTGGTCAACCTTTAGTTCCACTGGCGGCCCCGTATATCGACCAAGTTCTGATGAAAACAAATGGTCGAATTTCCTTAGAATTTCCTCGATACCGATACCGCACTGCACGCCATGAATGCCTTCTATCCGGTAATTTTTTTCCAACACAATGCTTTTATCGTCTTGGCTAGATATTCGCCATTTCTTCACATTCATTTTGTACCCAGCATGGAGTACGAATTCAAAAAACCTAATCCAACAATGTAATAGACTTAAACCGTGTTTCAGATTGTGGATAATGGGAACAAACTTCATGCACTTAAAATTTTTGTTACCAAGAAAATTCTTAGGCGTCGCAGTGCAGATTGGGCAAGCATGGTAAGATTTCGTATTTGTTAGGGCATTTAGCACTTTGCCATCAATTACAGTCAAATACAAGCTAAACCTCACATATAGACATTGCCTTTTATTGAGATTTACTTTAATATAATAGATTTTAATGCACTGATTTCCCTTTCCATATGTATGTTCTCATATTCAATAACTTTTGTGGATTCTTTAAGAAACTGCAGTTTTAAAGGTCTGCAAAACCGTTTACTTTGCTATGCTAGCCGCTTGGGTCAGTAATCTTGCGTTTTTGTCCCGCGGAGAGGTCAGCTGCTTGCCTTCTTTGAGCTCTATTACCTTTTATATTGAATGCCATTGGTCGCACTGGTCTTTTTGTTTCCTTTCCTTTGGCTTCCTCTCTAGTTAAAGTAAGGCTCATGTAACCTTTCATCCAATTCGAATATCTGTTTTTAAACGTATCCAATTTCCTAAAGCATTTTTGCCAATTCCGCCATAAATTTGCAGAAAAAGTTTTGGCCTTATCGTTTAAATAATGAACATTTTTTTCCAAAACGCTGTCATCAATATTTTTTGTTACGTATACGGCATTTCGTTTCTCGCAAAAACTCCCTTGCTTTCTCCCTAATAATTCAAAATACGCAGAGAACCGCAAAAAACGCATAATGAATTCAGAATTGATAAATCTACAATATGTATATGGACACTCACTGATACAATTTAAACCTTTTTTTAAAACCCTTTGGAAAGTTCAATATTCTTTCCAAAAGTGACTAGGGGACAACACTTGCTAAATATACAATTTGTTAGAAAAATACGAACAAAACACGCAACATATTAGTATCAACACATAGTAGGGGAGAGTGGTCCCATACCGACCGGTCGTACCATACCGACCCCCCCATGTTTCTCAGAGATGGCGATGCTAGCCGAATTGTCGGTAACTTCAGTGAAAAGCTGTTATAACACAGACATTTTGGAGATAGATAGCCAATTTGACTTCTTTTGTTTCACTGCAATTTTTCCGTTTGTTTTGTTTCAACGCCTGTGACATTCAGTTTTTTTTCTTTACTGAACTTGAGCTTAAATATTTTTAAAGTTTTTTTTCTCCGCATAAAAATCGGAGGGTAAGGTTTTCTGATAGTTGATAGTCCTAGCTGTCATTCACGCTATTAGAATTACATCGCTCTTTGCGTCATTAGATAATGGCGAGCAGTTAATTAGAAAAGGTTGTGGTGGTCCGAAACCGACCGCGAAGTGATGGTCCGAAACCGACCCCCATTTATTGGCAGCTTAATATGTCATAGCGTATTTTTGAGGGAAAATATGAAAAAGTAAACAAGATTCAGTAAAGAAAAGTAACAGAAACATCAAAAACATCAGAAGAAAGCGAAGAGACAGTCATCAACGAGCGGCTTTCGAAAAACAACGCGAAAACAACGCGAAAACTTACTATGAGAAAGAGGACAACTCAGACTTCATCAATTGACTACAGTGCCCTTTATTTCATACATTAATTTTTATTTTCTGGAAAGAACCTTCAATATATTTCTTTATAAACGTCAAAATCATTAAATTTTATTTTATGTTATTAAATTTTTCTGTTAAGAAATAGGGGGTCGGTTTCGGACCACTACTTTTGAGTACGACCAAAAAGTGGAGTTTTATATTTGCCTGAATACTAACTAACTAACTAACTAACTAATCAATTAGATGTATAGTAAACTGATCCCTCTACATAGTCAATTTTTGAACTGAACTGAAAAATTGTTTTTTCTCCCCTTTATCGCCTTTGCCATTTAGGGGGTCGGTATCGCACCACCCTCCCCTACTAACCTGAAGATTTAATATTCATTTTGAATTTTCTTATTTAATGATTTTTTTTAGAGATATGCCAATTTGAAATTGCACCGAAATTTTTTTTGTAAAAGACCAATATGTTGAGAACATAGTGTAAAAATTTTGAGTCAATTAAAGTCAAATTAACGGAGTTACAGCGTTTTAAACTACCGTATTTGGACGTATTTTCACGTATAAAAATACTTTGAATCGATTTTGCCGAAGACGTTATTTTGAAAGTCGGTAAACATCAGAACTCAAAATCTACTGAACCGATCCTTTTCAAATTTTTAACACAAATTCTCAACATAAATACGAAGGTAATCAGGAAGTTTTTTTTAATTTTTAATTTTTTTTCTATTTTTAAAAAATAAATTAACATCGATTTTTTTAGCAAAAATCGCACTTTTCACTTTCAAATGCTCCCAAAAATAGACAAAAAATAAATTTAAAAAATTATTTCTAATTACCTCGAGAAATTAATTATTTTTATAGCGCAAATAACTTTTTTTTCAGATGATCCGTTAACGAGTTATGATGTTCACCGCAAAACAACTTTTTCTTTAGGCGCTTCGGAAGATTAACCGCCACAGGCTTATTTCAAAATATTTTTTATTAATTTTTTTTCTAATACTCTTCGTGGTGTCCGCTTGCAAAAGCTGACTTTAACAGCTTTTATTTTAAGGAAATTTTTTTTAAGGAATTTTTTTTTAATTTTTTTCTGAATGACCAATATGTCGAGAGCATTGTGTATTTTAAGTCAATTAAAGTCAAACTAACGGAGTTACAGCGTTTTAAACAACCGTATTTGGACGTATTTTCACGTATAAAAATACTTTGAATTGATTTTGCCGAAGACGTTATTTTAAAAGTCGGTGAACATCAGAACTCAAAATCTACTGAACCGATCCTTTTCAAATTTTTAACACAAATTCTCAACATAAATACGCAGGTAATCAGGAAGAGTTTTTTTAATTTTTAATTTTTTTTCTATTTTTAAAAAATAAATTAACAGCGATTTTTTATGCTAAAATCGCACTTTTCACTTTCAAATGCTCCCAAAAATAGACAAAAAATATATTTAAAAAAAAACTCTTCCTGATTACCTCGGGAAATTCATTATCTTTACAATGCATATCACATTTTATTTTTAAGATGATCCGTTAACGCCCTATGATGTTCACCGCAAAACAACTTTTTCTTTGGTCGCTTCGGAAGATTAACCGCCACAGGCTTATTTCTTAATATTTTGTTTTCTAATACTCTTCAAAAGTTAAACAATAACATGTAATCAAGCCCAATAAAATAAACTTACTCATTTTGCCGCAAAAAAAAATCAAACATGGCCCTTTTTTTGGCCTTTAAAACCTTACCCCCCCTTAACACTAAACTGTTAAGTTAACATTTTAGGTATACAATATAGCAATTTGATCATTTCTCAACATAACATTAAAAAAAACGAAAATTTGTATACTCGCGAAAAATGAGTTTTGGCCACGAAAACGGGTCAAAACATAGTGCAGTGGCTAAACCAAATGAACAGAATAATCCAAAATGCTCGTTTTGCAAATCGGATGACCACGTTATTCAATCTTGTTCCTCTTTTGCTGCTATCCCCTGCAATAATCATTTTAAGTTTGTCAAATCATTTCCTCTGTATATAAAGCCTTCGAAAAGGTCACACAGTTACTACCTGCAAGTCGAGCACTTGCAGAGTCTGTTCACAACCGCATTATACTTCACTGCATAGGTATGCAACAGAATCTCGAACGGTATCCACTAGACAAACTCCACCAGCACAAACTTCGACATCTAGTCAATTATCATCCGCCAATCTCGCTGCTAGTGATTTTGGCCAAGTCGTACTAGCTACAGCAATAGTAAAAATAAAGGATCAGCTGGGATCAATTGTTGAATTATTACTCTTAAACTAAATATTACGCACGTTAATGGTCGCGATCACTGGAATTCTCTATTGTTACACTTATTGAAACTTGCATGCTTATACATACACGCGCAATTATGCCAGCGCATTAGCTTAAGAACAAACCATTTGATTTTATAAAGATCACTTGAGATGAGAACTGAACCAAAGCGCACGTACTTACGTCTGTCCCGTCTGTCTACGCGAGTCAGTCCACTTACAATTTTATTAATTTTGGAACCGAAGTTGCTTGTGGCACAGGGCCACTTTAGAAGAAGGTACCCTTTTTAGACCTCCATACACATCAAAAGATTGTTTTTTTTTTTTTTTTTGTAAATTATGCTATACATGCTTTCTTTAATTTTTAATTATTTATAATAAGGACAAATATTTTATTCCGATCCATCGTCGTCAAGCCCAGAATATTTATTAGTAGACTGAAAAACCTAAAAAAAAACGAATTTAATACAGATTATAGAATTATATTAAATGTTGGGTTTTAAATTTTATAGAAAAAAGAAAGAAAGCCATAATCAGCAAGCCAGGGCACATATACATATACGCTTATACGTTAAATAAGCGTTAAAAAATCTGACCCAATCCCAATAGTTAAATTATAAATTTTTTAAATCATTTGCTCTAATTTTTTGATGCTCAAATCCATAAAGTGAGATTGCATTTCAAGAATGTTTTAAAAACGGCAACTAATTTCGGCCAGGTGAAGCTTATTTACCCTTGCAATTATAACTTAAATGTAACAAAATGTTTTCATACCTCTCTAGTTTTGTCAATTTTTCATTTTTTTTTTCATATCTATGGCAGACTTATAATATTTAAGACCGATCTTTATAAAAATAAGTTTTCAATGTATACTATCGCCTATCAACACCGAAGTTATAAAAATTGGTTAATGAAATTTAAATAAGTTCTCAGTTGTTCCTATGATATATGTTAATGAAATTTAATTTAAATTCAACTGCCAAAAATTTAGGCTTTGTTTACAGTTATTTTAATCACTTTTGTTACATTTTCAGTATGATTGCTTACTGAATAGAAACTGACAGACTTTCAGTCGGACCCGTTTAAATCAATTTCGATACTGATCAAGAATATGTGAACAGTGGGCTGCTTACCAAAAAAAAATTAACACTTTTTACTTACTGGTTCATTTTGGGGAATATTCTTCGGCAGTGAACGGTCATTACGTTTGTAATCCTCTTGAATCTTGCTCCCTCCGTTCGTATTCGCTTTTTCTTTTAACTTCTCTAGTCTAAAAGAAAATGTAAGACGATTACTATATAAATCGGTAAATTCATTTTTAAGTATTTTAAAATTCAGCACATATTAGGAATTAGAGAAATTGTGGTTTGGATATGCACGTTAGTTGAGAAAGTATAGGGTGTTTTTTTTAGAGGTATAGAACTTTAAGTTGCAATAAAACCACGATGGATTATTCGATTGACATGAATTTTTTTTTATTCGAAAGATAATCTTGTGGCAATTCATTTTATATATGCTTTCTGGCATATGACCGCCACGGCTGGCTCAGATGTAGTCCAATCTGGGACCAATTTTCGATGACTTGTCCCAACATTTGCGGCCGTATATCGGCAATAACACGGCGAATGTTGTCTTCCAAATGGTCAAGCGTTTGTGGCTTATCCGCATAGACTTTTAGACTAAATGACTTTACATAGCCCCACAGAAAGTAGTCTAGCGGTGTTAAATCACAAGATCTTGGAGGCCAATTCACAGGTCCAAAACGTGAAATTAGGCGGTCACCAAACGTGTCTTTCAATAAATCGATCGACATCCGAGCCAGCCGTGGCGGTCATATGCCAGAAATCATATATAAAATGAATTGCCACAAGATTATCCTTCGAATAAAAAAAAATGCATGTCAATCGAATAATCCATCGTGGTTTTATTGCAACTTAAAGTTCTATACCTCTAAAAAAAACACCCGATACTTGTGTTTTTCTTTAGTGCAACTTCACCGAAAATGGAGAATGTTCCCGAATTATTAACGCGCTAGTACCATACGAGTTTTCCCGCGGTAGGTACATGATACAGTTGTCCGACTTTTATGAAATTTGTTTCTTGATTCAAAGTTAGTTAAAAATTAGAAAGTTTGATCTTTCCTATTGTAGCTAAATGATATATTGATCCGATTTTGATCAAATTTAAATACCTTTTAAAACTCCATTTGAAAGAAATCAAGTCGATATGAGCAAAAACCAGCGTTTGCATTTGCTGCTACATAACAGCAATTTAAGTAAAAATATTGCTCTGCTCCCGCTATTGCTCTGTTTTCAATCGGCTCTGTAGCATAGCAGAGAGCACAAAATCAAAACGGCTGTTCTCTGCTCTGCTTTGTAGCACTGAACGTCGGAGCACGGAGCAATAGCAATAGCAAGAAAATAATAAATAATAAATCATTTTCTTTTAAACCTGATTTAAATGGTTGGGTTTGAAAACCTTAAAGGGTGTATGGCTTAGAACCAATATATTGCAAATTGGCTTTCTAATTTATTATATATTTTTAACGACCTTGATTACATAAACAAAGGTTGTGATTTTGGTGTCTTTTCTCGCTTCGGCGAGTCGGAGCTTATATACCCCAGTAGTTATCACAAATGTCGAGCAAAAGGCATAAAGGCTAAATAACTAGCTATGAAGATTTTCCCATTAATTTTCAATACTTTCACCGATTGTTCAATTTTAATGAAACTTAGTTCGAAATTCGAAAACGGCTAGAAAACTTGATACGCAAAAAATCATGCTTGTCTGAAAAAAAGATATTATTATTTTATTCTATTACTTTTATATAGATTTTTCGATCTTCCCTATGACAGTTATATGGTATAAAAGTAGGATTTTTGAAGTTTATAGTAGTTGAAAAACCTGAAATTCCAAAATTTCAATTCCAAACCCAAATTCAAAAATTCCAATTTTAACAACAACGTTATAGTTTCTGTTGCATTAATTGTATATTTTTTTTTTTGATTTTCCTATAGCAGCTATACAAATAAAATCTGGAAGAAACCATGCCAATTTGGTACTTGATATTTTTTTCGTTATCTTTTTAAACTTCCCTTTGGGAGCCAGCTATCCGATATAGTGGCCCGATCCAACCCTTCCCGGCTTATGTACTTCATGCAATAACTACACGTAACTACTTAATAACTGGTAAAGTTTCATCGAGGTAGCTTAAAAACTGAGAGGCTAGTATCCTCGCTTGGCTGTAATACCGATAAACTAGATAAAAATTGTATTTACAAACTGTAGAGACTGGAAAGATGACAAGCCGGACAAACTAGATCCTAGTTATACCATACCGTCCTTTTAGAAAAAAATACATAGGTACGCCCAAAATATACGATTAAATTTCTATCTGTACCTGTCAATTCGCTCTCGGGGATGATTATATTTCTGAGTCACTTCTTCGTGGTGCTTTTCATCTGTAAAACAATGTAGTTAAAAAAGGCAATATAGTTAAAAAGTATAAGGAAAAACGTGCAACAGCGTTATTAATTTTAATTGTGAACGTTTAGGAACGAAACTACAAAATTATAATACTAAAATATGAGAAGTAAGAAGAGGTCGAGATATTTTTGTTTTTGTGATTCTTTTTACATACTAGATATTATACACAAAACAAGAAATAAAGCTAGCTTCAGCAAGCTGATGCTTATATACCCTTCCAGTCATCAAATATTTCGAACAAAATGCATAAAGGCTAAACAACATCGAAGCTATGACGATTTTTCTATTAATTTTCCATATTTTCGACTATTGATCATATAGCAGTTATATGATAAGTTGTCCGATTTTGATCAAATTTAATTCGTAATTCAAGAGTCGTTAGAAAACGATATATTTCAAAAATCATGCTTATATAGTGAAAAACAACGATGTTATAAATTTATTTCCGTTATTTCTATATAGATTCCTGTTCCTGTTCCTCGAGAACTAGTGGGATGTTCAAGAGGGGGCTTAGCTGGGGCCACCATTCGGGTCGCAGGTTGCAGGTTAGTTGCGAATAAGCGCAAGCTAATAAGCAACTCCGGACAAACAGCAGGTACACCGGAGTCGGTGTACTGATGAGACGTTTGTCTGGCCGTCTTCAAAAGTATAGCCTCACACATTCCTCTTCCCTCACGACTACCTACCAACTCCCCTCCCCACACAATCTCACTCCGGTGCCGGACTAAGGTGTCATCCGACCCGTGCCGATAGTCAGCCTGGCTGGGGGCCCGGATTATCAAATAGCCCAGTCTCTCACGGAGGGGCACCTCTAACCGCCTGTCCTAACCATGCCTTACCCGGGTATGGCGGATCTCTGCCCGGGTGAACTATACTTTTTCCGCAACTCGTGGGATTCGAACATGAAAAAGTTTACGAAAACCAAATTACCGCAGGATATCCCTGCCTCAAGTGCCGCAAGGCTTTTTGAAGAAAGACTACTTGACGGAGTGCGACCCCAGGTGGGACCAGCCCCACCCAGGAGCGCAGCTTCCATCAGGAGTGCGTCACGGACGCAGAATGTGGGACAGCCCCCACAGCGATCGACTGTTCCAGTTCGGGAACGTGGGCTACCGGCAGGACCATCCCGGCCGGCTTGCCCACCCCCCGCGGCTGTACAGAAGACCAAGGAAGATGTCCTTCCAGCCAGAGGACAACCAGGAGGCCTTGGCGACCCCAACAGGAGAGGCCTGTCGGGGTCCAAGGTCAAATGGAACTTCAGGTACCTTCAGCAGGGCACGACACCTAATGAAGCATTGAAGAAGGCGAAGGAACCACGACCAGTGGCACAAAACGTTGCCCCTGCCAGCAAGCGGGCAAACAGTACCCTCACCCCTCCGATGGACACCCCGAAAAGGTACAAGTCAGAGGGCACCAAAGAGGCAGCGGCACCCCCCCACCCGTCCCCCATGGCCTGATGAGCCAAGCACATCGAAGGCGGCGGCGACGTGACTCGGAATGAATCTATGTGCATAAAAAAATCTTATAATCAACGCACAATGCAAACCAGTAAGGCTACGACACTCAACTTGGTTATTATCATTCCTTATTTAACTTTAATGATCCACTATTATTTTGGCCCGTAAGTGGCCAAAAATTTTTGAATATTAAACGTCACACGAAATTTTAAATTTTTTTGTTTTCGTTTAAATTTACATTTTTACATCTAAAGAAAAAAAAATCACTTTAAATAAGCAATTGGAGTTAAAACAAACCTATGCCTATGTATTTACCATCTCAAACTTGTTCTTAACAAAAAAAAAGGCTAGCTTCGGCAAGCAGTCATAAAATATTTTGAACAAAATATTGTACATAAAGGCTAAACAACATATAAGCTATGACGATTCTTCTATTCACTTTCCATATTGTTCATATGACAGCTATATGATATAGTCGTCCGATTTTGATAAAAATATTTCGTTATTCAAGAGTCGTTTGAAAAATCTATATTCCAAAAATCTGATGAAAAACAACTGTTATCATTTGATTTCCGTTATTTCTCTATAGATATTATAGCTATATAATATAATCGTCCGATTTTTATAAAAGGAGAGTTCAAGGGTAATTAAAAAGTCGATGCTGTAAAAATCATGCTCGTGGAATAAAAAACGTTAATTTTTTTTTTTTCATTACGGACAAATGAGAGACTTATTTCGATCCAGATGGTGATGCTGATCAAGAATATATGTACTTTATGGGGTCTGAGGTGTCTCCTTCACTGCGTTGCAAATATCTGACTGAAATTATAATACCCTTTTGCTCTGCAAGGGTATAACAAGAAAGGAAGCTAGCTTCGGCAAACCGAAGCTTATATACCCTTGCAGTCATCAAATATGTCAAACCAAATACATAGTTAGCCTCTATGTTTCTACATCCAAGCTATATCGATTTTTCTATGAAGTTTCTGTATTTTCGACGGTTGTTTATATGAAAGCTATATGATATAGTCGTCCGATTTTTATGAATTTTAATTCGAATTTCAAGAGACATTAAGAAAACTCTATATTCCAAAAATGCTTGTCTGATGAAAAGCAACGATGTTACAATTTTATTTCCGTTATTTCTATATAGATTTTTTGATCTTTCCTATGGTAACTATGTGATAGAGTTATCCAATTTTTATCAATTTAATTCGAAATTCTATGGTAGTTAAAAACAACGTATGGAAGAATCCAAGTCAATATGATCAAAAAGAAGGGAGTAATAATTTTTTTCAATCTCTCGTATAGGAGCTATTCGATATCGTCGCCTGATCCGGCTCGTTCCGACTTAAATGCTGCGTGCAATAACTATATATCTTTTGGGAAAGTCTCAGCAAGATAGCTTTTAAACTGAGGGACTAGTTTACAGAGAAATGGACAGACGTACAGACGTATTTCGATTCAGATCGTGATGCTGATCAAGAATATATATACTTTAAGTGGTCTGAGGTGTATCCTTCTTCTAACTAAAATGATAATTACCTTTGCTCTGCAAGGGTATAAAAATGCTAAATGAGTAGGTAGGACAAGTTGTTTATATGGGTAAGGTATTTCAATTTAAATTTAAAAACATGAATGTACAAAGTTTATAAAAATAACAGTTACCTTGAGACATGTTAGCTTTTTCGTCTTCCCTTTTATCGTTTTGACTTCGACGCCAAGTAGCCGTTGAATTCAAACTTTCATTATCATTTTTATCAATTTGGACTTCAGTAAGCTTGTCACTTATAAACTCCTCACTTTGACGACTCTTATCCTGTTTTCGAGCTAAAGCCAAGCGTTCCTCAATCTCCAATTCTCTAGCTGCTGTGTCAACTGGTTTTGCAGAGCCAAATACATTTACAGATGATGCTACACTTTGTTTAGCCGAGTTGCCCTCGTCGAAATCGATTTTGTCAAAATCATTTTTTTTTAAATCGGGTAATGGTAGAGTTCGTGGTTTTAAATTTAACTTGGGTCTCTCTTCTATCAAGGAGGTATCTTCACGTGAATACCGCTCTGGATTTCTGCCTCGACCGTCACGATATTTTTCAGATACGTTGTTAACATCTCGCCGAGTGGGCGAGGAATCAAAAGATTGAGGTCTGGCGCTCGTTCGCCAAGATCCAGGTGTGTTAGTTTCTTCTCTTTCTGGTAGCGGTTTCCTTTCTCTATTAAAGCTTCTGTCAAAATTGGATGAATATCCAAAACTACTTCCATTATTTTGGCTATCTCGCCTCCAGTTACCAGAGTCTCTATTATCTCCACTATTGCCAAAGCCATCAAACCGCCTGTTAGATTTTTGTCGGTTTTGTTGGTCATTTTCGTTGGATAGCTCAATGCGAATACGGCGACCTTTAATTGATGGATCTGGTAAACTGAGTATATGAATTAAATCTTCTCGATTTTCTAATTCCACATAGCCAAAGCCCCTTGAACGACCGTTTTCGCCATCCTCACGTGGCAGTCTCAGAGAAATTAAATTAATACAACCGAAAAATTCGTAAAGGTCATCCTCATTTGCATCAAACGGCAAGTTGTTGATGTAAGCAATAAATGGGGCTTTATGAGGAACAGAATTGTCATCAAAAATCCGATTTGCCCGTGGTGCGGTTGGAAGCTGATATACTAAGGGCAATGTGCTACTTCCATCATCACTATCATCGCCATCCAAATTTCGGATTTTTTTTGAGACTTGTGTGGTTCCCACTGGTGCATCATTAGATAGGAACGATTGCAAAGATATAACTGTTCCTTTATTCTTTTTACCTTTTTTTCCTTTGAAGTATATAAAATATAAAAGTTTGTATAAGTAACGTGTTATTAACTTTGTCGTAATTTACAAGTAGATGTTATTATTAATATCACTCAAAGAGTTACGGCAATACTAACGTTAAAAAAGGCGTTTTCTTAAAGATATTTTATCTATTTAACACAAAACAAAAATGTAGGTACGCATGAAAAAATCACAACCACCCCATATGTATGTATGCATACACATGTGCAATCATATTACGTGTCAAAAATAAAACCATGTGGAAACTTATACTTATTTTCAATTAACACAAAAATAGTATTTTTACCAATTATTAGTAAATCATAATGATTGACAAGATTAAATGTATTTCTAACCTGCAGAAGCCATTTTAACAAATATTTCCAAACTAACTAAAATTTTGAGAATTCTACGAATGCATGTAAACCTAGAGGTCAACTTCCTTATATCGATATCGTAATCGAAAGTTGTTATAGTATAATTAAGAATTCAGTAATAGAGTAATCTCACAAAACCAATTCGAAAGGAATGATTGAAAGATGTGAAACTTCGATTTACACAGTGTAATATCCTCCACACATTAGCATGAATGATCCGCTTACCAATAAACTCCCGTCTGTGTCGTGGGCAATACAGTAGAATCAGCTTATAGTGACTTTCAAGGGACCGACGATTTTACGTCGTTATACCCGGAAGACACACTTACCAAAAGGAGTAAAAAAATTTTGTTTTGGTTATCTTAGTGTAAAAACCTTAGTGGCGACGAAAGCGGCAAAAAAAAAACGTACCAAGCGGTGGCCCTTTCATATAAGTTTGTATGGGGACCAAGCAAGCCATCGAGTTTTCGTCGCAAATCCGGACGGACACTATAAGCAGAGTCGTTATAACAAGGATTCAACTGTATATACAACTGTATTATTAAATTAAACATCGTTCAAAATGAATCTCCTCACCATTATTAATGTTTCATTAAATTATGATGTTGCTTTTATTTTAGAAGTAAATTTCAGTAGAATCCTGTTATAACGACTCCACTTATAGTGTCCGTCCAGGTTTTGCCACGAAACTTACAAACTTATATGAAAGGGCCTCAGCTTAGTGCGTTTCCGCTTTTAGCGACAAACAGCTTATTCGAAATTTTTCAAAAAAAATTTAAAAATTCATCCGGATATTGCGTCATGCGGAAAAAATACAGTGCAATAGTGCCAAATTTAAGCATCAAAACACGCTGTCAGAAATATACTTATACTTATATTATACTTACATTTGTACTTGCTTGTATGCGTAGCAGCGACACGAAGGATCTTACACTGTCACCACTCTCTGTTAGTTTTAGCTGTCGCCTTAACAACACTGCTGCGAGAGAGAGTGAGAGTAGAAGTGCAATGCCAACGTCACACTGCATGTCCAGACCTCATAGCCTAAACCATGAGATGTCCCGTTGTATTTCTAGTTTTTTCCGTTTTTTTCGACTAAAAATGAATGGGTAAATTCTGCAAATGCAAAGTGGGCAGTAATAAGCTCAGTCAGTTTTCAGTATTTTGAAATTAAATGAATTGAATTTGAATTAAATTTATTACATTTTTCGTTTTAATTAAAAAAATAATTTGATTTATTTTAAAAACTTATTATGAACATAGCAACCATAAAATAAACATAAAAAATTGTTTGCTCCTTTTGTCTGGTGCGTCTTCCGGGTATAACGACGAAAACTCGTCGGACCCGTGAAAGTCACTATAACCGGATTCTACTGTCCTTATATGTATTTTAATATTTCAAATTGTATACAATTTTATAAAGTGTAAAAATTGGTTGTGTCCACTACCGGGTGGCTCAATTTATTATCTAGCATCAAAAGCTTACACAAAAGCTAAACAAATTTTAAGAAACAAGAAAGGAAGCTAGCTTTGGCCAGCCGAAGCTTATACACCCTTGCAGTCATCAAATACATATGTCGATCAAAAGCATAAGGGCTAAAACACATCGTAACTATGTACATATGACGATTTTTCTATTAATTTTCCATATTTTCGATTATTGTTCATATGGCAGCTATATGATATAGTTGTCCGATTTTGATGAAATGTATCCTAAATTCAATAGTGGTTAGAAAATACCATTTAGAAGAAATCAAGTCGATCTGATCAAAAACAACGGCGTGGGAATTTGTTACTTCATTCTTTCGTATGGGAGCTATCCGATATAGTCGGCCAATCCGGCCCGTTCCGACTTAGATTAGGTTGTCAAAAAAGTCTTGCGGTATTTTTTTTTATCGAATTTTCATAAAATTGGTTAATGCGATTCAAGTCAAATATGCGCCGTTTTGTTCGATGACGCGTTCCCAACGAGATGCCAACCAGTGCGCTGCCAGGTTCATGGTTCAAGAAATACGTACGGAGGGAGAAAAGTAAAGTGAAAATACGTACAAATACGTACCCAAGATGATGCTAATACTCAATGTGTAAGACAAGGACAGACACGCTGTCAGTTCTCATCTTTTATTAATCCGGGTTTTAGATACGTTAATTATGATGGTAAACAACAATGAAAAGGCAAAACATCTGTTTTACTGGTTGGTTTGGTTACTTTTAATTATGGCGAGCACTGAACGGGCAGTATGGGCCTGATATGGGCTAACTTCAACCATGCTACTGTACGATACTGTATACAGTATCGTTTTGATGTGTGCCACATGTATGCGTACATATATAAGCACATACTGCGTGAACAAGGCATAATCAAGATCTCTCCACCGATGCTAGGGAATTTTATTCTCGAAGGCTATATATATTACAGCGCGCGCAAACCAAATAATAAAGAATTGAAAGAAAATTAAATGGACAATACCGACTCGGGATTCCCGAGAAAAGAGTGTTTAATTATTCATTTTTCTCCGAAAACGCATTAATACGTACGAATATACGTACATAGTCGGCCTGAGCCGAAAAATACGTACAATGCGTATAAATACGTTCCCTATTGGCAAAAAACTCGGAGAGCCAATTTTTACAGGACTCTTTGTGGCCAAGTTCAGATTACCAAGACAGAAACAGGTGGTAATCACTTGGTGCGAGATCCGGACTATACGGTGGAGGCAAAAGAACCTCCCATCCGAGCTCGCGGAGCTTCTGGCGCGTCACTAAAGATGTGTGTGGTCTGGCGTTGTCCTGGTGGAAGACAATTCGGCCTCTGTTGATCAAAGATGGCCTCTTCTGCATGAGTGCTGTCTTCAAGCGGTCCAGTTGTTGGCAGTACAGGTCCGAATTGAGCGTTTGGCCATAGGAGAGCAGCTCATAGTGGAATATTCCCTGCCAATCCCACCAAACACACAGAAGAACCTTCCTGGCCGTCAATCCAGGCTTGGCCACCGTCTGGGCCGCTTCACCGCCTTTCGACCACGACCGTTTGCGCCTTACGTTATCGTAAGTGACCCACTTTTCATCGCCAGTCACCATACTCTTCAAAAACGGGTCGATTTTGTTGCGATTTAGAAGCGATTCGCATGCGTCGATATGGTTAAAGATGTTTTTCGCGTCAATGTGGCACCCATACTCGAGCTTCTTAGTGACTCCAAGCTTCTTTAAATGGTAAATAACGGTTTGATGACTCATGCCCAGCTCTTGACCGATGCTACGGCTGCTACTATGCCGGTCTCTTCCGACCAATTCAGCGATTTTATCCCAATTTTCGACGACAGGCCTTCCGGAGCGTATCTTCGACCACCTCTACACCAGAACGAAAACGTTGAAACCATCGTTGTGCGGTGGAAATGGAAACTGTATCGGGTCCATAAACTGCACAAATTTTATTGGCGGCTTGAGATGCATTTTTGCCTTTATTGTAGTTGTTCTGTAAAATATGCCGTATGTTGGGTCAGTAAGCTTTTTTACTAACCATTACCTTTGGCGGTGCCCAAGTAAAAAAAACCGCACGAATTTCGAACTAAATTGCACTATTTATTAACTGGTACCAAGGCCTCAAATTTACAAAGTTAGTGTTTATGTAGGTTTGAATTAGGCAGGCAGACCGATTTGTCTGTGCCTTTTAAATAGCCGAAAGTATGATGGGCAGGCAGACCGATTTGTCTGTGCCGTTTTAGTCGCGAAAGTATATAAGGTCGAGAGACGTAGGCAAGCGATCAGCGACCGTGCCTTCTATATGCGAGTACCAAATCGAACTAACTATGAAGCTTGCCGTGGACAAGGCCAGGAAGCGATAAGCGAAAAAGTGCAAAAAGGGGGTTAGAAATGACAATTAAACCAGTGTTGCCGCGCAGGGCAAATAACACAACAAATGCAAACATCGGGAATTTGGTTTTACGTTACGATTTGAAATGAGTGATATTATTTAGGCTGTGGCATGACCAAACATCCTCCCCCCGTTGAAAGACCAGGGCTTTCAACCAGATCCAGCTTCGGCAGCACGCACAACTTGCGGACAGCCCTTCGAGTGACATCTACTTGAGTTCGTATCACTGCCACACGAGCAACTCCATCGGATCCAGACACCAATTCCATGACCCTGGGTAATGGCCATTTCAATGGAGGCAAAGTGGAGACGACCTCGTTGACTTGTAGCGCAGGTTTGGGAGTGCGCCACTTTGGACGATGCTGCCAACGTTGAAGACGCATGTAAGCGAGCAGCGCTCGCGGACCAGAATGCAAGCTCTTCCGATGCAAGTCCAGTGTAATGGCACGTATAACTAGATGCTGGCGTGGCAGTATGACAGGACGCTGCGCATTGCGATTCTCGAGACGAAACGCTGGGCTGGTGAACCAAAGGGCAGGTTCCAGAAGCTCACTCGAGGAAGAACCTCTTGACAAAATGTCGGCTGGATTGCAGTCAGTCGGTACATAGCGCCAATTCTTGGCACTGGATAACTCTTTAATTGAAGATATTGGATTAGTAACATATACTTGAAAGCGTGAATGTTCATAGCTTATCGATGATAAAGCTTCAGCAGAAACGAAGAGCTTCATGTTGCGTACGTCCCGCATCAGTTGCGCTAGTAGCAAGGCAGCGCAGAACTCCAATTTGGAAACCGTAAGAGTCTTCAAAGGTGCCACACGAGACTTTGATTAAAGTAGATGCACCTCTTGTTTGCCATCAGCATCTGGATTCAACGCAGGTCGAAGAAACGTCCATGTCAGATGACAACTTCAGCCGTGATGTGTTGAGTCCCTCGGGAAAGCTCTCATCGTAAACCCGAGCAGTTGTGGATAACACCAGTCGTGTATATGGCTTTGAAGAGACCTGTGTGGAAGACAAAGAAAAACGAAAAACATCCGCTGCAGGCTTCCAGGCAAGACCCAGTGTCTTGGTAATGTCGCTGCCATCGTCAAGCTTCAGGAGTGTTTCCTTTTCCGAGTCAGCAATTTGATCAAGGACGTCGCGGTCGTTGGAAAACCATTTCCTGAATTTAAAGCCGCCTCGTGAAATCAAGCTAGTGGTTTGAGACCTGATTTCGAGGACCTCGTGGGTTGATTTTCCTCCTGTGATCAGATCGTTAACGTCATCCATGCGAGCAGCAACCAATTCCCGATGCACAGCTTGATCCTGTAATCCAGTTGCTTCTATAGAAGAAGATCCACCTCCTGTTACGATCCAACCAAGCCTCGAATTGTGTAATAGGGGTAACTCAGCAGCCAACTTAATCTGCCCTACAGATAACAATTCAAAAAACATGCTTGCGCCAATGAGAAGATCTATGCGGTGAGATTTGTAAAATTCAGGATCGGCCAACTGAATACTGGAGGGAATTTTCCAGCCACCGGGCTTAACGTTCGAACTGGGTTGATTTTCAGTTAACGCTGGAGCCACAAGCGCAGTTAGGCATGTGGAGTAATTGGAGGTATGCGACTTTAACGTGATGCAAACAGAAGCTCCTTCAGAGTCCAAACGAGCATTTCCAAGTCCAGCAACTGATACGGTTGACTTCGTTTTAGGCAATTGCAATTGGTGAGCTAGTCGGGAGGTCACAACGTGGACTTGTGATCCCGAGTCTAGCAGCGCACGGCATGGGATCCAAGCACCTGATTGACTTTGAATGCTCATGACTGCAGTTGGAAGAATTACTGTATCAGAATCTACATTCTGAAGCAGCAAAGAGGTAGCAGGGCTAGAAACGATTGCGTTTGGCGTACTTAGTTCCGCAACGGGAACTCGCTGAAGCTCGGTCGAAGGCTGAGAGCCAAGGTGTAAAAGGCTGTGATGCTTGGAACCGCAAATTCGGCAGCAGCCGTCTCAAGCAATTGAGACACAGCGCTAATCCTTTTGCCTTTCGAATGCGCTCTTGTATTGGCAGATTGGAGAATTGATCACAGTTGTAAATAGAATGATCACTGTTGTCACACACAGCACATTCATGACCGGAAGTGTTAGTGGCAATTAAGATACTTCTGCTGCGAGTGTTTCTTGATGGTGAACAATTCGAATACAAAACTGCAGTGTGCTCTATGTTCTTGAGTTTTTGACAACGCTTGGACAGGAAAGTAGTGAAATTATCAATCGAAGGAATTTCATCGATCGCCGCAGATTCTTCCCAATTGGCCTGAGTTTTGCTATCTACTTTCTGGAGTAAAACATGTACAAGAATGCAGTTTGCAATTTGCTCGACCGAACACATTGACTGGAGAGCACATAGATATCCATTAATTTTGTCGGACATATCTCTCAGCTTCGTGGCAGACTGCATGCCCACTTTAGGGAGACCCAAAATTGCTGTTATGTGAGATTGGAAGATTAGGCGCTTATTATTGAAACGATTATTCAATAAATCCCAGGCTACCGCATAATTGTCTTCGCAAATCTCCAATGAGCGCACCGTATCCAAGGCGGAACCCTTTAGGCAAGACTTAAGATGCTGCAGCTTCTCAATATTAGTGAGCATAAGGTCGCTGTCGATGATGGCCTTGAACATGGACCGAAAGTCCGCAAATTCGGTAAAGCCACCAGAAAATTTAGGCAGTCTAAATTCGGGCAACTGAGATCTCCTAGCCGCTGACACAGAATGGAAATCCATGGAGGGCTGTGGCCTAAGCGTGGAACTACAAATTGCCGAACCTTTTTGCTTACCCAATTCTCGATTCAATCTGATTTTTGTTGAGATGATTAGCTCCTCAAAATCGTCGCGAGCCCTACAACCGATTTCGCTAAAATCCAGCTCTTCAAGACTGTCATGGACCTGGATAAGTGTTGCCTTGCTCTCGTCCAGGACTGCTCTCGTTCAATCTACACGAAGTTCCAATTCTTCCTCACTCATTTCCTGGAGCTTTTCGACGGTTAGAGCCTTCTCAAACGCTTTAGCTTTAGAAAGCATATACTCTGCCTTCAATTTATAATATTTTCTTCCGCAACTGGAGCAGAAAGAGTTTTGTCCGTTGACATTTTGACCTGGATAAATGTTGCCTTGCTTTCGTCCAGGCGTTGAACACGAAGATCCAATTCCTCCTCGCTCATTTCCCGGAGCTTGTCTGCGTCAGAGTCTTCTCAATCGCTTTAGCTTCAGAAAGCATTGAGCCAGCCTTCAATTTGTAATACGTTGCTCCCGCAACTGGAGCAGCAAGCGTTGTGTCCGTTGACCTGTTGTTTATTTTGGTTTTTATAGTTTTGAGAATTTGTCACTTGCACCATCGATCAAGTCCCACTGTGCAATGATTAGCGCCAAAATTGTGCGTCTAAAATAATAAATTATTTGTTTGGTTGCACTTTAGTTTTAGATGGTTCGAATTTCTATTGTTTTTAAATCACGTCGGGGTCACCAAAATGTTGGGTCAGTAAGCTTTTTTACTAACCATTACCTTTGGCGGTGCCCAAGTAAATAAAACCGCACAAATTTCGAACTAAATTGCACTTATTTATTAACTGGCACCAAGGCCTCAAATTTACAAAGTTAGTGTTTATGTAGGTTTGAATTAGGCAGGCAGACCGATTTGTCTGTGCCTTTTAAATAGCCGAAAGTATGATGGGCAGGCAGACCGATTTGTCTGTGCCGTTTTAGTCGCGAAAGTATATAAGGCCGAGAGACGTAGGCAAGCGATCAGCGACCGTGCGAGTACCAAATCGAACTTACTATGAAGCTTGCCGTGGACAAGGCCAGGAAGCGATAAGCGAAAAAGGGGGTTAGAAATGACAATTAAACCAGTGTTGCCGCGCAGGGCAAATAACACAACAAAGGCAAACATCGGGAATTTGGTTTTCCGTTACGATTTGAAATGAGTGATATTATTTAGGCTGCGGCATGACCAAACACCGTATTTTCTCTTTATTTTGCTCCATGATTTGCTCCATGAACTAACGAACGACTTAAAAGAAAAGACAATCAATCAAACATGTGTTAGCGCGTGAAATGAGCTTTCCAAAAAGGTATAGTATGACCTGATGCGACGAATAAAACAAGAACTACGCGCTTTCAGCGCCAACTAGCGAAAATATCGCAAGACTTTTTTGACAACCTAATATATTTGAAATGAGCGAAACCAACTTTCGCACTCGTTTGGTAACAGTGATTTTTCAATGGTTTCATACAGGAAAGGTTTGATTATATTTTCACCCATTTCCCTTTTTCTGCGAATTCTGAAAGTGAAACGAAAACCAAAATTTCATTTATTCATTATTTCGACAAACTGCCTCTGACTATGCCAGCTTATTACAAGGCTTACTGCCTCTGAACAAACAGATTATTTCTCTGTTTAATAGGTTTTTTTTTCTTGCAACTTTGTTATGTGCGGCGATAAATAAAATTAAAAATAATCCAGAAAAGGTAAACAATGTTTGTTTACTGGCTGCCGCGATGACAAATTCATCGACGACTCGTGAGTCCAGGGAGTCGGGCAGCCGAGTGCACTGCGGAACTGGTTCCTTAGACCGGATAATTCCCAAATGAACCGAAATTTAAATCGGAAGATTTTGAGTGATTTTGGCGAAGAAAGGATTAAAAAAAGAAAACGACAAGGAGATAGAAAGGGCAAGAATCAGTGGTCAAAGACGGTTCGGTTAGCAGAAAATTCAATTATATAATAATTTCAATTTCTACCTGTGAGTGAAAATTCAATCTAATTTTTTTTATATGAGTGGAGTTAATAATTTAATTAAATATAGAGTATTCCGGAGTGAATAACCACGGGTCAAGAACAAGAAATTTCTGGAGGAGTAGACGAGGACCAGCCACCCGGAAGAGACGACTTTTCGCGCAGAAAATTGGCCACTCATTCCGGGGTGGCTACAGGTTTTTATCCCCAAATCTATATTTGTTTTGCCGACCAGAATTCACAAAAAAAAAAAACTACAAACAACAAGTGTCAACACAAAGTAAAGTCAACGACCCCATAAAATTAATAATAAATCAAATAATTTATTTAGAACTCATATTTATTCACCATTATATTTATTCCAATTATTTATAAACTCCAATATAATTAACGCCTCATAATTATTTATTATTATTTATTCAAATTGTGATATCCGCCCTATTTATTATATGCCCTATTTATATATGTTCCATGTGAAAGTCCTTCGGTACCGTGGGTAGGTGTAGAATATGCTAGCACTTAAGTACACGTGAAATTATAACGAATTAAAAGAAAAAATGAACTTAAGTGAGTAGATTCCTCAAGTGGGGGGTGAGATGAGGTAAGATGATTCCACAAAAACGATAATTGGGAGATGTGTCCTAGATTTAACCAAGGATACACTCATGGTTGGGAGGGGACTCCGAGGGCTGCCAATTTAGCAAGGTAGTCCAGTCCGGATATTCCGAAAATTCCGTCGTGTACAAATTCGTTGTCCAAGTTCAAAAAAATTCCGTTTTGTTTTTTTTGTCGTGTCTGCTGCGCGGAATATTTGTGGTTGTTCCCCCTGGGATCAAGCTGACAAGCCGGCAACACAACCGTGCGAAAAGCAGGACGTGAGAAATGGCGCCCAAACAAAAAAATATAGAAGAAAATTAATAAAATGGAATCAATAAAAATATAAAGTAAACACTCACCAGGGTAAAGGCCAGTAACTAAGATCTCAGACCTGTTCCTCGAGAACTAGTGAGATGTTCAAGAGGGGGCTTTGCTGAGGCCACCAGGCGGGTCGCAGGTTGCGGATAGCGAACGGCCTTCTTCGTAAGGTTAGTTGTGAATAAGCGCAAGTTAATAAGCAACCCCGGACAAACATAATACGCTTGTTTGGCCGTCTTCAAATTCTAGCCTCACACACCCCTCTTCCCTCACAATTACCTACCAACTTCCCTTCCCACAATCTCACTCCGGTGCCGGACTAAGGTGTCATCCGACCCGTGCCGATAGTCAGCCTGGCTGGGGGCCTGGATTAACATCTAGCCCAGTCTCTCACGAAGGGTTCAGGCAAGTGGCGACCGCCTGTCCTAACTATGCCTTACCCGGGTATGGGGGATCTCTGCCCGGGCGGACCCTATATTCTCCACAACTCGTGGGATCTGACTATGAGGAAGAACAACACAAACAAACTGCCGCAGAACATCCCTGCCTTGAGTGTCGCAAGACACTTCGAAAACCAACTCCTCGACGGAGAGCGACCACAGGTGGGACCATCCCCACCCAAGAGCGCAGCCACCGCCAGGAGTGCGTCTCGGACGCAAGATGTGGGACAGCTCCCACAATGGTCAACTGTTCCAGGACCATCCCGGCTGGCTCGCCCACCCCCCGCGGCTGGACAGAGGACCAGGCCTGCCAAAGGACAATCTGGAGGCCTAGACGACCCCAACAGGAGAGGCCTGCCGGGGTCCAAAACAAAATGGTACCTAAGATACTTCCAGCAGGGCATGTCACCTGACGAGGCACTGAGGAAGGCAAAGGAGCCACGACCAGCGGCCCCAAGTAGTGCACCTGCCAGCAAGCGGGGTAACAGCACCCTCACCCCTCCGACGGACACCCCAAAAAGGTCGAAGTCAGAGGGCACTAATGAGGTTAAGGCAACTCCCTCCTGCCCAAAGCCTGAGGAGCCTTGCACCTCAAAGGCGGCGGCAGCAAGGAGACCTCCCCCTAAGGCATTTGCTGAAACACTCAGCGTACCGAAGGCAAGTGAAGGGAGTGCGAAGCAGCCACCCTCCATCTCCACAGCCCCTCTCACTGGCACACACACCTCCTATGCGGAGGCCGCCAAGAGGGTCAGAGTGGCGGTGTTACCTGAGGATTTCCCACAGGTGCACTTGAGCCATGAAGAGCTGTCCGAGTTGGAGGAGGCCATCATGGACGACGTAATAACGTCGGCATGGGACACGGCAGTCGCGTTTAGGGGCATCCCCTTCACGGTAGGATACCTCCTCATCGACTGCCTGGACCAGGACTCAACGGACTGGCTGAGGGCCGTTGTGCCCTTGCTCAGAACGTGGAAGGGCGTGCCCCTAGAAACCAAGGTGGGAGAAGATATCCCCGCGGCATATAATGTCACGGTCTTCTGCCCCAGAAGCTCGGAAAGAGAAAATGAGGAACTCCTCACGATGCTTGGGCGACAGAACAGGCTGGAGACGGATGCCTGGAGAGTGGTCTCCCGGAGGAACGATGGAGGCGGAGCACTCCTTGTCATCGGGATTGACCAGCTCACCCGAGACGAGATCGTAGCTAGAGGGCATCAGCTCAACTTTAGGTTCGGTACCGTCTCGGCGAGTGGGCTGAGAAAGGCGGCAAAGATGGCCGCAACAGAAGGAGCGCCCTCTGGTCCCCCAGATGGCAAAGTGGAGGTCGAGGAATCCCTTAACGAGCCACAGGAGCCTATGGGTACAGAGGAGGACCCTGGCGCCGTTACAGATGTGAGGAATGAGGATGAGAAGCATCCTACGCCCTCCGACAATAACGACGAAATCGAGGCCGACGTCACTTTAACGGATGGCAGTGGAGGGGAACACCCACACCCCACATGGCTGCACACAGCAGCACGAGGCTAGCCCAGGTGAACCTACACCGATCCAAGGCGGCATCAGCCGTCCTGGCCAGGTTGTTCACCAACCAACATTTCGGGCTAGCTCTCATACAGGAGCCTTGGTGCAATCAGGGCATTAAAGGCCTGTACACCAAGGAATTAAAGGTAACATGCGACCAACGGGGTGCACACCCTAGAGCATACATATTAATAAGAAAAGATATCAAATATAATATCTTTTCAGAGTTCCTAAGCAGTGACTGTGTCGCGGTAACTGTGAGCGGCGCAGGAAGGTTACCAGCGATCGCCATAGCATCGGCGTATTTTGCTGGGGAAGCAGCATGCCCACCACCGGAAATTATCGGACTCGTGGAATTCTGCAGGAGGAAGAAGATGCCCCTAATCATCGGGTGTGACGCCAATGCACATCACGTGATATGGGGAAGCATCGATGTCAACAACAGAGGTGAGCATCTAATAGAATTTATTGTAACCTAGAAATCGGTAATGTCGGGTCCACACCGACATTCATTACTAGAGTAAGAGAGGAGGTCCAAGACATAACTCTGATGAGCAGGTCTCTAGGACCACTTATTAAGAACTGGCATGTGTCGCCAGAGGAATCAATGTCGGATCACCGAATCATTAGATTTAAATTAGACTTCAACACCGCTAGGGACGCCCCCAAAAGGAATCCCAAGAAAACAAACTGGGATCGGTTCAAGTCCTCTCTTGAGCTCGATCTCTCTAACGAACCGTCAGGTATACCCAGACATTCTTTAGAATTGGATCAGGCAGTGGGTAACCTCTGCAAGAAGATAACCAATGCTTTTGAGGACAGTTGCCCTCTTGGCAGACGAAAGCAGATAGAGACGCCCCATGGTGGAATGACAACCTGGAACGGCTCAGAATCTTCACCCGCCGGCTCTTCAACAGAGCAAAAACGAGCGAGGATAACTGGAGACAATATAAACAAAGTCTGACGCTCTACAACAAAGAGATCAGGAAGGCCAAAACGGAAGAACTACAGAGACTTCTGTGAGGCAATCAGCACAGCCCATGAAGGGGCAAGATTGCACAAGGCTATGGCCAAAGTTGCACCAGAAAGTAACCTAGCCCTGAGGAAATGTGACAACTCTTACACTTCCGATGACAGGGATAAACTAGCTTTACTCTTTGAAACATACTTCCCCGGGAGCTCACCCCTGATGGAAGATACGGCCAACCAAATGGAGGTAACGTCCACTCCAAGATATCTCAGACCAAGCGCAGAGGACTGGGCAATTGCCAAGCCTCTAGTCTCCCCGGAGAGACTTAAATGGGCAATTGGGACCTTCCAACCATTTAAGTCACCTGGTCTGGATGGTATCTCTCCATCATTCCTGCAGCAGGGACTGGATTTACTCCTAACCCGCTTAAGGAGACTGATGCTAAGCAGCCTAGCAATTGGACACATCCCAAATGCGTGGCGTAGAGCTAGGGTGGTCTTCATCCCCAAAGCAGGGAAAAAAGACATCACCAACCCAAAGTCCTTCAGACCTATCAGCTTAACTTCGTTTTGCCTTAAAACGTTAGAAAAGCTGGTAGACAACCATATAAGGAGCACAGTTCTTAAGGACTGCGCCTTTCTGGATATAGAGGGAGCCTTTGATAATGCGTCGCATGACGCAGTCTTAGCGGCCCTCGCCAGAAGGAATATAGACGCGACAACAAGAAGGTGGATTGGAGCCTTGTTAAGCTCTAGGCAGGCAATGGCGGCCATTGGCAACAGCACAATGACCGTTGCCACAAGCAGAGGATGTCCGCAAGGTGGAGTCTTGTCTCCTTTACTGTGGAGCAGAGCTCGCAAATAACAGTCGACCGTTTCTCGTTGTCTGCTAATAACAGTATTCTCCTGACCCTTTACGAAAAGTCTCAGAGAACGACCGATTTATGGGTTCGTAAATGGACTCGGTTGCGCTCAGACCGAAACCGATTTTTTCTATTCGGTTTTGTTCTGGTTGCTCCAGGACTGCGGCACTGGAAGTTTTGTCGTTTTCAGTGAAGCAAAAGGTCTTTTGCATATGTATTGGTATACAGTGCACGTATAGGCAAGCAAATCGTAAAACATCGGTTTTGCGGACGAAATATATTAATCGTCTTCGTGAATTGAACGTTTGTGTGTAAATGCCAAGACCGTTTGCATTGAGTTTTTCGGTCAATCGGTCTTTTGGTGACTCTCATTGTGCGAGCGTTTCTCGATCTGCTCCTTACGCACAGCTCATTGAAAGACCGAAATGCAAAGAGCTCAACGAAAAGTGCTCAACAGAAAACACAAATGATGACAGCAAGGGGCTCTTGCTCAGAGCGAGAGCGAGACAGTATGAACTTTTTCGGTTGTGCTCGCACCCAGAGCACTAGATGAAAAACGGTCAACTGTTATTAGCGAGCTCTGCTGTGGAGCCTACTAGTAGATGAACTACTAAGAAAACTCGCCGACAGAGGAATACAATGCCAGGGCTATGCCGATGACATAGTAATAGTAGCCAAAGGGAAATTTGAAGAAACGCTTTGCGAGATTGTCCAACTCGGACTCAAGATAACGCTCGACTGGTGCATGGAAGTTGGACTTAACCTCAACCCCGCAAAAGCAGTCATTGTTCTTTTTACAAAGAAGTACAAACTAAAGAAGATGAGACAAATCATGCTACTAGGTACTCCCGTAGCAATAAGCCGGAAGTTAAGTACCTCGGAGTTACCTTCGACAGGAGGCTAACGTTTGCAACCCATATGCAAAAGATAGTGGACAAGTGCCTCAGGGCTCTCTTCACCTGTCGGAAATTTGCAGGGAAATCTTAGGGGACCTCACCCCAAAATATCAGATGGCTATACCTTATAATTGTGAGGCCAATACTCACATATGGGGCAGTAGCCTGGGGTAAAAGAGCTAGGCTCGTTACCGCACAGAAACAGCTCCAAAGGCTGCAAAGACAAACATGCATATGTATGACAGGAGCAATGAGAACCTGCCCCACTGCGGCACTGGAAGTTCTCATGGAACTCACTCCGCTACACTGCGTAGTAGAGTTACAGTGGAAGGCCTCAGTTCTAGGGATGCAGCAAGACTACTAGTCGAACTTCCCCTGAGCTCACACCCCAGGGACGAAGTGACAGTAGAGTTAATCTTTGAAAAGAATTTCTCTGCTCATCTGAGCAACAAGAAAGAATGGACCACCATGAAGGAAGTACACTCCATGACGAGTCACATGGTATACGGACGGGTCTTTAACACACCAAGGCACTGGCCTTGGAGTAGTAGGACCACGAATCAAGTGCCATGAATCGTTAGGCCAATACACCAGCATATTCCAAGCTGAAGTTTGCGCCATAGGACGGTGTGCAGAGCTCAATATGAAGCGTGGGTACACAAACAAGGACATTGCGATCCTCTCGGACAGTCGAGCGGCAATTACTGCAATATGCAGCAATAGAATCACCTCGAAGCTGGTTCGAGAAGTAAGAACAAAGCTGAACCTTCTGGGCAGCAACAACAGGCTGTCACTAAGATGGATCCCAGGACACAAAGACATATCCGGGAATGAACTAGCCGACAGGCTAGCAAAACTAGGGGCCGAACGACCCTTTATAGGACCCGAGCCTTACTGTGGCATAGGCAGACACACAGTCAAAGATTACCTAAGAACAGAAGAGGTACATATGAGGCAAGCCTGCTGGGTAGACACCACAGGCCAAAGACAAGCCAAAACCCTCATCGTCAATTATGACATGAAGAGGTTTAAGAATAGCGAGGATGAAACCTCCCTACACATAATATCAGATTTCCCACCACTAAGTAGCCTGAGGAGCAGAACCTTCGGGTCCAGGTTCCTTACACTTGGGACCTCAGGATGCATCGACCCGATAAAGCTCTTTAACCTTATCGAAGGAGCCGGGTTGATGGGTGAGCTCTAAGCTCAGATAGGGGGTACAATAGATCCAGTTAGGTCGAGGTAACCTTTTCCCCCCCCTAATAAAAAAAAAAAAAGATCTCAGAAACCATCTGTTTGGACCGTGGGCAGGCGAAGTAGGCCAGACCCATCTTAGCCAACGTGGGGAAAATTCGGGAAGTCCTTGTTGCTGAGCACAGTCCTTGATGTGAAAGGAAGACAGGCTAGAATGTGTCTGGAAAAAAATAAACAATTGTCTTTTTAATATGTTGTCTAAAGTAAAATAAATTTGTAATAACTTATCTAAATCTGTTGTCTTTGTTTGGAATTGTTGTGGTCCATGTACACTGTTTGTGAGTTCAGTTTATCCACCCAGACTCAGATACGGGTCAAGATGAGGAACAGCCACTTTCTGGGGTTCCACCGCCAGAATAGAAAAATCCACAGCAGAACACCAGTCGAGCAGTCGATAGTCGGACGCCACTACGACCAGCACCAGAGGTACCAGCAAGTCGTCCTGGGGGAGTTCATCTTCCACCTCCAGTGCCATCCGCTGATCAGCAGAAAAGCGACCGAAGCTGGGAAGGATGGGAAGAACAGATTCCGTCGAATCCGTTGTCCGTGAATATAGACCAGCAGGGAGAAGAAAGCGGTCGGTACAAAACAGAGTACCGAATGCCCGTTATCCTGGACAAGATCCGCGCCTGATGAAGGAAAGTAGAAACGATTCATTGGTACAAGTAAATAAAGTAAGAAAATGAGCAGTTACCTTTGATGGAAGTCCTAAAAGGATGCCAGGGTACGGATTGATAGTTCGACTAGAACATTTCAAAAAGTCGCATCCGGTGCCGTGGAAAGAAGTCCTAAAAGAAAGTTCCAAGTGTTTGTCAAAGGACCTCCAACAATAGTGCCCGGCTAGCAAATCACACTCACCAGATCTCAATCTCAGGGTTGTGGGCGATGGCCTACGTTGGGCTGGACAGAAATAACACACCATCTTCAGACGTACATCCTCCACTCCTGTTCCGCGACAAGCCTCGAAACCGTAGTGTGGTTGTTATGTTCGGCGATAAATAAAATTAAAAAACAATCCAGAAAAGGTAGACAATGTTTGTTTACTGGCTGCCGCGATGACAAATTCATCGACGAATCGTGAGTCCAGGGAGTCGGGCAGCCGAGTGCACTGCGGAACTGGTTCCTTAGACCGGATAATTCCCAAATGAACCGAAATTTAAATCGGAAGATTTTGAGTGATTTTGGCGAAGAGAGGATTAAAAAAAAGAAAACGACAAGGAGATAGAAAGGGCAAGAATCAGTGGTCAAAGACGGTTCGGTTAGCAGAAAATTCAATTATATAATAATTTCAATTTCTACCTGTGAGTGAAAATTCAATCTAATTTTTTTTTGATATGAGTGGAGTTAATAATTTAATTAAATATAGAGTATTCCGGAGTGAATAACCACGGGTCAAGAACAAGAAATTTCTGGAGGAGTAGACGAGGACCAGCCACCCGGAAGAGACGACTTTTCGCGCAGAAAATTGGCCACTCATTCCGGGGTGGCTACAGGTTTTTATCCCCAAATCTATATTTGTTTTGCCGACCAGAATTCACAAAAAAAAAAAAAACTACAAACAACAAGTGTCAACACAAAGTAAATTCAACGACCCCATAAAATTAATAATAAATCAAATAATTTATTTAGAACTCATATTTATTCACCATTATATTTATTCCAATTATTTATAAACTCCAATATAATTAACGCCTCATAATTATTTATTATTATTTATTCAAATTGTGATATCCGCCCTATTTATTTATCTAATTATTATTATTTATTTATATGTATACCTATATATGTTCCATGTGAAAGTCCTTCGGTACCGTGGGTAGGTGTAGAATATGTTAGCACTTAAGTACACGTGAAATTATAACGAATTAAAAGAAAAAATGAACTTAAGTGAGTAGATTCCTCAAGTGGGGGGTGAGATGAGGTAAGATGATTCCACAAAAACGATAATTGGGAGATGTGTCCTAGATTTAACCAAGGATACACTCATGGTTGGGAGGGGACTCCGAGGGCTGCCAATTTAGCAAGGTAGTCCAGTCCGGATATTCCGAAAATTCCGTCGTGTACAAATTCGTTGTCCAAGTTCAAAAAAATTCCGTTTTGTTTTTTTTTGTCGTGTCTGCTGCGCGGAATATTTGTGGTTGTTCCCCCTGGGATCACGCTGACAAGCCGGCAACACAACCGTGCGAAAAGCAGGACGTGAGAAATGGCGCCCAATCAAAAAAATATAGAAGAAAATTAATAAAATGGAATCAATAAAAATATAAAGTAAACACTCACCAGGGTAAAGGCCAGTAACTAAGATCTCAGACCTGTTCCTCGAGAACTAGTGAGATGTTCAAGAGGGGGCTTTGCTGAGGCCACCAGGCGGGTCGCAGGTTGCGGATAGCGAACGGCCTTCTTTGTAAGGTTAGTTGTGAATAAGCGCAAGTTAATAAGCAACCCCGGACAAACATAAGACGCTTGTTTGGCCGTCTTCAAATTGTAGCCTCACACACCCCTCTTCCCTCACAATTACCTACCAACTTCCCTTCCCACAATCTCACTCCGGTGCCGGACTAAGGTGTCATCCGACCCGTGCCGATAGTCAGCCTGGCTGGGGGCCTGGATTAACATCTAGCCCAGTCTCTCACGAAGGGTTCAGGCAAGTGGCGACCGCCTGTCCTAACTATGCCTTACCCGGGTATGGCGGATCTCTGCCCGGGCGGACCCTATATTCTCCGCAACTCGTGGGATCTGACTATGAGGAAGAACAACACAAACAAACTACCGCAGAACATCCCTGCCTTGAGTGTCGCAAGACACTTCGAAAACCAACTCCTCGACGGAGAGCGACCACAGGTGGGACCATCCCCATCCAAGAGCGCAGCCACCGCCAGGAGTGCGTCTCGGACGCAAGATGTGGGACAGCTCCCACAATGGTCAACTGTTCCAGGACCATCCCGGCTGGCTCGCCCACCCCCCGCGGCTGGACAGAGGACCAGGCCTGCCAAAGGACAATCTGGAGGCCTAGACGACCCCAACAGGAGAGGCCTGCCGGGGTCCAAAACAAAATGGTACCTAAGATACTTCCAGCAGGGCATGTCACCTGACGAGGCACTGAGGAAGGCAAAGGAGCCACGACCAGCGGCCCCAAGTAGTGCACCTGCCAGCAAGCGGGGTAACAGCACCCTCACCCCTCCGACGGACACCCCAAAAAGGTCGAAGTCAGAGGGCACTAATGAGGTTAAGGCAACTCCCTCCTGCCCAAAGCCTGAGGAGCCTTGCACCTCAAAGGCGGCGGCAGCAAGGAGACCTCCCCCTAAGGCATTTGCTGAAACACTCAGCGTACCGAAGGCAAGTGAAGGGAGTGCGAAGCAGCCACCCTCCATCTCCACAGCCCCTCTCACTGGCACACACACCTCCTATGCGGAGGCCGCCAAGAGGGTCAGAGTGGCGGTGTTACCTGAGGATTTCCCACAGGTGCACTTGAGCCATGAAGAGCTGTCCGAGTTGGAGGAGGCCATCATGGACGACGTAATAACGTCGGCATGGGACACGGCAGTCGCGTTTAGGGGCATCCCCTTCACGGTAGGATACCTCCTCATCGACTGCCTGGACCAGGACTCAACGGACTGGCTGAGGGCCGTTGTGCCCTTGCTCAGAACGTGGAAGGGCGTGCCCCTAGAAACCAAGGTGGAAGATATCCCCGCGGCATATAATGTCACGGTCTTCTGCCCCAGAAGCTCGGAAAGAGAAAATGAGGAACTCCTCACGATGCTTGGGCGACAGAACAGGCTGGAGACGGATGCCTGGAGAGTGGTCTCCCGGAGGAACGATGGAGGCGGAGCACTCCTTGTCATCGGGATTGACCAGCTCACCCGAGACGAGATCGTAGCTAGAGGGCATCAGCTCAACTTTAGGTTCGGTACCGTCTCGGCGAGTGGGCTGAGAAAGGCGGCAAAGATGGCCGCAACAGAAGGAGCGCCCTCTGGTCCCCCAGATGGCAAAGTGGAGGTCGAGGAATCCCTTAACGAGCCACAGGAGCCTATGGGTACAGAGGAGGACCCTGGCGCCGTTACAGATGTGAGGAATGAGGATGAGAAGCATCCTACGCCCTCCGACAATAACGACGAAATCGAGGCCGACGTCACTTTAACGGATGGCAGTGGAGGGGAACACCCACACCCCACATGGCTGCACACAGCAGCACGAGGCTAGCCCAGGTGAACCTACACCGATCCAAGGCGGCATCAGCCGTCCTGGCCAGGTTGTTCACCAACCAACATTTCGGGCTAGCTCTCATACAGGAGCCTTGGTGCAATCAGGGCATTAAAGGCCTGTACACCAAGGAATTAAAGGTAACATGCGACCAACGGGGTGCACACCCTAGAGCATACATATTAATAAGAAAAGATATCAAATATAATATCTTTTCAGAGTTCCTAAGCAGTGACTGTGTCGCGGTAACTGTGAGCGGCGCAGGAAGGTTACCAGCGATCGCCATAGCATCGGCGTATTTTGCTGGGGAAGCAGCATGCCCACCACCGGAAATTATCGGACTCGTGGAATTCTGCAGGAGGAAGAGAGCCCTAATCATCGGGTGTGACGCCAAGCACATCCGTGTATGGGGAAGCATCGATGTCAACAACAGAGGTGAGCATCTAATAGAATTTATTGTAACCTAGAAATCGGTAATGTCGGGTCCACACCGACATTCATTACTAGAGTAAGAGAGGAGGTCCAAGACATAACTCTGATGAGCAGGTCTCTAGGACCACTTATTAAGAACTGGCATGTGTCGCCAGAGGAATCAATGTCGGATCACCGAATCATTAGATTTAAATTAGACTTCAACACCGCTAGGGACGCCCCCAAAAGGAATCCCAAGAAAACAAACTGGGATCGGTTCAAGTCCTCTCTTGAGCTCGATCTCTCTAACGAACCGTCAGGTATACCCAGACATTCTTTAGAATTGGATCAGGCAGTGGATAACCTCTGCAAGAAGATAACCAATGCTTTTGAGGACAGTTGCCCTCTTGGCAGACGGAAAGCAGATAGAGACGCCCCATGGTGGAATGACAACCTGGAACGGCTCAGAATCTCCACCCGCCGGCTCTTAAACAGAGCAAAAACGAGCGAGGATAACTGGAGACAATATAAACAAAGTCAGACGCTCTACAACAAAGAGATCAGGAAGGCCAAAACGGGAGAACTACAGAGACTTCTGTGAGGCAATCAGCACAGCCCATGAAGGGGCAAGATTGCACAAGGCTATGGCCAAAGTTGCACCAGAAAGTAACCTAGCCCTGAGGAAATGTGACAACTCTTACACTTCCGATGACAGGGATAAACTAGCTTTACTCTTTGAAACATACTTCCCCGGGAGCTCACCCCTGATGGAAGATACGGCCAACCAAATGGAGGTAACGTCCACTCCAAGATATCTCAGACCAAGCGCAGAGGACTGGGCAATTGCCAAGCCTCTAGTCTCCCCGGAGAGACTTAAATGGGCAATTGGGACCTTCCAACCATTTAAGTCACCTGGTCTGGATGGTATCTCTCCATCATACCTGCAGCAGGGACTGGATTTACTCCTAACCCGCTTAAGGAGACTGATGCTAAGCAGCCTAGCAATTGGACACATCCCAAATGCGTGGCGTAGAGCTAGGGTGGTCTTCATCCCCAAAGCAGGGAAAAAAGACATCACCAACCCAAAGTCCTTCAGACCTATCAGCTTAACTTCGTTTTGCCTTAAAACGTTAGAAAAGCTGGTAGACAACCATATAAGGAGCACAGTTCTTAAGGACTGCGCCTTTCTGGATATAGAGGGAGCCTTTGATAATGCGTCGCATGACGCTGTCTTAGCGGCCCTCGCCAGAAGGAATATAGACGCGACAACAAGAAGGTGGATTGGAGCCTTGTTAAGCTCCAGGCAGGCAATGGCGACCATTGGCAACAGCACAATGACCGTTGCCACAAGCAGAGGACGTCCGCAAGGTGGAGTCTTGTCTCCTTTACTGTGGAGCCTACTAGTAGATGAACTACTAAGGAAACTCGCCGACATAGGAATACAATGCCAGGGCTATGCCGATGGCATAGTAATAGTAGCCAAAGGGAAATTTGAAGAAACGCTTTGCGAGATTGTCCAACTCGGACTCAAGATAACGCTCGACTGGTGCATGGAAGTTGGACTTAACCTCAACCCCGCAAAAACAGTCATTGTTCCTTTTACAAAGAAGTACAAACTAAAGAAGATGAGACAAATCATGCTACTAGGTACTCCCGTAGCAATAAGCCGGAAGTTAAGTACCTCGGAGTTACCTTCGACAGGAGGCTAACGTTTGCAACCCATATGCAAAAGACAGTGGACAAGTGCCTCAGGGCTCTCTTCACCTGTCGGAAATTTGCAGGGAAATCTTAGGGGACCTCACCCCAAAATATCAGATGGCTATACCTTATAATTGTGAGGCCAATACTCACATATGGGGCAGTAGCCTGGGGTAAAAGAGCTAGGCTCGTTACCGCACAGAAACAGCTCCAAAGGCTGCAAAGACAAGCATGCATATGTATGACAGGAGCAATGAGAACCTGCCCCACTGCGGCACTGGAAGTTCTCATGGAACTCACTCCGCTTCACTGCGTAGTAGAGTTACAGTGGAAGGCCTCAGTTCTAGGGATGCAGCAAAACTACTAGTCGAACTTCCCCTGAGCTCACACCCCAGGGACGAAGTGACATTAGAGTTAATCTTTGAAAAGAATTTCTCTGCTCATCTGAGCAACAAGAAAGAATGGACCACTATGAAGGAAGTACACTCCATGACGAGTCACATGGTATACGGACGGGTCTTTAACACACCAAGGCACTGGCCTTGGAGTAGTAGGACCACGAATCAAGTGCCATGAATCGTTAGGCCAATACACCAGCATATTCCAAGCTGAAGTTTGCGCCATAGGACGGTGTGCAGAGCTCAATATGAAGCGTGGGTACACAAACAAGGACATTGCGATCCTCTCGGACAGTCGAGCGGCAATTACTGCAATATGCAGCAATAGAATCACCTCGAAGCTGGTTCGAGAAGTAAGAACAAAGCTGAACCTTCTGGGCAGCAACAACAGGCTGTCACTAAGATGGATCCCAGGACACAAAGACATATCCGGGAATGAACTAGCCGACAGGCTAGCAAAACTAGGGGCCGAACGACCCTTTATAGGACCCGAGCCTTACTGTGGCATAGGCAGACACACAGTCAAAGATTACCTAAGAACAGAAGAGGTACATATGAGGCAAGCCTGCTGGGTAGACACCACAGGCCAAAGACAAGCCAAAACCCTCATCGTCAATTATGACATGAAGAGGTTTAAGAATAGCGAGGATGAAACCTCCCTACACATAATATCAGATTTCCCACCACTAAGTAGCCTGAGGAGCAGAACCTTCGGGTCCAGGTTCCTTACACTTGGGACCTCAGGATGCATCGACCCGATAAAGCTCTTTAACCTTATCGAAGGAGCCGGGTTGATGGGTGAGCTCTAAGCTCAGATAGGGGGGTACAATAGATCCAGTTGGGTCGAGGTAACCTTTTCCCCCCCTAATAAAAAAAAAAAGATCTCAGAAACCATCTGTTTGGACCGTGGGCAGGCGAAGTAGGCCAGACCCATCTTAGCCAACGTGGGGAAAATTCGGGGAAGTCCTTGTTGCTGAGCACAGTCCTTGATGTGAAAGGAAGACAGGCTAGAATGTGTCTGGAAAAAAATAAACAATTGTCTTTTTAATATGTTGTCTAAAGTAAAATAAATTTGTAATAACTTATCTAAATCTGTTGTCTTTGTTTGGAATTGTTGTGGTCCATGTACACTGTTTGTGAGGTGTATCATCGATGCCCAGCAGTTGCAAGTATAGACTGAAAGAAAAAAAGAAATTAAATTAAATTGATTAAAGGCAAAAAAAAATTCGAATACTTACCGGAAGCTAAGAAAACCGGAAGCGGGAACGGAAACCAGCTGCTTGGACCGAGGACGAACCATGAGGGTTAAGATCCTCGAAGCCGCAGTGGTAAATTCCTGAAATCGCCAATCAGTAGTGGACCCATTGGCCGAGTAAAGAGCGGCACATGCGCAGCCAGACTGAGTTGAGGCGAAATCTGCAAGTAAATGTTTGTCTTTTAATGTTGTTATTTTTTTGTAAAGTAAAAAGTTCACTTACCTAATTTGGCTGTCCGTGTTATGCAAAAAAATTTTAACGTGGTCCATGTACGATAGTATCCGGTCGTAACATCGTTGCCCGTTGAAAATTGCAGACGGAGTCTGAAAAAAAATTTAAAGTAATTAATAGATAAATTAAATTATTGCTAGTAATTGTAATGTATGTACACAACGGATTAGGAACTGAAGGAAAGGAGAGAAAAGTTAGTGAGTAGTGGAAATGGTGACGTCTCATCCCCCCCCATCATATTAGACAAAGTTGAAGAAAAAAGGAAGTAGACAGATATACATAGGAAAGGAGTTAGGAAATGTCAAATAGTGATAGGTATAGAACGGTGGCCCAGCAGGTAGAGCGCTGGCCTCCGGTCCGGAAGGCCCGGGTTCGAGCCGAGTCCCAGGCTCCCCGAGAAAAAGAAACGGTCTCTTTTTCCAAAATCTCCACCACTTCTATGCTCTATCGCTCACTTAACATTAGTAACAAATTTCGGCTCCCCGGACCCGCACACCCCCTCGTCCACGTTACTATGGACCCAACAATAGAACTTACGTCACTCCTAGATGGCGCCAGGTGGCAACCCCACCGCTAGGATAAGTCGCTACTGGCTTATCACCGGTACGATCGAAAATCGATGATAATTGAATCCTCTACAAGAAATTGTAGAGGCTCTAAGCTCCCGGGTGGAGTAAAAGAATGTAAATTTTTTAGAATTCAAATCGGAAGAAAAATAAGGAGAAGTTTGGAATTCATTCGGAATAGGGGACCAGTGGATGTGAGTACGCCAATAACTCGATCCGAATCCAATAAAAAAAAAAAAACACCGGTAGCACTCCGGGAGTGCCGGCAGAAGTGAAAACTTCAATATTAACGTTGTGTTTAATTATAAGAATAAAAGTACTATCATTTATGAGGTAGAATACAATGTTTATTTATTGCGCTATCGTACACAAATATGGCAATTTATATGATGTTATTTATAATATTAGATCGTTATTTCTACTAAACATTAAATTTTATCTCTCAGAAAAATCAACTTCCATCCATAATTTCGACGACTTTTACACCATCGTTATTATCAGAATCACCATCGCAAATTTTTACAACTGATACAATTGGTTTATAATAACTGAAGTAAGAAACAAACAGTTTTGATTCGAACCTATTTAAGTGTAGGTACAAGGTAGTCTCGTCGGCTTTTTTTCCCCCTATTGGGCACTACAATGAGTGCGAGTGAGAGGGTGTTTTCCCGTAAGTGCGAAAGAAACAGAAGAAGATGATGTCGTTTTACCCTTATGCTGTGCACGGGGTTTAAAAAGGAATGTTATATGACCATGAGTATTAATTTTTCCGAAATTTTTGGTTTTTACACAAAGCTGCCCTTCAGGACTCGCTCCCATATTGTTCACATTTCAAAATATTTTTCTGCAATATTACATGTTACGCCTTGTATGTGCTTGCTGCAATAATTGCAACAAGTATTTTTCACAAGCACACAAGGGTTAACGTTTTGAGAAAAAATCGTCCGTGGACAACCTCTCACTTCGAAATCCTGAGCGCACTGAACCATAGGGGGAAAAAACCCGAGCGATTTTGCAGCCGACGAGACTACTTTGTATAATTGTACCATGACTCGGGCACGGTAGAAAGAGTGGGAGATACTAGCTCCTCTCCCTTCCCCTCGATCTTACGCTTTTTCGATCAGCATAACGGGACCCTGACGCGAGTTTGAATGTTTTTACCCTGCTCAGCGCTGCTAAAGAAGTTTTCACTTCAAAAAAAAAGAAAACTAGAAAATATATCTCAGGACGAGTTATCAGACATGGAGTTTACAACTGACCGTATTCCTCATGGAATCCAAGAACAAAGTCCATGAGAAGCTAGTGGTCATTAATCTGTAAGCGGAACTGGGGCCATACCGTAGTCTCTGCCATCTGAAATAAAATCAGGAGTTAATGTGGCACTGTTCCAAGCAGAACAAACTTACCAGGCTGTGATGTCCATGGAATATTTGGCATTTAGGCGTCAGATGCGGCAGGACATGATGCAGTTTATGAAGGACATAAACGACTGCATGTCGGAGTGGCGGCGGGAGATAATGAACGAGAACGCAGCTTGGTTGGCATCGACTCAGTTCATCCACCCAGACTCAGATACGGGTCAAGATGAGGAACAGCCACTTTCTGGGGTTCCACCGCCAGAATAGAAAAATCCACAGCAGAACACCAGTTGAGCAGTCGATAGTCGGACGCCACTACGACCAGCACCAGAGGTACCAGCAAGTCGTCCTGGGGGAGTTCATCTTCCACCTCCAGTGCCATCCGCTGATCAGCAGAAAAGCGACCGAAGCTGGGAAGGATGGGAAGAACAGATTCCGTCGAATCCGTTGTCCGTGAATATAGACCAGCAGGGAGAAGAAAGCGGTCGGTACAAAACAGAGTACCGAATGCCCGTTATCCTGGACAAGATCCGCGCCTGATGAAGGAAAGTAGAAACGATTCATTGGTACAAGTAAATAAAGTAAGAAAATGGGCAGTTACCTTTGATGGAAGTCCTAAAAGGATGCCAGGGTACGGATTTATAGTTCGACTAGAACATTTCAAAAAGTCGCATCCGGTGCCGTGGAAAGAAGTCCTAAAAGAAAGTTCCAAGTGTTTGTCAAAGGACCTCCAACAATAGTGCCCGGCTAGCAAATCACACTCACCAGATCTCAATCTCAGGGTTGTGGGCGATGGCCTACGTTGGGCTGGACAGAAATAACACACCATCTTCAGACGTACATCCTCCACTCCTGTTCCGCGACAAGCCTCGAAACCGTAGTGTGGTTGTTATGTGCGGCGATAAATAAAATTAAAAAACAATCCAGAAAAGGTAGACAATGTTTGTTTACTGGCTGCCGCGATGACAAATTCATCGACGACTCGTGAGTCCAGGGAGTCGGGCAGCCGAGTGCACTGCGGAACTGGTTCCTTAGACCGGATAATTCCCAAATGAACCGAAATTTAAATCGGAAGATTTCGAGTGATTTTGGCGAAGAGAGGATTAAAAAAAAGAAAACGACAAGGAGATAGAAAGGGCAAGAATCAGTGGTCAAAGACGGTTCGGTTAGCAGAAAATTCAATTATATAATAATTTCAATTTCTACCTGTGAGTGAAAATTCAATCTAATTTTTTTTTGATATGAGTGGAGTTAATAATTTAATTAAATATAGAGTATTCCGGAGTGAATAACCACGGGTCAAGAACAAGAAATTTCTGGAGGAGTAGACGAGGACCAGCCACCCGGAAGAGAGGACTTTTCGCGCAGAAAATTGGCCACTCATTCCGGGGTGGCTACAGGTTTTTATCCCCAAATCTATATTTGTTTTGCCGACCAGAATTCACAAAAAAAAAAAAAACTACAAACAACAAGTGTCAACACAAAGTAAAGTCAACGACCCCATACAATTAATAATAAATCAAATAATTTATTTAGAACTCATATTTATTCACCATTATATTTATTCCAATTATTTATAAACTCCAATATAATTAACGCCTCATAATTATTTATTATTATTTATTCAAATTGTGATATCCGCCCTATTTATTTATCTAATTATTATTATTTATTTATATGTATACCTATATATGTTCCATGTGAAAGTCCTTCGGTACCGTGGGTAGGTGTAGAATATGTTAGCACTTAAGTACACGTGAAATTATAACGAATTAAAAGAAAAAATGAACTTAAGTGGGTAGATTCCTCAAGTGGGGGGTGAGATGAGGTAAGATGATTCCACAAAAACGATAATTGGGAGATGTGTCCTAGATTTAACCAAGGATACACTCATGGTTGGGAGGGGACTCCGAAGGCTGCCAATTTAGCAAGGTAGTCCAGTCCGGATATTCCGAAAATTCCGTCGTGTACAAATTCGTTGTCCAAGTTCAAAAAAATTCCGTTTTTTTTTGGTTGTGGTTGTTCCCCCCCTGGGATCACGCTGACTAGCCGGCAACACAACCGTGCGAAAAGCAGGACGTGACAACTTACAACGTACAGTTGCCCAGTTAAGAGTTTTAGTTATTTTATTATTTTATTAATGATTCTCTTGACTTGCAACCATCTGTTAGTCAGTCACTCTCTTAATTAGGCTTATGTTATTTTGAATTGTGATCAACACTCTTTTTGCACTCTCTCTTCATTAGATGTTGGTCTTCCGCTCACTGTCATGATTTCTTTTTATATCTTATTGTTCAGCTTACCACTTTTAACGTGAGCATTTGCCGTATGTTGCCAGTGGTAGGGCACAATAAGAGCAGAATAACAAGTAGAACACAAGAAGAGAGAGAGAAAGAAAGAAAAACAAAATGACACATGCATTTGTACCAAGTACCGCAATATCACGAAATTACGTCTTGCAAATATATTAGGTTTTTTGGTAATGACATACCGGTTTCTTTATTGATTTTTGAAGACGATTTTAACATAGTTAGCATTGTCCGATTTAAGTGCATATGTACCGTTGTCTTCGATGATTTTCTGCCATTTTGATGGTAACTTGTATATGCCTCTCCTAAAGAAGTCCTTGTCCCTACTGGCAAAAAACTCGGCGATTCGATTTTCACAATCCTCTCTTGAACTCAATTTTTGATGGTAATCGCTTGAGGCAATGTCCGGACTATAAGGTGGATGCATTAACACTTCCCAACCAAGCTTGTGACGCGTCACCAAAGATGTATGGGGCCTGGCGTTGTCACGTCCTTACGATTCACCATGGCTGGCCGCTTCTGTTCAAGTGCAATCTTCAATTGCTCCAGTTGTTCACAGTAGAGGTCAGAATTGATGGTTTGGCCATAGGGCAACACTTCAAAATGGATAATTCCTCTGATATCCCACCATACACTCAGCAACACCTTCGGAGCCGGCGACTCACCGTGCTTCGACCAGGATCTTTTACGCTTTATGTTGTCATATGTGATCCATTTTTCATAAACAGTGACTAACCGATCCAGAAATGAGTCGAGTTTATTACGGTGCAACAAAGATTCGCAGATTGATACACGGTCGAAAAGGTTTTTTTTTTGGGATAACTCATGAGGCACCCATACGTCGATCTTTTTTGTTAAATTTTTCGACTTTAAATGCCTATGGACGGTTTCCGTGCTTAGTTGCAGCTCCTCTGCGATGGTTCTAATAGCCACTTCGGAATCGTCTAAACCACTGTTCGGTGGTTTGAATCGAAAGTTTGTTATCTCCTAAGACAGCAATAATCAGTCTGCGAGATTCCGCAGCAGTTTTTCCCTGTACGAAATAAAATTTCAAAATTGCCCGAATTTCTGCGATTGTGAACTCCATTTCAATCGTTTGTAATTTTTTAACGTGGAAGCTCATGTAAACAAACTATATGTAAGTTTAAAGGTGATGTCAATACCTTTTAAACGATATACAGCATTGCCAGATGTGATTATATTTGACTTCACAAGCGAAGCGCGAAATTTGAATCTAAAAACCGGTATGTCATTACCAAACAACCTTATGTGTATTAAATTTAAATATTGGTTATGGCTTTTGTTTTTTCCTTTTTTTTTTTTTAATTTGTAGTTTTACCTCTTCGCCCATGATACAATTATACAAGGTAGTCCACTCGGCAAAATCCATAGTCCCCTATTTTAGCTTTGACCAGTAAGTGTGAGTGAAACGGCTACATACAAGCAGGCACGCACAAGGAAAATAAGGGACCAAACCCGAACGACTTCGGCAAGCCGAGTGGACTACCTTGTATAATTGTACCATGTCTTCGCCAATGTATTACTCTTTCTTTGCGGAAAAAACAAGAAACCCTTGCAGTCATCAAATACGTCACTGTTCACTACGTTGCAAACTTCTGACTGAAATTATAATACCCTTTTGCTCTGCAAGGGTATACAAATTATTTTCAGAAAATTTTTGGATTAACTTATTAGCTTTCGTCAACTGTGAAATGCGATCTAGCGTTATGAAAATAATGTTTAAAAAGCTCTTAAGGCAGGTTCTCACCTTGTGGCAAAAAAAAAAAAAATTTTTTTTTTTTGGCTTATCGTATAGATATATGATCCGAAAATGTTCTGAAGAAATTTCAGATCCAAATTTGAAATATTACAAAAGTTACAGGCCCTTACATGGAGCACATGTCGAGCACCGGCCATTGGAAGCCAAAACTTTAATCCCGTTTATCTCGGAACCACGTTTTCGGACCTTACGGAAGTAATCGAAGGCGTTGGGGTTAACCAATCGTCATCAATTTTTTTTTTTTTAATATTCCTAATTGTTTCCTTTAACTAATGAACTAGGATTATCCAAAAATATTGAAAACTGTTTGATTGAGAAAATAATTAGTGAGAAAAAAAGCGCAAAAATCGAATTTTTTTTCAAAAGCTAATAACTTTTGCAATTTTTATATTTTTTTTCTTCTGATTCTAGTTCATTTTATGCACAGTACTGTACCCTTTAAGAATCTTTTTGGTTTTTGTATTTCCGATTACCCGTTTTGGCTGAATCACTTCCGTAAGCGGGACACCTTTTTGCCGAAATGTTGGAACTGAGGAACGCCCCCTCCCGCCCCTTTTTTGATTTTTAAATTTTGAAATTTTTTTTCGCAAAATAAATATGTTTTCAAATAAAGTTACAAATTTCAGATTTTTATCTTTAACAGTTTTCTTAAAACAATTTTTCTAAAAAAGGTCAATTTTTCGGCCCTACAAGGTGAGAACCTGCCTTAAATAAGGAAAGACCTGATTTAAAAAATCCATTTTAGTACAAGAAAAACTTTAACAAAATAAGTTTTCATATTAATGAAATTAAAATAAGCAAGGACGAATTTTCCCTAAAAGATGAGCTAAAAATTATATATGAACATAGATATATTATTTATTAACAATGCTCCTTTTAAATAATATTGGTGCTCCAACGATTACAAAAGCTTATTTGGAAAAACCACAAAAATGAACCCTGTTATGTGTTAAATTACACAAATTTCAAACTCGACCAAGTTGTTTACATTGGGCCAGATGACGATAGACTCGTGAGTCCAGGGAGTCGGACAACCGAGTTCATTATGGAACTGGTTCCTTAAACCGAATGACTCCCAAAGGAACCGAGGTTGGAGAAGCTTAAGAGATAAGAAAAACACATTTTTCAAGAGGTTAATTCAAGGTGACGGTCTGCAGGAACAAAAATAAAATTGTCAAAATTTTGCAAAGATTTCTTTAGAAAAAGTGAGTTAAATAGTAAAATAAAATAAAAAAAAGTGTTCAAGGTGAAAAATAAAAATTTGTTAATTATAGGCATTCCCGGGAAAGAAAATTTTCGACGATTTGAACAAGGAGCAGCACCCCAAAAAAAGAGGGCGAATTTTTTGATGAAAATTTGGCCACTCGGTCTGGGTGGGCCCAGGTTTTTTTTTTGTATTTATTTATCTCATTAGTTAATAAAATTAATTAGATTTAAGTAAGATATAAAAAAAACCCAACCCCGAATTAAAAATTAATTAGTCCCCGGAAATCCCAAAAGGAATTGATAATTAACACCATATATTTATTCAGTTATTAAATCAATTATTTATTTATTTATATACAATATTAATTAGTCAACATTAACCTCATGTGATACTCGCCATATTTATTTATTTATTTATTTAATTATTACTATTTATTTATTTATAATTTATTATTTGATGTTCCATGTATTAAGTCCATCGGTACCGTTGGTAGGATATTTAAATGTTAGAAATTAAGAGAAATGAATTCTGAAATTATAACGAGTTAGAAAAAATTAATCCGCCTGAGTAGATATTCCTGTTGGGGGGTGAGATGACTTAGGCAAGGTAGCCCGACCCACAACTTAAAGTTGGGAGATGTGTCCGAGATTTGCCCGAGGATGCACTCATGGTTGGGAGGGACTCCTAGGACTACAGATCTGGCAGTGTAGTCCAGTCCTGAAATTCCAAAATCCGTTGTGTTAAAAATAGTTGTTGTCCAAGTTTGAAATTGAAGAAATTGAAGTCCCAAAGAAAACTGTCAATGACAACAGACCAGTTTTTATATCGCTCCGCCGAGAAACTAAAAATACATCGGATATATCAGATTTCTATTTCGCGAAATTCGCTCAGGGTACGCGTGGGTACTCCTGCTCATGTTGCCTATATCTAATTGCTAATATAAGTGATATAATACAGTTTTTTCACAAATTTTGCCATGCGCGATAAGCTCAAATAAATGAGCGGCGAGCAAAATAATGAGCGTAGAAGCTCCGTAAACCAAAGAAACGCTTGTTATGCTTATTTCTCAACCCGCGATACCGAAGTAGAGAAAACGTCTACAAAGAGCAACCCGGCCCTACTGACCGTCGAAAGCACGAGAGCCCGCTCTCTATCACCAGCCCTACTCATTCCAACTCCCACATCTTGGAGTTATCAATGCCAGACCCCACCACCACCGGCTTCTATGGGAGACGCACCAACAACAAGCAGTGCTTCAATTTCTACTACCTCAGCAAAAGTAACGGCAACAACTAAAGCAACGACCAATATTGCGAAAACGGTGTCAACGGCTCCATCGCAAACTGCAACAGCAACAAAAACCGTAAGCTTTGATAAGCAACAAGCGGTTCCGGCCATACAGACCGGTATGGATCGCTACATCCAGATAAAGCGTAAGCTTAGTCCGCAGAACACGGTTGGTAACAAACCAAAGATCAACCGTACAATCCAAGCCAAAGAAAATAGCAGGATTCCCAACAACAGCAACCGATTTTCCCTCTTAGCAGATGGTGAGAGCCAACCTGAGCTGGAGCAAGTGACCCAAAAGAAACCAAAGCCCCCACCTATCTACATTAGGGAAAAAAGCTCAAACGCCCTGGTCAACAAAATTGTTGCGCTGGTCGGGGACGAAAATTTTTATGTTGTTCCGCTTATTAAAGGGAACATTCACGAAACCAAAGTTCAGATGAAATATTAAGAACACTTCCGAGCTGTTTCCAAATACCTGGAGGAAACGAAAAAGAATTTTTACACCTACCAACTAAAAAGTAGCAAAGGGCTACAGGTAGTACTAAAAGGAATCGAACCCGACGTCGCCCCCTCTGAGATACTAGAAGCCCTTAAAGGCAAGGGATTCTCTGCTAAGAATGTTAGCAATATTATTAACAAAAATAAAAAGCCGCAACCACTCTTTAAGGTCGAGCTCGAGCCAGATAGCAAAACCCTAAGGAAAAATGAAGTGCACCCGATCTTCAAGCTGCAGTTCTTACTGCACCGGAGGATCACAGTGGAAGAACCACACAAACGGAACGGCCCAGTGCAATGTACAAATTGCCAGGAGTTTGGGCACACCAGGACATACTGCACACTTCGGTCAGTTTGTGTAGTCTGCGAAGACTTCCACAATTCCGCACACTGCCCTGCTAACAAAGAAGATCCCCATACAAAAAAATGTGGGAACTGCGGAGGAAACCATACGGCAAACTATAGAGGCTGTCTGGTCTACAAGGAGCTGAAGAGTCGCATGCGACAAGCGACAGCTACGCGTCAACAAAATACACAAAACGTGTATTTTAAATCAAAAACTACGCCAGACGTATTTTTCGCCAAGGCAGCCAGATCTTCGTTCGGTCCGCTCAGTACCACCAACGGCATCTCCTACGCTGATGCTCTACGAACGGGCATGGAAAAACCACTCCAGCCACACTCAGAAAACGCTAAACAGGTACCACCCCAGCCGCAAAGTAATTTGGAAACTATGATGTTTACCATGCAACAAAGTATGATGGAGTTCATGTCATTTATGAAAGCGACCATGCAAACGCTGGTCCAGAACCAGAATATGGTGATGCAGCTGCTTGTATCACAGCAGTCCAAATAATAAATGACTAATCTAAGAATATCCATGTGGAATGCCAACGGCATTCCTTCTACCGCACAGATCATCCCGATGGTAAAGCCCACGGCGGCACCGGCATCTTAATTAGAGAACGCATCAAACACCATTTTCACCAAAGGTTTGCACATAAAAGTGCAGTCAGGAAACGACAACCTTTACATCGCCGCTGTCTACTGCCTACAATCTCTGAAGGTCAATTCATGGACTTCTACAACTCACTAGGGGATCGCTTCATAGCTGCTGGAGATTACAACGCAAAGCATACGCACTGGGGATCACGCCTCGTTACCCCCAAGAGAAGGCAACTTTATAATGCACTTATAAATGTGAGAAATAAGTTGGACTACGTTTCTCCTGGTAGCCCCACATATTGGCCAGCAGATCCTAGAAAGATCCCAGATCTAATTGATTTCGCGGTTACAAAAAACATCCCACGCAACCTAATAAACGCCACGGCCCTACCCGATCTCTCATCAGACCACTCTCCATTGTTGATAACCCTTCTTCAAAGCCCAGAAATTACGGACTACACCTACAGGCTGACGTCGTACAGAACTGACTGGATGAAATACTGGAAGTACGTCAGTTCCCACATTGAGCTTAACACCCAGCTCAATATCGAAGAGGACATCGACTGCTCTACCGCCGCCCTGGAAGAGGTACTCGTCACAGCAGCCAGGATCTCAACACCACAACGACATGATGTGCAAATAAAGAAGTTCAAAACCAACCTGCAAATCGAACAGCTCGTTCTGGAAAAGAGGCGTCTGCGAAGGCCGTGGCAAACCAGCAGATCGCCATGCTCAAAGCAACGTCTAAATGAAGCCACCCGCAAACTAAACCGGGTTCTGAAGCAAGATGCCGAAAACGCACAACTGAGATATATCGAGAAACTCTCTCCAACAAGTGCAAAGCTTCCCTTGTGGAGGGCTCACCCAAATCTAAGCTCTCCGGCTGAAACCGTCTCCCCGATAAGAAATTTTTCAGGTGGCTGGGCGCGCAGCGACACAGACAGAGCCGAAACATTTGCCTCACATCTCAGGGGCGTCTTCCAACCGAATCCCGCCGCAAGTCCTTTCGTTCTACCGGAAATCCAAACTGAAAGCGAATCCACAATACCATCGTTTCGACCGAATGAGATCACCAAAGTCATCCAGAGGCTAAAACCGAAAAAGGCTCCCGGCGATGACCAAATAACTCCAAAAATGATAATTGAACTTCCAAACTGTGCTATTGAGGTCATCTGTAAACTCTTCAATGGGATCATAAGTCTTGGCTACTATCCAAAAAAATGGAAAAAGTCAATAATTATAATGATACCAAAGGCCGGAAAAGATCACACGATTCCGTCCTCTTACAGACCAATAAGTCTTTTATCATGCCTGTCGAAACTGTTCGAAAAATGCCTTCTAACACGCATTTTACCATATATGGGAGCTCATAACATTATCCCAGCCCACCAATTTGGCTTCAGAGAAAAACATGGAACTATCGAGCAAGTAAACAGAATAACATCAGAGATTCGCACAGCCTTCGAACATAGAGAATACTGCAGCGCGATATTCCTCGACGTATCCCAAGCATTCGACCGCGTCTGGCTCACCGGTCTTATGCATAAAATTAAAACACACTTTCCCGGGTACACTCACAAATTACTCGAGTCGTATCTCTACAACAGAGTCTTCGCAGTGAGGTGCAACACAACAACATCCGAAAACTATAAAATCGAAGCTGGAGTCCAACAAGGAAGCGCACTTGGACCAACTCTATTCGTCCTCTACACAGCGGATATTCCCACGAGCGAGGGACTACTAACATCCACCTTCGCTGACGATACTGCGATTCTCAGCCGCTCCAGATGCCCAGTCCGTGCAACATCCCAATTAGCCAACCACCTCACAGTAGTAGAGAAGTGGCTATCCGACTGGCGTATCAAAATAAACGAACAGAAGTGTAAGCACGTAACGTTTACTCTCAACAGACAAACATGCCCTCCGATTCACTTGAATACCACAATGATCCCCCAAGTCAACGAAGTAACGTATCTCGGCGTCCACCTCGACAGACGTCTAACATGGCGTAGACACATCGAATGCAAGAAACTACATTTAAAACTAAAAGCCAGCAGCCTCCACTGGATTATAAACGCCCGATCGCCCATGTGTCTGGACTACAAGGTACTGCTCTACAACTCCACTCTTAAACCAATCAGGACGTATGGCTCCCAGCTCTGGGGAAACGCGAGCAAAACTAACATAGACATCATACAGCGCGCTCAAGCAAAGATCCTGAGAACTATCACTGGGGCACCATGGTATATTCGAAACGAAAACATCCACAGGGACCTTGGCATTCTCGCAGTAAAAGATGAAATAGAGAAGCAAAAAGCGTCATACAAGGAAAAACTCTCAGCACACCCAAATCCTCTTGCAAGGGATCTGACTCGGGTTTCCAGAAGAACCCGCCTGCAACGTAACGACCTTCCAACCCAGCCATAATTTGTCAGGGCCATTTTTTACTGTTCCAGTCTATATGACTGATAGTTAGGTTATAGTATAAGATTTGATACACTTATTGTTAGTCTCGTAAGGAGAAGATTCAATAAATAGAGCAAAGCTGTAACGATTCAGGCTAGGTGGTGGGTTGGGATAAAGGGACGCACGCGGAATATGCTCGGCCATGCTCGTCGACAAGTGGTGGTGGTGTTCTTGTCCCTTCGCCCTAAAGATGCCTTTTACCATCAGACTATTAGAAAGAAACGCGTGCTGCGACAAGAGATAATGCGGAAACCGACTTTACACATACACTGCACAAGATAGGAAGGCTTTCCCTTTCACTTCCTGCATAAATATTAGATACCCTCAGATAACGGTGAGGATAAGGTTTGCCCTCCCTTCCTATGGCCAACTCATTCCAATTCAATAGACAATATGTTTTCGGTAGCCCCTAAAAAAATGCACGACAAAGGTACTCACTGGGGCGGCATACTGGCGGAGGCAATTATAAGACGGAATTTAAAACATTATAAGATTTATTCTTATCACTAACGAAAAATTCTTAAAACTAGAGATTTGGTAAAACTAAACAAGATAAAAAAATATAAATTAGGACACATGCAAATCAAGATGTCTATTTAGGTGCGAATAAGAATTGCTATTAAATTCATAAATCAAAGAAAAACATAATCAGGCGCGATGTAAAATTTCTGGTCGGACGAATCATTTAAAAGAAGAAATGCGTAACATGTTAATATTCTTTTCTACTTTGTGCTTTCGCAGTATTGCTCTGACGGAATTCTACCGCAAGACATTTTAAACTCTTTCTTTTCGCTTGGCGATTAACTGCACAGTGGGTCACGCGTTATAGGGAAATACAAAAAAAATTCCCACTGATTTAAATCAAGTACATAAGAAAAGAAAATGGAGGACACAATTTTCCGTCACTCACCCGATTTCTGCTGGCAAAGCCATGCACAGAAAAGAATAGAAAAAAATATATTACATGCACTCACACAAATGCACTTACATAGCGCATAGAAAACCGACAAAAAAATCCCACACTTGCCTTTACATCATTTTACACCATTTCACTCTGCCATATTCTTTACTTAGCCTAAAATGCGTAAAAACTAAGAAAAAAAAAATTAACACTAATCCAAAAACGAAATTAAACGATCACTCGAGGTTAGGGCCAAAATGCCCGCGCGCGCTTGGCGTCAGCTCCGCTTGCTGATCAGCTCCAACTGCTCTATCGCTGCTTCCTTTTTCTTTCGACTATGCCGGCTGGAACATCGGGAAGGTTGTGCTGGAGACTAACATTTCTAATAGAGAACTCTACATGGGCTCTTCTCTTAGCTTGTTATTCTCCCTGTATGAAATGCATAGACTTAGTTTAGGCTTGCGTAATTTCTCCCTCGCCGAAATATGCTCCAAGCGATACGGCAAAAATCCAAGTCTCCAACAATATTCGCCCATCCAGGTCGTCGACCCCGCGACAAAAGAGATAATGAAATGCTCTTCTTAGGCACTTAATAAAGTACTAAAAAAACGCCAAGCCTGCTTGCAAAAAAAAAAATGAAATCTCTCGACTTACCCGGGTGGACCTAGCGCTTCTGGCAAAACAAAGAAAACTCCTTCTGATGCACAATTTAATTTGACAGCGGCTGATTAAAATTGCTTTAGATTTTTATTCACTCCGAAAACTTTGATTTATACGAGTTTAAATAAAATTTTATAGTTTAAAAACTGAACTTCCTAGCTCGACTGCCAAAATCAGAAAGAAAGATGGAAGCGCCTCGTCTTACGCTAGAAACCTTCGTTGTCGCCTCTTGCCACTTCGGGTCAGCTACGACACTTGACAGAAGCCTCTGTAACGCTAGCCTCCCTATTCTACCACCATCCTACATGACACGATCGCCTCTCATAGATGGCGGTAGCAAAGTACCTAAACTTGCACCAAGCGCTACAAAGCCAAATATTTGTGGTTGTACCCCCCCCCCTGGGATCACGCTGACTAGCCGGCAACACAAGCGTGAGTTATTGTATTATTTTTTACCCGATCAAAGGGGAAGTTTTCCAATTGTATCTCCGTGAGCGAAGCTTGCTCTCGCGAGTTTTAAATAAAACAAGAAAGGAAGCTTATATATGTACCTTGCAGTCATCAATTATGTCTAACAAAATACATTACGGCTCAACAACATTGAAGCTATGATTTTACTATAGCAGTGATCGTACGTGGATAGTTCATCTAACAGCTATGTGATATAGTCGTCCAATTTTTTTTTAAATTGAATTCCAAATTCACAAGTCCCCAGAAATCTCTTTATTCCAAAAATCAAAAATCAATCAAATCTGATGAAAAACAAAGATGTTATAATTTTTTTTCGTTAATTCTGTATAGATTTTTCGATCTTTCCTATGGCAGCTATATGATATAGTTGTCCGATTTTTTATGAAATTTCTTCATTTAAGGGTAGTTTAAGAACTGAAAATTCTAAAAATTACCTATGTAAGCTTATCCAATTTGGAAAAAATTTAATTCGAAATTCGATAGTAGTTAAAAAACCCCATTTGAAAGAAACCAAGTCGATATGATTAAAAACAACGGCGTGTTTATTTTTTTATTCAATCTCTCATATGGGAGCTATCTGGATATTGTCGCCCGGTCTAGCCTGTTCCGGATAACTACATAACTTTTGGAAAAGTTTCAGCAAGATAACTTTAAAACTGAGAGACTAGTTTACATAGGAATAGGCAAATGGATAGACGGACAGACGTAAAAGTCTAGTTTGATTCAGATTGTAAAACTGATCAAGAATAAAACCCTCTGCAAGGGTATAAAAAGGACTTCCTAAAAGTGTACTTACTCAGTTAAACTTTGACACCTGGTGCTTCAGTGTAAATGAGGACCAGCAACAAAATAAATAATGCACAGTAAATAATTTAAACAAAATTCATACATCGTTGGTCGTAGATGAGTGCATGCTGAAGTCCACTCCAGTGAAGAATGTATCGGCATCCATCCCCTGCAAATGGATGAAACAAAATAAAAGTAAATTAACTTAATTAGAAACATTGAATAATTGCAGAAGTCCTTACCAAGTCAGGTGACTAGAGAGCATCGTTGAAAAAATCTCTGGAAGCATACACATTCAAAAAGAAACTAGAGAGTTGGTCATTCTGGTCAACTGATCGCTCGCAAGCAAGTGATATCCCACCAGAACCAACTGGATCTAATTGGAAATTGAAGATGCACCAGGATTCGTTTTTATCATCACCGATGACGTGACTTCTGGCTAATATTTTAATCGTTACATTTGCAAAAATATTGATAAATATTTTTACACCCTTGCAGAGCAAAGAGTATTATAATTTAGGTCAGAAGTTTGAAACGCAATGAAGGAGACACCTCAGATCCCGTAAAGTTTATATATTCTTGATCAGCATCACGATCTCAATCGAAATAAGTCTGTACGTCTGTCTGTCTGTCCGTTTCTACGCAAACTAGTATCTCAGTTTTAAAGCTATCTAGCTGTAACTTTCCCAAAAATTGCGTATCCGATTTTGATAAAATTTAATTCACAAATCGACAGTAATTAAAAAACACCATCTGGAAGATATCAGGTCGATATGATCAAAAACAACGGAGTAATTTTTTTTTCAATCCCTCGTGCTTTGCAAACTTCTGACCTGAATTATAATACCATTTGCTCTGTAAGGGTATACATATTATAGCGTCGTTGTTTTTTGTCCACGTTCATGATTTACCTTCTGTCAAAAAAGTACCGGGACTGGATTAATTAAAACGCCTGTGCTAAACCGATTTCGGAAATTTTTTTTTGGTTATGTTGGTAACACTGTTCTGCATTACTAAGTAAAGTTTGATCGCGATCTGTGAAGTAGTTTGTTTACAGTCGCTGGTTACGTCAGTCTATGTTCTGATTGCTTGCCGAATTTTATAATGAACAACTATATTGAACAAAGAATTTGTCTTAAATTTTGTGTTGCGAACAAAATTTCTTGTACTGACGCGTTAAAAATGTTGCAGAAGGCTTATGGTGATGCAGTTTTATCGAGAACACGTGCTTTTGAGTGGTACAAAGCATTCCAAGAGGGTCGTGAGATTGTCGAAGACATGCCTCGTTCGGGACGACCATCCACCTCTCTCACCGACACTAACATCGATGCAGTGAAGGAATTTATTTTTGAAAATCATCATGTCAGCTTACGAGAGATAGCACAAGTCCTGAACATCTCTCACGAGTCAATTCGTACCATTTTGACTGACCGTTTGGGTATGAAACGAGTCGCTGCACGGCTTGTTCCAAAAGAGCTGAATTTCCTGCAAAGAGAATACCGAAAGCAGGTGTCTGCTGACATGCTGCATCGCGCTAATTCCGACTCCACGTTCATGGAACGTATCATTACAGCTGATGAGACGTGGATGTATGAATACGACACACTTACAAGTCAACAATCGTCCGAATGGCGACCGAAAGATGCTCCAAAACCGAAAAAACCGCGCCAAAGCAAGTCGAAAATTAAGGTTTTGCTCATTGTTTTCTTTGATATTCACGGTCTAGTGCGTCATGAGTTCGTGCCACCGGGACAGACGGTCAATAAGGAGTATTACTTGACTGTACTTCAGCGCTTGCGTGAAAGAATTCGGAAAAAACGACCGAAATTGTGGGCAAACAATTCGTGGATTTTTCACGACGACAACGCGCCGCCGCATCGAGCTACCATTGTCAACGAATACAAGGTCAAAAACTCGATAAATACCATCGAACAAGCTCCGTATTCGCCAGATTTAGCTCCGTGCGACTTCTTTTTGTTTCCTCGACTCAAGTTGCCGCTTCGTGGAACCCGTTTTAGCACCATTGAAGACATTAAACAAAATTCGGCACGGGAGTTGAAGGCTATCCCGGAAAACGCTTATAAAAAATGTTTCGAAGACTGGAAGAATCGCTGGCATATGTGTATTGCCTCTAATGGGGACTACTTTGAAGGCGACCAAATAAATTTGGATGAATAAATAGAAAATGTGAGTGTTATTAACCCAGTCCCGGTACTTTTTTGACAGAAGGTGTAGAACATCGAGTTTTTTAAATACCCTTAAATCGAGAAAAATTTTCAAAAAAATCAACAACTATTTTAAATAGCGACCATAGGAAAGATCGAAATATCTAAATAGAATAAACGGAAATGAACGGAAAAAGGATAAAATCGTTGTTTTTCATCAGAAAAGCATAATTTTTCAAATGTAGAGTTTTTAAATGACTGTTGAATTTCGAACTAATATCTTAAAAATCGGACTACTATTCATATAGCCTTCACATGAACAATCGTCGAAAATGCAGAAACTTCATAGAAAAATCGACATAGTTTCGATTTTGTTTAGCCTCTATGTATTTGATTCGACATATTTGATTGCTGCAAGAGTATACAAGATTCGACTTGTCGAAGCTTGCTTCCTTTTTTTATTTTTCCGTTATTTTTTCGATATTTCCTATAGGAGCTTTCCGATTTAGTTGCCCAGACCAGCCTTTTCCGGCTTATACGAGGTGTGTTCAAAAAGTATCGCGAATTTTCTGTTTTTTCAAAAATTATTTATTTATTCATGAATATCTATTTTGTCCCCTTCAGAGTAATCCCCATAAGATAATATGCACTTGTGCCACCGGTATTTCCAATCTTTGAAGCACTTCAAAAAATCATTTTTTTTTTATCTTGTTCAGCTCCTTCTTCGATGCCGTCTTTATCTCGTCAAGCGTAGCGTAACGTCGTCTTTTCAGTTTAGGAAACAAGAAAAGGTCACAGGGGGCCAGATCCGGGGAATACGGTGGCTGCGTCGTCATCATCATTAGTGTGTTGTTTTTGGTCAAAAAGACGCGCACAAGCAACTATGTGTGAGCAGGGGCGTCATCGTGGTGCAAAAGCCAATTTTTGTTCTTCCACAAATCCGGGCGTTTCTGGCGGATGGCTTCGCGCCAGTTGCGCATAACTTGCAGGTAATATTCCTTATTGACCGTTCTTCCCAGTGGCAAGAAGTCATGATGCACCACGCCCCTACAATCGAAGAAAACTGACAGCAAAACTTTCACATTTGACCGAACTTGGCGCGCTTTTTTCGGTCTTGGTTCGTGCGGCAGCTTCCATTGAGATTATTGAGCTTTGGTTTCCACGTCGTAACCATAAACCCACGATTCGTCACCAGTTATGACCCTCTGGAGCAAATTTGGGTCGTCGCGGTCAGAGTTTAACGTCTCATTAGCAATGTTCATGCGATGTTCTTTTTGGTCGCAATTGAGCAATTTTGGTACGAATTTCGCGGCGACCCGTCTCATGCCCAAATCATTGATAAAAATCGAATGGCACGAGCCAATTGATATGTTTAGGTCCTCAGCAACTTCTCTAACGGTGATTCGAAGATTGGCCAATACCATTTTCTCCACTTCATTAATTTTTTCGTCTGTTGTTGAAGTGCTCGGCCTTCTGAGAACATTTTGTACCACCGATAAACTTTGCTTTGGTCCAAGGTAGCTTCTCCGTATGCCACAGTCAATATTCGGAATGCATCCACGCACCTAATTTCGTTTTTCACACAAAATTTGATACAGGTTCTTTGATCCATTTTTTTGAATAGGTAAAAATCGAAGACGATTCAAAACACTTGCAAGCAAAGCAGCTGTCAACAATTAAGTGAACATTCAAAATGGCTGAGCTTGTCGGCATAAGTGAGAGACATGAGTACCAACATAACGCCACAAAAAAATTGAAATTCGATACGAGGTAACCCGCGAAAATTCAAAATTCGCGATACTTTTTGAACATGTTGAAACGTTAATAAATTATAATAAAACAATAAATTATAATCGAAGCAACAGTCCCCTTTTTATGAGATTAAAGCTGGATTAAAAAAAAAGGATTTTAATGTTAAACAGGCTCGACATATATTAGACATGAGTACCAACATAAAGCCACAAAAAAATCGAAATTCGATACGAGGTAACCCGCGAAAATTCAAAATTCGCGATACTTTTTGAACACACCTCGTATACTGCGTGCAATAACTACATAACTTTTGGTAAAGTTTCAGCAAGATAGCTTGAACACTGAGAGACTAGTGTACACACATAGAAATAGGCAAATGGATATACGGACAGGCGAACAAATCTAGTTTGATTCAGATTGTGAAGTTGATCCAGATTATATATACTTTGTGGGGTCAAGGATGTCCTTAAAATTTTATTTGCTGCAAATTACCTACAAGAAATCCGTTGTAAAATATCAATATTCTGGCTCTAATACTTTTCAAACGGGTTTACAAATCAGATTAAAACTCCTCCGGAAAATACTCTTACGTGTACTGCATATCTTTAAAACCGCGAGACTTATACCGCCGAAGCAAACAGAAGTGGGAAGTATTTTTTCACTGCATATTAAATTCTTAAATGAAATTATAAAAAAAAAAATAATAATAGTTAAATATTAATTTATTTAATTCTTCTATATTTTTTTAAGTTTTAAGGATGAACAAAATTTACCAGGTATGTAAAGGACATTTTTATGGACGGATCAAATAAAATACACCTTTTATTGGCAATATATTCTCATCCGAATTTGGTGACGGTGAATTTACTTAAATTATAATTTACTAGAGGTCCTGTGCCCGCTTCGCTGGTCAACACAATTTAACAACATAATAGTCAATGTTGCACGTCCAATTCCTATTCGTCTAACAGCAGGCATTATTTCAAATTGTTTAAGCTCGCTCTATTTTTTGTTTAAATATTTTTTTACCGACTTCATCGATACACAAAATCAACGCAGCTATGATCTTTTTTTTTACATACAACATTGTGTACATCTGTTGAGCCGCTAGCGACTTTTCCAGAAGGTTTTCCCAAAATTTTCTTATGCTTAAACCTTCTTCTGGTTCTAAGCTATCTCCCTACCAATTTTCAGCCAAATCGGTCAAGCCGTTTTCATGTGATGCGATTGCGCACATATTTTGTCTCCATTTTTATATATATAGATTACAATTAAACAAAAGAGTACGCTATAGTTGTTTCCCGACTATCAGTGACCTGTTACCGAAATATGGAGCCGGATGTAGGGTGCCTGCATTGGATTAGGTCCCTGCATTGGGATAGGTTTGGGTACCGAATATGAAGAGGCCCAGAGAATGACAAGCGTAAAAGTGTGCTTGGCACTTTGCTTAAAACTTTATTCGCTACGTATCTATAGAATCTTATGTTAAGTCCCAGTATTTCATCTCTAAAAATTTACAAGATATCGACTTTTGAACAGAATACGCTCAATCCAAAAATATGATACAAATTTTTTTTAAATGAAAATTGTGTAGTTGTGGGCATAGCACAAAAACTTAAAAAACTTGCGCTGCAAGTCTTCTTCAATTACAAATCTAAATTTGTAATCCAAATTTACTAGTCTCTCTCTAATCCCTGAGTTCATATGTTATGTTACATACTTTACAACAAATAAAGTTTTCCCTTCTACTACAGATTAAATAAAACAAAGTATTTTTTGTATTTACAATATGGGGGCTCGGGTCCCTCTAAAAAATACGTCTACCCTTGAAATTGCACATGTCATCTACACATACGCCTGTCCATTGAAGAATCAACTCACTATCGACTCATGCTTGTAAATTATACGTCTCTTCAATTTACATTTACCAGTTTATTTATACAATTCAACGACTTTAATTGCTTTAAAGTGTATGTGGTCAAAGTGTTTAACATTTTTTTGGAATTGATAATTGAGCAGAATTATACGAAGTATGTATAAAAGAACGCTAAAGAATTTTCGATGCCTAGTTGCAAATTGTTCCGCAATTCGCTTATACGGATTTTATATATTTACTATTCACTGGGGAGGTTTCGATTCAACAGATACTTTAAGAAGTGCTTACCTCAAAAATATAAAAATATATAAAACAAAAGAACAAAAATGGAAGTTCAAAAAAATAAGAAATATTCTAGGTCGTTTCCCGATTCGGACGGCGATGATATAGTGATATCCGGAATGTCCGGAAAATTTCCAAACTGCCGAAACATAACAGAATACCAGTATAAGCTTTATAATAAGGTAAATAAGAAATCTGAAACACACACAAAACTACAAAAAAAGTCAAAATATAACAATAACAAAAAACTGAAATTGTGAAATGGATTTCACAATACATCTAAAAAAACTTTCGCCGTTTGGTACACATTAAAAGTTTTCCTAACATTGATTTTAAAATTACAAAAACATCAAAATATAACAAAAACAAAAGAACTAAAATTGTGAAATGCTTTTTACAACACATTTCAAAATTTAAGTATTTTTTAAAATAAATTACATTGAATGCTTAAGCTCTGTTTGTTTTATTTTAAGCCTTTATTCAAATTCATTCAAAACAAGAAAGCTTGTTTAGCTTCGACAACCCGAAGCTTATATACCCTTGCAGTCATCAAATATGTCGATCAAAATGCATAAGGGCTAAGCATCATTGAAACTATGACGATTTTTCTTTTAATTTTCCATATTTTCGACTATTGATCATATAGCAGCTATATGATATAGTTGTCCGATTTTGATGAAATTTAATATGCAGTTCAAGAGCAGTTAGAAAACTCTATATTCCAAAAATTATGCTTGTCTGATGAAAAACAAGGATAAATTTCTATATAGATTTTTCGATTTTTCCTATGGCCGCTATATGATAACGTTGTCGGATTTTAATGAAATTTTTTTCTCGATTCAAGAGTTATTAAAAAACTCTATGTTTTAAAAATCATGCTCGTGGGATTAAAACCAACGACGTTATAATTTTTTTCCATATATATACATATTTTTTTTTTTGATCTTTTGTATGGCAGCTATATGGTGGAGTTATCCGATTTTGATAAAATTTTATCCGAAATTCAATAGTGGTTAGAAACGGCCATCTGGAAGAAATCAAGTCGATTTAATCAAAAACAACGGCGTAAGAATTTTTTATTTTAATCTCTTGTATGGGAGCTATCCGATATAGTCGGCCGATCCGCCCCGTTCCGACTTATATACTGCGTGCAATAACTACACAATTTTTGGGAAAGTTTCAGCAAGATAGCTTTAAAACTGAGAGACTAGTTTACATAGAAACCGACAGACGGACAGACGAACAGACAGACGGGCAGACGTATTTGGATTCTGATCGTAATGCTGATCAAGAATATATATACTTCATAGGGTCTGAGGTGTCTCCTTCGCTGCGTTACAAACTTCTGACTAAAATTAAAATAAAAAAATTAATGTCTGAGGCAACGTGATTTTTATTTCAGTTGTTTGAAATTGATGATCCTCTTTTTTGTCCGTCAAATATATATTCTTTTCCTATTGCCGGGAATTTCCCTCTTCTGGTTTTATCCCGTCCAAATGCATTCGAACCAAACACTCTCAGGTTTTTACAGAAGGCTTCCGACAACTGTTCCGAATGCAGGCGGCTGTTTGTACTGCTTCTGCCCACAGATACTCCTCCAAACGGGCGTGTATCAATAAACTTAATAAACTCAAGGACAAAAATCAATAAAAAAAAAAAATGTGGACTTATTCGAATAAATTCAGAAAAAGGCAAATCACACATCAATCTTTAATCAGTACGTGATTGTGCAAGAAAAAGGTACAGTACAAAGTATAAGGTCACAATTAACAGTTACTATAATGTTTAAAAAAATTGAAGCATTATTTATGTTTCACATAAAATATCTGCAAATAGCAAAATGTGAATACAGTATGTATTTTCCTACAGAACATACACCTTAAATGAGTAACTTCCTTGATTTTTTCTTGGCCAAACGGTCGAGAACTTCCTCCGGATCAACAACAGTATCCCAGTGAATTGACATCATCGCGAGTGCACTTAGTCTGTCGTGGCCCATCACACTACGAGGTAGAGTTTTTATCCTCTTCATTGTTGAAAACGTTCTTTCAACGCTAGCCGTTGTGACTGGAAGAGTAGCCATGACCTTGAGAAAAAGATTTATCCCGCGAAAAAATGTTCCATCACAACACTCCAACAGTCTCAAAATTTCGGTTGATGGGTCAATTGATGACATTTTGGCACACCATACCAGCCGACGACACTACCTTGTATAATTCTACCATGCTTGGTGCGAAGAGTGGGGGACGCGTGTCACATGGGATTTGTTGAGAGTGGGGGGTTACGTCTCTGCTTAGTTTCAGTCTACTGATCTATACATACGTTCCTGGGGGGCCCGGGATACGTGCCTGACGCCACTTCACTGCAATTTCACTGTCGTCTTGTGCTACGCATAAATACTCGAAACTGTTGTCCACTTCGTAAACGTATAAATTGTTTTCTTTTCTTGCACGCAGCATTTTCTCTTATTTGTTGTTTCTTAGTACTGCCATTTTTTTTTTTTTTAATGTAGCGAAATTTTTGTATGCTGCTACCTTACTCACTGAGAAAAAATTCATTTGCAACTCCGGCACATATAAAACATTTTGCAAAACAACCCTGCAGTTCCAAAAGTGCCTTGTCGTGGATGACATGTACGACTACCCACTGATGTCAGTGTCCGAAGCACATGGATCCGCACTGATGTCATTTCATATAAAGTTGTTGTATGGCATTAAGGATTTGACATGCATGTCGCTCTCGATGACCATTTTGTCCGAGTCATCGAGCGAGGCATCGATGGCTTATACGAATTTTGTATAGAGAAAATTCATATAAGCTATTGATGCTTTCGTTGCTGGCGTGGAGGCGATGTTGTAATCTATGCCAATGTCTAAAATGTCATCCCCAAATTCATATGAAAAACAATATATATAGGTATATATTTTTTTTTATTTTATTAATTAATCTTATTTTGAAACATAAGAGATAAGTACATAAATAATATGAAATTAGAAAGTTTTTGTTTACCATTTATATGGAATATTTGCAGGACAACGGCTGTTTTGCGTCCATCTATGGTACAAAAATATTTTTATTATTACATATTATATACATATGTATTACTTTTTTTAATTTAAAACAAACTTACCTTTCAAACGAATTTATCGTACATACAAGCTGAATCCTAAAAAGATTTAAATAAGTTTGTAGTAAAAGACATAATATTTTTGTAATCTTACCGACACTTACATGATTTTTAAACAATTCCGCTGCCCGTTGCGCAAATTAAGTAGTTTCACAACTAACTGTCAACGCACAACGCAAAAGAATGACCAGTTCAATTTTATTTTGCACCCTTTTAGTATACCCTTCTTTTTTGGGTATAACCGACCATAAATGACACGCGAGTAATATTATATCTATATTTGCAATCAATGTTATGTTATGGTTATCTTGGTTCAATAATTTAAATAATGTTGTATATATAAAATATATTATATGTGTATATAACTTTATATATACATATATTATATTTAATATTTTAAGAACTTTAACATCAAAAGAGTATACATAAGTCGAGCGCCCCTAAGCCGTATTTTCCATCGAAAACCAATTTTTTGGTTCTAACGGAGAATGACAACAGTGCAATTAGAAAAACGAAAGAATAGAAGACAAATTTGGAGTCGGGCCGCCGTCGGGTGGAAGCAACGAGATCGTATTCGAAGAGTGAGAAAGAGGGGGAAACTTAGGAATATCCCTTTTCCTTTCCTACACATTGATTGCTTGTATGCCAAAAGACACCAGGTGACTGGGAATGTTGTTATTGTTCTCTCGACATTTTACTGTTCCAATACCGGGTAACTGTTCATATTTTTCGGCTGCCAGCATAATTATTGATTCCGTTTTGGTAATTGACACGAACAAATTTATGGTATGTCGCAACTCGTGTGAGCAGGGGCACAACTTTTGCGGCACCATGAAGTTTTTCGTTGCTCTTTTAGTTGGCAGTGTATTAAACGGTCGGATTGCTCGTTTATCTTATATTCCTTTTCGGAGTTTCTATTGTTTCTCCACTAAGCCGCTCTATGGCCGATACGCTCACACTTGAAACACTTATATGTGCACTTTTCGTTCTTCTTCGCGTCCCTTTTGACTTCTTTTGGAGTATTTGTAGTTTAACCTCCACCAGGTCGAACGAAGGCAACTGGTCACGTGTTTCTATCGCAACGACGAAGTTCTCCCACTCTTTTGAGAGACTTGACAACAACCCTATTACCGTTAGCTCATCATTTATATGTATTTCCATATCAGCCAATTTATCCGACATTTCTGAAAATAAATTTATGTACATGCTGCGCCACATTGTCATCACCTTGCATATTTTTGTCCCGCTGGAGAGTGATATTATTTTTTTTTATTTTCCCTCAGTCCTGCTTAGCTAAGGTACATTATTTAATGTGCAACAACTGCGTGGACTTTACGTTAATACAGTAGAATCCGGTTATAACGACTTCCAAGGGACCGACCATTTTTCGTCGTTATAACCGGAAGACGCACTAAGCAAAAGGAGGAATAAATTTTTTTTTTTTTGATTATTTTATGGTTGCTGTGTTTTTTATAGGTTTTTAAAATAAATCAAATTAATTTTTTAATTAAAACGAAAAATTTAATAAATTAAATTCAAAAACATAGGTTTTTCTAAATATTGAAAACTGAATGAGCTTATTATTGCACATATTGCATTTGGCAAATTGAAACATTCAGTTTTACTCGGAAAAAAGCAGAAAAAACTAGAAATATAACGGGACATCTCATGAAATTGACTATGAGGTCTGCACACACAGTGTGACGTCGGCATTGCACTTCGACTCTCTCTCTCTCGCAGCAGCGTTGTTAAGGCAACAGCTAAAACTAACAGAGAGTTGTGCCAGTGCAAGATCCTTCGTGTCGCTGCTACGCACACAAGCAAGGGTGCCGATCACTGACAAATACATACAATTCTAACAGCGTGTTTTGATGCTTAAGTTTTGAACTATGACACTGTATTTTTTCCGGCACGACGCAATATCCGGTTAAATTTTCCAATTTTCCTGAAAAATTTCATTCTTATAAGCGGTTTGTCGCTAAAAGCGGAAACGCTTTAAGCGGAGGCCCTTTCATATAACTTTGTATGGGGACCAACCAAACCATCGAGTTTTCGTCGCACAACCCGGACGGACACTATAAGCGGAGTCGTTATAACAGGATTCTACTGTATAAGGCATGCCAATGCCTTTTGGTCGACAATATCCCAGCCAGTGTGTGCTGATTCTGCGCTGATGCAACTAGATAGATATTTAAATCTCAGAGAGGTATCCCTCTTTTAAATCGGATACAAATTAAAAAAAATTATGGGCTAAGATGTGGCCTTTCCGACTTACCGCAAACCATGTTCCACAAACTTGCCGTTATTAGTAAGCTACGCATAGACATATACCATACGTCATATTTATTTTCGGATAACTTATCGATTTGTAGAGAAACACTTTTGGTTACAATTTTGGTTTTGATGTAAATTAATCTTATATCCGCGATTAAAGTTTATTAGATTCCGGTGGTCTGGGCCCATAACCTACCGGTTTTAAGTTCGCAATGGTAAAACATTAAAACATGGAGAGCTCAGAAATGTACTTGTGTTTCATTCAATAGTCGCAGTTGGAAAGGGAAGAGGGTAGCGGCATATACAAAATGCTGGCTTAACATGATCATAACATTCTATTTACAGAATGTTACTTTTTTGCAATACTTATATATATATATACAGTAGAATCCTGTTATAACGACTCCGCTTACAGTGTCCGTCCGGGTATTGCGACGAAAACTCGATGGCTTGATTGGTCCCCAGACAGACTTATACATTTATATCCTTTTGCTTAGTGCGTCTTCCGGGTATAACGACGAAAACTCAATGGTGCCTTGAAAGTCGCTATAAGCGGATTCTACTGTATTTCAATCTTTCCTATGGCAGCTATACGATTCTGATAAAATATAATTCGAAATTCGATAGTAATTAAAAAACACCGGGGTGAAAATTTTTTTTCAATCTTTCGAATGGGAGCTATTTGATATAGTGGGCCGATTCGGTCCGTTCCGACTTATATACTGCATGCAATAAGTACACTTTTTGGTAAAGTCTCAGCAAGATAGCTTTAAAACTGAGAGACTAGACAGATAGACGGACGAAAGGATAGATTGAAAGACATACAGGCCTATTTCGATTCTGCTAGTAATACTGATCAAGAATATATATACTATATGGGGTCTGAGGTGTCTCCTTCATTGCGTTGCAAAACTTCTGACTGAAATTATAATACCCTCTGTAAGGGTATAAAAATCGGCAATACAAATGCTGCAAATGCAAATGCAAATTACAAGGCACTGTTAATATGTGTTGCAAACTGATATGTAGCTTATTTTAATTTTAACAAATAGTAGGGGAATGTTGTCAGGGTTGGGCCATATTTTGACCTATGTCCATAAGTTCTGAACGAATGACAATTTAGAATAAGTTTATACATTTTTGGAAAGGTACAAGCAAGAGAAAGTGTTCACCAAAAATAGAAAATAAAAAAACAAAAGCAAAAAAAGTTATAGGCGTTTGAAAAAAAAAAATGTAGTCAGAGTTGGGACATGTAGTCAGGGTTGGGCCACCTTCAGAAAATCATTGACAATATCGTAACGTGGTGGAATAAAATTGAATTCAGGTAAATCTGACATTATTTTGTTCATTTATTTAATTATTTTGGATTTTACAGTAAATATCAAATTATTCAGAGTTGTTTTTCGTTTGTAGCGAGAAACACTAAAGAAAAAGATAAAAATGATTCATCTTTTTTCAATCCATCAAAATATTTTTTTAAGGAAATCTATTTAATTTGTTTTGCATATTTTTGCTACAAAAAACTTAAATATTACAACAAAAATCGAAAATACACGAATAAAATGTAAAAATTAAGATGGCCCAACCCTGACGACATGCGGTATTAATCTATTATAGCCAAACTATATCTATCAATGAAACTTAGTATTATGTAATATGACATGTTGTAATCTTGTGTTATTCCACCTTTTCGGCCAGGTTAGAAAAACTTTTTCGATAACTTTTTTCACAGAACAACGACACGTAGAAAAATGAAATCCCGAAATAAGTAGTCATGTGGAAAGTTTCGAGTGACCGATAGAAGTTTCTAGACACCCACTAACAGATGGTACTAGAACGAATATTCAAAATATTGAGATGGCCCAAGCCTGACAACGGTCCAACCCTGACAACATTCCCCTAGCCATGGTACAATTATACAAGTTAGTCTCGTCGGCAAAAACATGGTACAATTATACAAGGTAGTCTCGTCGGCAAAAAGCACTCCCTTATTCATTACTCACCACAAGTGCGAGTGAGAGGAGTCTGCGTAGTAAGTACGAGTGAAACGACAAAAGAGCTTTTTGCTTAGCCCTTAGATGGTGCATGGGTCTTAAATTGTTCATTTATAGTAAAAAGAGTTGAAGTTTTTTATAATTTAATTTTTAATAGTTTTGAATTGGAAAGTAATCGTTGTTTCTGTTTTTGTAAAGATATTTTTTGTTTAGATTCTTAATTTTAAAATATATGCGAATCTTGAAGAAAAATTTTTTAATATATAAATTTATGTTTATATTCTTAGAAGCTATTAGTAGTTTATCCTTAACATTTTTTGTAATACTAAAATAATCAGAAACAATATTTAAAAATACAATTTCCAGCTCCTTAATTTTGTCCATGAAATTTATGGATGGTTTTATAAGGCCTCCATGCGAAATCTCGTCGATGAAGGTAAAAGATGAGTTTTCGGCAATCTCATTCGAAAGTCTCATTTTTTTAATAACATAGCCTGCTATGTACTCTAAGGCATTCTCCGTCAACTCGTCTAATTTGATATTTTCTGGAATGCTTGTATTAATATCTTCAAAATCTTTAAGATCGTCCCCATCACTTTGTGAACTTTGGTTTGATTTTGATTTTAAGTCAAGGTTCAACCAAGTGTCGCTGCTGTCTTCATCGACATTCTGATTATTTGACAACATTTCTGGCTAAATAAAAATAAGGATTATTAAATAAACAAAAAAGGGACAAGAAGTAAAGGGAAACATAAATCACAAAACAACACATTATACAGATAAAAACTACAAACAATCACGATCCAATCTTTGCTGAAACATAGAGCTAAACATTTGACAATTAGTATTATTAATTAATTGGTTATTATTATTTTATTTTGTCATACCTGTTATGTATTTTCTTAACCTATACTTAAATTGAAGTGGAGTTGGATGGTCATATTGCCCACCTCTTGATCGCATGGCACCAAAGAAATTCTCGACAATGTCCTGGTTTAGACGACTGGTTAGGATGTATTTCATTTTGTATTTCTCCGATAAATATCCATGCAAGCCGTCAATGAACGCATTGTTGAATAAAATTCCCTTTTGAAAGGGCAGCCTATGGGTTTTACCAACTATATTTGTGCGCATTATCTCAGAAATTTTAGCCAAATTGCCTCGTTGGATCTCAATTTCTTCACCATAGGGCTTACTTGTTTCAATACAATTTGACGTGAAGTGTTGTTATTGCACGCAGTATATAAGTCGGAATGGGCCGGATCGGCCGACTATATCGGATAGCTCCCATACGAAAGAATAAAATAAAAAAGGTTAAACGCCGTTGTTTTTTATCAGATCGACTTGATTTCTTCAAGATGGCGTTTTCGAACTGTTATTGAATTTCGGATTAAATTTTATCAAAATCAGATAACTCTATCATATAGCTGCCATAGGAGAATTCGAAAAATATATATAGAATTAATGGAAATAAATTTATAACATCTTTGTTTTTTATCCCGCGAGCATGATTTTTGGAATATATAGTTTTTTAACAACTCTTATACTAAAAAAAAGTTTCATAAAAATCGGACAACTATATCTTATAGCTGCCATAGAAAAGATCGAAAAATCTATATAGAAATAACGGAAATAAAATTATAACATCGTTGTTTTTCATCAGACAAGTATGATTTTTGGAATGTAGTGTGTTCTTACGACTCTTGAATTACGAATTAAATTTGATCAAAATCGGACAACTATATCATATAGCTCCCATATGGAAAATATGGAAATATGTAATATATGGAAATAATATGGAAAATGAATAGAAAAATCGTCTTAGCTTCGATTTTGTTTAACCTTTATGCCTTAACCTTTGTACCTTTTGTTTGACATATTTGATGACTGCAAGGGTATAGAAGCTTCGACTTGCCGAAGCTAGCTTCCTTTCTGTTTTTTTTTGTTTTTTTTTTTTTTTTTGGCAACCTTTTTTTAATATCTGAAAAATTAATTTGTTGTTTTTAAAAATACGATTCGAATTTCAGATAGACATGGTTGATGATGATGAACGCCGTTGGCGTCACTTTAATCCGGAAATACCAAAAAGATCTGGAAAAATAGGTGAACTTGAAAAATTTGACGCAACTTTTTTTGGAGTCCATTTTAAGCAAGCACACACAATGGATCCTCAAACACGAATCCTTATTGAGACGGCATATGAAGCTGTCATTGATTCAGGAATAAATCCAAAAAGTCTACGAGGTTCAAAAACTGGAGTGTACATAGGATCTTGCATATCAGAATCGGAAAAAACGTGGTTCTATGAAAAGGTTTCATCTGGCGGATTTGGAATCACTGGCTGTAGTCGTGCTATGATGGCTAACAGAATTTCCTATTGCTTGGGACTTGAGGGTCCTTCTTTTTTACTAGATACAGCGTGTTCTAGTTCGATGTATGCATTAGATAACGCGTTTAGTGCTATTAGAAATGGAGAAATTGACGCGGCAATTATTGGTGGATCAAATTTACTACTTCATCCATTTGTAACACTTCAATTTGCACGGTAAGTAAAAATAAATATATATTTATCAAATAGTATTATTTGAAATAACATTTTAGACTTGGCGTTTTAGCGCCAGATGGCTTTTGCCGACCATTTGATAAAAGTGCTAGTGGTTACACCAGATCGGAGACCATTAACTGCTTATTCTTACAAAGAAAAAAAATGCTAAGCGTGTTTATGCAAGTGTAGTTTATTCAAAAACTAACTGTGACGGATATAAGCCAGAAGGTATAACATATCCGTCTGGTATTGTACAAGAAAAGCTTCTTGACCAGTTCTACAAGGACATCGACAATAAGCCAAATGACTTGGGCTACTTGGAGGCACACAGTACTGGAACTGTAGTCGGTGATCCAGAGGAATGCAAGGCAATCGATAATGTTCTATGCAGTCAAAGAGAAGAGCCTTTATTAGTTGGTTCCGTTAAGTCAAATGTTGGTCATTCCGAAGCCGCTTCTGGAATTTGTTCATTAGTAAAAGCTTGCTTCGCCTTTGAATCTGGATTGATTGCACCAAACATCAATTTTACGGAAGTTAAACCGGAAATTATTCCATTATCAGAGGGAAGATTAATTGTTGTTAAGGATGTTACGCCTCTACCAAAGCCCTTTATTGGAATTAACTCATTTGGATTTGGTGGTGCTAATGCACATGCACTTTTAAAGGGTTATCCCAAATCGAAAAATAATTTTGGATTGCCACAAGATGAAATACCTCGACTCCTAACATGGGCAGGAAGGACGGAAGAGGCAGTAGAAGCGATTTTTAATGCTGTAGAAAAAAGGCCTTTGGATGCAGAGTTTATTGGATTGCTTCAAAATATTCAAGAAGAAGATGTTTCTGGTATGGTTTTTCGCGGCTATGCTGTGTTTGCCAAACAAGGAGTCCAACCGTGTCAATCATTAAAAAGAGAAGTTCAGCATTACACTGGCCTTCAGCGCCCAATCGTCTGGGTTTACAGTGGGATGGGCTCACAATGGTCTGAAATGGGAAAATCACTTATGATTATTCCTCGTTTTCGAGAGTCAATTGAAATATGTCACCAGACGTTACTGTCGAAAGGCCTCAATCTTAAACATATATTGTCCTCAAATGACCCGGAAATTTTCCAAAATATTTTGCATTCGTTTGTGGGAATAGCTGCGGTGCAAATCGGTCTAACAGATGTCTTACGCTCTCTAAATTTTGAGCCAGACTATATCATCGGCCATTCCGTTGGTGAATTGGGCTGTGCATACGCTGACGGTGGACTGACGCCTCAACAAATGATATTGGCTGCTTATTATCGCGGAAGGGTAAGTGTGGATCTAGAAAAAATCAAGGGTTCAATGGCAGCTATTGGGATCGGCTATAACACTATTATACACATGCTGCCAAAGTCAATTGAAGTGGCTTGCCATAATGGTCCGGACTCTTGCACAATATCTGGTCCAATCGATGATGTCACCCAGTTCGTAGATGAACTAAAAGCCAAAGGTATTTTCGCAAAAGAGGTTCCATGTTCAAACATTGCGTATCATTCAAAATATATCGCGCATATGGGGCCACCACTTCTGAAGTATATGCAAGAAATTATTCCAAGTCCCAAGTCTAGGACTATAAAGTGGTTGAGTACTAGTGTTTCTAAGACAGATTGGGATAAAAACCATGCAAAATATTGCTCTGCCGAGTATCATACCAATAACTTATTGAACAGCGTTCTTTTCGAAGAAACGTTTTCATTGCTTCCTAAAAACGCCTTGACTGTTGAGATAGCGCCTCATGGGCTTTTGGGAGCCATTCTCAAACGATCGATGCCGAGTGGAATACATATACCACTTACAAATAGAGGGAACAAAAATAACGCCTTGTTTTTTTTGTCGGCCCTTGGAAAGTATGTATACATTATATAAAAAGTTGTTAAAAATATAACTGTATTTTGTTGTAGAATTTATCAAAATGGCGTATTACTACAAGTTGCTAACTTATATGAAAAAATAGAATTTCCTGTATCGCGCTCCACACCCAGTATTAGTTCGCTTATTCAGTGGGATCACAGTGAAGACTGGTTTGTGACGAAATATGAAAATATGAAAACAAAGTCGAGTGGAGAACGTGTTTTTCAAGTTAATTTGTCGAGTGATAACGAAGAGTTTTTGAGTGGGCATATTATAGATGGAAAAATTCTTGTACCAGCTACTTGTTATCTTCAATATGTTTGGGAAACGTTTTCTCTTATGTATCACGGTCCGAGTTATATGGATGTACCTGTTGAATTCGAAGATATAAGATTCTTAAGAGCTACAAGTTTGCCAGCTAATGGAAATGTCGAACTTACCGTAATGATTCACTATGGCACCGGCCAATTTGAGGCAAGTAAATTTCTGCATCGGTTCAAGCATTATATAAAATTATATATTATTTTAGATAACGGAAACGGGTACCTTAGTTGTTACTGGAATTATACGTGAGACCGAAAAACCCACTGTTCCGGAAGTTTTTCATTTCGAAAATGAGTCTAACTTTCCATTGATTTCAAAGAGAGACTTTTATAAAGAGTTAAAACTACGTGGTTATCATTATAACGGAGCATTTAGAGCCGTTCAAATGGCTCGTTCAGATGGCTTGTATGGAAAAATTGAGTGGAATTATAATTGGGTTACTTTTATGGATTCGATGCTTCAAATTCAGATACTGGGAACTGATTCAAGAACTCTTTTATTGCCAACCAAAATCCGGAAGCTAAAAATAAATGGAGTGCATCATTTCAATTTGATGACCCAGATGAATCCAGAGAACCGCGTTTTTGAAGTTTATGTCGATCACATGTATGATCGGATCGTAGCAGGAGGAATAGAACTTGTTGGATTACATGCCAGTCCTGTGCAAAGACGTAGACCTCCTGGTATTCCAGTTCTGGAAAAATATGTCTTTCTTCCACATTTCCCGTCACCAATTCTTTCTTTGAAAAATGCTGCTCGTGTTTGCGTACAAATCGCTCTAGAAAATAATCCTACCTTAAAAATGAAGTTGGTAGAGGTTGATACGAATGGTAAGAAACCAATAGCAACAGAATTTTTAGACTCAATTGAAGATTTACCAGTCATTACTGGAGACTATACTTTGTTAACTTCCCAAAGTCTAGACGACATTCCAGGTGTTCATATTGAAAATGGAAATTTGTCTTTCCAAACACGTTGCCATTTTGTCATATTGGGGGAACTTGAGACGGATGAAATACCTGAAAAAATTGAAACTACACATAATGTGCTAACCGACAATGGATTTGTCCTGCTTAGGCAAAAGTGTAGAACCAATATAGCAGCATGGGAAAAATCGGAGAGATTTAGAAAAATATCAATAATCCCGATCGATAACCACGAAGAAACATTTTTCTTATTGCAAAAAGTTTCTACGAATCTTGCAATTAAACCAGTAATAGTGGAAGTATCTGAAAATGTTGAGAATTTTGATTGGATTGAAGTATTACAATCTGCGATAAAAAGCAAGTCACCAGTTATTGTGTATTCATTTAATGAAGCCTTTAATGGGCTTATTGGATTAGTGAACTGTTTGCGAAAAGAGCCTGATGGTAATTTGATAAGATGTTTCTTTGTTGATGACGAACGTGCTCCTGGTTTCGATTTGTCCCACCCATTTTATTCGGCTCAATATTCACTGGGCTTGGCATTTAACATATACCGCAATGTAAGAATAATGCTATATTTGTTTGATATTTAAATTTATGTGTTTTTAATTAGGGTTCTTGGGGTAGCTATAGACATTTGCTATTGCTCAAGAATGAAAAGCCTTTGGCTAGATCGGATCACATCTATGGCAACGTTATTCAGCGTGGGGACCTATCGACTTTACGATGGTTAAAAGGACCCCTTAACCCACAAAATTGCACGATTAAAATAGCTTATTCTTCTCTTAATTTTCGAGATGTAATGCTAGCAACTGGCCGCTTAGCCATTGAACTATATGGAACAAGTCGAATTGATCAAAACTGTGTTCTCGGCTTTGAGTATTCTGGCATTAATACGGTAACTGGACGACGTATAATGAGTATGGTAGTTAAAGGAGGAGTAGCTTCTTATGTGGAGAAGCCATCAAAGCTAATTTGGGATATTCCGGATCACTGGACATTGGAAGAGGCAGCCACGGTGCCAGTTGTATATATAACTGTTTACTATGCGTTTTTTATGGCAACAGACATACGAAAAGGAAAAAGTATTTTAATACATGCTGGTACCGGTGGCATTGGGCTAGCGGCAATTCGAGTGGCTTTGGCGTACAACTTGGATGTTTTTACAACCTGCAGTACTACCCAAAAGAAACAATTTTTGTTGAACACTTTTCCGCAACTAAAAGGTTGTTTTTAAATATTTAAAGGGTAAATTAAAAAATTTTAAATATATTTTGCATTTTAGAATCCCATATTGGAAACTCTCGCGATACATCATTTGAGTTTATGGTACAACGTGAAACAAATGGAAAAGGTGTCGATTTTGTACTGAACTCCTTATCCGAAGAAAAGTTAGTTTCCTCAGTACGGTGTCTTGGTAAGTCAGGACACTTTTTGGAAATTGGAAAGTTTGATATGGCTAACGACAACAAAATTGGATTGGGCTGCTTTTTGAAAGAAATAACTTTTCACGCTGTTCTTGCTGATAGCCTTCTTGTGGCTCCTGATGAAGATATTTGGGTAACAGATTATCAATTGTTTTAAATTTATTTTTAAATTTTGAGTTTTCATTACAGCATTTAAAAGCCCTTATTGATTCAGACATATCCAAGGGAATTATTCAACCATTACCTGTAAAAGTGTTTCCAGCTCATGAAATTGAACATGCTTTTAGACATTTGATTGGGGGAAAGCACATTGGAAAAGTGGTTATTCAAGTTCGTGAGAAACCGGAAGATTTAGCCACTTTACCTGTGGCGGTGCTCAGTCAAATTTACTTTAAGCATAATCTTACATATGTAATCCCCGGTGGTCTTGGCGGCTTTGGAATGGAATTAGCTGATTGGATGGCACTTCGTGGAGCTCGAAAACTGGTCCTAAGCTCTAGTCGTGGAATAACTAAAGACTATCAATTGTTTCGTATTGCGTAAGACATTTGTAATATTCTTTTCAGCATATTTTATGTTCAATCGAAATTTTATTTAAAGTCTATGGAAAACTTATGGCTGTGAAGTCGCCATCAGCACCGCTGACATTTCGTCAAAAGAAGGATGTCACCAACTGCTTTCTGAAGCTGATGTATTGGGACCAGTCGGTGGAATTTTCAATCTAGCTGTTAAACTGAGAGACAGCCTTTTCCAAAGCCAAAACTCAATTCAATTTTTAGAAAGTTTCTTGCCAAAAGCTATTGCGACAAAACACCTTGACGAACTTTCTCGAATTTACTGTCCCAAATTGGAGCACTTCGTAGTTTTCTCTAGCGTTTCTTGCGGACGAGGAAATGCTGGTCAAACTAATTATGGAATGGCTAATTCTGTAATGGAACGTATTATTGAGTATCGAAGCAGAGACGGCTTGCCAGGTAAAGCTATTCAATGGGGCGCAGTCGGAGAAGTGGGTTTGGTGGCAGATATGGCTGAGGATAAAATTGATATAGAAATAGGCGGTACTCTGCAGCAAAGAATTTCTTCGTGTATTCAGGAACTGGATCATTTACTTAATGCTGAAGAACCTGTTGTTTCCAGCATGGTCGTCGCTGAGAAACGAGCTGGGCGTTCAGGTAACGAAAGTATAATTGACGTCGTGATGAATATTATGGGAATACGGGATTTAAAATCAGTGTCGTTGGGTACAACACTCTCAGAAATGGGTATGGACTCATTGATGGCAGTTGAAATTAAGCAAACTTTAGAGCGAGACTTTGAGTTAATTTTATCACCACAAGATTTGCGGTTGCTGACGTTCCAAAAGCTTCAAGAGCTTACTGAAGCCAAAGAAAAAGAAAACGCTGATGGAATTAAAATTATTTTTGCTTCAGAGAACAAGCTCTTAGGGATGGAGTTACTGATAAGAAACTTGGGGGACGAAACAAACTGCAAAAGTATAATTATTCCGCTCAAGACTTCTGCAGCGCTTTCAAAACAGAGTATTCCGCCGAACATTATTATACCTGGACTAGAAGGTACAGCTGGACGTGCGTGGTACCAAATAGGGTCTAGATTGCAAAGCAGGGCTATAGTCTTACAACTCCATCAATTTGCGCATATGGAAAACTTAAAGGATATATCACAAAACAGTTTTGAGGTAAGTCAAATTCTTATAGATTATCCTAAAAATAATTACGTGATCTTTCCTTACAGCAAGTTAAACCAATTTTAAAGCAAACAGAACCATTTTATATAATTGGATACTCGTATGGAACTTTTGTAGCTTTACAGCTTGCTGAGATGCTTGAAAATTCGGGCTTCCGTGGACATGTTATGTTGTTAGATGGAGCACCTCACTTCCTCAAAAAACTTACTAATCTGCACTTGGGGGAAAATTTTTCTGATAATGACCTTTATGACCTGCTTTTTTCTAGTATAATCAATCAGATATTCCCTGAGGAAACTAAAGAAAGCATATCTGAAGTTTTTAAGAAGATTAATAGCCTTGAAGAAAAAATGTCTTTATTCATGGGATATGTTGAAAAGCAGAATGTATACAGCAAAGAGTACTCAGCGACTATGGTAGAGGCCATGTTTAAAAGAGTTAAAATGGCTGCTTCCTTTGATTTAAATTGTATAGGAAAAATAAAATCACCAATTACTTTAGTCCGCCCGACTGAGGTTTCACTTCAAGACATTGATGAAGACTATTGTACACCGCAACTGACATATGGCAAAGTTACGCTTAAAATAATAGAAGGGAATCATACGACAATGTTGGACAACCCCTTATTAAGTCAGATTATAAATGATTTTGATCCAGCTTTGTTAGAGGACAAAAGTTTTGAAGAATATATAAGAAATGATAAACCAGTTTCCGTAGTTTAAAAATTACAACATTCAAAACATCACATATATAACAAACACATTTTAATTTTAAGTTATACTGCTTATATTATATTATACTTTATTAAAATAAAAATAAATATTTTTTATCAAATGTACTTATCAAATTAATTGTAGCACAAACAGCAGGCTTAAAAATATGTAGGTTAAGCTATCTTACTTAGCTTTTCTGTTTGTGGAGTCAAGCCAGTTGTTATACCCTTGCAGAGAAAAAGGGTATTATAATTTCAGTCAGGAGTTTGCAACGCAGTGAAGGAGACACCTCAGACCCCATAAAGAATATATATATTCTTGATCAGCATCACGAGCAGAATCGAAATACGTCTGTACGTCTGTCCGTTTCCGCGCAAACTAGTCTCTCAGTTTTAAAGCTATCTTGCTGAAACTTTCCTAAAAGGTGTGTAGTTATTGCACGCAGTATATAAGTCGGAACGGGGCGGATCGGCCGACTATATCGGATAGCTCCTATACGAGGGAATGAAATGAAAAATTCTCACGCCGTTGTTTTTGATCAGATCGACTTGAATTCTTCAAGATGGCGTTTTCTAACTGTTATTGATCGGAATAAATTTGATCAAAACCGGATAACTCTATCATATAGCTGCCATAGGAGAGATCGAAAAATATATATAGAATTAATGGAAATAAATTGATAACATCGTTGTTCTTTATCCCACGAGCATGATTTTTTGAATATCAAGTTTTTTAACAACCTTTATATTGAGAAAAAGTTTCATGAAAATCGGACAACTATATCTTATAGCTGCCATAGAAAAGATCGAAAAAACTATATAGAAATAACGGAAATTAAATTAAAGCATCGTGGTTTTTAATCCCACGAGCATGATTTTTGAAATATGGACTTTTTTAATACCCTTAAATCGAGAAAAAAATTGCATAAAAATCCGACAACGTTATCATAAAGCTTGTAACAACCCTGTCCGGGAGGCGGTATAGCTCGCCGCTGGCCAGGGTTCGAGACAGAATTTCCTATCTAGTTTGGCCCCTCTTCAAGATCGGGTTACCTTCTCCTTTCCCAGAATAACTCGAGGGGGTAATGCGGTGTCGAGGGTGTCTTCGTATATTTTCTCTTTGGCTTAACTAGTATTACAGGGGTATTGATAACGGTCAGGTATTTTGGGGTTTTTGTCGTATATTTGCTTATCCTGAATTATGTCTTAGGGGTATTGATATAGTCTGGTTTGGTCTCTCGGCGCTCTGGCGGGCCGAGAGGTGTTGAGGCGGTGTTTTTTTCGGCACTCGTGGTGGTCCGATGAATATGTCGACGTCCGGTGGTGCTGCAGGGCCGGGCTACGTTGACGTCCGGCGCTGCTGGAGGGCCGGGGCTACGTTGTGTCCGGCGCTGGTGAAGGGCCGGGGCGACGTCGATGTCCGGCGCTGCGGGAGGGATTCCGCTGTCGCGTCTTGTCCTGTTTGTCCGTCAGGGGAACGCTCTACTTAGGTGGGGTCATGCAGCAGGAGTCCAATGCTACTCCGCTTCGCTCCCGGGTCGGAAGCCGGGGCGTGACTTCTGGGAGGAACTCTCTGAGCTGGCCTGACTGATAAATCACACCGGACTCAGAGATCTTGACCAGGCCAAAGGTTGATTATTACTAACCAGACCGGGCGTAGGTGATCCTTCCTAGGTCGCGGACCGAATAAAGATCCGTTCTCTGCGGAAAACCACCACCAGAAATAGAGAACAGAACACTTACCCCTTTTGATGCTGCTCGATCAAACGCCTGGGCACAAGTGACTGGAATGAGGACGTGGCACTGCTTATATGGGCCCCAGATGGTAATTAGTGTGCCCAGATAGCTGGTGGGATTATCCCACGATTACCGATAGTCGTCGATTGTTATCGATAGACCAGGGCTGAGTAAAGAGTTATCGATATCTATCGTTTTATCATCGTCTAGGGCTGCGTAAACTGTTATCGATTGCCCGCGCATTTTGAAATAAGAGCTTTGCATTGTGTTTGGTTTGGTTTATTTATTATTTTATTGTGGCAACGGACCGTCACACTCCCCCCTCTTTGGAGATCGGGGTCTGGGTTGTGTGGACCCTGATGTGTCCCGCTCGCCCTATGCGGATCCGGCTGAAGAGCTCGCCGGAAACAACCTTGTGGGTCCCTCGGGTTCCGGGTCGCCTGGCTGCCTCGAGGTATGCCACCATATCTGCGACCTTTGCCTCGTGTTCCGGGTCTTTCCTTTTTCGGTTCGTCGTCCCAATCGCTCTCCGTGTCGTCATCCTTTTTTTTGTTGTTTCTCGTTGTCCAGTTGTATAGCCGAAAGTCTTCTTGGTGTTCTCCATGGGATCTGGGGTTTTTGTTTGTCGATTAGTTGGTGTCTCTTTGTTCCGGTGGAAGTCGCTGGGGTCTGTCGTGGAGTTTCGGTGGGTGGTGCCTGGTTCGGGGTGTCGTTTTCTTGTGGTTTGGTGCTGATGGTGGGTTGTTTCCGTAGTCCTTGTTCCTTGTTCCGCTGTCCTATTCCTTGGTTTTTGATGCGTGGGTCCTGGTTCTGTGCTGTTGTCGTCGTCGTTTGTCGCGGAGGTGCCTGCCTGGCCACTGGTGCCGCTCGGGTTCGGGTCCTAATCTCAGGCCCTATTGCTTCTATTGCTTGGTCATTTTCTAGTCCGTATGCTTCTGTTAATTCCTCTATCCTGTAGATGAATTCGTCCGGGTCCCCAGTGCCGTCGAATTCCGCTCTCCAGCTACGTATGACTCCCATTGTGGTTATTTTGTCCATTGTGTTCCTTATTGGCGTTGGTGAGGGCTTTCTGTACTCTTGGGTCTGGTTATTGGGTTTATTTATGTACGTTGGTACCTTTTAATGCTACCCGATGTCTCGGGTGTTGGAGACGGGTTTTTCGTGTGCCTTTGGGATAGTTCCAGTAGTCGTCTTGTTGTTTCTTCGTCGTGGTCTTGTCTCGTGAATTTGGACATCTGTCTTTTCGGCTTTGATGTTGAATTCTCTGAGATATTCCTCCAATTGGGATTTGTTTATTGTTATTGTTTTTTCTGCCATTGTGTATTTTTTATTTGGCTTGGGAAGGGGGTAAACGATCTTGGTTGTTATAAGAGGAGGCCACTGTCTCTTGTCTGAACAGTTCGGGCGCTACTGTAACGACCCTGTTCCGGGAGGCGGTATAGCTCGCCGATGGCCAGGGTTCGAGACTGAATTTCCTATCTAGTTTGGCCCCTCTTCAAGATCGGTTTACCTTCTCTTTTCCCAGAAAACCTCGAGGGGGTAATGCGGTGTCGAGGGTGTCTTCGTATATTTTCTCATTGGCTAATATTACAGGTGTATTGATAATGGTTAGGTATTTTGGGGTTTTTGTCGTATATTTGCTTATCCTGAATTATGTCTTAGGGGTATTGATATAGTCTGGTTTGGTCTCTCGGCGCTCTGGCGGGCCGAGAGGTGTTGAGCCGGTGTTTTGTTCGGCACTCGTGGTGGTCCGATGAATATGTCGACGTCCGGCGCTGCGGGAGGGCCGGGGTTGCGTCAGTTTCCGGCGCAGCTGGAGGGCCGGGGAACACGTTGATATCCGTTGCGGCTGAAAAGCCGGGTATTCTGTGCGGCTGAAGAGCCGGCTTAATTCCTACGGCTGAAGAGCCGGGTGCTCCGTGTGGCTGAAGAGCCTGGTTGATCTCTACGGCTGAAGAGCCGGGTGTTCCGTATGGCTGAAGAGTCGGTTGAGTGTGCCGTCGATCGGATAGGGATTCCGCTGTCGCGTCGTGTTCTGTTTGTCCGTCAGGGGAACGCTCTACTTAGGTGGGGTCATGCAGCAGGAGTCCATTGCTACTCCGCTTCGCTCCCGGGTCGGAAGCCGGGGCGTGACTTTTAGGAGGAACTCTCTGAGCTGGCCTGACTGATAAATCACACCGGACTCAGAGATCTTGACCAGGCCAAAGGTTGATTATTACTAACCAGACCGGGCGTAGGTGATCCTTCCTAGGTCGCGGGCCGAAAAAAGATCCGTTCTCTGCGGAAAACCACCACCAGAAATAGAGAACAGAACACTTACCCCTTTTGATGCTGCTCGATCAAACGCCTGAGCACAAGTGACTGTGTTACGAACTGGTTTCTTGGGTGGGCAGTGCCGCTAGCTCAGCGATCTCATTTGGGCCAAATTCTCCCCAATGCCCGCAGTCCGACAACATAAAATACTAACATCGATTACGGTCGTCTCACAACACTAAACTCTCTGCGATCACTAACAAAATGTAAACCAAGCAAAAACGTAAACATTACATACAAGGCGGCGGAAATTCGGATCTTTGGTGGCCATCGGTGTTCTTGGCCACTGCGTACCCACCCAACCTAGGATGCTAGGTAAGTATAATCCACGCATCACCCATAATGGGTCAGTAAGACACTCCAGGCAACTAATTTAATTCCATCTCCCCCACAGAAAAAGGTCTAGCAATTCATCATCATTACAAACTGGCTTTAATTATTCAGGTGAGTATGTATATACAACATTTCGCTTCTAATTTAATTCAATCTAAATCTCTTTGCTCATTAGGCCTCGGACTTAACACTCAACCGCCGTATAAATATTTAGCGGTCAAAGCTAAATTCAAGAACTAAGGAATGGGCACTCACCGACGAAAATGTTCTGCCACCCTTGTATCGGCAGAACTCTCTTTGTTAACGCGGCTTAAATCACGGTCACCTAATCCTGAGGAGCTCCAAGGGAGAAGAAGGGACGCCGAAAGGTATGGGAGATTTACACCCTCTATTCCTTTATCCTAGTTAATGCGACCTTTTTTTATTTCTAGGCAAACCGTCGGTCAAATGAGAATCTTTGGAATAATTCGCACAAGATTTAACAAACAAGGTATTTAAATTTCTTACAGACAACAGATATCATTTAATTTATTTTGAATTGCAGCAAGTGGTGGTTGGGCTCGTCCCACCAGGAAACCGCACCACCAGGAACTCGGAGGCTTATGTGGACGGGCTGGCCAACCTCGTGGCTCCAGCCGCTCGCAACGGAAATTGGCCACTATTTTAAAGGCACCCCGACAAGGAACGGACTCACCGGAGGTTTGGAGTCCGAGAGTGACTACTGGGTCGTGATGGTGAGTGGTTGCCCTGATTTTTGGCGTGAGTAAATTGGTGTCCGTCCAAAAGTAGATCTCCTTCAAATATGTTTTCCTCGAAAATTTTCGTTTCCTTCAAATTGCGCTCCCTCGAAATGTGGCTTTTCGAAAAACTGTATTCCTCACAAAACTTTGTGCCTCCTCCAGAAATAAATATATTTTCCAAGGAAAAGGTTATGTTTTCTTCAAAGGTGGTTTTTTTGTTTTCCTTAAAGATTGATTTTTTCAAAAAAAAAAAGAATCCCGGGGCCCTTTATAATGGAACCCCGGGTTCCTTCACAAAATTCTAACAGAAACACTACGAGTTTAATTCGCCACGTCTGTCTTGTCCGTTTTTCTCGGAACACTGACGGTGATCGGCTCCATCACGCCACGTTCCTCGCCATCTTCCCTAATCTCTCTCTAAGATGGGTCATTGGACATCCTCAAGGCCATCTAAGAGAATCCCTAAGCCGAGGTTACATGTTTACAATTTACATGTTAGATGGTTCGCCCATGGCCCAAAAGGTGGCGCTGCCCTAACCATCGCTACTTGTTCTAGCCTTTCGATAGCTCCTCCTGGAATCGACTCCAACTGCAACAACTGGAATGAGGCACTGCTTACATAGGCCCCAGATGGTAATTAGTGTGCCCAGATAGCTGGTGGGATTATCCCACGATTACCGATAGTCGTCGATAGTTATCGATAGACCAGGGCTGATTAAGGAGTTATCGATATCTATCGTTTTATCAGGGTTGCATATATAGTTATCGATAGCTTGTCTAGGGCTGCGTAAACTGTTATCGATTGCCCGCGCATTTTGAAATAAGAGCTTTTTATTGTGTTTGGTTTGGTTTATTTATTTATTTATTATTTTATTGTGGCGATGGGCCGTCACAAGCTGCCATAGAAGAGAATGAACAATATATATACAATTTATGAAAATAAATTGATAACGTCGTTGTTTTTTATCTTACGACCACGATTTTTTGAGTATCAAGTTTTTAAGCTAGCTTTGAATTATGAAAAAAATTTCATAAGGTTCGAACAACTATGGGAAAGATTGAAAAATCTACATAAAACAAAATTATTGCATGTCTGTTTTTTTTTGTTTTTTGTCATACAAACATGATTTTTATTGGAATATAAAGTTCTTTAAAGATAATTATATTTCGGAAGAGGGTTAATGCCTTCGGATGGCTATATTTATAATTGCAATTTTTGAACTTGTGTAAAATGTAATATATATATTTAATTTTAAAGGATTGCTGCTAGTTTCTGTGATATTTATTTCGAAATTCACGTACTCAGCCCCCACACCACGACAAGGTCTCAATCCACGAGGGGGAAATTTTAAATACTTACAAATTATATTGCACATTATTTTATACTAAGACAAAAATTTATACCATTTATTTATACAATTACTTAGACTATGCCAAGGTTGCGAAACAAGTGACGGAGTGGAGTTTCCGTTACGATGGAAACGAGAAGCCCCTGGAATTTCTCGAGCAAGTGGAGTGGTCGGCCGTGAAATACCGGCTGGACATCGACCAAATTCCAAGGCCGATGCCGGAACACCTTCAGAGCAGAGCCCTCAAATGGTTCATCGCCAACAACAGATTCTGGGAGAGCTGGGGCGGATTTATCCAGAGCTTCCAAATTACCGGATCAGGTCAGGCAGCGGAAGCAAGGCTACGGCGAAAGTTCAAAGACTACATGGTAGATATGCAGACCTTGATGCGACCCCTCGGCCTGAGCAAAGACGAGTTCTTGGAGAGGATTAAGGAGGGAGCCAGCAGCAACATGCAGGCGCTGTCAAGAAGGGCCCGACGAGCGTAATTCACGGACTGGTTACGTGAGCAATCCATCCCAAGCATGCCGGAGTATGGAAGCCATAACCACTGGGCGAAAGAATGCCGCAACAGACGGATTTCATTCTGCTGGAGATGTGGGAAAATAGACGTCACGAGCGGAGAATGCTGCGCACGAACGGGAAACGCCGAGCGACCTCAGCCACCGAGGGGCTGCCAGGGATTGCAAGGTGCTGACTCTCGAAATTAAGGGGCGACCTAAAGGCGGAAGAAATCCAGCTGTCTGCCACAGTGCTCATAAACCAAAGGAAAGTAAAGGCCACGGTGGACACTGGCGCCATGGCGAGCTTTATAAGCGAAGAGTTGGCGGACAGGCTGCAGGCCGCCGGTAAGGTCGTGCCTACGAGAAGGCAGGTGCGCATGGCAGACGAAAGGTGAGGAAGCATACAATCACAGCTGGAGATGGAGGTTGGTCTCGGGACGAGAAAAGTTTTGAAGCAGTTACTGATCCTCCCAAGGGTGATAGATAAGGTGGGCAGGACTCGAAGTGGCGATACCAGCATGGAACTGCAGGCAAGGAATGCTGAAGGAGAGATGTCGGTGGCAGTTGTACAAACGCCAGAACAGTTCTCGGAAGAGGACATCGCCAAATTAGTGAAGAAGTAGCTAAAAGCTCAGGAAGAGTCAAGCGAAGCATCAAACTTAGCCGTCCACAAGATCACGATGAAGGATGACCAGCCAGTGAAGCATCGGTATTACCCAAAAAACACCAAAATGCAGGGGGAGATTAACGAAAAGGTAGACGAGCTGCTGGAAAACAGCTCTCCAATCGTCATGGTGAAAAAAAAGACGGGAAAATGGAGGCTGTGCGTAGATTTCCGACAAATAAACGCAAAGTCGGTAATGGATGCGTACACAATGCCCATGATCAACTACATTCTAGGTCAGTTAACGGAGGCAAGATATGTATATTAGCAGCCTGGATCTAAAGGACGGATACTGGCAAATACCGTTGGAGGAGAAGAACCGGCAGTATACCGCTTTCGGACTGCACTCAGCGTCGGCAACAGGGATGCCAGATGTACGGATTTTTCAGCAAATTACGGATTTTTAGAGCCGAAAAAAATGATACGGCTTTTTTTGTGGAGTCTTTACGTCATCCAATTATATTCCGGATTTTTACCAATCATATACCGATTTTTCGAAAAAAGATGGACAAGGAAACCGAAGACTTCTGGAAGTTGGTGAAGAAATCTCAGACCGCGGATGGAGAATCGGAATTTCTGCTTATCGCAGACATCGTGGAAAAAGTGAATGTGTTTCCGCACTCTTCTGCAAATTGCGAACGAATTTTCAGTTTGATCAACGGAAAAAAAACCAAGAAAAAAATTAGGGTTGTCGAAAATTTTAAAAAATATCGTATCGATGATATTTTTTTTTTATCAATAATATGTTAATAATATTTCTAAATATCACCGAAAAATATCGATATATTTGATATTTTTGATATTTTTTGTGTTTAATAAAAAAATTTCCTGCCCACAATAAAAAGACAATAAGTTTCGGTAATTGTTTACAAGTGCGGTCCGGACTTCGAAATCCGTTGGCGGAAAGTGAAAATTTTGCACCGTTTTTTTGTTATTAACAATCCTTACTTCAGCATTCTTGAACGTCTCCGTTATTGTCACAATACCTTCAAAGTTCGTGGACAGCTAAGAATGAAAACTAATTAATATATGTATGTGTGAACAACGTGTGTGTGCGCGTTTGGCGCCAAATTTCTGTGGTATGTGCGTAAGTTACATATGCACACATAGCCAACGAAATCTGGCCATACGCACACATATCACATATGTACATTCCTTCTTTTGCGCGCATTTTGCGAAAATATTATTTTGCGCTTGAATTCGTTTACTTGAAGTCGCTTTGGAATTCAAAGTAACCAAGACAAAAATATCAAAAAAATATATCGATTTTCCGGTATTTAGGCAAACAAAAAATTACGATATAAATATATCATTTTCAAAAGAAAATATCGATATATTGATATTTTGATATATTATCAACAACCCTAGAAAAAATCCGTAGTTCGGCATGAGAAGGTGTGGAAGGTGAAGTGCAAGCCCATGCTTCCTTTAATGAGCCAACTTATGTACGAATAATTTAAATGTATTGTAAATAATAGTGTAAATAACAAATGTCAATAAAATGAAATTACCGTTTTAATTTTATTAATTTGTTTCCATTATTTCACATATTCAAATTGGGCGCCAAAAGCATATACATATGTATGTATGCATGCTCTGCGACCAACGCATAAGTATGATATCTATATGTCTCTCTTTCACTCTCACGCGCACTTATGGTAATACGGATTTTTTTCGGCTTTCAACACCATTTTACGGATTTTTCGACCAGCTCATCTGGCAACCCTGGTCGGCAACGTTCCAAAGGGCGTTCTACCAGGTCATAGGGCCCGAGATGATGCCTTTGCGTGCCAGGACGATATTATCGTCATCGGATGGACGCTGGAAGAGCATAAGAGCAACGTGAGGGAAGTTTTCCAAAGACTGCGGGCAGCAAACCTGAAGGTGAACGTGGGCAAGTGCAAGTTCTTCAAGAAAGAGCTGCAGTACTTGGGGCATCGCATCACGGACCAAGGAATTGGGACTGATCCGGAAAAGGTAGCGGCGATAGCGGTTCTGGAACCCCCAGCTAACGTTAAAGAACTGAGGCAGTACTTAGGAGTGGCATCGTGGTACCGACGCTTCGTACCCGACTTCGTCACGCTAGTCCAGCCACTAAATGCCCTACTACGGAAGAAGGTGAAGTGGGTATTGACAGAGTCCAACAGCAGGCATTCGAAGCGGTCAAAGCCAGTCGCAGATCCAATCCTGGCATGCCCTGACTTCACAATAACATTCGTTCTGCAGACAGACGCCAGCGACTATGGGCTTGGCGCCATACCCACCCAACATTCAGGTCAAGGCGAGAGAGTAATTTTAAGTGCAGGGGAGCACTGCATAGTAACAGCGGGAGGAGCTGCATGCAGAGGAAGGTGGGAAATAACGGCTCTGAGGACTTTGGACTCGATGCAGCGGTGAGTCTGTAGACTTTGGACCCAAATAACGGTGAGTCTGCGGACTTCGGACCCGCGCAAAGAGGAAAGACCGTGAACTAACGGAACCGCGGCGGAGTTTGTACCCGTTATAACGGCGAAGTTGCGGACTTCGCACAAAGCGAAGAGACCGTGAATTAACGGGACCTTTCTGCACTTTTATCCCAATCACGACACCGTTCTTGCACTTTGGACCCGATCACGCCACCGATCTGGAGGGAAATTGCGGCACCAGGGTGGCGTATAAAAGGAGGACGCGCGCACGCTGGAGGGACAGTCAAGTGAAAGTCGTGCAATAGACCGTACCAGGTAACCGGCGTCGGTTCACACGAGAGTGAGGACCTGCTTAGGGCCAGGCCGACGAAGTCCCGACCGAACTCCGGGGTGGAGCGAAGAGTGTTGTCTGCAGGCAGCACTACTTAGCCCTGCTAGTGAGGTTTCTGCTTAACATCCTCCAAGTTGTGAGAGACCAGTATCGAGACTATTAAGCGACCGGTACCTCGGTAAGGCAGAGGACGCGAGATAGGCGTGCCGCCGTAGGAGTTGACGCGGGAGTCATCGCCGGCGTCAACGAGGGCGATATCGTCGCCAGACAGCAGCGTTCCAGATCGAATCCACGTATAAAATCGAGAACAAATAAACCAATCTCCCTATTGCTAAACCTAACCCAATTTTGTATATTTCTTGGTCGGGATCACGCAACAATAAATTTGGTGGGACGAACACACAAACTCAGTTAAGCTAGCCGCGCGTTTTACGTAGCGAGCAAACAGTAAAAAAACAGTTCGTTACAAGATTTGCGAGCAGCAGTGCCAGTTCTTTCGAGGACGCGAAAGTCTACAAGGAGCAAGATCACTACGTCGAGACTTTCGGGACATATATCTGTAAGTCTACGAATTCCGACATAGATAGATGAGGTCCTGTAGGCGACACGCAGTTAAAACAAGGCGCCTTGTAAAGACGATGGGAGAGTCAAGAGCCAAACGCCTACCACAGAGTCCACCTGATTGCGACCCGGTGTACGTTTGGTCTGTCTTGTTGCGAGCGTTACGTCGTAGTGCGGCAAGCAATTAAAGTGAACTGGTGACGAAAGGCGTAAACGTTAAAGGACAACAAACGATGTAGAAGAGGCTAGGGTGGAACGCTTGTCTGAACTTGGCGCCTTCTTCAAGGATTTAACGGTTACGCCAAGTACACGTGAACCGTTGCTGAGAGTGGATCGAACATCCGGTGGACCGGCCGAGACAGATCAAGGGGCAGGAGGTTGCTGTTGTGAAAGCCGAATACCTTGACAGTACGGCACCTGTTCATCTCAATCTGGGAACCCAAGCCCAGAAAGTCCAACTCCCATCGATTCAGCGGCGGCCATCAACCCATATCGAATTCCTGTCATACCCAAGAGTAAATAAACGTCCAATAAATCCGAAATCATGATACACAAATTTGGTGGGACGAACATACACACAACTTCTGAGCATGGTTTCGCATATCAAAATGACTACATCGTGATCGGAAGGACATTATAGGATCCCAAGAAGAACCTGAAGGTAGCTAACTGAAGAATGAACTCGGAAAAGTGTCAATTCTTCTAGCAGATGCCATTGTACCTAGGACACCGCGAAACAAGCCGAGAAAAATGAACGGATCCCGAAAAATTGGCAGCCGTAGCCCAACTAGAACCACCATCAACGGTAAGAGAACTAAAGCAGTATTTGGGCGTATCGTCGTTATACCGCCATATCGTGGCAGATAATATTAAATCCTTGATATACTCCGGAAATGTACGCAGTGGGTATGAATGCCGGAACACCAAAAGATGTTCGAGGAAGCCTAGAAAATATTGGTGGCTGGCCTATCTAAAAACCATTTACAGATGCCAACGACTACGGATTTGGAACCAAAGAGACCGAGGAATGCAAGAAGGTTATCTTATATTTAAGACGAATCCTTAACGGTGCAATGGAGAAAATATTTCATTACTGAGAAAGAATGTCTAGCCATCCTCTGGGCAATATAGAAACTTAAGCGATATTGGAAGAATACCATTTCAGGGTAGTATCGAGAGCCCGTCTTGAAAAATAGCAAGATGGGCCCTGGAATTTTAGCAGAACGACTTTAAATAAATTACCGGATGGGTCAGCTGAACCTGGTAGCTCTTTCCAGACAACCGTCCCAGAAACACTACGAATAGACACGGAGGCAACATTGGATGAAGGAGGCTAGATGAAGGATTTGCGCGTAAAAATAAAGAGCCTTGTGGGACTCTTGCCAAGTTCAAAACATGAAAACCAGATGTTGTTAGTGCTGATCGACAGGTTCTCCAAATGAACGGAACTGCTAACACTACGAAGCGAAGCCGATTCTTTACAACAGGCCTTCAGGAAACATATAATAGCAAGATTCGGTGTAAAAAAACTGCTGATCACGGAAACGGATGTACAATTCACAAGCAGGTCATTCAAAACAACAGTTCACAGCGCCCCATACGGCACAAGAAAATTCGACAGAACGGAAAAGACAATGATAGCACAATTCACGGCACAGGACGCGAAAAGCTTGGACGAAAAGTGGTCTGAAATCATGCTGTTGAAGTCGATTCCGGCCGCTTTCGAAATTTTAGGACAAGTAGCGATGTTTTGGGCAGCGCCCTCTTTTGGACTGTTGTCGGATTATCTAGGTATTTGAAATAATCCCGGTTTAAGAGTTTCTCTTGGATGTCATTGACCAAAATTGGAGAGGTAGAATGTATCAGCGTTCAATAGTGCCCAGATAGTTAGACGAGCTGGACCCACCTTAAAGTTTTTTTTTTTTTTTTTAGACTTTGGTTGTTTAATTTGAATCTTCTCTTACGAGACTAACAAAATGTGTTAAAATCTTAAAGTACTACATTATTCTAACAATTTGTTAAACTGTATTTATGTTAGACTGTCCTAATATTTATCGCTGGATGGGAAGGTCGTTACAACGAAGGCGGGAGCGGCTACATACCAACGTCAATGCTCTAGCGAGGTGGTTTAGATGAGTTGACAGCTTTGTGTAGTAATTTTGCATGTGCTGCGCTATTACATCTCGGACGGGGAGTACATTCAAGTCTCTCTGAATATTTACACTCCGAACGTACCACGGTGCCCCAGTGATAATTCTTAGGATCTTTGCTTGGGCTCTCTGCACGATTTCTACGTTGCTGTTGCTGGCGCTGCCCCACAACTGGAAGCCATAAGTCCAGATTGGTTTCAAAACTGTATTGTAGATAAGGACCTTGTAGTCCAGACTGAGTGGGGAGCGGGAGTTGATCAGCCAATGCAAACTATTTGCCTTCAGCCTTAGATGAGTTCGTTTAGCTTCAATATGCGTGCGCCAGGTAAGCCGTCTGTCGAGATGTACGCCAAGATATGTTACATCATCTGACTGGGGGAGCACGATGTTGTTTAGTGTAAGGTTTGGGCAGTTTCGTCTATTTAAGGTAAATGTTACTTGTTTGCATTTTTGCTCATTTACTTTTATTCGCCAGTCTGAGAGCCATTTCTCCACTACTTCTAGATGTGCCGCAAGTTGCGCTGAGGCTTGTTGTGGACATCTAGATCGGCTGAGGATCGCGGTGTCGTCGGCAAACGTGGACATAGTCAGTTGACTGCTCGTAGGAATATCAGAAGTGTAGAGTAGGTATAAAGTTGGCCCGAGAACGCTCCCTTGAGGAACTCCTGCTTCGATGTTACGTTCAGCTGATATGAAAGTATTGCATCTCACCACAAATATTCTGTTGTAAAGATATGACTTCAAGAGTTTATGCGTGTTATTAGGGAGCATTATTTTGATTTTATGCATTAGGCCGTCAAGCCATACTCTGTCGAATGCTTGGGAGACGTCCAAAAATACCGCAGTGCAGTATTCCCTATTTTCAAATGCACTTCGAATTTCTGAAGTTATGCGGTTCACCTGTTCGATAGTTCCATGTTTTTCGCGAAAGCCGAATTGATGTGCTGGGGTAATATTATGTCTTCTGAAGTATGGTATGATACGGGTCAGAAGGCATTTTTCAAAGAGTTTTGATAGACAGGAAAGTAAACTTATCGGTCTGTATGAGGAGGCGAGGGTGTGGTCTTTTCCTGGTTTTGGTATCATTATGATGATTGACTTTTTCCACCTCTATGGGAAGCAGCCCAGTCTTGTCATCGCGTTGAACAGCTGGCATATGGTACCAACGGCGCATAGTGGGAGCTCTATAAGCATTTTTGGAGTTATTAGATCGCAGCCTGGAGATTTTCTCGGTTGTAGCTGCTCTTTTATAATTTTTATGACTTCGCATGGTCGAAATACAATTGGTTCGGCAATAGGAATGTCGTCTTCAGTTTGCGATCTTGTAATACGCACGTTTGATACTGGATTTGGCTGGAACACATTTTCAAGGTGGGCAGCGAATATGTCGGCTCTGTCTTTGTCGCTTCTGGCCCAGCAGCCTGCAGGGGTCCTTATTGGCGTAACCGTTACTGTTGAAGGGCTCAGTGTTGAGTGGGCTTTCCATAGTGGGAATTTTGAGCTGAATGGAGATAGTTGTTCTATATAGCGATGTTGGGACCTGTCTTCTACTTGTCGTAGTGCCTTGGTGAGTCTGCGTGAAGCTTCTTTTAACTGTTGCTTTGCAGATGGCGATCGAAGAGATTGCCATACGCGCCGGGAACGACGCTTTGCTAGGACTAGCTGCTCTATTTCTGCGTTTGTATGCTTTATGTTATGTGTTGTGTTTTGCCTTGGTGGTGTTGCGATTCGTGCCGCTGAGGCCAAAACTGACTCTAGCATGAATACGGTTCTGTTGATGTCGTCTTCGCCGGTTAGCTGTGGTGTAAGTTCGATGTGCGAACTTACGTATTTTTTGAATTTGAGACAGTTTGTGCTTCTAGAGGTTAGCATGACGAGGTTGTCATTACTAACTGGCTGTTGGTTTAGGCTAAAAAGTACAGGCGAGTGATCTGATGATAGATCCGAGAGAGAACTGGCGCTAATCAGATTTCGTGGGATGTTTTTTGTAACTGCGAAGTCTATCAAGTCTGGCAGTTTTCTGGGGTCGCTAGGCCAGTGTGTAGGTGATCCAGGGGAAACGCAGTCAAGTTTGTTGCTAGGATTTATAATTGCATAATACAGTTGTCTACCTTTCGGTAGACCTGCTGCTATGAAGTATTTGCCTAGTGAGTTGAAGTAGTCAGTAAACTAGATTGTGACAACCCAACTGTATATTGATAGATGTGGCTTGCAGGTAGTTAGTAGCAAACGTGTTGTGAAAGTGGTGCTTGATGCGGTTTTTAATCAGGACTCCAGTGCCTCCGTGGGCCTTTCCATCAGGATGATTGGTGTTGTAAAACATATTTGGAATTCGGATTTGGAAATTATATTTGTTGGTAAGGTGGGTTTCTGCAAGTAACATTACGTCGATTTCATTGTCATTCATAAATTGTGCTAGCTCAAGTTTGTGCCGTGAAACACCGTTGGCATTCCACAGTGCAATGCGCAGGGGAGCCATTGATTATTTTGATAAAGTGTTTTGGAGCATCTGAATCAAAATATTCTGATTTGTCAACATACTTTGCATGGTCGTCCGCATAAATGAAATGAATTCATCCATACTTTGTTGCAAACTGAGCTTCATCGTTTCCATTCTATTTTCTGTGTGCTCTGCTAGTTGGTGAGAGACTGTAGGTGGTGGTTGGACATTGTAAGCGGGGCTCGCATGACCCGATTTTAAAACGCTTGCAAAACTTACGTTTTTATTTGTAGTGGAATTGCCGAGTGATGATCAGGCTGCTGACGAAAAGAAGACTTCAGGTGTGAGTTTAGAGGGTATCAATGGTGTGTGGTGAGATCGTGCTGTTGAGACTCTTTGGTTTATCCGACTTTTTAACTTCTTGTATACTGGACAGCCTCTGTAGTTTGCTGTGTGGTCTCCTCCACAGTTACTACACTTTTTGCTATTTGGCTCATTTTTTAATTCACACTTAGCTGAGGTATGCAGCCCTCCGCAGGCGACGCATACAGAGCGGAGTGTGCAGTAAGATTTGGTGTGTCCGTATTCCTGGCAATTTGCGCACTGGACTGGGCCATTGCGTTTATGCGGCTCTTCAACCGTGATTCTGCGATGCATTAGAAACTGGAGATTGTAGATGGGATGGACTTCATTTTTCTTAAGCCCCTTAGAGTCAGGTGCAAGTTCCACTTTAAAGAGAGGTTGCGGTTGTTTATTTCGGTTACGTATGTTTATAACTGTTTTTACGTTAAAACCTTTGTCTTTTAGTGCCTGCTCGACTTCAGCAGTGAAGTTTGGAGCTCCGTCAGTTTTCTAAAGCTTTCTTCGCTTTTGACTTGGACCTTTGTTTCATGTATTTCTCCTTTAGTCAAGGGGATTACGTGGAAGCTATCTTTACCAATCAGATCGCTTATTATATTAACGAGGTTGTTGGAGTTTTTCTCTCGAATGTAAAGCGGAGGCGGCCTCGGTTTCTTTTTGTCCGTATCCAAAACTGTAGAAGCGATTTCATCGGACGTGTCAGCCAAAAGTTGAAATCTATTTGCAGTATTAGAGTTTTGCACGGTTCCTTGGCTTGGGAAAGCCCTATTGATTTTTGCGGCGTTACCCATTTTCGTGCCCTGTGGGCTTAGTTTTCTTTTAATGGGTAAAATTGCGCTTTAGCGGCTTTTGCTAAAAATGGTCTAGGAATTTTTTTTTTTTTTTAATGGATACCTTGGGGCCTAAACATTAATAAAAAAGTGGCGGAAAGCTTAAATTTTAATTATTTATGTGTTAAAATTGCAATTATTACTGCCGCGAGGCAACCCGTTTTAGAACATTGCCATGTTTTTCTAGCGAAAAACTTTACCGTTGAGAATGCGTTGTGGATGAAGAGTGCTGCAATTGTGTGAAAATTTAAAAACAAAAGAAATTAAACAATTTTACCATGTCAGGCACTGCCAATTTTACTACTGAACGCTGTAAAGGTTGCGAAATGACTCAGAGTGATTTTATAGTACTGAGTGAATACCCAGAAAAGCTATGTCCAGTTGCTTTTTTGCTATTTTTACAAATAAATACTTAGAAATCAAGCTTTCCGCCACTTTTTTATTAATGTTTAGGCCCCAAGGTATCCATTAAAAAAAAAAAAAAATTCCTAGACCATTTTTAGCAAAAGCCGCTAAAGCGCAATTTTACCTTTTAATGTTTATGTAGCGATCCATGCCAGTCTGTATGGACGGACCTTGCTTTTTAGTTGAAGCATCTGACGGTGCTACGCTAGCTGCAGTTGATAAATTCGCTGAGACAGCAGGTAAAACGCTCGACTGTATTGGGCATGCAGACGAAACTGATGTTGTTGTTGTCATTGCATTTACAGTTGCTAATGACGTTACTGTGCTGGTACCCGTGGCCAGGCATGTGGGCAGTTGGGGTGAGGCAGGGCCAGGAAGAAGGGAAATGCATTTGTCGCTTACCCCGCTTTGCATCGTCGCTGACATATATGGAGAAAGAGAGCGCGCCCTTTCGTTAAGAATAGGATTGAGTTCGTTGGAAGGTGTTGGGGTTAACGATCGCCGTTGATCGACTACTGCAGAAGCTTTTGTTGTTGGTGCTTCTGGTGTCGATACGAAAGAGAAGTATGCATTGCTCTTTTGCAGAGAGAGCCGGGGCTCGTCTTGCTTACGTTGGCGCTGCGCCCGAACTTCGTTTGGGTTCATCACCTTATTTGTTTGATTTTTTTATTTGGTTTTATTTGTATTTCAGTATTAGAAGCACTAATTAAAAACACAAAATAATATTAACTTGCGACTTTTCATCGCGATAAGCGTCTTTTCGCCGTTTATTTTTATTTTATATCGGGGTTTTCGTTTTTTGTTTTTATCGATTGTCTTTCGGAGCACAAGAGAAATAAATAAATGCACGTCTGCACTCGCCGACGTTCGGATTTTACCTTAAAGTAAATCAGGAAATTAATTTGGGTAATTTATATATAGGGTTTGTCCGGAAAGTAAGAGGACTGATTATCTTTCGCCGCCAATCTACTTCGTAGCATGCACGCACCGACTGGACTCGGTAGAGGGCGTTCGTAGGTAACCAACGAGCGGTTGATCACTTGTCTCCGAGCACTTGAAGAGTCAGGAGACGAATTTTCGCGCGACGTGTTTCTGTGAATGATACAAGCCGTCGTCTCCTCGTCCAAAAAAGGCAAGAATGAGAAAATCAAGAGTGAAAACGCTGCTCATTGTCTTTTTTAAGGTCAGAGGCATCCTCCACAATGAATTTGTTTCTCCTGGACAAACCGTCAACGTCAAGTTTTACGTGGAAGTTCTCAAGAGACTCAAGCGAAGCGTCAATCGAGTCTCTTGCACCATGCAACGCCCCGCCACACACCGCCTATCTTGTCAGCTACCTAACAAAGGCCGGTATCCCAACGCTTTCGCAGCCGCCCTGCAGCCCAAATTAACCTCCAGACTTTTCTTACCAGCAAAGGTCGATGAAAGGCAAGCATTTTGAGACGACAGAAGGGATCCAAGCAGCTTCCGCCCGCCTCTCAAAGCTATTCCGGAAAATGCCTTCCGTGACACCTTCAATGCTAGAAAATCACGCTGGCAGCGCTGCATCGACGCAGAAGGAGCCTATTTTGAAAGTTTCTAATGAATTGTGTAAATGCCTCGAAATAGGAACACTTACTGGTTGAGTTATTGTAGGAAACTGATTTTATTCTGCCTTGTATTCAATTTATATACCTATGGCTATGGCCTACGCAGAGGCCGCGTTTTCTATCAAAGCGGGGGAGTTATCTTTGACTCCCGCACAGCAACCTTTTGGTGTGTACAAATCTTTCAGTGATAACTATTTTTAGACTCGCTTAATAGATAGGGTTTTATCGCTCAAGCCTTATGCTCACGCACATAGAGCTCATTAGTGTTCGTCTGAAGATTCTCCCAAGGCCCGGCGAGATTGTGAGCATATAATTTATTTGCTCCTTGTTGCAATACAAAAGTTAGTGGACTGTATTTATTCGATATTATTTTTTTGCAACTACACAACTTGCAATGACCTTATTTAATGCCATTTGCTTTAATTATTAAAACTCCTTGTTAAGGTAAATCAATTATTTCGAGTTAGGAATTAAGTACTGCATTGTAGTATTGTATTGTATTGTGTTGTATTGTAATTAAGTACTGCATTGTACTCGAGCCGGGGGGATGGGGGAGAGCATAAAAGGCAAGTGTCTAATTGCATTTAACTTAATGAATGCCAGCATGATCCTTATCACTGCTTTCCTTAAGCCGACGCACTACCTCCACGTGGTTCTCCCTCAACATTCGTTGAGTGGTAAACTAAAGCGCGCGGCGACAGTCCTAGCTCTTCAAAGGTTATGGCATAGGACTTAAAATCCACCCATGGAAAAACGAAAGTTCAATGAAAGAAGCAGAAGAAGCTTCGGGACCGATTTAACGTTGACGACTATTGCAAACGAAAAAAGGACAATGATTTGAGAGTATGCACTTGGAACGTACGAACATTGTACAGATCAGGTGCTGCTCAACAACTAGCAGATTATTATTAGGTGGCACTACAACCCGATTCGGGTTTTGGCCGACCTCAGCGTCTCCCTCCAGGCGCCTCTGCTCCTCGCGCGCCTCCTCCAATCGGAAATTCCCAGTGCAGTCAGGTTCTCCTCCACTTGGTCCTTCCATCGGAGCTTTGGTCGTCCCCTTCGTCGTCGCCCGTAGTCGACCCTCGCTTCAAACACCTTCTGAGCTGGAGATTCTTTATCCATACGCACAACGTGGCCGAGCCAGCGCAGACGTTGTATCGTGATGCGCCGGACCACGTCCACGTCGTCGTACAACTCGTACAGCTCGTGGTTCATCCGAATGCCAAAGTCGTCCCCAATCCGAACGGGACCAAAGATCTTGCGAAGAATTTTTCTCTCGAACACTCCAAGCGCTGCTGCATCCGTCAGTGATATAACCCATGCTTCTGCGCCATATAAAAGCACGGGTAGGATGAGTGTCTTATAGTGTTAGTTTTGTTCGGCGAGAGAGGTCTCTATTGCACATTTGCTTACTCAGACCAAAGTAGAACCTATTGGCAAGTGTGATTCTTCGCTTGATCTCCAGGCTGACGTCATTTTCGGTGTTAATGGCAGTGCCAAGGTACGTGAACTCCTTGACCACTTCGAAGGTATAGCTGTCCGCTACCACATGGGAGTCTAGGCGCCGCGCCTCCCTGCTTGTAGACAGCATATACTTCGTCTTGCCCTCGTTTACCGCCAAACCCACTTTTGCCGACTCTTTTTCGATAGCCGAAAATGCAGCAGTGACATCACGCTTGGTGCGGCCAATGATGTCAATATCATCGGCATACGCAAGGAGCTGGACACTTTTATAAAAAATAGTGCCAGATCGATGTACACCGGCTTTCCGCAGTACCCCTTCCATCACGAAGTTGAAGAGATCGCACGACAGGGGGTCGCCTTGTCTGAAACCTCGAACGGTATTAAAAGGTTCGGAGAGGTTTGTTCATACCTTGACAGAGCTGATGGTACTGCTCAATGTCATTCGCCGTATTAGCTTTGCAGGAATACCGAACTCAGACATGGTGGCATATAGGCGTTCCCTCGTCGGGCTATCGAATGCAGCTTTATAATCGACAAAGAGATGGTGTGTGTCGATATTATTCTCGTGTGTTTTTCAGGATTTGGCGTAATGTGAAGATCTGGTCTATGGTGGACTTACCAGGTCTGAAGCCGCACTGATAAGGTCCAATCAGTGTGCTGGTATACGGCTTCAGTCGTTCACATATTACGCTCGATAGGACCTTGTATGAGATGGTAATCAGGCTGATTCCCCGGTAGTTGGCGCATATCGTCGGGTCACCTTTCTTCAGTACAGGACAAAGGACGCTGAGATTCCAATCGTTGGGCATGCTTTCTTCTAGCCATATTTTGCACAACAGCTGATGCATGCACCTTATCAGCTCTTCTCCGGCCTTAAACAACTCTGCAGGCAGTCCATCAGCACCAGCTGCTTTGTTGTTTTTGAGCCGCGTTATAGCAACTCGGACCTCGTCATGGCTAGGTAGTGGTATATCCACATTGTCGTCGATTGGTGGTATCGGGCTGCTTCCTCCAATGGCGGGGGTGGTGCCGTCATCGCCTGCTAGCAGCTTGGAGAAATGCTCCCTCCATAACCTCAGCGTGCACTGCGTATCCGTAACCAGATTTCCATTTTCATCCCGACAGTTAGATGCTCTGGTCTTGAAACCTTGTGTCAGACGGTTGACTTGTTGGTAGAAATTTTGAACATCATTCCTGTCTCGTAACACCCCAAGTTCCTCGCACTCTCGCTTTTCTTGCTCCCGTTTTTTCCGTCTGAAAAGTCGCCTCTCTTCCTTCCTTTTCTCCCTGTAACGTTCACACGTGTGGGCGGCGTTTTTTGCTGCAGCTGCGACGCGACACTCCTCGTCATACCATTGGTTCCGTGTGGGTGGGCGCTTGAACCCAATGGTTGATTCAGCAGCAGCTCGCATGGAGTGGGAAATGTGCGCCCAGAGTCCGCCGGCGTCAACAGGGAGAGGGATAGGTTGGTGGAGCAGTTCCGAGAGGTGAGTGGAGTAGGCCATTGCTGTCCGTTGTGATCGCAGCCTAGTGATGTCAAGCTTTCGTTGCGTGATGGGGCGTATGTTTTTCGCTCGGCATAGCCGCATGCGTATCTTGGCTGCGACAAGATAGTGGTCCGAGTCAATGTTGACTCCACGAAACGTACGCACGTCCATCACACTTGAGGCATGCCTTCCGTCTATCACAACGTGATCAATCTGGTTGCGCGTCTTTTGATCAGGGGACAGCCATGTGGCCTTGTGGATGTCGAGGTGCCGAAATCTGGTGCTACTCACTACCATGTTTCGCGCCGCGGCGAAGTCAATCAGCCTGAGACCGTTGTTCGAGGTGGTCTCATGGAGGCTGAATTGACCGACGGTGGGGTAAAAGATGCGTTCGCGCCCGACCTTTGCGTTGAAGTCCCCGAGGATAATCTTCACGTCGTGGTCTGGGCAGCGGTCGTATGTGTCCTCGAGTCTCGCGTAGAATGCATCCTTTACAGCATCGTCCTTCTCCTCCGTCGGGGCGTGCGCGCAAATTATGCTTAGATTGAAAAACCTAGCTTTGACGCGGATTGTAGCCAGTCGTTCACTCACTGGGGTGAAGTTGGAGACGTGGTGGCGAAGTCTCCGGCTTACTACAAATCCGCATCCAAATTCGCGCCTCTCCGCATGGCAGCTGTAGTAGATATCGCAGTTTGCTCGCTTGGAGCAACCTTGTCCTGTCCATCTCATTTCCTGGATGGCGGTAATGTCAGCCTTTAATTTTTCGAGGGCATCCGCCAGTTGGATAGAGGCACCTTCCCAATTAAGGGTTCGGACATTCCAGGTGCATATCCTCAAATCGTAGTCCTTTTTCGTTTTGCGGTGGTCGTCAACATAAGGGGGGATCCTATCCGAGGCTTTCGCTTTGGTCTTCACTGGGCTTCTTTTTTTTACGAGGCGGGTTCCAAACCCTGCGCTCAACCGTTTAACGTCCGGGTGACATCGCTGCACACATTAGCTCACTATCTAGCGGATGCTAAGATAGCTACCCAGGAGGTGCCACGAGGAGGCTGTGTGTCAACTTGCAATCATTCGAAAACAGAGATCGCACTGGCGGCCACCAAGTTGACCGCGATCAGAAAACTTTACTCTGTACGACTGAAAGCCATTCCATCCAACTAGCAGATACCCTCAAAAAATGTAGGGCTGATATCGCTGCTATCCAGGAAATGCGATGGATAGGGCAAGGTTGCATTAAGAAGAAGGACTGCGACATTTACTACAAATGCGATGGATAGGGCAAGGTTGCGTTAGGAAGAAGCACTGCGACCTTTACTACTGCTGCCATCCAGAAAGGCATGAATTTGGCTTTGGCTTCGTTGTTGGCACCAGACTGCAGCGCCGAGTCTCTCACTTTCTGCCAATAAACGAGAGACTTGCATTGATCCGAATTACTCTCAAATTCTTCAACATCAGCCTGACATGCGCGCACGCTCCAACCGAAGAAAAGGACGATGTCACCAAGGATACTGTCTATGCGGAGCTCGACAGAGCTTACGGCCGCTGCCTTTTTCATGACATTAAAATCCTCCTTGGGGACTTTAATGCCAAGGTAGGGCGAGAAGACATTTTTGGTGCCGCCGTCGGGCGATTTAGTCATAAGGCGTCGTGGCTTTCTCCAGATCGACTGACCAGAAATAAGATCGATCATATTGTGATCGATGCAAGGCATGAATCTAGCGTACTCGACGTGCGATCCTGTCGGGGTCCCAACATCGACTCCGACCATTATCTTGTTGCAGCTAAGACTCGCACACGGTTATGTGTTAAGAATGTTGCACGTCGAGGACTGTTGAGAAGGCTGGACATCGGAAAGCTGCAATCACAACAGCCAAGGGATGCATTCTCCACTAAAGTCTTTAGCCTATTGAGCCGAACAACTCCAACACCTGAAGACATCAGCGATCAGTGGGCGCTCATATGCCACTCCCTTCGAACTTCCGCAGAAGAAGTCATTGGATTCCAGCGCCCCCCAACAAGGAATCCATGGTATGACCAGGAGTGTCGTGACGCAACAGCTGCAAAAGGGGCTGTTGTTGAAGTCTACAGGATAAGGAGAAGAGATGAGAAACGCCTTTTCAGACGCAAGAAAAGAGAACAGGAAAAGCGAGAGTGTGAAAGCATAGAGAGCAGCAGATGCCGAAATGAAGCTCGTAACTTCTATCAGAGGGTTAAGCGTCTGACCCAAGGTTGTAAGACTGGAGGAGTCGCGTGCAAGGACAATGACGGAAACCTAGTCACAGATGCGGAGATTGTGCTGAAGTTATGGAGGGATCACTTCTCAAGCCTATTAACTGGTTCTGGCACTGGCTATGAAGATTATGATCCACAAGCCCCAATCTATGGTACTGATATAGATGTAGCGACCCCAAGCCATGCCGAAGTCAACGATGCGATCCAACGACTCAAAAACAATAAATCTGCAGGAGCTGATGGCCTGCCGGCTGAATTGTTTAAGGCAGCTGGTGATATGTTGGTAGGGAGCATGCACCAACTAATCAGCAAGATATGGCGTACAGAGACCATGCCCGAAGATTGGAACCTCAGCATGATCTGTCCTGTCCTGAAGAAGGGTGATGCCACATTGCGCACCAATTACCGTGGCATTAGTCTTCTTCCAGTCGCATACAAGGTTCTTTCGAGCGTACTGTGTGAAAACTGTCTTAAGACCTTATTAGTGCGGGTTCAGGCGTGGCAAATCCACTATTGACCAGATTTTCACCTTGTGCCAAATCCTGGAGAAGTTCTTTGGGAACCATATCGACACCGATTACAAGGCTGCATTTGATAGTCCCCGGCGAGATCGCCTATATGCCGCCATGTCTGAGTTTGGTATACCAGCAAAGCTGATACGGCTTTGCAGGATGACATTGAGCAACACCATCAGCTCTGTCAAGGTAGGAAACGACCAATCCAAAACCTTTCGTACCAAGTGTGGTCTCCGACAAGGTGACTGGCTATCTTGAATGCTCTTCAATATTCTAATGGAGAGTATTGTAAAAAAGGCTGGTGTGCATCGGACGGGTACAATTCTGACAAACAGGTGTGTCCAACTCCTTGGTTACGCTAATGATATTGATATCACCGACCGAACCAAGCGTGATGTTACAGCAGCCTTTGGAACTATTAAAAAAGAGTCGGCTAAAGTAGGACTAGCAGTGAACATGGACAAGACAAAGTTTATGGTGTGCTCAAGCAGAGAATTGCGGCGTCTGGATTCTCAGCTGACTGCAGACAGCTATAGCTTTGAGTCCGTCAAGGAGTTTATGTACTTTGGCACTGTTATAACTAGCACAAATGATGTCAGCCTAGAGATCAAGCGGAGAGTTAGATAGAACCACGAGTTGTATGAGCTGTACGGGGATGTTGATGTAGTCAGTCGAATTAAAATTCACAGACTCCGCTGGCTGCGTCACATCGCCCGTATGGAAGGAGACGCTCCGGCCCGTAAGGTGTTTGATGCGGCAATTGTCGGGAAACGGAGGAGAGGACAATCTCGGATGCGTTGGCAAGACCAGGCGATGGAAGCCCTGTCTACATCCGGTGCTGCCAGCTGGCGAAGGCGCGCCCAGGACAGGGATGCGTGGAGGCGAATTGTGCAACAGGCTGTGACCCGTCAAGGGTTGTGATGGCCAATTATTATTATTATTGTACTTGAGCCTTAGAGCCTCGCTGAATGTTGATTTCCAATTGTACTGTATCTTCTTCGTCCATTATCCCAAATAATATGTGATATAGTGTCGCATAAAACTAAAAGTCGTTCGCTTATTTCTTGCCTTACTTTGACTCATAAAAGGTTTGTTATTTTCTTCCAAGTCTGGGATCTCCTTTCTGTATTATCTAAAACTGAAAGACACTGATCTTCGAAAGCAAATCACTCTTGTTTGTAGGGAAAACAACGAATATGCCACCCTTGTAAATAACCAAACGCACGAATAGGTTTAGTTAAATTAAGTGTATGTTTATTTGGAGCTGCAACTCTTATTTTTTCGTTTTCGATTATGTGTACAATGTATGCGATGCAAGCGAGATAATTTGTGAGTTTGATCTGAGACGAGATAAGCCGAAAGCGTGGCTTCTTTATACCTTCGCTTTGACGATTATAGATAACATAGATAATACAGATAACAAACATAAGAGAGGCTTGAAGAGCGGCTCCTATCTCCCTACACCCATGTGCATCAAATTAGGTGCTTGCGGTCTGCTCCGAACATACTCCCCCGTTGGAAGAGATACGGTTCCAACTATATGGAAGTCGATAAGCAGAACGGTTTGGAGGCGGCTGCCCGTAGCTGTCCAGTCCATAGCTACTCTGACGATGCCGTCCTCGCCGGGTATGACTACGCGTCCAACGCCATTTGGTCTGGCTAAGAAACCCATACTCCTTGGCTAAGTGAACCTGCTGGATACTCCTTAGAAGAAGTACGGTCCCCGAGTTGATCTCCTCAACGGATAGATGGGCATCTGAAGGTAAAGCTTGGGCTCTGCAATTCGAAATAAAACGAATCATGTATCGAAATGGAAATACAGTAGAATCCTGTTATAACGACTCCGCTTATAGTGTCCGTCCGGGTAGTGCGACGAAAACTCGATGGTTTGGTTGGTCCCCATACAAACTTATATGAAAGGGCCTCCGCTTAGAGCGTTTCCGCTTTAAGCGACAAACCGCTTATACCAACGAAATTTTTCGAGAAAATTGAAAATTTTAACCGGTTATTACGTCGTGCAGAAAAAAATACATTGCAATAGTGCCAAATTTAAGCATCAAAACACGCTGTGAGAAATGCATGTATTTATTAGTGATCCGAACCCTTGTTTGTGTGCGTAGCAGCGACACAAAGGATCCTACACTGTCACTACTCTTTGTTAGTTTTAGCTGTCGCATTAACAACGCTGCTGCGAGAGAGAGAGGGTTGAAGTGCAATGCCGACGTCACACTGTGTGTGCAGACCTCATAGTCTATTCCATGAGATGTCCCGATATATTTCTAGTTTTTTCTGATTTTTTCCGAGTAAAACTGAATGTTTTAATTTGCCAAATGCAATATGTGCAATAATAAGCTCATTCAGTTTTCAGTATTTAGAAAAACCTATGTTTTTGAATTTAATTTCTTAAATTTTTCGTTTTAATAAAAAAATTAATTTGATTTATTTTAAAAACCTATTACAAACACAGCAACCATAAAATAATCAAAAAAAAATTTTTTCCTCCTTTTGCTTAGTGCGTCTTCCGGTTATAACGACTAAAAATGGTCGGTCCCTTGAAAGTCGTTAAAACCGGATTCTACTGTATAGAAATATCCATGCAAGCAGTTCCAATTAGAGTCGCGCAACGATGATTGAGATTAGTTGGGACATGATGCCAAGACATTCCCATCTCCTGAATTTTTTCGATTTGGTCGGATAAAAACACGTTAAACTCCCTCGGAGGTTGCCGAATCCACGCCAACACGATAGACGAGCCAGACCAGCAATGAAAGTCGCAATCGAGATCCTTGCGTCGCCCCCGCCGCTCCAATATGATTCGCAGCACGTCGTTCACATCGTCCTGCATGTAGTAGGCTTGGTCATTCGCCTCGCAATCGTTACGGGCCCTTATGACTGTCATGTTCATATTGAGGGTTCCGCTGGGGGTGGGTGGTTGACTGCCTGGTGGCATCAGTGGTGGAACAGGGACATTGGGCATGGAGTAGACACGCGACATGAACTTGGTGTTGGCCAGGGGCTCCTGAAAGTCCGGTTTTATGGGGGCGGTGTTGCGAGAATCATCGATCTTGGAATAAGAAGTGGACCTTGGTACAACGATTTTGTCCAGATATGTAGAATTGCCAGCTGTGGCACCAGCAAATGGCAATTTGCGTTGGGCCGCTAAGCGTCGATTTAGCTTAGCCTCCACATTCATGACGACCTCTGAAAATTCCAACCTTGTGTCCAGCTCCAGCTCCGCCAAGTCCAGCCTTTCCAGCGATGTCTGGGCAGAATCAAATTCCAAGTTTTGTGCCTTGATCCATTTTAGTTGCGCAAGAATATCGGCCTCATCAAATTGGTTGATATTGCTGACCACCAAATAATTCTTCATCGCGTTGCTTTGCCGAAAATAGGATTGCACTTTGGCCCGAAAGAATTCAATTTCATTTGGGCCATTTTGACGCTGACTCTCGTTCACTGGATTTTCCATTTTATTATTCACAAAAAAATTTTTTTTTTTAATTTTTAGTTACAATCTGTCTGGTGACAATAAGTAAATTTTATGACTAATAATTACATAACAGGAATAGCAGATTTCCAGTGAAACCTGCTATTAAGTATACCTTATCGTTTACTTAAATTTGCCTTTCAGGGAGATCAAGAATGTGAAATCTTTTGAGTCTTCTATATGTTGAGCTATTGTCTAATAGATCTAGGGCTAGATTATTTACATGATTGTGAAGTCTGTCTGTATATTTCTTACTATATTTGTTTATCTCTTCTTTTATTGTTGGAATATTTAGATCTCTGTGAATATTTACATTGGTTACGTAAAAAGGAGCGTTAACAATTTGTCGCAATGTTTTAGATTGGTAGCGCTGAAGTATTTCTATATTTGAATTACTAGCTGTTCCCCAGAGCTGGATAGCGTAGGTCCAAACAGGCTTCAAAATGGCTTTGTAGAGGAGAATTTTGTTTTCCAAAGTGGTCGCTGATTTTCTACTTAGTAACCAGGACATTTTCAGTGTTTTTATTTTGAGTTGATGACATTTAGCTTTTATGTGCGGTTTCCATGTTAGCCTGCGGTCGAGGTGCATGCCAAGATACATTACACAGGTATCTTGTGGAATTGCTGAGCCATAAAGTGTGACAGCTTCCTGGTCTTAGTGAAAAAGTTATTTGGGCAGACTTCAGGGAGTTAATTTTAATTTTCCAGCGAAGAAACCAGGCTTCAATCAGATTGAGCTCACATTGCAAGAGTTGAGATGCTTCGTCTCGAGATGAGCTCGTTGCCAGAATGGCTGTATCATCAGCATATGTTGCAATGGTGCAGTTGTTTGTTACTGGCATATCCGCCGTGTATAGAGTGTAAAGGACTGGTCCCAGTACACTCCCTTGAGGAACGCCTGCGTTTATGAGAAGTAGTGTTGACGTTTCATTTCTCTGCTGCACGTAGAAGCATCTGTCAGACAAGTAGGATTTCAGTAATAGATAGTATGGGGCAGGTAGCCATTTCTTTATCTTGTAGAGTAATCCATTGTGCCAAACACGATCAAACGCTTGTTGAACATCAAGAAACGTAGCAGTACAATATTTTTTGTTCTCAAATGCAGATACAATTTCATTGATGACCCTATGACATTGCTCAATGGTGCAGTGGCCTTTCCTGAATCCGAATTGATATTCAGGAATGATGGAAAGTTCGTCCAAAATTGGCAACATCCTCTTCAGTAGAATTTTTTCAAATACTTTCGAGAATATAGTCAACAGACTAATAGGACGGTAAGATGGAAGTTCGGTTTCTGGCTTATTTGGCTTGAGGATCATAATGATTTCTGCACATTTCCATTGACTTGGGAAATGGTCTAGCCTCAGAATAGCGTTAAATACAAGCGTGAGAAACCGTATGCCTTTTAGTGGTAGAGTTTTAAGAGTGATGCCATCTATCTTATCCGGGCCTGGTGATTTTTTATTGTTTAAGCAATTAATTTCTGTCACGACTTTGTCAAAGTGAATTCTTTCAATAGGCAAGCTCATTTGACAGGGAGACCCAAGAAAATTTTCTATTTCAGCTTCTGTCATAGGATTGTTAATGTCGTTTGGCTGAAACACAGAGTGCAGGTGCTGTGCAAATGCTTCAGCTTGTTCATCGTCAGATCTACACCAATTTCCATTGCTTTTGCGGATGATTATGTTTCTTTTTGCTGGTCTCTTTAGATATTTAGTTGCTCTCCATAGGTTATACTCATTGTTGCTAGAATTAGGGTCTAAATTTCTCAGATATGCCGCTAGAGATTCATTTCTTTCATTTATGAACGAGTCTGCTTTTTCGTTTTCGATTATGTGTACAATGTATGCGATGCAAGCGAGATAATTTGTGAGTTTGATCTGAGACGAGATAAGCCGAAAGCGTGGCTTCTTTATACCTTCGCTTTGACGATTATAGATAACATAGATAATACAGATAACAAACATAAGAGAGGCTTGAAGAGCGGCTCCTATCTCCCTACACCTATGTGCATCAAATTAGGTGCTGGCGGTCTGCTCCGAACAACTCTCTTTTTTTGGTAATAGTTCTTTGCCTTTATTCAACATTCCAAAATAGGCATCCATATTATAGTAAACCACTAAGTTGTAAGAAAAAGCCACAATCTCCACATCGCCCATTGGGTCAAGATAAATTGTTTATTATTTGTTCAATGGTATATTTTGGCTTCGTACTACTGGAGGATGCGTAATTACATTGTCTTCCTGCCTTCCTCTCTTTGGATCAGCCTCTTTTTTGTCAATCTATATATATCTATCTTGTATCTTCAGATCTACCCCTCTGATCTTTTATGTTTCCTGACAGGGACCTTTTCCACTTCCCCCCATGGGCCGCCTAGCTGGATTGTTATTTTTATCTTTTAATAGGACAATTTGTTCTTCTTCTAATTTTGGACTTTCTAATACCTCCGAAGGTAGGTCCCTCCGGGGGGATAAACTATGCCAATCTATTCTATCTTACCAATACCGATCTTTTTTTTTTTTTGATTTTTTGCATCCAGAGACAATCCACCCGAAATCGGCTTTTTGCCCTAGGAGACCGTTTATCTTTACCACTCCATTTTGCATTATGTGAGTGTCCGTCTGTGTGTCTGTCCGTCTGTCCTCCTGTCGGTTTCTATGTAAACTAGCCTCTCAGTTTTAAATCCATCTTGCTGAAACTTTCCCAAAATATCGGATAGCTTCCATATTATTACGAATTGAAACATTATACCTGAATAATTTATTTCCGAGTTAGAACCGAAAGTACTATTTCTCGTCGGGTTGCTACAAAGTAGGGGCCACAGAATTGATAAGCAAAAGGGTTCTTTCTTTTTTCCTGAAGCTCTTTTGGATTAGGTGAACTTGATTTGTTTGATATTTGAAGTCGGCGGTCAGATCTTAGAGGCTGATGAAGTGATCAAATTTTTGATAATTTAATTTGAATAGCTGTGCTTTGAATGCTAACCTTAATTATAGTATGTATTAAAAATATGAGTCGGTAAATAGTTACTGTGAGGGGGGATGGAACGATATTTGTCGCCTGGAGTGATTTCGGCTGAGCACTAATGGGTGGTGCCATACATATACTTATTCATCGTAGGTTGGGTGTGTACGCGTTGACCAAAGACACCAAAGGCCAACAAAATATCGCTGAGCTAGCGGCGCAGCCCACCCAAACAGAACCCTTATTAGAATACAGATCATTAATATTTTTCCCTGCTTAAATAAAAAATTTTAAGATTTACATCGTTACAACATTTTATAGACATTTTATAGACATATGCAATTTTTGGCCAGATGATTTGCTGTATTTTAAATTATCTTTTTTGGACTATCTGTATACTCGTATTTATGACCTTTAAATGTGCTATGTTTATGCGGCAGTATGCATCCGCCATATTATTGTCTTTACCCTTAAGAGTTGGATTAAAAATACATATCAGGTAAGTAAGTGGTCTGCAGTTTGATTTGACTGTAAAGTGTCTACCATTTACAAATGGTTTGCAGTGATTGATTGCCATGTGTTGCAGAAAGTTCTTGTTCTTGTGGTTGACTTATAATGAGTCACATCACTATCTCCTTTTGTAAAACAACGTAATGCATATGCTACTGGTAATTAGAGATTATTATAGATTTGAGCTTAAAACTAGAGTTGCCACGAATAGTGATCTCGCCGATTACCGAATATTCGGCAATGCTGAAAGCCGAAGCTCCGAATATTCGGGACAAAGTACATACAGTAATGTATACTGCCAGCTAAGCTTATTCTTATTCAGTCAGAAGTTTGCAACGCAGTGAAGGAGACACCTCAGACCCCATAAAGTATGTATATTCTTGATCAGCATCACGAGCAGAATCGGAATACGTCTGCCCGTCTGTCCTCCTGTCTGCTTCTACGCAAACTAGTCTCTCAGTTTTCAAGCTATCTTGCTGAAAGCTAGCTTCCTTTCTTGTTCGATCTCTCCTATGACAGCTATATGATAGAGTTGTCCGATTTTACTAAAATTTAATCCGAAATTCAATAGTACATAGTTAGAAAACGCCATCTGGAAAGAATCAAGTCGATCTGATCGAAAACAACGGAGTAAGAATTTTTAATTTCATTCTCTCGTATGGGATATCCGATATAGTCGGCCGATCCGGCTCGTTCCGATCTATACAGGGTGCGGAGCTTAAATCCGGACAAGTTTGAATTTGAATTTCCCGCCACGTAGTCATTCCGCCAGAGATCGCTACTGGCGTTCTTGTAAGCCATGGGCATCTAGTAAATAGTCATAACATAAAAATGGCCGGGATGTTACGTACAAGTGCGGAGTGCAACCGAAGAGCCGCGATTACGAAAGTCTTCGCGCTGGGCGTTCGCCGACAGAAATAATTCGATTCTACGGGTACCCGAGATCAACTTCTGAAGAGTCAAGGGAAGGTTTTTCTAACCCAGCGAGGAGAACTCATTCGAGGGAACGCATTTCACGAACTCCGGCAGTCGACGAAGAGGCTCAGGCGCTGATTTTGGAGGACCCGGGACAATCGTTGCGGAAATTGGCATCAGTATTGGGTGTCAGCGAGCGAACCATGCGTAACGAAGGTCCTCCTCTGCAATCCAACGCATGGTTCGCATTGTACTTCGATGTAATATCGTATACAGTTGATCTGTAAAAAAGAAAGGTCCTACGAGAATAAAACTCCCCGGCCGAGACCAACAAACCGCGCCGTCCTTAGCTCCTTCCCCAAAAAACTAACCACTAACTTCTTAATTAGCTATCAGAATACAAGAGGTTTGCGTAGCAAGCCAACCAAATTGTATACTGATAGCTTTTCGTTTGCATCCCAAGTTATTGTGTTTACAGAAACCTGGTTAAAGACGGAGATCTTTAGCTCCGAAGTTTTTCCCGGTAAGTACACAATATATAGGCATGACCGTCCCTCTAGACGGGGAGGGGGCGTCCTTATTGCAGTGGACGCTAACCTCATGTCAGAAGAGGTTTTGACAGATCCTTTGAACTTTGACTGTCTGTCGCTGGCAGGTTAATTTTTATTACCTGCTCTTACATACTAGACGTCTGCATGATTACATTCATAACATACGTCTAAGTGAATACATTCGAATCGAATAGAATGGATTGAGTGGAATGCTGGAAATGAAATGACATTGTATGAGAGCACGCCTGTGTTCCTCTCTTAATTTGAGACGTCAAACGAAATGAGAGAGATTGAACGAAACGAAACATGGAATGAGAGATTTGGCAATGCCTTTTATACTCGAATCATTCGAGTTGTTTCTTATGATTTCGGTGCATTCCCAACCAATTTATAAAAGAAGCCGACGAGCCTGTATGTATATATTTGCAGACCTCGTATTTTAAAGTTTGGTTTTTAGGTTGTGTGTATTACATTACTCTGTGTAAATTAGTGTATTGTTAAATGCAAGACGGCTTTTGCTTATTCCGCCTCTGCAACAAGTTATTTAGGGACTGTCGCAGAGGCCAGCTGCTTGAAAAGACAGTTTCCCGCGTTTGTTTTTGTTCGTGTTTTTGTTAGGTATTAACCTGTGTATTTGTGACCTGTCTATAAGTGTTTTTTTGTGTTATTTTTTCAGAGTTAATTTAATTTGTTTAAAATATATAGGCTGTGCAAAGCGCGGTGGGTATCAAAGAGATGCTGCAAAGTGGAATGCACACCTTAATAGAAAAGAGAGGCAGAAGCGAAGTCTGGGAATTTTTCTGCAAAATTAAAAAAGAAAAAGGAGAACAAATTGACGACTTTGTAGCTTGTAGGATATGCTATACTGTTTTAAAGTTTACAGGAAGTAGGTACATCTAACCTGGTCAAACATAAATGCTACATCGTAAATGCCAGCAAATTCCGCAACGGTGTTCTTATTGAAGTGAACAAAGCTACAAAAGACGAGGGCTTATCTGTTGTAACCGAATGGGTTATTAAGAACTGCCGTTCTCTTAAAATTATTGACGACTCTGGCATTAAACAGTTTGCATCATTTTTAATCAATGTTGGAGCTAAATATGGTGCAAATGTCGACGTAGATAAGCTGTTACCACATCCAACAACCGTATCCCGAAACATAGAATCAATATATTCGACCCACTTTGGCCCAATAAAAACGGAAATCGAAAAGTACAAAGCCTTTGGATATGCTATTACCAGTGACATATGGACGGATAATTTCTTAAAAACAGCTTATTTGTCGTGCACTGTCCATTACATAAGGGAGGGAGTTTTGGTCGATCGCCTTATGGCCATGAAGTCAATGAAGGGCTCGCCCAGCACAGGTTTGTTAACCCCATCTTTATATTTCAAGTATAATTACAATTTTTTCTTTATCAAGGTGACAATATAAGGACAAAAATAGAGGCGATTTTGAAGGACTTTGGATGTGACCTTGAAGTAGACAAACCCGTAATCGTAACTGATCGTGGGTCGAACATGATTAAAGCCTTTTCAAGCTCAGATAAAATTCACTGCATAAACCACTTGCTTAACAACGCTGTTGAAAACGCTATTAACGCTATTCCCGAGGTGGAAAATATGGTCGCAAGTTGCAGCAAGCTGGTCAGATATTTTAAAAAGTCAGGAAATAATTCATCTTTGGGGATGTCTTTAAAGAGTTTTTGTCCAACTCGGTGGAATACCGACTACTATTTGCTTAAGTCCATTGAAATAAATTGGATAGAGTTAACAGCTATTTTAAAGGAAAAAATCAGACCTGCAGAGTTGATGACATTAATATAAACCAATTAGGTGCAATTGTACGATTGCTGGAAGTTTTTGAGAATGTGTCCAAAAAACTTGAAGCTTCTAAACGCCCAACGATACATTTAATTTTGCCAAATTTAAACAAGCAAAAGAAAACCTGCCATATCGAGTACTATGACACAGACATAATTAAAAGCCTTAAATTCCAACTCAATAGCCAAATTTTGACAACAGTTACTCCAAATTTGACAAAATACCATAACATAGCTTTGTTCCTTTTTCCCCCAACCAACAAACTTATTCAATTCTCACAAACTGAGAAAGAGGCCATTATTAAAGATTGCAAAATTATTATGACACAATTTCTTCAAGACAATTCTGACCTCCACAATTATGAACCTCAGTTAGTAGACGATGAATTTGCTGATTATTTCGATGTCCCCCAAATTGAGACAATACAGGACAAGGTGGAACAAGAAATTTCTGGATATTCTAATATTAATGTTGCATACACTACTGATTTTAGCAATTTTTTCCGCTATTGCACAAAACAAGCTGCAAAATATTTTGCATTCCAGCGAGCAGCGCGGCTTAGGAACGGACCTTTTCAAATGCAAGAAATTTAAAACCAGAGAAGCGTTGTCAAATAGCCACTAACTCTGAAAATATCAACAAAATAATGTTTTTGCATTCAAATTTAAATTAGTTGTAAGTTATTGTAAATTTAGAAATAAATAAAATAAAAAACCATAAATATAAAGCCTTTTCGGACTCGAAGAAAATTCACTGCATTTAAATTGCTTTTATTTCCTTTTATTTACATTTGCAACTCGAATCATTCGAATGCAACGTCTCTGTTTTCAACGTTCTCAATTCACTTAATTCGTTTCCTTCTACCTGCTCTTTGTGCAAATGAGTAAGCGAAAGAGAGCCAACCCTCTCACTCCATGTTGGCTTTGCTCTCCAATTCACTCAACTCATTTTGAGCATTGTGCATTTGAATGTGGGTTTTTTGCCACTCATGCAGATATCTATTACATACCTCCTTCGTCCGATCTTGAGGACTATTTTAGGCACCTATCAGTTGTAAAGTCAACTTCGAGTTCTTTGTCCGATAAAAATCAGTTAGTAGTTCTACAGGGTTGCCCATATTCGACGGACCCATCTGACGACGCCATAACTTTTGACAGAGATGCGAGATCGCGTAATGACATACCGCGTTTGAAGCATCAGTCCAAGCAGATTTTTACCATGGAACAATACACGCCACGCGAGCGCTCTGAAATAGTTGAAATTTACATTCAACAGAACAAGTCAATTGTGAAAACTCAACGTGCTTTTAAAAAATCATGTCCGATGAAGCCCATTTCACATTGAATGGGACCGTAAATAAGCAAAATTGCCGTATTTACGCCACTGAAAATCCTGAGAAGATTCAAGAAGTGCCTCTTCACGACGAAAAAGTCACAGTTTGGTGCGGCGTTAGTTCGAAAACGGTCATTGGGCCGTTTTTCTTCCAAAATGAAAATGGCCATGCTGTTACCATCAACCAGGAGCGTTATCGCGACATGATGACCAATTTTGTGATGCCAATTATTCGTCGAAAGCGTATGAGGCAGTTCTGGTTTCCACAAGACGGCGCTCCACCGCACACAAGTCGCATAACAATCGATTTTCTGAAGAAATTGTTTCCGGGCCGTTTGCTGTCGAAAAGTGGTGATTTGGACTGGCCACCGCGTTCGCCCGATTTAACGCCGCCTGACTTCTTCTTGTGGGGATATTTGAAGTCAAAGGTTTACGTTAACAAGCCAAGGACCCTAGAAGTGCTCAAGGACAACATTCGTGAAGAAATAGCCGCTATTCCGACCGAAATGTTGGCGAAAACGATGGAAAATGCTGCAAAAAGGGCACAATACGCCATCAAAAGGCGGCCATTTGAAAGATGTCATATTCAAAAATTGATGTAAACAAATCTACTTGGAACAAATTAAATGATTAAGATTGCCAACCGCCAAATTTTTATTTTTTTCTTTGATTTTAAAAAAAAAAAACATGGGTCCGTCGAATATGGGCAACCCTGTAGGTGATTTTAATATACCTGGAACTTCGTGGTCCTCGGATGATAATTCCAATGCTTTACAACCTATAGGCCACAATGAATTCATTGACGGTCTACTTGACATACCTCTGTGCCAGGTAAACCATGTTCGAAATTCATTAGATCGTTTACTTGATTTCTGCCTTGTCTCAAATCCTGAAAATGTTTTTCTTTCTAGACCAACAACACTTACGCTGCCTGAAAATCCCTATCACCCTGCTTTCGAGGTGACTATCGACACTGGTATAACGGTTAAAAATAATGCTATAAAGGCAGCCAAGTGAACTCATTGTTTTCGCAGGACTAACTTTCTGAGACTTAATCAACTTATATCTGGCAATGACTGGTCCGATCTCTACTCCTGCCATAATATGGAAGAAGCCATTACAATTTTTTATTCGGCAATCAAATCGTTTTTTAGCTCGTGTGTTGTATAACCCATCAACATCCAATAAACAACCTTGGTTTAGCAAGGAGTTGTCACACCTTAGGAATTTAAAAAATATAAAATTTCAGGTTGTCAGTCTATTTTTGGAAAATACATAAGAGCTCGGTCAAACTTTACCGTTCTTAACGCTCAGTGTTACAAAAATTATTTAGTCCGTTGCAAGTGCCAGTTTTTACGGGATCTAAAACGGTTTTATAATTTTGTTAACACTAAGCGCAGATCATCTTCCTTTCCGCCTTCGCTTTCGTTTGAAAGTATGACGGCTAATACTGAACAGGCAATAGCCGATCTCTTTGCCCAATACTTTCAAACCTAAGTGGTTCCACAGTGTCTCATTCAAATGAGCAATATTTATACGCCATACCTAAGTCGAACTTAATATTTCGTCCCTCTTTAAACGAAAGCTCCCTTCTTTTGGATCTTCAACGTGATACACCAGTTTACACCCCAGGTCCTGACGGGATTCCTGGGTGTGTTCTTAAACACTGTGCTAATGCATTTTGTAAGCCCCTTCTCAAGCTGTTTACCCTATCCCTACAAACTTGACAGTTTCCCCTTGTCTGGAAGGAGTCATTTATTGTTCCCCTTCATAAAAAGGGAAACAAGTCGGATGCTAGCAATTATAGAGGTATTTCTAAATTGTCAGCAATTCCAAAGCTTTTTGAGCGGGTAATAACTCCTCACTTGCAGCACCTTTGTAGATCAGTCATATCTCCATGCCAACACGGATTTATGAAGCGCAGGTCTACTACAACAAATCTTTTAGAGCTCACATCCTTCGTGATAGATGGCTTTAAAAATCATTTTCAAACGGATGTCATTTACACAGACTTCAGTAAAGCATTTGACTCTGTTAATCACTTCCTATTGATTCGCAAACTTGACATGATAGGGTTTTCAGCAGGTCTTTTAAGTTGGATCCTTAGTTATCTCAGTGGCCGAACACAAAGAGTTCTTTTCAAAAATTCCTTAAGTAGTCTTCTCAGAGTTACCTCTGGTGTACCACAAGGAAGCCATCTGGGACCATTACTTTTTACCTTGTTTATTAATGATTTTCCATTGATCATTGCGCATTCCCGCTTACTTATGTACGCGGACGATGTAAAACTGTGTCTGCAGTATAATGAATACTCCCGTCACTCAAACCTTCAAGCAGACCTAAAAAATTTCCTAAACTGGTGTCACGACAATTTCTGAATTTAAACAACTCTAAGTGCAAGCTGATGACGTTTTGTCGGGTTAATCCGCATAATGTCACCCATTCGCTAAGTGGTAATACCTTGGAAAGAGGTTATTGAGGATCTTGGCGTCCTCTTGGACCGTAAACTTAAATTCTCACTTCATATTTCGAACATGGTTAAAAAAGCTAGGGGAATGCTTGGATTTATTAAACGATTGTCGAAGGAATTTGAGGATCCTTACGTTACCAAGACTTTATTTATATCGTTGGTCCGGCCAATCCTTGAGTATAGGGCACCCGTTTTGAGTCCTCAACACGTAGTACATGATGATCGCATAAAAACAGTCCAAAAAACACTTTTTTAATTTTTGCCCTACGCCGCCTAAACTGGAAAGCAAACCTATTCCTACCTGTTTGGTCATGAGGCAGTCCTAAATTAAAACACTAAATTTCAAATCTTAACGTAAATTGATTACTTGATGTTTGCCTTTGTTTTGCTATTTGCCCTGCCCGGCAACACTGTTTAATTGTCATTGCTAACTCCCTTCTGCACTGAAGGGACGATCGCAGATCGCCTGCCTATTTTTTCGTTTATATACTTCGCTTGTTTAAAGGCACAGACAATTCGGTCTGCCTGCCCAACATACTTTCGGTAGTTAAAAGGCACAGAAAAATCGGGCTGCCTGCCCAATATTGTAAAAAATAGCCTTGGTGCCATTAATATAAATAAGTGCATATTTAGTTGGAAATTTTTACTTGGGCACCACCAAAGGTAAGTGAAAAAGCTCACTGACCCAACACTACCCTCCTATTCTAATAGATTGCTCCTCACTAACTTGCCCTCCCTTATTAACCGTAAAACGATGCTTGGTACTGTGTTTATTCGTAACCTTATACGTGGTGAAATTAAGAGTCCTTACTTGTTGAGTAGACTAAATTTCTCTGTACCAAGTAGATTAACTAGGAATTATGTTCCATTAGTTTTAAATACTTGTAGATCTAATTATAACCTGAGCCTTTCAGGGTACTTTGTTCTGACTACAATAGACTTTTTTCTGTATTATCTTTATCTGACGCTCTGCAGCACCTTAAGCCATTAGTATTAACATTTCTGGCACAAAATTAGATCCTTAAATTTAAAATTAAAATTAAATTTAAAATTTCTTTCGTTATTAATTTTTTTTTCCTTAACCTTTAACATTGGTCCCTCGGTCGGTTAAGCGGGTGGTGGGACTACGCACGTATTTAAAATAAAAAATAAAAAAAAAACTGCACAATTGAAAAGGTACTTATTTTAATAATGCATGTGCAGTCGAGTTATTATGTTATGTGTTATGCGTTACATGAAAATAGTGAGTATCGTTGTGTTGCAAATATACATCAAACTGCTTTTCTTAGTTAATTTGTGCAGTCTCTGTTTTGATGTATACAATGCAATCGTAGAATTGTATTAGTTAGAATTGTATTGGCCAGAGAAATTTCCAGGCATCAGCATTTTCGACTATATTTTGACAATTCATTACCTCTTTTGAAGTATTTGCCGGAAAGCGTTGGGTACAAATCGAAAGAAGAGAATCCCTAATGGATTATGGGGAATATTCACCAAAAAAAAATTCCTCGCGGGCCGTCTGTGGAGTATGTCGCTGATTTTGGTGGAGTAGACATATCTTGCACCTCAGTTAATAATAAAATAGTTTCATTGCCATCGAACTACGGTGGAATAGCTCCCACAGACTCTCCACGCCGATTCAACAAGGCCAAAAAAGAGTATATACAAATCGACCTTCGTTTCGCTGTAGCGCAATACAACAGTTATATGGGACCGTTGATCTGATTGGCAGTATAATCGGAAGATAAAAAATTTTATTGAGAAGCAAAGGCTGGCAGAATCTTTTATCATTTACTGGACCTTACAGGTACTAGAACGAATATTCGAAATATTAAGATGGCCCAAGCCTGACAATGGCCCAACCCTGACAACATTCCCCTACATATTTATAATGTTTGTTTAATTTTAATAAAGTTAAATCCCCTTGCCATTTCGAATTATCGGGATTCGACTGTAATACGCAATTTAGAGAGTGCGTGTCAATGACGAAAATGGCACAATGTAAACTTTAAACGCTTCTACTGAAAGTCGTGTTTTCAAAGTCGCCGTGCAATTTTCAGGTCAGAGATTTTATTTAAATCGAATGCGATTTTTTGCATTATTTTTAAAATGAAATTCTCCACAACATGAATATAACGGTTTTCATATTTGTTTGTTCTAACATGATTTTTTTACAAACAAAGTGGAAAAAAGTGTTTTTTTACATTTTTTTTTAACCTCAAATTTTTTAATGTAAAAATTTTTTTTCAAATAGGAATTAATTCATGTTGTGCGCTGTACCTTTATGTTTAATGTCCAATTGCTGTTTTTTGTTTTAGACGAGATCCTGGACCTGGAGACTGCACGGCGCAAAGTTTATTCCTCAAAAAACGACTCCACATTATTGATCATAAATGGGCTTAATTACAATATTTTTCAAAAAACTTGACTGATTTTTATTGCTCAATAATTTCCTAATAACATGCAAAAAGAATCGCAAAGATTCATTTAATTCCCTACTTGCAATCCACTCCCAAAGATAGGTCTTATTTTAGGCACCGTTATCATATAGCTGCCTTAGGAAAGATCGAAAAATCTATATAGAAATAACGGAATAAAATTGATAACATCATTGTTTTTTATCAGGCATGTATGATTTTTGGAATATATTATATTTTGGAATATAGAGTTACTCCTCCTAATTGATTAGGAATTGAACGTAAAATAGCGTAAGCAAATAAAAAAATGTCATTCAGGTTGAATATGAACTAAAGGATTAGCTGGAATAAAAAACGACTCTTGAATTTCGAATTAACTTTCATCAAAATCGGACGGACTGCCATATGAAAAATAGTCGAAAATAATAAATTATTCTAAATGTCATTCGATTACAAAAATTTTAATCATGTTTACAAAAACAATAATAGAAAAATCTTCATAGCTTCGATGTTGTTTAGCCTTTATGAATTTTGTTCGACGTATTTGATGATTGCAAGGGTATTTAAGCTTCGGCTTGTCAAAGCCAGCTTCCTTTCTTGTTTATTTTAATTTTAGTTCGATTGTTAAAAAAGTGAGGAGGCTTAGTAATTTTATATATATGTATGTATATATAATTGTATATACTTCAAAAAGTGACAGAGCTCACTAAATTTGTATGTGTAAATATTTCTAACCGGTTTATTTAGGAATTCATATGTATATATGTACATAGCAAGCCGAAGCTATTATACACTTGCAGTTAATTGTAAAACAGCCAAAACAAAATGCAATTGATTAAACTTTTGTAACATATGTACATACATATGTAATACCGTACATGCACAATTGTGTTTTTCGATTTTCCTATATGTCGTTCGATTACAAAAATTTTAATCATGTTTACAAATACAAAGATATGATGGTTTTTGAAACCAGGACGGAAGACGACAGAAGGTCAGCAAAGGTCTGTCGATCACAGTGTGCTTCCGAAGCGTGTTGATGTCGCTGCGCTTACACTGCAATTATCGTTTAAAGAATCTAGTGCTACACACAATATACATGTATGTACATAAATGCAAAAGATAAACTTATCAACAACCAATCAAAACTTTATTTGGGGTCAGTGGCGTAGCGTGCCTTGTCGGGGCCCCGTATAAAAAATTTTTTGGGGGCCCTTATATGGAGGTAAAGATTTTTCACAAAAGAAAACAAGAAAGGAAGCTAGCTTCGGCAAACCGAAGCTTTTATACCTTTGCAGTCATATGTCGAAAAAAATACATAACGGCTAAAGAACATCGAAGCTAAGACGATTTTTCTATTCATTTTCTATATTTTCGACTATTGTTCAAATGACGGCTATATGATATACTCGTCCGATTTTGATGAAATTTAATTCGGTATTCAAGATTCGTTAGAAAACTCTATATTCCAAAAATCATGGTTGTCTGATGAAAAACAACGATGTTACAATTTTATTTCCGTTATTTCTATATAGATTTTTCGATCTTTCCTATGGCAGCTATAAGATATAGTTGTCCAATTTTTATGAAACTTTTTTCTCAGTAAACGAGTTGTTAAAAAACTTGATATTCAAAAAATCATGCTCGTGGGATAAAAAACAACGATATTATAAATTTATTTCCATTAATTCTATATATATTTTTCGATCGCTCCTATGACAGCTATATGATAGAGTTATCCGATTTTGATCAAATTTAATCCGAAATTCAAAAACAGTTAGAAAACGCCATCTTGAAGAAATCAAGTCGATCTGATCAAAAACAACGGTCTGAGAATTTTGGGAGCTATCCGATATAGTCGGCCGATCCGGCCCGTTTTGACGTATATACTGCGTGCAATAACTACACACCTTTTGGAAAAGTTTCAGCAAGATAGCTTTAAAACTGAGAGACTAGTTTACATAGAAACAGACAGACGGACAGACGTATTCTGATTCTACTCGTGATGCTGATCAAGAATATATATACTTTATGGGGTCTGAGGTGTCTCCTTCACTGCGTTGCAAACTTCTGACAGAAATTATAATACCCTTTTGCTCTGCAAGGGTATACAAAATATTGTGAGAAGAAATATTTATTTATCACATTATTTACCCATTTTACAAATAAAAATCAAATTTTAAATATTCACTCTTACACTCTTTGGGGGCCCCCTTGGCCCGGGGGCCCCGTATAATTGATACGGCATATACGGCGGTAGCTACGCCCCTGTTTGGGGTGAATTTAGTTACCGGGGCGCCAAGATTTGAGGACATATTTTGGGTAATTGGCCCAAAATAAACACTTTTTAATAATAATATATAGCATATATAATATAGCATATGTATGTATCAATGCGTGCGCGCCCCGGTAACTAAAATCGTGCCCCTTATTTCCTTGGCACGATTTTAGTTGCTGGCCGGCCAAGATTTGAGGACATATTATTGTAATTGAGCCAAAAAAAAAAAACACTTTTTAATGAATAAAATTTTTCGATATATCTCACCACTTACGAGATATTGAACCTCAAATGTCGAATTATACTGCTGTTCATAACACATACTTTTCGCGTAACCCGCGGTATTCACGAATAGGGCCCCCTCCCGCCATCGGTTTGTTGCCCGGTACCCGCCAGCCATGGCGTGAACAGCCTTTAATCTTGCCGCCTCTGTAAATAAAATCCCCCCATTTCTTTGACCAAACAATTTTTTCCATCACAAACGTCCACCCAATATATAACGCTAAGAAACTCGAAATGCTTTATTACAGTGCAAAGCACACTTATGTCACGCATTCATTTGTGCCGTGCTCTTTTCTTGCAGGGCCAAGAAGAATTAATCCACAACAATTATGAAAATTTTTTAATCTTTTGATGTGAAGTGATGTGCAATACCAACAAGACTTTACTTTATTTTTAGAAATGTTGCTTAAAAACTTAAAAACAAGTTTGCGTAGAAACAGTCGACAATATTGACTCGTCTGGTATAGCTGATTACGTTAATAATTATTCTTATCACTAAACCAGAGCCGGGGTTGTCATAGCCTCTTGTGTCGAACACACTTCGGCTTTTTCCCATCCATTAGCATCTCAACATTGCTGAACGACTGAAGTGAGAAATCAACGTGTGTCATCCGCTCACAGTGAGTCTATATCGCACTGTTTAACGCGTACACTGCAAATATAATTTGAATAGTCAATTGATTCACATAATATTCATATAAATGCGATAGACAAATCTTTCAATGACCAATTATAATCCGTAACGAAATACTTTTTTTCAACACAAACGTTTAACTCAAGATGTATCGCCAAACAAACCAACCGCTTTTTGATGTGCAGAGCACACAAAACTCATACACTCTGTTTTAAAAGATTTGCGTACAAATACATTTACTTTAAGCTCTCGTCTGTCTGTTTCGCGTTCAGAACAAACGAAAATACAACGTTCAAGACTTGTTAAGTAATGATTTAATTCTTCCGTGAATGGAAAGACATTTAATAACATTTAAAGACAATTGCCATTTGTAATATTTAACAACACAATTTTAATGAGTCAGTGCCAAACTAAAATACTTTTTAACTTGTGATAAAAAAAAAATTGTCTTTTGCGAATTTAATGTTTTACAAATTGTATGTCACTGTTTGAGTTTTTTATGTCCGTAGTATATAAATAACATGCTTCTAAAGTTTTTGTACCCTTGCATATTTTTAGTAAAAAGTTTGCAACGAACTTAAGGAGACATTTTCGACTATAAGTACATATACATATGGATATAAGTATACTTCATCAGCACTAACATCTTTGTCAATCTAGACTTGTATGTACATATGTACATATGTAAGTCTGTCGGTTTCTACGCAAACAGGTCTCTCGGTTTCAAAATCTTGTAGCCTCTCGCATCTAGCATCTTGTATGTACAGTGGTGGCCATAAGTATTTTGACAAAATAAAAGTGAAATATACTCGAAACTTGAACTTGCTTCTTTTAACTTTTGGTATCAATGGAAAGGTAATTCAAATGCCGTTTGAATGATACCATACTTTTCTTAACTCATTCAATATTTATTGAAAAGGGCAATTTAAAAAAAAAAAATGTCAAAAAAAAACTTTTTCCCTCGGCTTCAAAACTAAAATTTTTGGATGCAAAAAGTTTCTTTAAACAAAAATAATAGTAACTGCAAAACGAATTTTTCAAAAATAATTTTTCTTCTATTTTTTATGATTTTTTGAAAATGCTTAGAAATACGCATTTAAGCCATATTTTTCTCTTTTCCATACAAATTTTTTCCGACATTGTCACCTCCGAAAAATCATAAAAAATATAAGAAAAATTATTTTTGAAAAATTCTTTTTGCATTTACTATTATTTTTGTTTAAAGAAACTTTTTGCATCCAAAAATTTTAGTTTTGAAGCCGAGGGAAAAAGTTTTTTTATGACTTTTTTTTTTAAATTGCCCTTTTCAATATATATCGAATGAGTTGAGAAAAGTATGGTATCATTCAATCGGCATTTGAATTACCTTTCCATTGATACCAAAAGTTAAAAGAAGCAAGTTCAAGTTTCGAGTATATTTCACTTTTATTTTGTCAAAATACTTATGGCCACCACTGTAGCTGTCATAGAAAAGATTGACATGAAATGAAAAGAATAATAACGTTCACGATTTTTATTATACAAGAATGATTTTTAAAAAAAGTGTTTTTTAATAAACATGTATATTAAATACGAAATAATTTAAGAAATCGGACAACTATTCATGTATTTTAATTAGCTGTTTATGGGAAAACATGAACAATTTAGAGAGTTATTTTAAATCTCCGTTCAATTACCATAACAAGTAACATGAACAATCTGTTTGGATATTTTAATTGGAAAGTATGAAGAGTTGAGTGAGGTAATGGACATTACGTCCATTGTCGTACATAAAAAAGTTTATCTGAAGTGTGCATTAAACCTCACCACAGACTCATTTAGATTATTATATAATAACTAGATTAATAAAAAAAAATACGGCATTTGAAAAATGGGAAAACTCTCTTCCAAAAAAAAATTGTTACTCTTTTAATCTTTAATTTAAAAGCCGATTTCGGAGAAAAAAAAACCCAGATACGTCTTATGGTAAGATCGTATTGGGGACCCTTAATGGACCAAAAAGCTCATAATTTCAAAATGACTTCGTAGCTGTTTTGGCTGCTTTGTCTGCAAACTCATTGCCTAGTATACCTACATATATGACTAGGAATCCAGAGGATTTTTATTTTATTTGGGAATTTTATTAGGAGGTCTCTTATCTTTGAAATGGTGTAGATTGTGTTGTCGATATTGGTTAGTCCCTGCATAACTGATAACGAGTCTGTGCATACATATTTTTCCTCTAAGCTGAGAACCGATTTCTATGGCGTCATGTACTGCTACTGCTTTGGCCGTAAATACTGAGGAGTACGCTGGAAGGATACCCATTTAAGAACTTCTGTTTCCGTTGTTATGGCGAAGCCGATAACTTCATTAGCTAGAGAACCGTCAGTAAGTATATAGGAATGTGTAGTTTTTGAGGTCTTGTTTTATTTTGGAAAATTCTTTCAGAAAAATATCTTTTGGTGAGTTGGATTTGCTGTATTTTGAAAGCTGTGTGTCTAGCGAGGTAGGTTTAAGTTCCCATGGGGGTAATGATTTGTTTCCCTTTTTTATAGGGTTAATTGTGAGACCGATATCCGCGCAAAGATTAATACTTTTTAAGAGACTAGATGTTTTGAATTTTTTATTGTTTTTCTTGATTATTTTGTTAACTAATGGTTTTAGGGGGTGTCTTGGCAGTGTGTGATTGTATTGAAGAGATTTGCTGTCTATATTCAATATTTGTCATTAGGGGGGGGCACATTTGCTTCGAAGTAGAAGTTGTTTATGGGAGTAGTAGGAAAAGCTCCTAAAGCAGCCCGTAAAGCCGTGTTCATTTGGGTAATTATTTTTCTTAATTTTGATTTAGGTGCGTTACCGTATAATGGTAGTCCATATTGTATCTTTGAGATACATAGACTTTTGGCAATTTGGACAAAGGTAAGGGGATGACAATTGTATCTAAGACTTCCCAGGCATTTAATAATGTTGACTGCTTTTGCTAAAGAAATTTTTAGTCTTTTTATATGGGGATCCCATTGGTATTAGGAGTTTAATGATTGCCCTAAAATTGTAATTTCGTTTGATGTCTTGATGGTAGAGATCGTTGATTCTATTCTGCATTGCAAATGTGTATATGGTTGCATTTGTTGATAGATAGGGAGGCACCTGATAGTACACACCAATTCGAAATGTCCGTGAGTAAGGGGTCTAAATTTATCTTGGTGGATTTATTTTTGTTTAAGTCAAATAAAATATTAAAGTCATCAGCGTAAGCAGTGAATTTAAGGTTTTTATGTTTCCCTATTATGTTAGCCACGTTGTCGAAAGCAATTAAAAAAAGAATAACTGATAGCGGTGACCCTTGGGGGATACCGTTATGGAGGGGTTTTATGTCAGATATTGTGTTGTTTTCCCGAACACGAATCTTTCGATTTGACATGAAATTGATTATGTATTTTATTATACGATGACCGCAACCCCATTTTTTTAATTGGTTAGTAATGGCATGAATTCCAATTTTCTCAAATGCCTTCTCGAAATCAAGTGAAATAATTGAGATATGCCGCTTTTCGGAAAGAGCTCTGTTAATCAGAGCGTCTGCGTAGAGCAGACAGTCTGTAACAGAATTTCCTTTTTTAAAGCCCATTTGGTGACTATTGGTTAGTTTGTTTATAGTAAAAATATCTTTTAGATATTATTTTATCCAGTATTTTTGATATGCAGGGAATTAAGGAGATAGGTCTGTATGATTCTACAATTGTTTTGTCTTTGCCCGCTTTATGTATTGGGATTATTGTGCTGGTTTTATACGTTTGGGAAATGTGAGTTTTAAGGATATTAGAGGTTAAGTATTCTGTATTTGACAGTCTTTAATACATGTTTAATCATTGTGTAATTTATTCTATCATGTCCTGAAGAATGGCATTTTAGGCTATTTAAGGCGGTTGAGAATTCCAAATAGCTAATGTCCTGTTCCATGAATTTTGCTGTTTTATGAGGGGGGTCATGTTGGGTTTGGTTAAGGGTTTCATTTTTGGCTAGTAAGAAGGGTGTCGAGAAGTTTGTGTCTTCTGACCGTGGGGACCAGTGGCTCGAGAAAGCGATAGCAATTTCTTTATGCTTATTTATAGAGATTGCTTGGGCGTTTTTGACACAGTGGATTGATGTTGATTTGTGGATTCCAGAAAATTGTTTGATTTTGTTTCATATAAAATCTGATTTGGTGTTTGGAGAGATATTGGCTGTCATGTTTTGTAAGCTGGTCTTTTTACTAATTCTGATTTCCCTTCTGTACTTCGCGTTGATTTTTTTGTATTTGACTAGGTTTTCATTGTTCATGTTTCTGTTAAAATTTGTCCAAGCTAAATTTTTTGCCTTCTTAATGTTGTCTAGATTTAGACGTTGTAGTGCTTTTTTGGTGGTTGTGTTTGGGGAATGCTTTGAAATGCACTATTGAGGATGATTTTTTTAATGTTACAAGCTTCTTGGTTGGTGTTTGCGGCTATGGGTGTTAGGTTGCTATTGCGGCCTGTAAGTTTTTCAAAATTTTCCCAATCAGCTAACTTAGTGATGAACCTCGGAGAGTATTTACAGGGTTCTTGTCGTAATTAAACATTTTAATTTGGATGAGAAAATGGTCACTTCCCTAAAGATTATCGCAAACATTAAATTCGCAGTGTATCCTAATTTCAGGTGAGCAGAAGGATAAGTCTACGTGGGTAAAGGAGTTGTGCGTAGAAAAATGGGTAGGTTTGCCATTGTTCAGGATTATAAAGTTGGAATTGACTAAGCACCTTTCAAGCGTGTTCCCTCTGTAGTTGTTTTTAGGTGATCCACAAAGACCATTCCAGCTATTGAAGTCCCTAGTTATCAGGGCCGGGCTGGTAAAGTTAGAGAACATAATTTCCAAGTCTGATTGTGTGAATTTATGGGTAGGGGAAATATAGGTTGAGACAATAGAGAACTTTTGTATCGAATCAATTTCAATAGCAATGGCGTCAAAAAGTTGCCCTATGCTGATTTTTTTGTGTTGTAACGATTTATATATCAGGAGAGCAGCTGATGATAGAGGCAGTATCATACTTAAGGAAGTTTACTGGGATGGGAAAGGAGTTTTTCGTCGTTAAATGAGTTTCTTGAATTGAGATGATTTGGGGGTGGTATTTTTTAATTAGTATTAGGAGTTCGTTATAGTTATTGCAGTAGCCGTTTAAATTCCATTGAAGTATCGAAATAGACATATTTTTAAAAAGTAAATATATACAAATATTTATACAAATATATTTATATTAGGTTTAAGGTAAGGTTATCTTAGGTTTGGTTAGTTAGGATTGATAGTATTCGCAATGGTTTTTATTTTCGATCTTGTTATCATATAGTCTTGTTTGACTAATCTTTTTTCCCTTTTTGACATCTTAGTAGGATAAACATTAGCATTTGGTTTGGACTTATCGTTGGATGTGGTTGGTTCTGAGGTGTCATAGCCTGAGGTCATCTCCGCATCGTTTTCATATTGAATTAGTTGTCTGTTGCTTGTGGATGGTTGCTCAGATGTGTTTAGATGTTTGTCCTTCGTATTCAAGTGCTCAGTTGCAGACGATGTTTTGGTTGGGGTTGTTGGCGGTTTTAAAGAATTTTGATGTGGCTGTCCATGGTTGGGACTTGCCACCGTCGAGTAGAGGGATCCGTCGTGTTGGTGTCTTGCTTTATAAATAGCCCAGGCTGCGCGATTGTTAATTTTCTGGTTGGCTTTGATGGCCTGTACTTCCTTGTAAGAGATGAGGACGGGACATGTCCTATCTCTTGAATGGTGGTTAGTGTTGGCGTACTTTTTTTCCCTGCAATTGATGCAGCTGACGTTGTTTGTGCATTTTTCGCCCATCTCCAATTGTATATGGGCTGGCTGGCTGCATTTCAGGCAAAGTTCTGGGTTTTTACAGAACTTGGTTGAGTGCCCAATACGCAAACAGTTGAAGCCGCGCATTACTTGTGGCACGTAGATTCGTACAGTGACTCTTTCGTACCCGATGTAAATACTATCGGGTCGGTTCAACAAAGAGAAGGTGATGATGAAAAGGCCTGTTCCAGTTGGTTGACGGTTTGTGAATCTAGTAATTTGCTTTACTTCGACCACTTTCTGGGATTTCAGGTTATCCAATATTTCTTCGTCCTCGATCTCAATTAAATCCGGGCAATAAATCACACCTTTGCAGGTGTTTAGAGATCGCTGCTCAGAGACTGTGACGGGAATGCCGCCAATCATCTCTTTGAGTTTCATGAGTCTTTCAGCTTGTATATTGTTTTTAGTTTTAACTAAAATGTTTCCATCTCTAAGCTTTTTGCATGATTCCACTTCAGCACCTACTGTTAGATCAATTGTTTTTTTGATCGTAAATGGTGACACTTTTGCTAGCGAGCCACCGCTGCTAAAGTCGGAACGGGTGATCATTAGGTACTTCCCGTCAGGCGCGGAGGGTCTTCTCCAGGGGGGTCAAGCATTGCTGCGTTAGAAATTAGGCACGCGACGGTTTTTTTGTTAGATGAGAGCACTTGATACTGATCTGATTACTGATAAGAGTTCTATTGTTAGACTCGGGAGGGTTTCTATTCGAAGAAACGAAGGTTTAAGGTTTAAGAGAGCACAAGAATCGCACAACCGTTTGCTTTGACTGCCGAAATTGAACTGGTGTTATTTATGTATTACTGTATACTTGTAAATAAAATGAACATTTTAATATAAATATTAGATACAAAAATCTATGCTTCGTCCTTGAATTATTTAACCTCTAATCTTCAAACTAACCTAAAACAGAATATAAGAGATAATGAAAGGATAAGAGAGAGAGGAATACTAGAAGTTTCACTTCTGTCGTGCGTAGCCTGGACACACCCCTTTTTTTCAAACGTCTATAACTTTTTTCGTTTTAGTTTTTTAATTCTCTATTTTTAATAAACACTTTCTCTTGATTGTACCTTTCCAAATATGTAAAAACTTATTCTAAATTGTCATTCGTTCAGTACTTATGGGCATATGTCAAAATATGGCCCAACCCTGACAACATTCCCCTACCATATACTTGTCCGATTTTGATGAAACTTAATTTGTAATTTAAGAGTCGTTAGAAAACTCTATATTCCAAAAGTCATGCTTGTCTGATGAAAAACAACGATGTTATAATTTTATTTCCGTTATTTCTATACAGATTTTTTGATCTTTCCTATGGCAGCGATATGGTACAGCTATCCCATTTTGATCAAATTTAATCCGAAATTCAATAGTAGTTAGAAAACGCAATCTTGAAGAAATCAAGTCGATCTGATAAAAACAACGGTGTGAGAATTTTTTATTTCGTTCTCTCCAATGCACAGTGGCCGAATTATTCAAAGTTGAGGCATAAAATGAAATACAGTTCCCAGGGATTTAAAAATTCGTACAGTTGACGGTTATAATGTATATAGAAACTGGAAAAGCTTTGAGATTGATCGGACCACGCCCACTCCTACCTCCTATATTAACCATATTAAAATGTTTTAAATTTGATACTAATTCATATATATTTTTTTGTATTATGTATTTAAACATGAAAAGATAATTTTTATTAATTTTCTTCAGCATCTATCTCAAAAGAAGAGGAATATTTATATTCATTATCAGAAGAATAAATCGTCATCTACTATAACGCCTGGCTCAGCGAAAAGAGCAATCACTTCTGACGGCAGCTTGTCCTTATATATTTTAAGCTTTTTATTTGAATAAAGGCTCGATATCAGGGGATCCAAAGTATCCATAGCTCGGTGAAATATGTCCTCTATATTATTAATACGACTGAGATATTCTGTCGCGTTTATAATATTTGTTTCGAGCCTCGGAGGCGTTTTCGCCTAAACATCCGACGGGAACAGCAGAGGAAGAAATTATTTGTGATCCATGGACCAAGATCTTGTGAATGGTCGGTGACATTGGGTACCACTGCGGAACGCCCCCTCCCGCCCCTTTTTTGTGTTATCCAAAAAAAATTTTTTTTAGGCTTCACAAGGTGAGAACCTGCCTTAATAGAAACATTTTTATAGCTATGGTACATTTTATTTGACATTAGGCAATTCGTTTCGATAATAAATGTTAAAAAGTTCGGACTTCAATATCCTATAGCGGTAAATGATCAGAACAGCGGCTTATCTGAAAAAATGTTCCAATTATATCGGGAAATGTCTTTAAGTATTGTTTAAGTGCGGCGCCTGAGATAAAAATATGTACATGATAACGTCACTTACGAAGGTCCCTTTTTGGAACTTTTAGGTCAAAAATTGTAAAATGTGCACGCGCCCTTTATTTTAGTGAAGTAGATTTAAAAACACACATTTTAAGATATTTCCGGATAAAATTGGACCTATTTTTCAGAAAAGCCTCTGTTCTAAACCTTTACCCTGTACCGTAGAAATACGAACTAGATTTTGATGGGTGTAGTTGTTTTTTACGTTTTAGTTCTAACAAGATGGGTAAACAAATTTTGGCTATCCTTTCTTGTTTTGTATATTTATTTGTTACTAAGTATTTATTTGTAACATGAAACTAATGCGATTTCAACTAAGTATTGCACTATCCTTTCAACACACCTTAAAAACCAATTGTTTTTCGTTTCATTTACAGATAACAATGGCTCGTTATAATAAACTATGGAGCGCAATATGTGTTATTCAAACACTAGGTCTATTCGCACCCACTTCTCAACAGAACTCAAACGCGCAGAAAAACATTGAAGAAATATTTAACACTAATCCCAGCAAAAGTCCTGGTCAACAAGGGAACGGGATTGGGTTCGTGGTTACACCAGAGCCTATAGATTCAATAAATGGACAGTCAAACTTTAATTCTACTAGTGGAAGAAGTGCTGCCTGTAATTGCGTGCCGTACTATAAATGCGACCCTTCAACAAATAGTGTGACTGAAGACGGTTCGTTTGATGGATTTGGAGTAATTGATATTCGTTTTAACGCCGATGACCCGATATGTCCTGAATCTGTTGACGTATGCTGTGCCGATAATAGGACGCGTAGTGACACCTTAAATCCAACTCCTTTGGATCAAAGGCCAAACCAACCTCGAGGTTGCGGCGTTCGCAACACGGGTGGCCTTGACTTTACCCTTTCCGGCGCCACGCAAAACGAAGCAGGATTCGGCGAGTTTCCATGGACTGTAGCATTATTACACATTGGAAATTTAAGCTATTTTTGTGCTGGATCACTTATCCATCAACAAGTGGTTTTAACTGCAGTACACTGTCTGGAGACACACGGGCCTGGAACTTTTATGGTTCGTGCAGGGGAGTGGGATTCACAAACAACAAATGAGCGTTTACCGTATCAAGAAAGAGCAGTAAAAAGTGTTATTAGGCATCCGCAATACAAGAGCAGAAATATAGCTAACGATTTTGCTCTTGTTATCCTCAGTCAATCGCTTACATTAGATGACCACATTAATGTTATATGCTTACCACAACAAGAAGCTGTTCCTGCACCAGCCACTACATGTTTTTCCACTGGCTGGGGAAAAGATGTTTTTGGTTCTTTGGGAAAGTACAGCGTTATAATGAAACGTGTGCCTCTGCCAATCGTGGATTTTAATTCTTGCCAAGCCAGGCTAAGAAGCACACGACTTGGAACAAAGTTTGCCTTGGATAGATCATTCATATGCGCGGGAGGACAGCGAGGCACTGACACTTGCCAAGGCGACGGAGGAGCCCCACTAGCTTGTCCAATTGGAATAGCATCTGAAAATCGATATCAACAGAGTGGTATAGTTGCTTGGGGGATTGGATGCAACGATGAGGTGCCGGCTGCATATGCCAATGTAGCCTTGGCAAAAAATTGGATTGACCAGCAAATGTTAGCCAATGGCTTCGGAACGTCTGTCTACACTGCTTAAGTTTTGGCTTAAATAAAAAAACATAACAACTAATTTTTTATGAACTTATATTATGGTTACAGGAAAACAAATGTGGTGTTTTTTCATTATACTTTTGAAGAGGGTATTATAATTTTAGGCATACGTTTGCAACGCGGTAAAGGAGACACCTACGCCCCGATAAAGTATGTATATTCTTGATCAGCATCACCATCCGAGTCGGTCTAAGGATTTACTTCTGTCAGTCTGTAATTTTTACGAGGGTTAAATAACAAAATAAATAGGAACCTCCAAAAAGTTTTAGTGCACTAAAAAATAAATAGTCGTTTCTTCGCTTTGCTTAAACATCCATTTGTTACGACAATATTTATAAACAGGAAAATAAGCTAGATTCGGCGTGACATACGCGTTTTGATCAATTTAGACGGTGATGCCGATCAAAAATATATAATAGAGGGTTTAATAATTTTAGTCAGAAGCTTGTAACAAATTTCTTTTTTTATCTTCGCTCGCTACGTAAACGTGCGGCTAGCTCAGTTGAGTTTATGTGTACGTCCCACCAAATTTATTGTTGCGTGACCCCGAAACCAAAGAAGAACGCAGAAGTTAGGTTAGATTTTGGAATATATATGACGGGTTTATTATCCCTTGGTTTTATAATTGGATATTCGATTTCTGGCTCTGCTCGCTGACGACTCGATCTCCCTCGTTGACGCCGGTAATGGCTCCCGCGTCGACTCCTGCGGCGGCACGCCTGTCCTGTGTCCTCTGCCTTGCCGAGTCTTTTGGGCACCGGTCGCGTATTAGGCTCGCGACGAGTCTCTCACAACTTGGAGGATGTTAAGCAGAAAATCTTACTTGCAGGGCTAAGCAGCGTTGCCTGCAGTCAACACTTTTCGCTCCACCCTGAAGTTCGGTCGGGATTTCGTCGGCCTCGGCCTCGGCAGGTCCTCACTCTCGTGTGGACCGACTCCGGGCACCTTTCGCACAACTCCCTCGGATTTCCGTCGGCTGGCCCTCAGCAGGTCCTCAATCTTTCATGTGAACCGACGCTGAGTACCTCTCGCACAACATCCACTGGATCTTCGTCGGCTGGCCCTCAGCAGGTCCTCAATCTTTCATGTGAACCGACGCTGAGTACCTCTCGCACAACATCCACTTGCTCAGACTCCACCAATATCGTCGTTCTCGAGACTCGTAGACGCACCCTCGTAGACGTGACCGTCGTTGGGCTTCTCGACTCGGCGATCTTAACTCCGGATTTAATGGGACTTGGTATTTTCCTTGGGTTTCACCCGCGTTGGTACGATCTCGTTGCACGACTTTCACTTGACTGTCTTGGTGGGTCTTGGACACGACCGTCCTCCGAGGCGGTTCCTTTCTAGCTCCCCGCGTTGCGCTTGCTCCGTACTTTTATATCCTCTGCGGGTTCCGTTATCCTCTCCAGACAGCTCACGTGATCGGGTCCAAAGTGCATCGAGGTCCCGTTAATTCACTGTGTCTCCTCTTTGTGCGGGTCCAAAGTCCGCAGACTCACCGTTATATGGGCCCAAAGTCCGCGGATTCACCGTTCGACCTCGATGCCCTTGCCGACTGGAGTCCAAGGTCCTGAGCGGTACCGATATTTCCCTTGTTGGTACCCGCTCTTCCACATGCAGCTCCTCCCGCTGTTGCTATGCAGCTCCCCTACACTTAAAATTGTGAGGAGTTTTACTACTCCTTACAAGCTTGCAACGCTGAAAAGGAGACACATAAAATATATAATCTTGATCAGCATGAAGATCTGAATCGAACTAGACGTGAACGCCTGTCCGTTTTCCTGTTTCTATGTAAACCAATCAATCAGATTTAAATCTATCTTGCTGTAACTTTATCAAAAGTTGTGAGGTTATTGCGACTATACTTGGTAGTTGCCATAGGGAAGATAAAGAAAATGACGGATTTTGACGGAAAAGATGGATGATTAATGATCTTCCATTTTGCATTCCCGCGAACTTAAATGTTATATGTACACGGATGATGTAAAACTGTGTCTGCAATATAATGAATACTCCCGTCATTTAAATCTTAAAGCAAAAAAACCTAAGACATTTTCAAAGCTTGTGTCACGACGACTAACTAAATTTAAACAGCTCCAAGTGCAAGCTGATGACGTTTGGTCGGGTTAATCCGCATAGTGTAAGTGCGAATACCTTGGAAAGAATAACGCTTTTGACGATCTTGGCGTCCTCTTGGTCCCTAAACTTAAATTTTCACTTCATATTTCGAACATGGTTAATAACGCTAGGGGAATGCTTGGATTTATTAAACGATGGACGAAGAATTTTGAGGATCCTTACGTTACCAAGACTTTATTCATATCCAGCCAATCTTTGAGTATGGGGCACCCGTTTGGAGTCCTCAATACGGAGTACAGAGTACGATCAGCGTATGGAATTGGTCCAAAAAAGATTTTTAATTTTTTCCCCACGCCGCCTAAACCTATTCCTACCCTCCAATTCTAATAGATAGCTTATTAACTAGCCCTCCCTTACTAATCGTAGAACGATGCTTGGTACTGCGTTTAATAATAATCTTATACGTGGTGAAAATGACAGTCCTTACTTGTTGAGCAGACTAAATTTCTTGGTTCCAAGTAGATTAACCGTAAATTATGTTCCTTTAGTTTTAAATCATTGTAGTTCTAATTAAAACTTATAACTTTGTTCTGACTAAAATAGACCTTTTCCTATAGTATCTACTACTGACTCTCTGCAGCTCTTAAAGCAATTATTACTAACATATTTCAAATTTGTAGAGTAGTTTCCTGGCTGGAATATGTCTCAGTCCGGCCAGGTTCTTTTACAGAAAATTTGTAAGTTTGGGGGACTATGGAAATTTGAGTAGAGGGTGGGCCGACTGAGGTGAAAGTTGTCGGGCTCACGGTAGTGTGGGTCGCAAAGAGGTGGGAAAAGATAGGAAAACAACTGAGGCTGGTCGCCGGTAGCAATTGTCGGGGAAAACGGATGTCGGCCGAGGCTTCTCGCGCTGGCGGCTGGATGCTATACGCAGTGCGCCGGGCTACGGTCACCGGGGTGCACGCGGGGAAGGGGGTGCGATACGCTCTCGGACACAGAGGCTGGACGCCTGGCTGCGATCACCGAAAGCGGCACACGCGCGGGAGCAGAGGCAGTGCGCCTGGCTGCGGTCACCGGGGTGCACGCCGGGGAAAGGTGGCACATAAGCGGGAGCAGAGGATGTACGCCTGGCTGCGGTCACCGGGATCCACGTGGGGAGAGAAGTGGCACTCACGCGGGAACAGAGGCTGTACGCCTGGCTGCGATCACTTGGGTCCACTTTTGGGAGGGATGCAGGCGGCATCCTGAAATAAAGAACGGCTGCTGACTCAAACTACTGGGCACGCGGGAAATTTAATACACAGTCAAAGTTTTTAAATTTCATGTAAAATTTTATTCAATGGTAAATCAATGAGTCTCTTCCTATACCGCACTCCTTAAATTTAGAACTATTCACTCAGGCAGACTTAGCAAATTCCTCGTAGGGGTGCAAGCTCGTGGCGTAGGGGCGTGGCTTGATCCTCTTGCTGCTGGGGCGGGGCCTCGGTCGCCGTGTTTCAAAAATGCCTTGGTCAAGTGGTACGTCACGGAATAGGAAAATGACCGGACGGGGCCGGCGATGCAATGCTGCGGTTGCGGCGTAGTCGTCGTAATCGGAAGCGCAGGTGGCGTAGGTTTTCACTATCTCGAGAATTTCCGGGGGCTATGTTTTCACTTTCGCGAGACTTAAGACGGGCCTGCCACGTGGTATTCGAACGCGCACTTGAGCGCAGAGCCGCGACGAACGGGTGCCAAAGTGTATTCAAATCTAAGCCTCGGAGACAAGTGATCACTCTCTGATCAGCCAGCTCATGTCATGCCCAAAAAGTTCTTTCGCTGCTTTCCTTCTTCTCTGCCGCCGTCCTTTGCTCGCATGATCGGGACCTGCGCTTACATAGCTTAAGTGCGTCGTAGATGGCTTTTCGGGATTCTGCGCCCGATCTGCCGCCCTCTGCTTAGACGATCGGCGCCTGCGCTTGCATATGCAAATGACGTCGTAGACGGCTTAAGTATGCTCCCTCTCGCTCTGTCGCCTTCGCAGGTCAGGTTCGTGGGACATACGCAATATCGATTTTAGCGGGTACTGCTCCCTCTCGTCGCTGCCTCTCCTTCGGCTTTCTCTCCCTCTCGATTTCTATGTAGATATACTTAGGATTTTGTCTTTCTCTGGGTCTCCATGTAGTTATGCTCTCCCCGCCTCTCGCTGCTTAGAGATGGGACTTATCTTCATACTTCTATTTATTTATTTATTGTATTAATAAAAATTTGAGGGGAACTTCATGATTTTCAACTATGGAAAACTTTAAATTATAAAAAAATTGTACAGCCAATTCGGGCCGTTACAAATTAGGTCGTAAAAGTAAATCTAAAAATTTTTTTTAAATGATCAAGCCACGATTATCAGCAGCGATCGAAAGAGGTGGAGGACTCTCCCCGAGGCAGTATGGTTTCAGACCAGGCAGATCAACCATAGGAGCAATCCACGAAGTAGTTAATCAAGCGCTCAGCAGCCAACAAGGCAACCACTTCTCAAGACTAGTAGTACTACTAGCAACTCTGGACGTTAAAAACGCATTCAAAAGCGTTAAATGGGACAACATAATTGAAGCTCTGCAAAGACGATTCCAAATCCCAGGTTACCTGATGCGGATAATACAGAACTACTTTGACAACCGACGACTATTGTATCAAACAAAAGAAGGAGAAAAATTAATGCAGATAACTTCAGGAGCTGCACAAGGATCTATACTTGGACCGGATCTATGGAACATCAGCTACGACGAAATTTTCCACCTAGACATGCCTGAGAACACGACCATCGTGGGGTACGCAGACGACATAATCGCAGTCATTACAGCTCGAAATACCGAGTACGCACAACGCAAACTGACGCAGGTAATGACACGTGTAAAAAGCTGGCTAAACTCACAAGATCTGAAACTGGCGGACGAAAAAAACCGAGCTACTGTTAGCTACCAGAAAAATAATCCCTCTAGAAATAGACATGAGAGTAGGGGAAAACTTAATAAGGACGGAGAAGGTTAAAAAGTACCTAGGAGTCAGATTGGACTCAAAATTGACATTCAGTGCACACATACAAGAGACAAGGAAGCGACCGACCGAGACTAAAAAGGCGCTAAGGAGACTAATGGCAAGATGGAAACTCGTGATGGAGATAAACCATGCAATCATGCTGTATGGGAGTGAGGTCTGGGCAAGAACCCTTGAGACAGCCTGCAGGCAAAACCTCTACTGGAGGTGCAAAGAACCATGGCTCTTCGAATCGCGAGCGCGTATCGAACGGTATCTGGCGCTGCTGCACTAGTTATCGCAGGCGCGATACCAATCGACCTACTTGCTAAAGCGCGAAAACGGATCTATGAGAGGCGACAGACAGGAGAGACGACGAGAGCGTTAATCGAGCGCACCAGAGAAGAAACCCTCCAATAATGGCAGGAAAGATGGGCAGTTGAAGAACGAGGAAGATGGACAGCTAGGCTGCTACCAAACCTGGTAGCATGGTCTACAAGGAAACACGGAGACGTGGATTACTACGTTACCCAGATGCTGACTGGCCATGGCTATTTTGCCGCCTTTCTATACTCGATAGGGAAAAGCAATGACGCCAGATGTATATATGGAGATGCGGAGATCGACAGTGCTGAACACACCATCTTCCAATGTGAAAAGTTCGGACCGGCGCGCATTTGCCTGGAAGAAGTTGTTGGGACAATAAGCCCGGAAAACATCATCACGAAGATGATAGACAGCAAATTAGAGTGAAAATTATTGCGTTCGTTGAGAACATCCTCAGGGCGAAGAAAGAAGATTAGAGCGCATATCGATTAACTGGCGCCACCTTGAAGTAATGCGAAAGCTTTTCCGAGGTGGAAACACGGCCAACGACGAGGGGGGAGTGTAGTGGGTGCAAACCCCACGTAACTCGCTTTGCGTCGGCAAACTGGAGATGCAGTAGGCATTCCCCCTCCTCAACAAAAAAAAAAAAACAAAAACAAAATTATTTTTATTATTAATGTTATCATTATTAATATTGAGTTTTATAGTAAGAACTGTTTTTGTATATTTTCCATGTTTTAGTTAGTTAACTAAAACTTTTATTTTTAGTTTTTTTTTAATTTATTTTTTTTTCTGCAGACATACTACCCAGACTATACATACTATCCAGCAAAACAAGGTTTAAACTTTTTTCCGGAATTTGTCGTTATTTATCCGTACTTTAATCGTGACGGCAAAAGATTTGCCGCTCAATCATTTTTTTAACCTATATACAATTTTTTTAACCTAAAACAATCTCCTATGGTTTAACATTTTTAGCTTTTTTTTTGCGTCAATTAAACGTATATTATTTGAAAAAGAAACATATGTGCAGCTCAGTTATTACATATTATATTTTATTTTGAATAAAACTTATTAAATGTACTGTGAGGAGTTGAATTACTCCCCACATATAGTATTGAGTTGGCTGAAGGAATAGCAGGACTGCGATGGACCTTGGACCCAGTCACGCGATATAATCAAAGGAGTAACGGGATCGCAGTGGACCTTGGACCCGGTCACGCGATCCAGCCAGAGAAATAACGGGATCGCGGTGCACCTTGAATCCGGTCACGCGATCGAACCAAAGAAAAGTAACGGGTCGGCGTTGGACCTTGAACCCGGATAAAAAGGAGAGGCCGAGGATTAACGGGACCAGGAGCCCTATATAAGCGGGGCCCACAGGAGGTCGCGGTTGCCAAGGGCATACGCCTGGAGAACACGGCGCCTGTTCACCTTAGTCCGAAAACGGTGACGCTTCCCATAGCCCAACTCCCCTCGAGAAATACCCGACAGGAACGGCGACAATCGAGCGGGACCACTAGAGAGGCGGACACACCGGAGGAGGCGCCGCGAGAATCGTACCGAAACTAGCATTACATTAGATATTCGGATTCCGAGATCGAATAGATAATTTTGAAGTTGAGAAACGAAGTTGTCTTCTATTCACTGATTGGGCAATCACAACATATAAATTTGGTGGGACGAACGCCCAACAACTACTGAGCTAGCCGCACATTTCCGTAGCGAGCACAAAATATAAACAAATCAGTTCGTTACAGTACTGCAAAGTTAGTGCCAGTTTACCCACTATTGTTTTATATTTTCAACTTGTACAGAAAATTATCATTTGTAAATTATTATGTTGCAGTTGGAGTCGATTCCAGGAGGACGCTATCTTTACTTTAGAACAGTAGCGATGGTTAGGGCAGCGCCCCCTTTTGGGCCATGGGCAAGTTTCTACTTACATTGGTATCTAATATGTAGAATATTCCTGATTGGGATTTCTCTTAGATGGCCTTGGGGATGTCCGTTGACCCATCTTCGAGAGAGCCTGGGAAAGATGGTAGGGAACATGGCGTGATAATACGGATCACCGACAAAAAGTAGAAATTTTGTGAAATTTGTGAACAAGTGAGTTAGTTTTTTTTTGTGATAAATTTAGAAATGTAAAATGTTTATTTTTGGTTTAGGGAAACCGGGGTTCCACGATAAAGGGCCCCGAGAGTTTTCTTGAGGAATTCATATTTTTTCGTTGAAGACGATATAACCTTTTTTGAAGATTGCCATATTCTGGAGAAGCCACATTTTTTTGAGCATCACGTTTAATTTTTGGAAAAACACAAATATATTTTTCTGGAGGAAACCCACATTTTTTGAGGAACCAAAAATTTATTTTCGGAAGAACCCATAACCTCTTTGGAAGACATCCTCGTTTTTTTTTTTGAAGAAACACACCTTCCTTTTGAGGTCACACAGTTATTGCTGGAGAAGAACCAAGATTATTTGGAAGACACATTTCCTTTCAGAGGAGGCCGATATTTTTTGGATACATTTGTTTCTGGAGGAGACCGACTTCCGTTTCTTTTGGGAGTACAAATACATTTTTGTTGGAGTTCAAACAAATTTATTTTATTTTGGAAGACCAAACATTTCGTTTTGGATGCAGTACAAGTATTGACGGAGAAATTATAACTGAATCACGCAGGAATCGAAGTGCCGGTGAGTTCGTTCCTAGTCGGAGTGACTACAACTGTGTTCCTCAACAACGAATTCCTCCGAGAGCTGCTGATGCCGCCAAATTGGCCAGCCAGTCCTCTTAACCTCTCGGTTCATCGTTGCGGTCCCTTGGTAGGCTGCGTCTGCGTATGAAGTCCTATAACTAGAATCGAACTAGTAAAATGTTTAATTAATAAGTAGTTTCCTTACCATCTTGTGCAATTTAATTACGCCTTGTCCCAAGTTTCGCTTTTGACCGACGTTTTTCGGGAACCAAATAGGTCGCTGAAATAGGTTAAAGGATTGTGCGTTATATAGTGATATCACTTACCGTTCGGCGTCCCTTCTTTTCCTGTGGAGCTCCTCAGGATTAGGTGACCCTAATTTTAAGCCGGGTAAACGAAAAGAATTCTGCCGATATAAGGGTGGCAGAACATTTCCGGTCCTTTTCTTAAAAATTAGCTTTGACCGCTAAATTTTAAGACGGCGGTCGATTGACGATCCAGCGGTCTGCGTGTGATTAAATTTTTGTTTAGATAAATATTAGTAACAATGTCAATGATACTCACCTGAGTAATTAAAACCAGTTTATAATGATGATGAATTGCTAGACCTTTTTCTATGGGGGAGATGGAGTTAAGTTAGTCGCCTGGAGTGACTTGTTGACCCATTATGGGGGATGCAGGGATAATACTTACCAGGCATCCTAGGTTGGGTGGGTACGCAGTGGCCAAGAACACCGATGGCCACCAAAGATCCAAATTTCCGTCGCCTTGTATTTCAATGTTTACGTTTTTTGGTTTGTTTACATTTTTGTTAGTGATCGCAAAGAGTTTAGTGTTGTGAGACGACCGTAATCGATGTTTGTATCTTATGTTGTCGGACTGCGGGCATTGGGGAGAACTTGGCCCAAATGAGATCGCTGAGCTAGCGGCGCTGCCCACCCAAGAAAGCAGTTCGTAACAATTAGACAACACAAAAATTTCAGTTTTTTGTTTTACTATCTCACATGTTCTACTTTAGTTAAACTCAATTTCGGAAAAATCTAATTTGCCGTTTCCAAAATGTTTTCTGCCGGAAAATTACCGTTAAGAAAAGTATGAGCAAGAAAACAAGTTAGATTTTAAAAGTTCTTACCGAATATTCTTAGCCTAATGCACCTAATAACCTAGATATATCTGATAGTGGATGTGTTTTGTAAGCATCGGAGTTTCACATTTCTTTAAAATGCCAACAGTTTCACACGGATGAACAATAGGAAAAGGGTATTATTGAGGTGAGTGCTCGTTCATAGAAATAGGATCTTATACCCCCGGTACACTAACAACGAGAGTCCTAGAATGGATGCCGTTATTAATTCAATTTACTCCCTTTACCATAAGGAGCAAATACATTTTTGTTGTTCATTTAATGTTTGCCATGTTTGTAATAGGTTTTTAAAATAAAACAAATTAATTTTCAACCAAAACAAAAAATTTTATGTTTTTATTTCAATAACATGGGTTTTTTAATTAATTAATTTTTAATTAATTAAATAAATAATTAAATAATGCGCATTTACTCAATTTTAGCAAATTTACGCATTCAGTTTTACTTGGAAAAAACAAAAAAACTCTATGTGGAAATCCACTGGTTTTTGCCCTAAAAATGATATATCCCCTTACCTACGCCTGCTAAAAGAAGTAAGTTTTCATCTATTCCTATCCCTACGCCTGCTAAAAGAAGCAGGATTATGAGTACTCTAAAAACCTCCTTTCCCGCTGGGTATCTATGAGGTCGTCACATACACGCTGTAAGCATTTGTGTGAAGTCGGCATAGCACTTCGACTAACTAACAGAGAGTAGTAAGAGAGACTAACAGAGATCGTAAGATCCTTTGTTTCTCGGATATGCACGCAAGCAAGGTTGCCGATAAATCATAATAACATACATAACAGCGTCGTTTGATGTTTAAATTTGTCGGCTTTATTTCGCTGTATTTATTTTTTCGGCACGACGCCATATCCGAATACACCACCGAAAAATTTAATTCGTATAAGCGATTTGTCGCTAAATGCGGAAACTCACAAAGCGGAGGCTCTTTCATATAAGTTTGCATGAGGACCAACTAAACCATTAAGTTTTCGTCGCAAGACCCGGATGGGCACTATAGGCGGAGTCGCTATAACAGGATTTTTTTGTATATTATGAATCAATTGCTAAATAAATTATTGATTGTTCTTACAAAGGTAAAGTTACCATACTCCCTAATTTCTTACGGAATTTCCCTATTTTGACCTTCGGCACTGGTTCCCTGATATTCCTAAAAACTACCAGGTTTCCGTGAAAAATCCCTAACTTTCGTGAAAAATGCATTGATTCCCTGATTTGATGATTGAAATGAAAATGATTCATCAAAATGAGATGCCAATATTAACTTATTCAGTGTAAACGCGCTATAAGACAATAAATTTAAAAAAATAAATAAAATCGAGTTCTCTTAAAGGACTTAATTTTTAAGAAGGACAAGGAAATGATACCTTGTCCGTAAGATTAAGGAATACATTTCCATATATGTATAAACATATGCATAAACATATAGTAAATTACTATGTGATTTAGATTAAATATCTGCAGAAATTATTCGGTGCACTTATGAATAAAAATTTAAGTCCCAATTGTTTTAACAAAACCATACAATAAACGCAGTTATTCTCTTTAAACGGTATAACATTGTTAACAAATCATAGAATCTTTTTTTTTTTTTTTATCAACATACAAATTAACATGTATTCATACATAAGTACAGTGACTTACATCGGAGTATGGGTAAATGTTTACAAGTGCGGTGCACGGTAAATACAGCTTAAAAAGAAAGTAAAATATGGAAACGATATGTTTTTTTCTAAAACTTCGAAATCCATTGGCGGAGAGTGAAAATTTTGCACCGTTTTTTTTGCTATTAACAATTAAAGTTGCAATTTGTAGTACAAATTCGTATCTTAGTGACCGTATTTGCATGTGATGTGCCGATTATTGCAGTCGTCTGGTGGCACTTGTAAACATTTACCAACGGGTGACCAACGCACAGTAGGCCGGATTGCTAAATAAGCGGCATAAAATCGAAAATTGTATATATCGAGCTGAAACTTGGCATATTTTAAGAATACACCACTATAAATGTTTAAGCAATGTTTTAAGTAAGTTTGACCACGCCTACCTTAACTGCCCATGGAAGACAACATAACGTATACGTGATCTGAAGTTAGATTTCTTTTTTTATACCTATGTTAATTATTTTCTTACATATTATACTGATTTTTATTATCTATAATAAAGATGTATTTCATTTTTGCTAAAATAGGAATGAAAGGATATATATGTATTAAGATTTTATGCTTACATATACTTAGTATTAAAAAATTGTGATTTGCCAAAAACAAAAAAAAACTGAAATGAAATGTGTTCAATCGTTCTCTACAGCTAATTCAAATGAAAATTGATTTATTTCATTTGCATCCGAATCTTCCGGGTCATCTGAAATATCATTAAAATTGCTGTTGTTAGGAAAAGATTCTGTAGTACTAGGAATATCATTTTGGGGTGCTGCGAAGAGTTCAATTACGTCTTGCGGAAGGGGTTGTTTTTTATGTCGAGCTGCCCTTTATTTGAAATACTTGAGATAAAGGGATCTGATAAGTCCATAGATCTGTGTAACACATCCATCATATTATTTATTCGAAAGTTCTGTCGAGCATGCATTCGCCTATCACGCATGTAGAATTTATTTCGCGCTTCTGACGCGTTTTCTCCAAGACAGCCTACTGGCACTACTGACTCTGCTATCATTTGGGATCCATGTGTAATTTTGTGTAAAGTTGGTGACATCGGATACCATGGGTAATTCAACATATATAGCTGGATGGTTTTTTTGAGAATTTTAGAAATTTTTGAGGATCGATACTTTCGTTACTTTCAAACCTTTTCTTATACATACTTTGTCCAGACGATCTATCAAAACCGTAACTCGCAATTAATTTAACGCTGGACACACTTTCTAAATTAACTAATGTTTCTTCCTGTAATAATAAAATTCAGCTAGCAGTATGATTTAATAAATCTTGTAAAGCAACTTTTGCAACTGTTTATGTCACTGTTATTCCCACAGGGAATTGTAATTTTGCTTTCTGAACTTTGTGGTAGTTTGGGTATATATCGCAATTATGTATTTTACTCATATGACGAATTTCATTGTATAATTGTTTGCTTAATGAATTTTCTAGCAAAAATTCCAATGCATCATTTATTGTGAGAGGTATTGCTTCAGCTGCTAGAATCTTTCTTTTTGCTTCAGTTGCCTATCTTTCTGACGTACAAGAATTTTGAAGTAGAAATGCAGTATTGTTTTCATTCGTTTTTCTGGCTGATATTGTGACTGCGTGAATCAAAAGTTTGGTATCATTGTCATTTGTAACTGCAACATCACTAGCAAGTTTTCTTTTAAGGTGCGTTCCTCCTTCCTCATAAGCTAGCTTTGGTATTCCCTTTTTAAGCTTGGAATATCCGCTTGGTTATCCAGACCTATTTTAAAAGACTTTGATAGCCACTCTGAATGTTTATTCTTGAATGTTTGCATATTACGGCTACACTTTTGTATATTTGATTTTATATAAATTTCAAAGCTTTTAATTTTTTGTGAAGTTCGCCCTTTTGGTCGACAGTCAGCTTACCCTCATTTACCTGGCCAAATATCCATTAACCCTTTCATGCCCAAATTAATCTGGGGACACATAGAAAATTTTTAACGCCATAAATGATTAATAGGAACCCCAAATAACGTTCATATCGATTTTCGATACTCTAAGTCCTTTGGTATGTCCTTACTGCAAGGTTGCCTTTAGGCCTTTGAAAAGATCCACACTCTTTATAAAACAATTTTCAAGCCCAACTTTATACTTTTATCATAGTCTTACCTGTTTTAAAGATATGTACGTACTTATTTTATTAGTATTTGTCACTAATTTTAGTTAATCGCACTATTTGCACGGACACTTTTTGGTAAAATTTTTCGGCAGCTGTGGTCGCTTCGAATCATAAGTGATAACTCAGCACACGCTGCAGCTGCATTCGCCAAAATTACCAAAAATTAAACAACATTAATAAGGGGAATCGCCTATAAAAAAAAATCCACAAAAATTTTGAATCGTAACCGATTTAAACTTCAAAAAGTCAATGTTGCCTGTAGGCAACAGTGGGCATGAAAGGGTTAAGCAAGCGCGGTAGAGTCGCGATCGCTGTCAAACCATACGTCTAGAAAAGTTGCATGACAAAACTCATGCAGATCTAGAAAAGCCGCAAATCGGATTGTTATTATACTTTACTAAGCAGTTTCTATTTCTGTTAAACATACATTACACATTGCAGAAATATGCAGAAGACTTTTTTATCAACAGAAGACAAACATATTGGTTAGGTTTTTTTTTGCTTTGGACAACACAAAACAATACACATATTATACACATAAAATAATTTTACACAAAATGCTTTCATCAATTTGCTTACCTCGAAGTTTAAAATCCATTTTAAATAATGTTAAAATCTTTTCTCGTTTCTGATTGCCAAGAGCACAAAGTCAAGAAGAGTTTCCCGCCAACTCAATTACACAAATCAGCTGTTCAATCACTTAACTTTGAAGCTTAGTAAAAATTTCAAGGTTGCATTTGAACTAAAAATACTTTTTAATACTTTCTTTACAGGGAATTTAATATTGAAAAGTTAAATAAAAATTAAGATTTGCTTCAATAAAATTTTCGATTTTATTCCGCTTATTTGGCAATCCGGCCTACTGTGCAACGGTGTAAATGGACCTAGTCGAAACTTACAAGGTTCTAAAACCATTTTTTTAAGCTTACATTAGAAGTATAGCATGCGTTACCAATGAGAGAAAGCTTCTTTTCTACAAAAAGCAGCAGTCTTTAGAAGTCAATTGCAAGGTGTCTTTGTTGTTATTTTTGGGAACAAATAGTTTTTAAATCTACAGCTCTATTACTTACAAAATAACGACTTTGTAAGAAATAATTATAAGGAAAAACGCAAACGTCCGGATTTCGAAAAAAAAATAGTTTGTTGAAGCAACAGCTCTATAACTTACAAAAGAACGCATTTTTATACCCTTGCAGAGCAAAAGGGTATTATAATTTCAGTCAGAAGTTTGCAACGCAGTGAAGGAGACACCTCAGACCCAATAAATTATATATATTCTTGATCAGCATCACGAGCAGAATCGGAATACGTCTGTACGTCTGTCCGTCTGTCCATCTGTCCGTCTGTCCATCTGTCCGACTGTCCGTCTTTCCGTTTCCGCGCAAACTAGTCTCTCAGTTTTAAAGCTATCTTGGTGAAACTTTTACAAAAGGTGTGTAGTTATTGCACGCAGTATGTAAGTCGAAACGGGCCGGATCGGCCGACTATATCGGATAGCTCCTATACGAGAGAATGAAATAAAAAATTCTCACGCCGTTGTTTTTGATCAGATCGACTTGAATTCTTCAAGATGGCGTTTTCTAACTGTTATTGATCGGAATAAATTTGATCAAAACCGGATAACTCTATCATATAGCTGCCATAGGAGAGATCGAAAAATATATATAGAATTAATGGAAATAAATTGATAGCATCGTTGTTTTTTATCCCACGAGCATGATTTTTTGAATATCAAGTTTTTTAACAACTCTTATACTGAGAAAAAAGTTTCATAAAAATCGGACAACTATATCTTATAGCTGCCATAGAAAATATCGAAAAATCTATATAACAAGAAAGGAAGCTATCTACGGCAAGCCGAAGCTTATATACCCTTGCAGTCATCAAATGTGTCGAACAAAATGCATAAAAGCTAAACAACATCGAAGCTATAACGATTTTTCCATTCATTTTCCATATTTCCGACTATAGATCATATGGGAGCTATATGATATAGTTGTCCGATTTTGATCAAATTTAATTCGTACTTTAAGAGTCGTAAGAAAACTCTATATTTCAAAAATCATACTTGTCTGATGAAAAACCAGGATGTTATAATTTTACTTCCGTTATTTCTATATAGATTTTTCGATCATTCCTATGACAGCTATAAGATATAGTTGTCCGATTTTTATGAAACTTTTTTCTCTATATAAGAGTTGTAAAAAAACTTGATATTCAAAAAATCATGCTCATGGGATAAAAAACAACGATGTTATCAATTTATTTCCATAAATTCTATATATATTTTTTGATCTCTCCTATGGCAGCTATACGATAGAGTTATCCGATTTTGATAAAATTTAATCCGAAATTCAATAGTAGTTAGAAAACGCCATCTGGAAGAATTCAAGTCGATCTGATCAAGAACAACGGCCTGAGAATTTTTTATTTCATTCTTTCGTATTGGAGCTATCCGATATAGTCGGCCGATCTGGCTCGTTCCGACTTATATACTGCGTGCAATAACTACACACCTTTTGGGAAAGTTTCAGCAAGGTAGCTTTAAAACTGAGAGACTAGTTTGAAGAGAAACAGACAGACGGACAGACGGACAGACGTACATACATATTTCGATTCAGATGGTGATGCTGATCAAGAATATATATACTTTATGGGGTCTGAGGTGCCTCCTTCACTGCGTTGCAAACATCTGACTGAAATTATAATACCCTTTTGCTCTGCAAGGGTATAAAAATAACGGAAATAAAATTATAACATCGTTGTTTTTCATCAGACAAGTATGATTTTTGGAAAATAGAGTTTTCTTACGACTCTTGAATTACGAATTAAATTTGAACAAAATCGGACAACTATATCATATAGCTCCCATATGATCTATAGTCGAAAATATGGAAAATGAATAGAAAAATCGTCTTAGCTTCGATATTGTTTAACCTTTATGCATTTTGTTCGACATATTTGATGACTGCAAGGGTATATAAGCTTCGGCTTGCCGAAGCTAGCTTCCTTTCTTGTTTATATTTCTTTTAATGGAAAATTATCAAAACACCTCCACAACGCAAAGAAAACACATGAGGAGTAACTGTTTTTGCATTGCGTAAGCTAAAAATGATAGCAATTAAAAATTTAAGCTACTACAATGCTGTTCTGCATTATAAACTTTGTATTTTATTATATGATAACAAATAAACAAAAAGTTTACGAAAAAATTTTGCATTGAGCAATCAACTATCGTAGTAAACAACAAATAGTTTTTTTTCCACGCTGTTCTTGGTGATCAACCATAGTTCGATTTATTAATGTAAATATATATTCTTTAAGGAATCCTCTATGTTTTTAAATCCATCCCAAGCTCTCAAAATTTCACGGTATGTTATAATAGAATTATATTTGTCGTCTCTAGGTGACTGATTTTCTTTTATTATTTAAATTAAAAATGTGCAAAGAAATATGGGTACGGTTTTTAAAAATAAAGTTTATAATCTGAAAAGCAAGGCTTTATCTTGCTAAGCTTAGGTTTTTATAGATAAGAAAAACACAAAACCGTCATGTTTTCGTCGAAATTTAGTATTCTGAACCTGGCCTTCCTCTAAAAAATTTTGAAAAAGTGGAAATTTTTTTTTTCATAAATTGCTACTGTATACTCGTCGAAATAGTACAGAATTAGTACCGAAGGTCAGCAAGACCGAGAAGTAGGTATAAAAGAGTGAGGAGCGCTGCTGGTAATCCGGCCGCTCGAACGCCTTAAAATCTTCAAACTGATTTTTCTTCGAACCACGTTTTTTCGCATGAGTGACACTCTCATTTCAAAACTATGAACCAAGCGGCATTTTACTCTTTAGATGTCTGGCTATGGCCTGAACGAGAACCAGAAATATTCATTATTATTTAAAAAAGTTATAAACAATTAAAAGTGAAAAAAAGGTTAAAAAATTCAAAAGTCCGCAATTTTTTTATTTTTCATGGAAAATTTTTCATTCTGTTTCAGGCCATAGCTACTTCGATGCAGAACACAAAACCATTTTGGTTTTTGCTTTCAGACAATTATTTTTCAAGTAATCGTGTCACTCATCTACGAATCGGACGAGTTTCAGCAGCCATTTTCAGGACCGCCATTTTGAAGTAATTTCATATATGTAGGGGAGAGTGGGGTTAGGTGAACCATGGGGATAGATGAACCACTAGTAATATTTCACCTCCTATCAGGATTTTGTGCCCCATCAATATGTGTGTTGCTTACTTAGTCCATATCCTAACCTCACACGCACGCACAGTCGCGTCAAACGATGGTTGTCGTTTTTATCGCTAATCGAAGTTTGTATTCACCTTTGTCAGCTTCATTTGTGACCTAATGTTTTCTTGGAAAAATTTTATCGTGCTTCGCCAGTGGCATTGAACTTCATAAAATTTTATTATATCGTAAGTAGACGCAAATTATGATATTTCCACGGATAGCTCACGCAGTTTAAATATTTCATGTTTTCTTCAAATCACTTCTAATTGGCTAATGACTTGTGGGGATACATGAACCAGTATTTGTGGGGATACATGAACCACCTTTCCTTTTTCAAAGCTGCCTACAACCGATCTCTGGATGCAATGATCAAATCTTTGAAGCAACCATTAACAAATTACGAAGTTGCAGAATGTGTGCATTCCGCGCACGATGCTGGGATTACTCCGAAAAATATCAAATCAGGTTTTGAAAAGAGTGGAATTTTTCCCTTCAACCCACAAAAGTTTTCTGCATCTGACTTTCTTGGGAGTGATTACACTAACAGATACATGAACACAGAAAATACTCACAATCAAAATTCTCAACAAATGGCAATCGTACAAGATGAAATTGTGCTCCTGAACACTCCTGCGAGGAACAATAACTCAGTTGAGTCCGAAATGTCTCCCAATATTGACCTGGATGATGTTCCTTTGTCGATCAGAAAGCGTGGGTTCTTGTCAGGAAAATCGCCAGAGGACTTACGAGGGTACCCAAAGGCTAAACCACGAAAACAGACGACTCGGGGAAGAAAACGAGGAAGGAGTATCATTGCTACAGACTCACCGCAGAAAAATTGATCGCGGAAAAACACAATAACACAATATTCGAACAGAAAGAAGGCATGCACAAAGAAATAAATTACACTTTTTTTATACAATTGTAGTTTTGGTGTTATTTTGATAGGTGGTTCAACTATCCCCATAGGGTGGTTCAGGTATCCCCACGGGTGGGGATACCTGAACCATTTGAGACAAAAATTTAAAATGCTCATAAAGTTAAAAAAACGTGACATATTATTTTCACAAAATACTTTAAATGCAAAGGAATGAATGCTCTTTTAGATTCCTATAAACAGCAGACCCTAAAGTCGAATTGTTCAGACACAATAATGTTCAACAAAAAAAGTGGTTCACCTATCCCCACTCTCCCCTACATACTTTCATATGTAAAAAAAATTAAATACTCAACATTTTTTGTTATAAAAATAAAATTATTTGAAAAAAAGGTACGTTTTTTAGAGGAATCTGTCCTTAAGGGGTTATATCCAGTTGCGAGGCCGAAAAAATGAGTGTATTATTTCTGGAGAGGCCTTTCATTGTATATATACGTGTGTATATGAAAAGTTTGATAATTTTTTGTATTTCAGAATACATTTTCAAAAAAAAAAAAATATTGGTCGATCCTGTAGAGGATCTCCTGAGGGTCCACTTCAAAAAGGTGAGGAAGGTATCTCTGATCCAAATTATCAGAAATACAAAAAACCAGAAGGATTACGTAAAGAATAGACAAATACTGGTAATGAATTTTAAAAATTTTGATTTTAGACAAAATGGCGGCTTCCCAAACATAAAACTTCGTTTTTGGTACAAAAATTTAAACTTTGAAGTGACTAAAAAATCGAAATTTTTGTCGGAGCCAAATTCGCGTCATTACCTGAAAAAAATATTAAAGAAGAGCCTGTGAAAATTTCAAGTCAATAGGTCAAGTCGTCTCGGAGTAATTTTCCTCACCGACTTTGAAAGCATAGTTTCGAGAAAAACGCATTTAAAGTTTTGGCTACTAGTTGAACTACGTCGGAGACGTCTTTAAAAATACAGTCATTACACCAAAACTATTTACCGGAATACTTTGAAATTTTCTGACAATATTCTTTAATATATATACATTCAAAATAGGCAAAAAAAAATTTGGATTTTTTAAAATTGCAACTGGATATAACCCCTTAGGGCAGGTTAAGAATTTTTTTGAGAAAACGGTTAAAGGTACAAAGCTAAACAATTTTTTCTGGATATAAACACACATTTATTTTGAGAAAGAAATTTTTGAAATTAAAAAAAAAAAAAAAAGGTGGAAGGCGGCGTTCCTAAGTGGTGGCATTTCGGCGAGGAGGTGTCTCGCTACCTGAAGCGATTCAGCTAAAATGCGTTATTGGAAACACAAAAATCGATTCTTAATGTGTACCGTATCATGTATTAAGGGGGGCTTCACATGTAAAATTAAAAAAAAATCGATTTTTTTTGTTCATAAATCGATAGATTAACGTCTTGAGAGTATATTCCCGAAGTTTCATGACTCAACTCTCAATATTATGGAAAATATGAGTGATTGAACGAGCGCGCTCGGGCGCGCTTTGTGTGTTTACTCAAAACTTTAAATCGTTTTTTCTGAAAACTATGATTTTAAAAACGTGGTACACGATTACGAAAAAACTACTGAACCGATTTTTGATTTCTAAAAAGTGTTTTGCAGATTATACATTGAACGAGTGCATGAATATCTGAAATTGTGAAAAAAGTTATTTTATACACTTTTCAGCCCAATTCAGCAAAAAAAAAAAGACGAAAAAATGGCACTTTTTTTCAAGACGTGATTTCAATATTTTAAAATCGAATTTTTTGAAGTTGCAGACATTCATGCACTTGGGGGAACCTTGCTGAAAAATAAAAAAAATATTTTGTATGTTTAAGATGAAAACTTTGGGCTCCACACTGTACCGCAATAAGTCCCTCAGCCGCGTCGAGCCACACGCGACCTTGAATAAGTCCGCCATTTGGTTTTTTTAGAATTTTCAAAAAATGTTTTTCTCATACTTTAAACATGTCTTCAAATATATGCAAAAAATTATTCGTGTAAGTTTTCATTTTCCAAGTGAAAAAAATTCCCAAAAAACAACTACTTTTTGACATGTTACATGAGAAGCTCCCCTTAAATGAACTCTAATCGGGAAAAAAATTAAAATAGCAAAAGTTATCAGCTTTTGAAAAAATTACGATTTTCGCATTTTATTCACTTGTTATTTTTTTAAGTAAACAATTTTCCATATTTTTGGCTGATCTTAGTTCATTTATGGGAAACATTATTAAAACAAGCAAGGAAGCTAGCTTAGGCAAGCCGAAGCTTATATACCTTTGCAGTCATTAAATATGTGAAACAAAATACATAAAGGCTAAACAACATCGAAACTATGACGATTTTTCTATTAATTCTCCATATATTCGACTATTGAGACTTAAGTTTCCAGGGCGCCAATTTTGGGTAATTGGCCCAAAATAAACACTTTAATTAATAAAATTTTTCGATTTCTCGCACCGTTTACGAGATATCGAGCCTTAAATGTCGAATTATAGTGAGGGCTGGTAGCGGGCGAAATTACTTAATGCACATATTTATTTTTCGCGGAACTTACAATATTTGCGGTAAGACGGAGATTTAATTTTATTTTTTCAGTTTTTAGATCAGTTATTTTTATAACAATTACCTCAAAAATAATATAGCATATGTATCAATGCATAAGTGCACACGCACTGCCATATTATTTTTGAGATAACTTTTATAAAAAAAATTTCAGCCAATTTTCAGTTTTTAGCTTAGTTTTTTTTATAACAAATACCTGAAAAAATAATATACCATATGTATCAATGCATAAGTGCGCGCACTTATATTTGAGGTAATTTTTCTAAAAAAAAAATTTCCGGAAATTTTTCTAAAAAAAATATTTTTCTTTTAAGTAATTTTTCTAATAAAAAAAAATTTCCAGTAATTCTTTTAGTCCGTAGCCCGCCCGCCGTGACGTATAACGACTGCACTATAAGATAGAGATATCGAAAAATTTTGTTTATTAAATAGTGTTTATTTTGGGTCAATTACCCAAGATATGTCCTCAAATCTTGGCGCCCCGGAAACTAAAATCGTGCGTGCAGCTATATGATATAGTTTTCCGATTTTGATAAAATTTAATTCGTAATTCAAGAATCGTTAGAAAACTCTATATTCCAGAAATCATGCTTGTCTAATGAAGACCACGATGTTATAATGTTATTTCCGTTATTTCTACAGGGTGGGCCATTTAAATTTTACCCATTTGGCAACCCTGTAACTTTTGACAGCGTCGACAGATCGTCAAATGTCATACCACGTGGGAAGCGTCAGTCGAAGACAATTGATACCATGGAACAATACACTCCAAAGGACCGCGCTCAAATTGTTCAGCTCTACATTGAAAATAAATTCTCAATTGTGTCAACCCAACGTGCGTTTCGTAAAATGAATAAAGTTAAAAGTGGTCCAGTTAAAAACACAATTAAGTCTTTGTACGCAAAATTTGTAAACACCGGTAATCTAAGTAATGCCAGTCATGTATCCAGGCAACGAATATGCGCGAAGGTCATCATCGCACCGTATTTTTTCGAAGATAATGATGGAGCCACGATAACCGTCAATGGTGAGCGTTATCGAGCAATGATAACCGAATTTCTGATGCCTATTATTCGTGAAAATGTCATGGATAACTTCTGGTTTCAATAGGACGGGGCAACTTGCCATACAGCTAGAGCAACAATCGATTTATTGCGAACATTGTTCCCTGGGCGGTTAATATCGAAGAGTGGTGATTTTGACTGGCCCCCAACATCACCAGATTTGACGGCACCAGACTTTTATTTGTGGGGTTATTTGAAATCCAAGGTATACGCTAATAAACCAAAAACCTTAAGTCAATTAAAAGACAACATTAGACGTGAAATAGCCGCCATATCGTCTGAAACATTGACCAAAGTCATGGAAAATGCTGAAAAAGAATGCATTCGGATGTCAGAGCTAAAGGTGCCCATTTACGTGATATCATTTTTAATAATAATTTGTAAAAAATCTCCTTGGACCAAAATAAATGATTTTTGGAATAAAAAAAAATTGTCCACTTTTTTGTTTTTGTTTTAAGAATCAAATGGGTCAATTTTAAATGGCCCACCCTGTATATCGATTTTTCGACCTTCCAATGGCAGCTATGTGATAACTTTGTTTGATTTTAATGCATTTTTTTCTCGATTCAAGAGTTATTAAAGAGCTCCATATTTTGAAATTAATGCTCGCGGGATTAAAAACAACGACGTTATAATTTTTTTTTCCATTATTTATACATACCTATATTTTTCGATCTTTCCTATGACAGCTATGTGATAGAGTTATCCGATTTTGATAAAATTTAATCAATTTAAAATCAATTCGATCTGATCAAAAACAACGGCGTAAGAATTTTTTTATTTCAGGGGGATCAATCCTATCTACGCCACTGTAGTCAGCCGATCCGGTCTGTTCCGACTTATATACTGCGTGCAATAACTAACAACTTTTGGTAAAGTTTCCAAGATAGCTTTAAAACTGAGCGACTAGTTTGCGTAGAAAGGAGGACAGACGTACTTTAATTCAGATCGTGATTCTGATCAAGAATATATATTCATACTTATAGGGTCTGAGGTGTCTCCTTCACTGCGTTGCAAACTTCTGACTGAAATACCCTTTTGCTCTGCAAGGGTATACAAAATTTGATGAGGATTCAATCACTTTCGTAAGGACCAAAAACTGTTTTACTAGAAGTTAGAAAATGTTTGCGTTTTTAAAGCTGTGGATGGTCATATAGATGAAGTAAAATGATCGAGTGATCCGATGAAAGATCAGATAATTGTTCCACGTCAACATGAGCTCGAGGCACTTTTCTTGTGACGGCAAAATCAATCACGTCAGATTGCTTATTAGGATCTGTTGACCAATATGTAGGGTTACATAAAGTATATATATTCTTGATCAGCATCGGAATCTGAATCAAAATATGTATGTACGTCTGTCCGTCTGCAAGTCTGTCCGTCTGTCTGTTTCTATATAAACTAGTCTCTCAGTTTTGAAGCTATCCTGCTGAAACTTTCCCAAAAGTTGTGAAGTTATTGCACGTAGTATATAAGTCGGAACAGGCCGGATCGGCCGACTATATCGGATAGCTCCCATACGAGAGAATGAAATAAAAAATTCTTACGCCGTTGTTTTTGGTCATATCGACTTGATTTCTTCCAGGTTGCGTTTTCTAACTACTATTGAATGTCGGATTAAATTTGTATCAAAATCGGAGAACTCTATCATATAGCTGCCATAGGAAAGATCGAAAAATATATACATGTGCGAATAGTTTATAATGGTAATGATTATTTATTCACACTAAGGGAGATCAATTCGTTCGCATTCTCAATAGTAACATCAAATACAAAATATAGTTCAAAAATAACTCGTCTGCTAATTGTTGCGACGACTGCTGACGACTTCAAAATGACTGCTGCTTGCGGAACACGATGAACGACTCTTTTTTTGTTTTCCAATATCGCTCTCTTATCGAATAGTTCTGCAACCACCAGCCTTCAGTCCTGCCAACTTATTGCCACTTTACATACATACTTATGTATAAATTATAAGATGTCCATATATTTGGATATTTAATAATTTTTATGTGGAGCGGAGCTGCCACAGAGAAACAAAGTTGAGTTAAGTTTTATTTATATTTATTGCGAGGAGGAACCGCTCGCTCGCTTCATCAAATCATAACTGAATACAGGAATATAAACTTAAAGCTAACAAAAGGTTTTCTCACAGCGGCTACGCAAATATGCTGAGTTGGCCGTCTGTGCGGATGCAAACAGTCCAATGCTGGGTCAGCCAAGAATCCGATGCATGGTCACGGACTTATTGTCCGGTTAACTTAATTAACTATTAACAATTAGCGCTACCTGATACGTTTGGGTGTTGTTGTCCTCTTCTCCCACTTTCTGGATGAACCTCAAGTTACGTTCATTGAGGCGATGAAGGTAAGGGAGGCTCAAAATTTCGTGGATGCCGGTTATGTTCAACAAAGGTGAGCTTGCCACTCCCGGATTCCTTTTCCGGATGTTGTCATGGTTGATGAACATGGTTCCGTTAATCACAACACGATCGTTGAATGTTATGAGATACGTGCCACGTAAGGAAACATCCGGGCCATTGTCAACTCGAACCTGCGCTAAACAGTCATTAATTATGATAGTGCCTTCATCCACTTGAGTGACCGGGTGCAAGTCGCTCGGTTGGGTATCGCAATGCGCAACACCTCCTGCGTGAAGATTTCTGGCGCATGAGCCACTCACAGATAGCTGACAGAATGTGGCACCAGGTGTTGCGGTGCAGTTTTCAACTTGATGGACTCTTCCATCACATTCCGCAACGACGTTGTTCTTCATCCGTACGATCACATCATGGTGGGCGACTGGGAAAATGGTGACCTTCCTACATACAAACTTTATTACAGGAAATTTTATTATAAAGTACAAGACATTGGTAGATTGAAGTATTTTTACGGACGCAACGGACAAAATATCCCTAATGGGGGTGTTGGTGGGGTCTTCCAGCCAAACTGATTCTAAATCTGCATGGTCTAATATATTAGGGCTGACAATATCGACTTTAGCCAATGCAATGGCGAGCATTAAATTTTGCAATTCCATCATTAACATTATATTACGAGCAAGAAGAGTTTCATATAAATGTTCGGTGTTAATTTCTGATTTTTTTTGCCACATTCAGAATTTGGTTAACTGTAACTGTTAGTTGATTAATTTGATTTTGGACTTTGTTATTTATTTCTATCTGTCTGTTATTCGAATTTACTAACTGAGATTCCGTAAATTTAATTCTTTCCAAATCATTAGCATCTGGAGTTCCCGCTACAACCTTAAGTATAGACCCTAAGAAGTCTAGACTTCTTGCCAATGTGGTGCACTCCTAATGAGTCCCGAAGGTGATCGATGTTCGCATTCAGAAGCATCTTCATGTGCGACCGTGGAAACAAGTCGCTCATGCCGGCGGTCTCTTCCACAACTCGTCTGAATTCCGAAAGATTAGAAGAGTGGGTGACTCGTGCGTATTCCTCCCATACTAGAATGCGGCCCTCCACAACTGGAATGTACTTGGCTTGAGAAAAGTCGGTAATGTGCGCCGACGCCAAGGATAGGGAAAGGAGGATGGCAAGACTGAACCTGCGAAATGGAATGGGTACTTTTTACTTTCTGGTTTACTCATGCAGAGGCTTCCCACCACCAAAAGGAATGTCTTAAATGATAAATCTTAGGCTCGAAGATGGATCTTATAACTAATCTTATATATCTTATAAAAGGTTTTGCTTAATAATGAAAAATGAATAAAAATTACGGGAGCTGCCTGAAGATCTTACTTTAGGTTGTCCTTGTGGACCACCCTCCCCTTAATGAGGACCGTGGTCCCCAGGTCCGCTTCAACGATTTTTTCCTCACACAGTGGTGTGAGTTTATTGCCAAGCCTTTGACTTTACCAAAACTTTCTCGCCGACTTCGAATGTTCTGCATTGTAGGGAGGCATTTTCCCTAGCCCTAAGCGTGTTTTGCGCCCTAACGATCTTATTCTGGACGTCCGTCTGTGGGTCGTTTGGGTGCTTTTGCACGATGTCGACTGGCCGTTTGTCAACGACAGAGTGAATTGATTTACTATATTTGGCGGTTGCCAATAAAATAATTTCCACAGTATCGGTTATCCCCTTGTCGATTTTTAGGCAACGAGCAAGCTCCAAGAGGGTGCTGTGAAAGCGCTCTACTTGCCCGTTTGAAACGCTATGAAGTGGTGGGGCATTTGCAATGCTGACGCCAAAATGGTTGTCAAGCATGGCTGAGATAGTGTGCGAGTTTAACGAAGGTTCATTATCGCAATAGACTACTCTAGCCCTAGGGAAAAAGTTCATGATTTGGAGTATGGCCGGTTTAAGATCCTCGATTGTCCTAGAGTGGACATGTTGCACAACTGCAAACTTCGAAAACTTGTCGATGCAAGTGAGGAAGTATTTCTTGTCTGTGGAAAAGATGTCGATATGTAGCAGTTCTCCCACATGAGAGGGGATCGGAGTCTCGCCTAGCTCATGCTTTTTTGGGTGCCTATCGTACTTGGCTTTCGCACATGTTTTGCAGTTTGCTACAATCTCGGTGGCTAGCTTGGCCATCTTTGGAAAGTAGTACTCGGAGAGTATCTGCTTAAAATTTTCTTGGGCCGATCTGTGAGCCCTGTTGTGCTCGACGGTGAGGATTTCCCGTCTCTCAGGAACTGCAAAAATATCCGTTACACGGTTTTGTTTCCAAAGAGGACGAAGCTGCGTTTTAACGGAAAGCGTGCCTCCTCCAGAACAATTTGGTTCTGGAAGCAGTTAAGCGGCTTGTCGGTTGTTTCTATAGCGTGAGTTAGTGATATCTCACTGTGAATTGTCGCCACGCAACACTCAGCATCTTGCGTTTCCATGGCGTTCAGTTGCTGTCTTGATAGCGCATCAGCAACTAAATTCTCTTTGCCGGGTGTGTAAAAAACTTTTGCACCGGCTTCGTCTATGCGCGCCTTCCACCTTTTGATTTTGGAATTGGGATTTGATTCCGATACCAAGAACGTTAACGGCTGGTGGTCGTAATTTCCCAAGTGCCCAAACAATGGCCAAAAGTTCCCTTTCATTGGTGGCGTAGTTTACCTCCCTATCCTTCAATGTTCTCGAAATCATTGTGATAGGTCGACCCTCTTGAGAGAGCACCGCACCAATTCCATAGGCTGAGGCATCCGTCGTTAGATCGAATGCCTTTTTGTAGTCCGGATATCTAAGCATGACATCTTCAGACGCTAATATGTTGCGCAATTTATAAAAAGCCTGCTGCTGTGCTTCAGAAAACTACACTGGAATATTTCTGGATCTGTACCTGGATACACTTCCATTCTCTCCTTTCAGGATTTCTGAGATAGGTCTGGCAATCGTTGCGAAGTCTTTTATAAAGCACCTGTAGTAACTTGCAAGACCTAGGAATGACCTTACCTCAAATACATTCTTTGGCTCGGGGAACCCCTTTATAGCCTTTACTTTTTCCGGGTCTGTTGTGGTGCCACTACTGGTGACGATGAACGCAAGGAAATTTACGCTTTTCTTAAAAAAGCGTGATTTTTTGGTGGATACTCTCATGTTTGCATCGTATAGGCTCTTAAGAACCCAATCCACATGCCTAAGATGAGAGTTTTCATCCTCCGAAAAAATGATGACATCGTCTACGTAGACGTAGCAGAACTTGCCGATTTGCTCTCGCAGAATATCGTCAATAGTTCTTTGAAAAATACTGGCGGCATTTTTCAGGCCAAATGGGAACCTTCGAAATTCGTATTTTCCCCCGTTTACGGAAAAGGAAGTTTTCTCGCGGTCTTTCTCTGCGAGAATAATTTGATGATAGCCGGATTTCAGATCCAGCGTCGAAAAGTACTTGGCTTTGCCAAGGTTACCAAGTGTCATCGAGATATTCGGCATGGGGTACCTGTCGGCAATTGTCCTCTCGTTTAGCTTGCGAAAGTCTATGACCAGTCGCAAATTTCTATTGCCCGCCTCATCAATACCCTTCTTATCTACGACCCATATCGGGTTATTGTAAGGAGAGGCCGACTTTTGGATTATACCATTTTTTAGCAGGTCTCGGATCTCCCTATTGACGAAGTCCGCTGCTCCCATGGGGTACGGGTATAACTTAGCATAAATTGGATCTTCGCTCTCTGTTCTGATGGTGGCTACCACCGAAGTGTTGTAGGGTAAAGCTTCGTCAGGGTCTGCGAAAGCTTTACTCCTACTTTTGAGCATTTCCAAGAACGCATTTTTTACCAAGGGCGGTGCATCTGAGCAATCCACGTTAGTGAAGTTGACATCAGGGCATTTTTGGAACGAAATACTTTCACCCTCTGTGCCCCATTTGAGCTGACCAGAAGCTAAGCAAAGAGATGCCCCTGCCTGTTTTAACAGGTCGTGGCCAATTTTCCCATCAAAGGACGACAAGTCTGGTAGTATAAAGAAAGTGGCCTTTATATTAAATAGTGAGACGAAGCATTTTTCTGTTATCATAGTCCCGCCATGAATTGAGTGGATTGAAAACGGTGATTCCACTGGGCGGACACCTCTTAACACCTTGTGGGGCCGGATAAAGTTTTTGGACGCCCCGGTGTCGATGAGGAACTTCATCTCTATCCCTGCTACTCTTCGTCTGATGAAAGGTAGCAGGGATTTTCGACGTCATCGTCGATCGCTCGCGCCGCGCTGGCGGCAGTGCGGTCATAGGACTGTGGGCCACTTTCCACACTTTGCGTGGTATGATGAAGCGTCTGCTGCCTCTACGGGCCACCTGACCGCTCGGATGTAGCAGGTCTTCTATTTTGGGAGGCCTGCGCGTGAGTGGGTGGAATTATTTTCGAAAGGGAGGGATCAACCTCCATAGGTTCCGTCTTAAAGACGTTACTATTGCGGTGCTTATAGGCGTTTTGGTCTGAGTGGACCTGTGCCTTATATTGTTGTTTACTATAATGCGGATTTTTGCCGCTGAAAGCGTCTGTTTCCTGAGGTGCCCTTCCCTGCTGGCCCTTTTGCCCTTTTTCAACCGGCCTACGGTCCTTATCCTCTTGGCTTTTAGCGAAAGTAGCCGCAAAGGCATATCTCTCATGATTAGATTCGACTTCTTGTGCCAAAGCCAGAGCCGACGGTAAATCTTTTGGCTTTGCTGCGAAAAGTACGTCTGTTAGGTTTCGTCTGAGACCCGATATGAAGACCCTCAACGCATCGTCACGGAATTTTTCACACAGGATTTTTGCCATACCTGTATCATAGGACATATTAACCTTATTGGTCAGCAAGGTGAGCTTCTTCTCGACCTCGTCATAATACTGCAACAAGTTTAAGCCCCCTTGTCTTAGGGTGCCCAATTCTTGTTCGATGACGTGCATCGGACGTTTGTCACTGTAAGTGAAATCAAGGCGACTTATTATCGCATCAAAATTCAGTACAGTGCCGAATGATTAAAGGACCGCATCGGCGGGGCCCCTGATTTTGCTTCTTATAATTATTACAGCCTGATAATGGCGAGAACTGCCATTGTGCCGTCTGAATATTTCATAAGCAGCGACGGCCGCTTGTCTCCAAGAGACGTATGCTTCTTGGGCTCCCGAGAATTCCGGGAGACATTTGACGGCATCTAGAGGCTCATCACGACGAACCTCATCCATAATCTTTATGGCTTCATACACCCTTATTTCTGGGGCCGGAGCTGAGGTCGGTGCGACGCGCACCGCTTCTACTCGAGCGGCGAGCACATCAATTATTTGCCGTAGCTCTTGTTCCTTACGCTCGTTCTGGGCGGCCTGCTCTGCCGACGGCAGTTTCAATGATGGCTTTAAGCTGTTCTGAGTCCATGGCTGTGGCCTTGGGACGTTCTACGATTGCTAAATTTGCAAGCGAAGCTAAAATGTCTCCCTTCACCCCCAGATTCCGAATCGCTAGAATAATGTTTCCCGCTTCTATAGCAATTGAATGCGTCATTCATGAGTAGTCAGACGGTCAGACTGACACATACGAGCAACAGTTTGCATGGGCAGACCCAATAAAAGGGAACAAAAATAAACTAAGATAAAACGAACCTGTTGCAGGTTTCGTATTACCGCACGGAGGCAGCGAAATAACAACCAAAGAAGGAAATAACAAAACCTAAAAATGTTTACGTTGCATTTAATGATTAAATTAATTTTTACTTGCACTTTTATAGCTAAAATTATTTGAGTTGGATGTTCTTTATTTCGATTTCTGACAGTCTTTCCAAAAGAAAACAAAACGTATTTCCCTCTGAAGTGGCGTAAAAAATCACAATGAGAAATTGGTTAAATAATTATTTGTAAGTGTTAAGGAAAAAAGTTGTCCTAATGCAAAATATTAATGAAGTAATTCAATTAAGGGGTTATCCTACCCTGGAGGCCCAAAAAAAGGCCTATTTTCGTGAATTTTTTTCAAAGCTCCTGGGATATTCTTACAATTTTTGTTTATTGAATATGAATATATAATGCTTCAACTATAATCTGTAAAATTTTGAAAAGAAAATATTAAAAAATGAGCGAATGAGAATGCCTGAAAGTTGACCCCATCAAAAATAGTGCCCTGGCGGTAGTCAAATTTTCTCCGCCAATGTTCATCTGAAATCAAAAATCCAAAATTTTTCTTTAAGTGTATGTGTCCGACTCGTGTTTGAACGAAGGATTTTTTTTAAAATTAAAAATTGAATTTTTTACAACGTTTTTTATAAAAAATGACGTTTTTTGCATACATTTTGACCATATTTCGTCCTATAAAATAAGTTCTATTTGACCAAAAAAAAAACCCTTCGTTCAAATACGAGAAAAACATGTCTAAAAGAAGTGTGCAAAAGGAGAAGTCGATCGGTGCAATAGTTTTCGAGAAAATTTGACTACCGACTTTGAAAAAGTCGATTCGAGAACAACGCATTCAAAGTTTCAAACCCTTTGAAACATTCTGGAAAAACGGCGCTTTAAATTTCCCCCATTTCTACAGTTTTCCTCCGATCGACTTGAAATTTTCGGACAACATTCCTTACACTTTTTACTATTATATAAAAAATTTTGAAAAAACTGAATTTTTTAAACGGTCAGGGGTAGGATAACCCCTTAAGGGGTTAACATGGGTTTCCTCGGGTAAAAAACGGCCTTTTTTCAAACATTTTTTTTGCATATAAAAAATGAAATATTTCAATGAAACTTTTTATTATTTAAAAGATACATATTAAATAAAGATTTTGTGAAATTTTCAAAAAAAAATATCAAAATGTCGGCCATTACGACGCCATTTCCGGCAGTCCCTCGGAGAAAAGGCGCCTCCGCGTTGTCAGCAGAACTTCTTTCAGGATCATCAAAAGTAAAAATAAAAAAAACGTGTTTCAGTATAGACAATAAACTAGGTATTAGACGAAGGAAAAAAAAAATGAAAATTGGATTTTTGGCAGACGTTTTTACAAAAAAATGCAAATTTCGATAAAATTTCTCGACATTTTTTTTTTTTAAATAGTTGTAATTGAAAAAAAAAAAAAAATCCTTCGTTCAATACCTTGTAAATGATATCTCGAATACTTGTGTAAAATTTCATTAAGATCGGTTGAGTAGTTCGCGAGAAATTTTGACAACCGACTTTGAAAACATAGTTTTGAGAAAAACGCGTTTAAAGTTTTAAGAGACAATAAAAGTGGTCTCAAGCGTCCACCTTCTCAAGGCTGTATCTCCGAGACTATTACTCGGATCAACTTGAAAATTTAGGACAATATTCTAGAAATGTTATAGAATTTAATAAGACAAAAAAAAATCGATTTTTTGAAACCGTGAAACCCATGTAACCCCTTAACTCGACTAACTGTAATTTGTTTTTTATTTTTGACCACTGCAGATATAAAATCAATGTTACTTTAAGATTCCACTCACATTATTTTTGCAATTTTTCCTTCCTTAAAAATTTCCTGGTGACTAAAATGTTCGCCGTTGGTTCACCACTGTTCTCCTTACTGAAGTTTAAATTTTGTATGTCGTTGTAGGATTTTATAATATTTTTTGTTTTGGAAAAGTATTTTGTTGTAATTGTTATTTTGTGTCACTGTGTTTCGGGATTTTCTCTATTGCGAGCAACACATTTTCATTTGTTTTTAATATAACGCTCGCAGAGATAAGACACTTTTGTTTTCAGTTGTATTTGTTTCGGTTCGATTTGGATTTTATGTTTTAACAAAATCCGCTTTCTTTTTTTTTGTTTTGGACGTGGAAAAGAACCACTAGTTGAGCGCCAATTATAAGATGTCCATATATTTGGATATTTAATAATTTTTATGTGGAGCGGAGCTGCCACAGAGAAATAAAGTTGAGTTAAGTTTTATTTATATTTATTGCGAGGAGGAACCGCTCGCTCGCTTCATCAAATCATAACTGAATACAGGAATATAAACTTAAAGCTAACAAAAGGTTTTCTCACAGCGGCTACGCAAATATGCTGAGTTGGCCGTCTGTGCGGATGCAAACAGTCCAATGCTGGGTCAGCAAAGAATCCGATGCATGGTCGCGGACTTATTGTCCGGTTAACTTAGTTAACTTATATAAATAATGGAAAAAAAATTATGTCGTCCTTGTTTTTTACCCCATGAGCATGAATTTCGAAATATGGAGCTTTTTAATAACCAAGAGTTATCGAGAAACAAATTTTCATTAAAACCCGACAACGTTATCATATAGCTGCAATAGGAAAGATAAAAAAATCTATATAGAAATAATCGAGATAATATTATAACATTGATGTTTTTCATCAGACAATCATGGTTTTTGGAATATAGAGTTTTCTAACGACTCTTGAATTAAGAAAATTCATTTGATCGGATAACTCGGACAACTATATCATAAAGCTGTCATATGAACAATAGTCGAAAATATGGAAAAATATTAGAAAAGTCGTTGTTCGGAGCAGAACGCCAGCACCTAAATTGGTGCACATAGGTGTAGGGAGTTAGGAGCCGCTCTTCAAGCCTCTCTTTGTTTATCTATATCAGGGGTGCTCAAATTCGTCTTATGGCAGTGCGTTTACTAACACACCCACAAGAAAACGTGTACATATGTAGCGGCGCGTTTGTGTTGGGGCGCAGCTGTGCACTGAGATTATTAGGATTGTATTTGGTGTTTACCTCCAGAACTACAAAGCATATTACGCATTGTACTTCGCATTTAAAGTTTATGCTAAAAAAAACTGCTCTCTAATTCATTACTCATTTTGATCCGCCAAAAAATTTAACATAACACTTACGATGGTCCACCACGAAATAAATCAAAAGCCAACGCAGACAGAAAAATAAGTTTCAGTGCATGTGCTCGAGGAAAAAACAAAAACAAAATACATTGCGTTCAGCGAAGCATGACGACGGATAGAGATGTAATGAAGAAACAAGCAAAATTGTTTTTGTTTCGCATGCAAATCGAAGCCCATATGCACGGTGCTTATGCGCGCACTACCCATAAGCACAGAGCATCTACAAAAACAAAAGTGCACTCAGTGTATAGGCGTTGAGCACCCCTGATCTATATTATCTCTACTCGTGAGAACGACGGTATAAAGAAGCCGCGCTTTCGGCTTATCTTACCTTAGATCTCGTACACATTATATAACATATTCAAAAACACATGAAACGAGGAGTTGCAGCTCCAAATAAATACGTAAATAATTTAAACCTACTCGTGCGTTTATTATTTACAAGGGTGGCATATTCGTTGTCTTCCCCATAAACAATCGTCTTAGCTTCGATGTTGTTGATTAGCCTTTATGCATTTTGATCGACATATTTCATGACTGCAAGGATATACACTCGCCCGCATATCTCTGCGTACACCCCAAAAAAAATTTCAAAATCTAACTTTAAACCATAGCTGTTCGGCCATTTATGCATATATTAAGCCCATTCTTTTTTTTAAACATAATTATAATTTATTGTCTTCATTGATGTATTTTTTTTTAATCAACAGAGTCTTATATTTTATTTTTATTTTTAAACTTAACTCTACCAAAAACTGTAATGCAGAATTGTGCGATTACCGTTAATTTTGTTGTCGCCGATCTACGTTAGAATGTCTAAAAATAGATATTACTCAGTTAAAATGAAACTTTGTCATTACAATAACGAGCATATTGCAAGATGGAACAAAAAGGCAAGGAAATTTCTGTTGAGGAGCGGTTTTATTAAAAGGTTTTTTGAATGGAAAATCTTATAGAGAAATTGGTGCTTTAGTTGGTAGAACCCACTCATCCATCCAAAGAGTGATAAATAACTACAACTCGACTGGAAGTATCCTGCCAAAGGCTCGTTCTGGGCGTCCGCCTTTGCTTACAATCCGCGAGCAGAGGAATATTGTCAAAACTATCCAGCTCAACCAAAGGACGACAGCTCATCAGGCAAAGCTACAGGTCGAGGATAGTTTTTCCAAAAAAGTTTCCGAGGATACTGTACGCCGGGTCATAAACAAGGCTGGGTACCACAGCAGAGTCGCCCGCAAAAAACCTCACATATCGGAAGTCAATAGACAAAAACGCCTAACCTTTGCTAATGACTATATTTTCGAAAACCAAGACTTCTGGAATAAGGTTATTTTTTCCGACGAAAGCAAGTTCTGCATATTTGGAATTAAGGGAAAGGTTTTGGTATGGAGGAAAAGCGGAGGAGCCTTTAATAAAGAAAATTTGGTTGGCACAGTAAAGCACGGAGGAAGCGGAATAATGGTGTGGGGGTGTATGGCAGCAAGTGGCGTTGGAAAATTGGTATTTATCGAGTCAATAATGGATCAGAAAATCTATATTGAAATATTAAAAAACAATTTAAAAGAAAGTGCTGAGAAATTAGGGCTCGAAAGTGAATATAGGTTTCAACAAGACAAAAACCCGAAGCACACGGCACAGAATACCAAGCTTTGGCTGCTGTATAATGTCAAAAATCAGCTGCGAACCCCTCCCCAGAGTCCTGATCTAAACCTAATTGAGCATTTGTGGGATCTTCTTGAGAGGAAAATCCGGAGACACACGATAGCATCAAAAAAAAAAATGCTCAAGGATGTGATTCTGGAGGAGTGGGAGAAAACTACTGCAGATGAGACAAAAAACTTGTGGATTCCATGCCGAGACGCCTCACGGAAGTTTTACAGAGAAAGGGATACCCTACCAGTTACTAAAAATAATATTATTTATGTTTAAAATAGGTGTACGCAGACTTTTGCGGGTACATTTTTTGGTAGAATTAAGTTTAAAATTAAAAATAAAATATAAGACTCTGTTGAATAATTAAAAAAAATACGTCAATGAACCAATAAATTATAATTATGTTTAAAAAAATAATGGGCTTAATAGTTATATGCATAAATGGCCGAACAGCTAGGGTTTAAAGTTAGATTTTGAAATTTTTTTGGGGTGTACGCAGAGATACATATGCGGGCGAGTGTGTAAACTTTGGCTTTGCCTGACGTATAAAAATTGGTCGTTGTCTAGTTGCTTGTCCTAAGGTGTTTGAGCGGTATTATTATCTTCTTTTGGGTCACTCAGAATAGAAAATCGATTTCATGTCAGCGCATTGCTTGGCTTTAACTTTCTTATTAACTTTTGATGCATTTGTTTTTGTAGCGGCTTGTTGGCCTAGTTTTTTTTTATTTGCACATATCGATCGATTCATGTTTGAATTAATGATCCGTTGACATTTTTGTATTTATGGGTTGGCTAGTCCCCTAGCATGCCAGTAAGAGCTAACGAAATAAAAACTGCAGTTAATGTGGTTGTTGTAGTGTTTGTTGTCTTCTTTAGTGTCGAGGTCACCTTTTTTAAACGATATCATTGTGCTTGTCGTTGTTGTTATAAGCAGATTGTTGTTATGAGCATTATTTCAGATTGACCAGGGCCGACGTTCATCTTGATGTTGCCGAGCCTTACCCATTACACTGTGCGACAAAACTTAACAAAATCTTTGTTTAAGTTACTTTTTTGATTGTTTTCCGTTAAGGTGCATAAGTTATGCACAAAAATATTTATGCCACCTTCTAAGTGATAGGATTTCTTTTTTTATGATAAATTTTATGAAATTATTATTATGAAAATATTTAACACAAAATATTATTTTTTTTTACTTCCAATAAACTATTATTTTTTTTAAAAGTGAAATTTTTTTCTGATTTTTTTTTGGCATTTTCAGAGGTATCCTCGCGTAACAAGTTCCATACGTAGTCGCCCAGAGTATAGAGCTGGGAGAAAAAAATTTTAAAGCATTGTGATAAAAGCCTAACGGTATATTTGCTTAATACATTTTAATTAATAGATATTGAACTTGCATTAACGCTTATAACGGTGAAAAAATATTTTCCCAATATGTGATTATAAGGCTGTGAAATATGCAAAAACACGCGTTTTTGTGACATTTGAGTGTACGTAGAAGCTGATTGGCTATTGATATTAACAAATCCACAAACTTGTATTCTTATTTTGATTAGTAGAAGAGAAAAATAAGAAAAAATCAACTTAAACATTTTTTTGTCGCACAGTGTTATAGCTCTTCGTTACAGAGCTTGCGCTCTTAAGGGGTTATATACCTTTTTCAGGCTCGAAATATCGAAAAAATTTAACATTTTTTTTTTTATGTACATACTTTCAACAATTTTTCTGCAAAATTTTTTAGAGATCGGAGCACTAGAACCTAAGATACAGCCGTTCATAGCGCACGGTGTACATGACTACCTAATGTCCACCTAAAACTTTAAACGCGATTATCTCGGAATCGCATTTTTGAGAAACGGTCATTGCGGTGAGCACGATAACTCGGTAACCACTACATCGATCGATTTTGGGGGATTGTTTGTAGATACAATAGCTAGTTCGTGAACGAAGGAAATTTATTTTCGACAATTTTTTCTATTTTTTTGGGGCAAAAAACTAAATTATTAGACCTCGAAAAAATGGGTTTTTTTTTTTTAAATAATCACTGTAACTGTAAAAAATTTTTTTCGTAAAATCCTTCGTTCACGAACAAGGTAACACTATATACTAACGTAGTTTTTTTTTCTTTTTTTTTTAAGTTGAGCCGTTTCCTTGTTTTCATGCTCACCGTGAGCCACTACTGAAAAAGGACTTCTGCGGCAAGGACTGTAACTTCCAAAATTATGAACATTTTTCACTCGAAATTTTATACGAATTTACTTAAGGACATGTACGTTGATAAAATTTGTATTGTATTTCAATACAACAATGGTAACATGCTAAAAAAAAAATAAATAAAAACCCTGTATTTCTCTGGAGAAAAAGGTATATAACCCCTTAAACGCTGCCTTTTTTTATGACAAGCTTTATTTTAGCTTATATTGTAATATGAATACTATTTGATCATTTCCATAGGACGTAGGACATAGGATGTAAGATTTTAAATATATATTTTTATTAGTAAATTAACCAAAATAATTAAATAATATACGCTTCTTTATTTTTAGATATGATGTTGAGCGAACGTAAATTTGGTATTGAGAATATGACTTCAATGTCGGAGATAGATGAAAATAGGATAAACGAAAATCTTCATATTCGATACTGTAACGACATTATATATGTATCCTTTAAAAAAAAGGAAAAGCATTTTTAAACTGCCTTATTAATATTGTCAAGTCCTTTAAAAGTTCTTGTTTTTTTTTTTTGTTATTTAAAAAATTTAAAAAAAAGGTGTTTTGTATTTATTATTTGTTTATTTTTTAAGGAAGGGTTAAGAGTTTCAATGTAAAAAATAAATGTTTTCGCGATTTTGTTTTTTCAATTTTTGAATTTATCCATTTTTTGATGCTTTTGGAAGAAAATCGTGTATTTTTTGTGCAAAAATATTTAAGGAATGACCGCTAACGGAGCGTCTCGGAAAAAAAAGCAGTTTGATGATTATGGTGGTAATGGCGGCTGTAAATTTAAGGCAGGCTCTCACCTTGTAGGGCCGAAAAATGGACATTTAAAAAAAAAAAATTTTTTTGAGAAAACGGTTAAAGATAAAAATCTGAAATTTGTAACTTTATTTGAAAAAAATATTTATTTTGCGAAAAAAATTTCAAAATTGAAAAATCAAAAAAGGGGTGGGAGGGGGCGTTCCTCAGTTTCAACATTTCGGCAAAAAGGTGTCCCGCTTACGGAAGTGATTCAGCCAAAACAGGTAATCGAAAACACAAAAACCGAAAAGATTCTTAAAGTGTACTGTACTGTGCATAAAATGAACTAGGATCAGAAAAAAATGAAAATGGCAAAAGTTATTAGCTTTTGAAAAAAATTTCGATTTTCGCCCTTTTTTTTCTCACTAATTATTTTCTCAATTAAACAGTTTTCAATATTTTTGGATAATCCTAGTTCATTAGTTAAAGGAAACAATTAGGAACATTTAAAAAAAAAATTGATGACGATTGGTTAACCCCAACGCCTTCAATTACTTCCGTAAGGTCCGCAAACGTGGTTCCGAGATAAACGCGTTTAAAGTTTTGGCTTCCAATGGCCGGTGCTCGACATGTGCTCCATGTAAGAGCCTGTAACTTTTGTAATATTTCAAATTTGGATCTGAAATTTTTTGAGAACATTTTCGGAACATATATCTATACGATAAGCAAAAAAAAAAAGAATTTTTTTTGCCACAAGGTGAGAACCTGCCTTAAATTCATAAAAATTAATCAATTACAGTAAAGGCTGAACAACATCGAATCGATGACGATTTTTTTTTTTTATTAATTTACCATATTTTTGACGATTGTTCATATTATATAGTCGTCTGATTTTCATGAAATTTAATTTAAAATTCAGGAGGCGTTACAAAAATCTTATTATTATTATTATTTTTTCTATTATTTATACATAGCCTGTCGCAAAAGAAACAGGAGTTTTTAAATTAAACTGCGGCAACCTCATATCGTTGAAGCGCCAACTATAGCCTGACAACCTCGATGGGGAAAGGGAGAGGTGGCTAGATGTGGAAAAGCGAGCAGTATTGATTACCTAAGTTATATATCGCCATAGTAGTGACCCCGACAAGTGAAAAAATTAAAACCCTGCTCATCGTGCGAAATTGACTTAATTTCGTGAAATTCGCCACAGACACACATACACTTTTATAATCAGAAAAGTGCCCAAGTAAAATAAACCCGCACAAATTTCCAACTAAATATGCACTTATTTATTTTAATGGCACCAAGGCCTTAATGTACAAAGTTAATGTTTGTTATTGTTTACAATATTGGGCAGGCAGACCGATTTGTCTACGGCTTTTAACTACCGAGAATATGTTGGGCAGGCAGACCGATTTGTCTGTGCATTTAAAACATGTGAAGTATATAAACGAAAGAATAGGCAGGCGATCTGCGATCGTGCCGTGGACAAAGGGCCAGGCAGCTATTAGCAAAACGGTGCAAAAGTAATTAGCAATTACAATTAATACAGGAGTTGCCACGCAGGGCAAATATCCAAACAAAGCAAAACATCGACAATTTAAATTACGTTACGATTTGAATTTAATCACTTGAGTTAGGCTGCGGCATGACCGAACAGCAACCCTCAGTAATGGTTTGCGCAAGAGGAGCGCTCATTGCACCAGATCGTCGTTTGAAATCTTGGCCAACATGCGACGGCTACCTCCGGATCCGGGCAACGAGAATATTATCCCCACACTTTTCCTGCCAGAGATGCCGGCATCAATTTATTTCTACCACGAGCTATTTGGAGAAAATGTCCACAAATGCCGCCCCCATGATCCCGCTCCTTGCTCCATAGTACATAACCAGCGAACCCACAGTTCAGCAAGCAGCTCCTCATCGACTCAGGATCTGTAGTTTCCGTCATACCACGAACGCTGGTCAGACCAAAAACCACTCTAAACGATTTGACACTTTACGCAGCGAACCAGACCTCTCGTTCATACTTTTGGAAAGTACGTCACTCAGCTGATCTTGGATCTTCGCCGAAATTTTACCTGGCCTTTCATTATTCCGGATTTGCACAGAGCCATTATTAAGGCAGACTTTTTAAGCAAATTTCAATTGCTCATCGATCTTAAAACCCAAAAATTAATCGACTCGCTTACTGGTTTTTCAACACCCGCATGTCTAGCACGAGCGAACCATACGAGGTGTGTTTAAAAAGTATCGCGAAGTTTGTGTTTTTTCAAAAATTATTTATTTATTTATGAATATCTATTTTGTCCCCTTCAAAGTAATCCCTATGAGATATTATATTAGAGTTGGATTTTCTTAGTTTTTCTGACTGTTGAGTCGTGGGGCGGGTCTTCCTGGGTCTCGATTTAGTTGTTTTGGGGTAGAATTAATAACGCGGGCAAAATTCGATTGAACGTTCTAAAAAACTTCACTCTTTATTTCGACTTCGCGGTTACACTTGGAAATTAGAACTAAACTTAAGCTTCGGGGTGGAAACTTTAAGAGCCGCTTGGAGAGCGGATTTGAGACCCTTAACAGTGCCAGAGAGCGAGATGCAAGCGATGGAAGAACTGCTCTCACGACTGTTAAGACTCCAGGGGCGGTTCAAAAGGGACTGGAAAGCGCCGCTCTGGCGCGAACATTCTCCCCCCCTTGCGAGGACGAGCGAAGCAACGGATGAATCCTTAGGCGTATCTGCATGCTCCAGGCACGACCCATCCAAATACCGTGCTCTGTGCAACGGGCAGCCCATCACGTACATTTAGAAACCCGGGCCGGATGACGTCGGGGTATACGTACGAGCCCAACACCAGCGAAACTCTTGCTGGGCGATGGAATTGCTCATCGGCAAGACGGATGTCGTTGAACTGGGCTCGCATAGCTTCACTAAGCGCGCGGATCGGGGTGCGGATGCGCAGACTAGGGCTGATATTTAGGAGCACCTCGATCTGGAAATCGCCCGTTCTTGACCGGATCGTCGTCGAGCAGACTTGAGTAGCTTGAAGGCAGTTGCCAGGGAGCTGTCGATGGTGCTGACGGGAGTGCACGGGTCGATCAACGCGGCCGTCTCGAAGGTGGTGGTCCCAGATTCCAGCAACACGATGGCCGTCGGGAGAATGTGGAGGCTCTGATGCTGCGCTAGAGCCGCTACTGATGGGGTTGCCGCTGGAGCTGGTCGTCGTACCAGTGCTTGCCTTGCCGATGGTGACGGAGACCGGGAGACTGATCTCGACAGGCGAGTGGTCGATGCGCGATGTTGCTCGGAAGGCGATGGACGGCGTTGAGGGGAAGGCGATTGGCGGCGTGGCTGGATGGGCGTTCGTCGAGAACTCCTGGGCATCTCGTGCAGGTGGAGCAGCGTGTGGTGATCCTTCCCGCATTTTTTTGCATGCGTCGCCACTGCGACATTGCCCTCCGGAGTGCTGATGCGCCAGGCAATTCGCACAATATTTGTTGGTTGCCTTGGCTTCCATAGAAAGAAGTGCTAGAAGGAGGACAGAATGCATTATTTTGGAAAGGCGGAGGTTGCCTGGTCATCCATAGGAAGAAGTACTAGTTTGTGGATGGGACGTGTTATAGTCCCTCGAGCAGTACGGATCTCAACTACGCGAACTCTACTATCGGCTCTTGGAAGAACAGATACAACTCTGCCGAGCCGCCATTCGTTTGATGGCATGTTGTCTTCTTTGACGACCACCATGTCATCGACTTGGATATCTCTGGAAGGAGTCTGCCACTTATTGCGCTTGTGAAGTTCCTTTAAGTACTCCTCCTTCCATCGCGCACTGAACTGCTGATGCAGGGCCTTTAAGTGCTGCCAGCGATTTATAATCGACTGAGGCTCAGCTGTTGAAAGCAAAGGTCCCCCAATCAGAAAGTGGCCTGGCGTCAATGCCAATAACTCAGATGGATTTTCGGACATGGGAGACAGCGGCCTGGAATTAAGGCAGACTTCAACTTTGGCGAGAAGCGTGGCGAACTCTTCAAACGTGTACTTCCGACTTGACGTCGACTTGTAAAAGAGTGCCCTGAAGCTCTTTACTCCAGCCTCCCACAATCCTCCCATATGTGGAGCCCCTGGTGGAATGAACCGCCACACAAGTCCCTGATGGCTATAGGTTCCAGCTACAGACTCTTTAATCGTCTGCATGAAATCTCGAGAAAGTAGAGTCGCTGCCCCCACAAGGGTTTTGCCATTATCCGAATAGACTCGCTGAGGACAACCTCTTCTTGCTACGAATCGGGCAAATGCCGCGAGGAACTTCTCCGTTGTCAGGTCGGACGTAGGCTCTTAATGGATAGCCTTCGTGGAAAAACACACAAACACGCAAACATATCCCTTGGTAATAAGGGATGCTCTGCCAGTATAGTTTTTTATTTCAAACGGGCCTGCATAATCAATGCCCGTATATGTGAATGGCCTGGAAAAGGAAACTCGATCGGTCGGGAGATCGCCCATCAATTGCGTCTGGACTCTCTTCTTGTAAATAGTGCACACCTTACAGGAGTTCAGCACAGCTTTTACCACAGCCAGATGAGGCGTTGCAGTCATGCAGGGAAATTTGATGTGAAAAAGGACGAGAAGACGAGCTAACCGACAGTTGTATGGCAGTATAATAGGATGCCGCTCGTCATACTGAAGGGCCGTTGAGGCTGTAATGCGCCCACATGCCCTTAACAGGCCTTGTTGATCTAGAAATGGAAACAGGTTGGCTATCGGGCTGGAAACTGGAATCGGACGCTTATCGTTTAGAACTTTGAGCTCTTGGGTATATTCTCCCCGCTAAGCATATCGAATAAGGACTCTTTCAGCTTCTCGGAGCTCTTCCTTGGTAGGTCGCTCAGCAGCGTCCCTCGGCATCTTGCGGCAGCGTTGAATGAACCGTAATACGTACGCAAGGACCCGCAAAGCCTTGTCCAACGCGGAGAAACGTTCCAACAAATCTTCGGATGGGGCCTTGGCGAAATTGACCTTCACAGCACGCTGCTCTAAGTCTGTGACTGGAGGTCCAAGCTCCCGTGCTGACCACGTGTCCTTCGACTGTTCCCACCAGAGTTGGCTATGAACCAGCTCCCGCAGCTAAACGCCTCGACTGGCCAGGTCCGCGGAATTGTGCTCAGATCGCACATGCGCCCAATGCTCAGCGCTTGTCACATGAGTAATTTTTGTCACCCGGTTGGCTACAAACGTGGTCCAGTGGCATGCCGGCTTGCTCAACCATGCGTGGACGATGATGGAATCGGTCCAGCAGAAAATGTCGGAATTGGAAATTGGCATATTCGGAAGGATAGCTGCAATCATCTCTGACAACAGCAATGCCCCACACAGCTCGAGCCGTGGAAGGGACACCGTTTTAACAGGGGCGACTCGGGTTTTGGCGGTAAGCAGACGCGTCATAATGTTGTGGCCTACTTCCACCCGCAAGTATATAGCGACCCCATATGCCTTCTAGACGCATCACAAAACCCATGATGCTCTACCTTCACTCCTGGCTGGAAACCAACCCACCTTGGAATACGGATCTGCTCCAGCTCGGAATAGCTGCGCAAAAAATCTTGCCATCTTTGATCCATTTCTGTAGGGATATTTTCATCCCAGCCCAACTCCTGCAACCAAATCTCTTGCATAAAAATTTTTGAGCGGACAATAAACGGAGACAGCCATCCGGCTGGGTCAAAAAGCTTCGCAATTTGGGAAAGAACCTTTCTCTTCGTATGAGTGGATTTAATTGATACTGGCGGTGGAACAAACCAGAACTCGTCCGAGGTCGCATTCCACCGAACACCCAGTGTTTTTGCAAAGCTTTCGGAATGAAGATCGCGAAAGTCCTCGTGGAGTAGATGCTCGTTTGGGATGTCTTCGAGTATGCTCTTCTGGTTGGCCGTCCACTTTCTCAATGGGAACCTGGCGCTGCTAAAAGCGTGGCGAAGTTCGCTGATTGCCAGTCGAGCCTCTTGTATGGAAGTGGTCCCTGCCAGAACGTCGTCTACGTACATAAAGTGACGAATAATATTGCTTGCTGTAGGAAAGTCCTTTTCTACGTCGTCTGCCAATTGTTGGAGTACGCGGAGTGCCAGAAATGGTGCACAGTTAACACCAAAGTTGACTGTTTTTAATTCGAAATCGCTTACTTCTCCTTCTTTATTCCGGCATAAGATTCTTTGGAACGGGGTATGTTTGGGATCGACCCAGATTTGACGGTACATCTTGGTAATATCTGCGCTGAACACGTACTGGAAATAACGCCACTTCAATATCTGAATGGTTAAATCAGATTGTAGGACTGGACCAGCATGAAGAATATCGTTCAATCTTGTCCCGTTGGATGAAGGGCTAGAGGCATTGAATACCACGCGAAGTTTGGTGGTAGTGCTCTCGGGTTTGATCACCGCGTGGTGTGGCAGATAATAGTTTGGAGAATCGTACGACGGGGGAATTTCTCTCATGTGACCCAGATCCAAATACTCTTGAATGACTGAGTCATACTGCTCTTTTAATGGAAAGTCTCTCTTCAAACGGTTTTCGTTTCTAGGAAACTGAGCTAGGGCACTGGATCGCGAGTGCCCCAATTGGGACCCGAGATTTTCAGGCTCGCGAAACGGTAAAGATACTACGTATCTCCCGGTTACGTCTCTAGTGGTGGTTTGGAGAAAATTGTTTTCGCAATAAGAATAGGATTCCTTTACCCTTATAGTGGGTATGTTCTCCACCATCCAAAACTTAGTGAGAAGTTTTTCTAAGACTCTGTCACTAGTTTCGGTTATCTGGGTCGTTAAAGCGGATACTCGATTTTGGCTAGATGTACTTGAAACTGGGCCGGTAAGCACCCAGCCAAAAATAGTTTCCTGACCTAGGAGAGAGCCACAAATGTTTGTGCGCATGCCGCTCAGCAGAACGAATGGTAAAATGTCGGCTCCGATCAGAACATCTATCTGGGAGTTCTCAAAAAATGTGGGATCTGCCAGGGGGATAGCAGGTAAATCAATCAGCGCATCTTGTGGGATTGGATAGGACGGTAGCTTTCCGGCCAATTCAGGCAGAACGTTAGCTGCGGTTTCTAGCTGAAGGCCTGGCTTATTGGGAGCTCGAATGGAAAAATGGCAGGTCCTGGTCGCCTGAGCGGAAATGGTTTTATTTAAGCCCGAAACTTGGGCTTGGATGTGGCGGAATGGCAGCTTAATTACATTGAACAGGCGTTCCGTAATAAACGTAGCCTCAGAACCCGAGTCTATTAGAGCGCGAGCCCTGTAGTTCGTGCCCAAGTGGCAAATGTCAATGATGGCCGTGCCTAGGCAGATTTTCTGAACCGTTGGCGGCCCTCTGTACAGCTGGATTTTGTGGGCTTGCAGAAGAACTACTTCCGGCAGTTGACCCACTGGAATTGGGGGTGCCTTTATGGAGCATCGTATGATTCCGAGCTCAACATGTGAAACAGCTGTGAGTGCTCGTACATTCACGTAGCTGGTGGCCTCTCGCGAAACAATTTAGGCACAGCTGTTTTTTCTTGATGTAGTTGGTTCGCGCATCGACAGACATCTGAAGAAAACGCTGGCATAAGCGGACTGGATGATTATTCTTTGAGCACAGATCGCAATTCTTCGGTTTGGAAACCACTTTAGCTTCGAAGGAGTTGAGCCTCCTGGAGACGGGTTGACTCTTAGTGGTAGAGTGATTGCTGTGGCTTGGTTTCATATCCTCAATCGCCTCTAGCGTTCGGTATCGGTCACCAAGAAACGTGTTCATCTCATCCCAAGTCGGAATGTCGGACTTAGATGAAAGGGACTGCTCCCATAAGGAGAGGGTCAGTTTTGGTAATCTACTGGCGCACAGGAATACCAGGAGACAGTCCCAATTCTCTGTGGAAATTTTGGAATGAGCCAGAGCGACCAAACACCCTTGGATTGTGCTCTGAAGATCTTTCAGAGCCTGGCCTGATTTGGAACTGACAGACCCCAAGTTAAAAAGGAGTTTGAGTTGGCTGTTTACTAGCAGTCTCTTATTTTCGAAACGGTCTCGAAGCGCTGCCCATGCTGAATCGAAACCCTCATTTGTGAGAGGGGACTTGGCTACGATTGCCTTAGCCTCGCCGCTAGTTTTAGCATTGAGATGGAAAAGCTTTTCGACCGGTGTCAACCTAGGATTGTTGACATAAACTGCTGTAAAAAGGTCCCTAAATGTTGGCCATTTTAGGTAATCTCCTTCGAATACTTCAGTATCGCATGGTGGTAACCGGCACCCAGACGGAAGGTAAGCGGACTGATTAGTGGTGCTCGCTGTCGAATGCTGCGGAGTGGCTTGGTCCATCAGCTCGCTGAGATGAACCGATAGCTCCTCGTACACGGAATAGCAATATTCATATTTTCGATACAGAGTCGCCAGAATCTCCTCTGCTCCTTCAGTCGTAATGCTGGTAATCGTGTCTAGACACGCTTCGAATTCTTTTTCAGCCTTTTCCCAGAGTGAGCGGACTTGTTCCTTACGGACTTTGCAGGTGTGGACGGACGGAGCTGACTGCCCTGGAGTTTCTATGGTCGCTCTGAAATTGCTCATGCGGTCGGACACTGTTATGAACCGCGCGAGGGCTGCAATTGCAATGTCGTTGCTCATTTTTGCCTGAGAACGAGTTGCCAGCGACTTTACGGACTTGGTCTGGAACTGTGACCTAACCTTAGGCGTGAGCGACAATCGTTTCTGATTGCTCGTAGGAACAGACAACTTCTTATCGCCTTCTTGGGTGGCTAATGAAGTTTCGCTCTTTGCCTTGGTTATTGATGGTGGAACTACTGCGCTGGAGGTGCGCGCGCGAGGAGATGCGGATAACGATCGCGTTTTATTTGCAGACGGAACCGATAACTTTGTTTTGTCTCCTGGCATGGGACACGTGGAATGGAACGTAGTGCCGAAAGGAGGAAAAACTTCAACACGGTTGAATTAATCCGTTCAGAGAAACAATAGGACAAATAAGGCAAAAAAAAAATAAAGCCTTGAAACGCGTGGAATAGAACGTCTTAAAATTATCTGGAGATGTTCTGAATTTATTTTAAAAAGTAAAAATATATCAGAGAGCGTGGAATGGAACAGTATTATTATTTGTGTCTCGTGTTTTCCTTAAATTAATTTGCGCCTTTAGAAAATATTAAAAACGCAAAAAAATAAACATATAATATATATATATATAAAATGGATATTAATATCAGCTGGAAATATTAGAGCATGCATGGATTTGTGATGCGGAATTTTATTGATGATGTGGTTAGTGGAAATATTGTGTAATTATTATTATTTGGGATTTTACTTCAAGTTTTTATTTTGACATACATATGTGCGTGTACATATGTATATATATTTGGATGTAAAAAGCACTTGGAATAACACACACTGGGCAACAAAAAATATGTTTGCCCCAGCTCACGCACAACACTCTTTATTTATTTGTTTATTGCTCTTTGATTTTTAATTATGCTGGACGCATAACGTGCATACATATATGCAGAGCTTTCGTTCCTTGATTGCTCCTTATGGAAATGCACTTGGAATACACACTGGACAAAAAAAATATTTGCCCACACAAAATAATTTTTATTTATGATTTATCTTTTTTATTCTCTTCGCACTTTTCACTTTCTGGAAAAAAAGTATATGTACTTTGGGACTCGATGTTAAAATATAGCTACTAAAAAACGGGATGCATATGTATATACATACATATATTATTGGGATCTATATATATGTACATGTCGGAGTTTCGTTAGACTTTTCCATTTGTAACCGAATTATTAGCAGCAAGTTCTGCTCGTTTGCTTGGCGCTTTCTGAACTGACTTCCCAAGAGTCTGCTTTCCAAATTTATACTTTCTACTCAATTCTTTTACATTGTTAGCCATCTCTTTCTAACATGTATGTCAGCGCTTAACGAACAGACCTCACTTGGCAGCAGTCTAAATCTGTCCTGCTCTGCCATGCTTTCACTCAATTTCTAACTTCCTTTTTAATTGTCCCTGCTTCACATTAAAGAAGGCCCCGCTTCACCTGTCCTGACCAGGGGAACAAAGTAGGCCCCGTTTCATCTGATCCGACACGGCCTTCCTGACAAATCACACGTCCTCGTGTGGTCAGTTCTCCACTCCTTTTGCCAATACCTTATGACTCAATTCTTCATAACACCTCTCCTTTTTTTTTTAACAATCTTTCATTTTATTCACTGGACAAAAGCTTTAAAGGTATAAATTACTTAAACAAATATGGAATCTTTCATTTCCATAAAGTTTCTTCGTTTTAACATAAATAAATTTCTTTCGTTTAGTTACTCTCCAGTAACATTAATCTTATCTATAACATCTTATCCATAAATCGTATAATATAACATTTTACATCGATTTTACATTTTCATTTAGTGTAATTCCTTTAACACCTTTCTCATTTTTATTTTCCATCTTTCTCTTGACCCCCGCCATTACATGTCTCTTCTGTATGGTGCGGTCCTGACTCCCGCCATAACAAGTCTCTTCTGTTATGGTGCAGTTCTGACTCCCGCCATAACAAGTCTCTTCTGTTATGGTGCAGTCCTGACTCCCGCCATAACAAGTCTCTTCTGTTATGGTGCAGTCCTGACTCCCGCCATAACAAGTCTCTTCTGTTATGTCCTGTGCAGTCCTGACCCCCGCCATAACCCGTCTCTTCGGTTATGGTGCGGTCTTTTCTTTTTCTCTTCTTATACTTCAGTAGCATCTTCTATCACGTCATCCCTATCTTCGCTTATAAGCTGATTATTTCGCTAAGCTCTTAGAGATTCGTGTAGATATTTTTAAATTCGCTTACTAGTTAAAGATTTTAACAGATATCTATCTCCATCTAGAATCTCAATGATCTCAAATGGCCCTTTAAATTGTGGATCTAGCTTCGTTTTATGGCGTTCTTCATGTTTAAGCAATACGTGGACGCCTAACTTATGTTTGGTAATTTTCGCTTTATTATTATCGTATCTGTGTTTATCATATCGTGCACTGGCTTCCATATTTTATGTAGCTTGATTTCTTAAATTTCCCCAAAAGGTCTAGCTTCCTTTCCAATTAACAATTCTAATGGGCTAAGTTTTGTTACTTTATTTGCTGCCATTTAGTTTTACAAAAATTTTCATTATTTTTCCTTTAAATTTATCAGCGACGTATTACAAGCGAACATTCCATACCAGAATCAAAACAAAAAGGAACTGACTCACCGGATGTCCTTATAATGCTACGCTTCTCATTATTTGTTTTCACTTGAACGGCCTTTAGGACAAGCGGTTGCAAAATGTCCGATTTCGGCACATTTGAAGCATTTGACACCAGATCGATTCCTCACACTTGTCATATCGTTGTCGCTATAGGTTTCACTCTGGCCCTTTTCTAAGCGGGCACGGCACTCTGCATATTTATGTCCCGCCTTTCCACAGTAATTGCATTTCACCACGATTAGAAATTTAATCTTCTTGAGGTCCGAGCTTGCTGCATCGTCTTCTACGCCGCGCTTCTTGAAGGAGTGTGCCTGAAGCTGTTGTTGTAGTTCGTTGCGTGTTTTAACGTTGGTGGTGAAAATCCAGCGCGCCAACTTGCTGTCAACCTGTGCCATGTGAGCCAATGTTACAGATACAGCTATTTCTTCAATCTCCTTGGCTTTCCATTTGGACATCAGCATCGTTAAAATACGGCTACCGTATTCGGCAGAGCCTTCTTCTGGTTTTGGTCGACTATTTAACACGTTCAAAACCATGCCAGCAGAAGTTTCGATTCCCACGAAACGTTGCACGAATAGCTCTTTAAATTGCACCCAAGTTATTCCGGCAAAGCATATTTGTGAAAGCCATTGTGATGCGGTGCCTTCCAATGCCTTACTTAGGGCTATCACCAGATTGCTACCTTGGAGAACGTTGTCGGCAAAGATGAGGTCCACCGTGCTACACCAAGATGAGGGCTCCGCTCCAGCAATGTCAGGGTTAAATTTTGGTAGTCTTATGTTTGACGCTTTTTCATTCGATTGCGGCGCCCTTGGAGTCTGCATGTTTTTAATTATCTCCATTAGGTTGCGGGTTTGGAGCTCCAACGCTGACAAATACGAATCAGTGGCATGACCAGTAGGCAAAGCAGATCCCACTTCTGATGTCGGAGTTTCGTTAGACTTTTCCATTTGTAACCGAATTATTAGCAGCAAGTTCTGCTCGTTTGCTTGGCGCTTTCTGAACTGACTTCCCAAGAGTCTGCTTTCCAAATTTATACTTTCTACTCAATTCTTTTACATTGTTAGCCATCTCTTTCTAACATGTATGTCAGTAGGCCCCGTTTCATCTGATCCGACATACATATATTAATGGGATCTATATATATGTGTTTAGCACTATATTTATAAATTTAAATTTTAGCAATTTTAATTTTGTTGGATTTTAATTGCTCTTGGAAATGTGGACTGTATTTTAGGAATGCAATTTCAAAAATGTTTGCTGGGTACACCGCGAATTGTAGTGTGTAAATGTTTCTCCTTATGTATGTACATATGTTGAGATGGTCAGGCATATGTACGTATGTACATCAATAAGCATGCATCTGGATTTTATGTGTTTATGTATGTACAGTGCCGGATTAGCCATATAGCAGGAGTAGCAAATGCTACGGGCCCCGCGCATTGGGGTGGCCCCGCGCGGCCGCGCTCCAACTCCTACCTATCTGATCGTAAAAAAAAATTTAGATAGGAACCTAAAAATAATTTGCATGACTTAAGCGTGAAGCGCTTAGGCTATGCTTTACTCCCATCTGAAAATATAAAACTCGATTTCGTCACGTTATATTTTATCTGAAATTAAACCACATTTCTACCCTTCAAGCGGCCAGATTTTCATTTTTTTTATATAGGTATACATTTATTTTGCGAGTTTACGTAGCCGAGATTGTACTTTTTTTAATCGATTTTAATATAATATAGATTATCAGTATTTCGAGAAAAAGTAGGCAAACTATTTAAATTTTATTGACTCGTTTGCCTTGCGCATTTACTTGTTTCTCATGATCACTTTTTCAACATTAAAACGTATTAAAAATGAATTAGGGAACACGATGGGCCAAGAACGTCTTAATCATCTCACTTTGTTGAATATAGAGCATGATTTGCTTAAAAAAGTCGATATTGAAAGTGTTATCTCTAAATTTGCCCATATTAAATCCAGAAAAGTTTATTTGTAAAAATTTTGTTTTATTTAATACCCTAAACTTGAGAACCTAAAGCAAAGCAAGGGCCCCTTGACAGAATTTGCTACAGGCCCCGCGCTAGCTTAATCCGGCACTGTGTATGTATGTAAATGGGGAAATATAAAAAGCAAAGCCGGAAAATGGCAATAAGAAAAAAGAAGCCGGAATATGGCGATCGTATGAAAGTGGAAGTGGCAACACGAAAAAAGAAGCCGGAATATGGCGATCGTATGAAAGTGGAAATGGCAATATGAAAAAAGAAGCCGGAATATGGCGATCGTATGAAAGTGGAAATGGCAATATGAAAAAAGAAGCCGGAATATGGCGATCGTATGAAAATGGAAATGGCAATACGAAAAAAGAAGCCGGAATATGGCGATCGTATGCAAATGGAATTAGCCGATCAGACAGATATAAGAAAATTGGGATCTTGGGAAATATCTGACTGGTCGGCCACGGAAATATGGAAAATTCGTACTTATCTTGAACTTTAAAAAACTCCGCCAGTGGTCGCTGGTGCAAATTATCCGGCTCGAAGGACGAAATATTGAGTCGTGGGGCGGGTCTTCCTGGGTCTCGATTTAGTTTTAGGGGTAGAATTAATAACGCGGGCAGATTTTCGTTAAACGTTATAAAAAAACTTCACTCTTTATTTCGACTTCGCGGTTACACTTGGAAATTAGAACTAAACTTAAGCTAGGGGGTGGAAACTTTAAGAGCCGCTTGGAGAGCGGATTGGAGACCCTTAACAGTGCCAGAGAGCGAGATGCAAGCGATCTGGAAGAACTGCTCTCACGACTGTTAAGACTCCAGGGGCGGTTCGGAAGGGACTGGAAAGCGCCGCTTTGGCGCGAACACTGAAAGTGTTTTTATAAAAACAAAATATATGGGACATATAAGACGTGGCGTTAATAATCACAATCAACAATTTATTTATTAATTATTTTGTTAGCATTCAAAGAAAAACTTTGTCTGTGTGCAGATTCAAAACCAATGTAACTAATATCCCACTTACATTCCCCTACAATATACAATTTTTATACCCTTGCAGAGAAGAAGGGTATTATAATATCAGTCAGAAGCTTGTAATGCAGTGAAGGAGACACCTCAAACCCCATAAATTATAAATATTCTTCATCAGGATCACGATCTGAATTGAAATACGTCTGTACGTCTGTCCGTCTTTCCGTCTCTCTCTAAACAAGTCTCGCAGTTTTGAAGCTATCTTGCTGAATCTTTCCCAAAAGTTGTGTAGTTATTTGTGTAGTTGTAGCACGCAGTATATAAGTCGGAACGGGCAGGATCGGCCGACCATATCGGATAGTTTCCATACGAGAGAATGAAATAAAAAATTCTCGAGCCGTTGTTTTTGATCAAATCGACTTGATTTCTTCCAGATTGCGTTTTCTAACTACTATTGAATTTCGGATTAAATGTTATATATCTCTATCATTGTTTTTAATCCCACGAACATGATTTTCAAAATAAGGAGTTTTTTAATAACCCTTGAAACGAAAAAAAATATTCATTAAATTCCGACAACGTTATCATATAGCTGCCATAGGAAAGATCTAAAAATCTATATAGAAATAACGGAAATAAAATTATAGCATCGTTGTTTTTCATCGGACAAGCTGGATTGGAATATAGAGTTTTCTAACGACTCTTGAATAACTATTTAAATTTCATCAAAATCGGACGACTATATCATACAGCTGCCATATGAACCATATTCGAAAATATGGAAAATTAATAGAAAAATCCTCATAGTTTCGATGTTGTTTATGCATTTCGATCGACATACATATTTGATGACTGCAAGGGTATATAAGCTTCGGCTTGCTTCATGTTCGTGGGATAAAAAACAACGACGTTAAATTTTTTTTTTAATTTTTTATATATATATTTTTTGATCTGTCCTGTATGCTATAGTTATCCGATTTTGATAAAATTTAATTCGAAATTCGATAGTGGTTAAAAACATCATCTGGAAAAAATCAAGTCGATCTGATCAAAAACAACGGCGTGATAATTTTTTTTATTCAATATCTCGTATGAACGCTGTCCGAGTTATATTCTCCGTGCAATAATTACACAACTTTAGGTAAAGTTTCAGCAATTTAGCTTTACAACTGAGAAAATAGTTTACACAGAGACAGACATACGGACACACGTTCACATTAAGTTCGATTCAGTTCGTAATGCTGACCAAAAAAATATATATACGAGTATGTACATGTACTTATATATTTACGGGGTCTAAGATGTCTGCTTTACTTCTTACTAAAATTATAATACCCTCCGTAGGGGTTTAATTAGGTAACATTTATGCGCGTAACAGAATATGTCTTTCAATGTGTTTGTACTCCTTAACTTCAAGACTCGTTTCATAAATTAATTGTACACCTTGAGTATATAATAGTACCTATATAAGATTATAATACGTATACTTAAAACGATTTTGCTTCTACAAACTATTGAACATATATTTTAAAATTTTTAAATCTATTTGATTTCCTAAACTGAAAAATTATAGACTTATACCGGCTCAATACTTATTGCCGTTAATCCCTATAAAACCATAAATATATTCAATAAGGTAAGTTAAAACAGAAACTTATTAAAAGAGAGTAGTTCGATTTTTGAGCGATTATGAAATTTGTGTAGCCTTAATACCGACATACTCATGAGCGTAAGCTTTTTAATTTTCTCTATTCGTCTTAACGATTGTTGGGAAACAAAGCAGCATTTTTCCATTTAAATTGCTTGTGTGGGAAATTTCTGTTTTGGTTTATTCACCCTGACTTCAAATTTATTAAAGTTTAAGACCCGAAACCGTACCCATTCAAACAAATTGGTTTTTGTTATGCCAAAAATCAATAAGCCGTCCTGCTATAAAGAATACCATTGGACAAATCGAACCTTCACTTTGACCCCAAAATTGTCTTTTGGCTTTCATAGCAAACTACCGAGTTGTTTGTGTGCTCCGAGTTTTATTTTTTTATCTAAATAACCAGCGGTGGTTTGTTTCTCAGTTCAAAAAAAAATTGTTTAATATATTTCGAAACTTTTTGCTTCGCGAGTGAATTTTTCCCAATATGTGACATATTTAACAATCAAATTTTTCTGTTATATCTGATGCTTATTATTGTTTTAGGAATTGCATACACTTTAACACCTTCCCACTCTATTTTTCCTTTATTTTGTGAACATATAATCTCGAAAGGTTTTGACGTACAACTGATTTTCTCTTGGTGTTCATTTTTTTTTGATAAAGCTGACACTTGTATTGTCTGCATAAAAACATTTGCGAACAGGAGATTAAGCCTGAGCAGGCAAAACTCAATTGGCTTTGTAATAAAATGATGCATACTTATCGTGCTGGATTTACAGGCATTGACGTATAGAAACCCCTTGGGTTGTTATGCTGTTGTGAGGCTTTCTGCGAGGTTACAAAAGAGATGAAATCCTTCATAAGCCAAACTAAAGGAGGTTAAAAGGAACTGACTGGCTAATTTTGGCATAGATAGAAATAGTTTTGTCAGGGCTAATGATCTTTGCTAAGATCATCACTTTAAGGGGTTATATACCTTCTTTGTCGAAGAAAAAGAGGAAAGTTCGGATATTTTTTTAGGTATGTAGCCATTATTTAATAACACGGATGTTTTAATTTTTTGATAGTAAACTTTATTACCAATGTTTGTGCAAAATTTCGTGGAAAAATATTAAATAGTTTTTAAGGGGTGGCCTTTTTTTTGAAGAGCCTTGCGGTGATAATTCCCCAGGTCGAACAGGTCAACCGAAACCATAAAAGTAAAAAAATTTCATTAGTTTAGTGTAATTCCTTGTGCTTGAACGATCGGTTTTAAATTTTTTTTTTTTATGCATACGGGAACGTTTTATGCTAAAAATGAACTTTTTGGTCTCTAGAAATTTCACTAAAAAATTCATTTCGGCGAAAAAAAAATTTGTGCGTGAAAAGTCGATCGTTCAAGCACAAGATAATTTCATTACGAGCATTTGAAAAAAAATTTGAAGTAAATCGGTTCAGTAGTTTTCCGCCAATCCTTATCACCGCAAAGTCATTTTTTATGAAACACCATTTCGAGATATTCGCGTTTAAAGTTTCAAGTTCAGTTGCGGGCCGCGACGAGGCGCGCGGTTAGGAGCGCTGTAACTTTTCTTCTACCGCTCGAATCTCTATGAAAATTTGGGAAAATGTTCTCAAGGAGTTGTTCTTTAGATAAAGAAATAAAAAAATTTTCGATTTTTTGAAAATAAAAAAGGTATATAACCCCTTAGAAAGTTTTGAAACCCGATCAATCCACAGCGGAGTGTATGCGACCTGGAACATTATATAAAACTGATTTCTTCGAAGGTTGCTCTAAACCTGTGATTCTACCTAACTCATTTACTATCATATATCCCCGCAGTAGGTTACAGAACTACCTGCCCGAGTTGTCATCGCAGGCACACAGCGGCAGGCACATACTGCGGTACCGAAACCTTTTGTAGTGTTCCCACAAATTAAAGAAACATTTATTTTTCACATAATTTGATGTCTTGTTCTATATCAAAGACAAAATAACAACCGATAAAGTGAAGATGGAAAAAAGTAACGTTTCTGAAGCTAAAAAACCTTACCTTTCAAAATAAGTGTTCCTAAGTAGTTGTACCTTGTAGATCGGGAATATAATTTTCAAACTGATACCACTTATACTGACAACAGTAAACACTTTTTGATCACTTATATGTGAATTTGATATAATTTGGTTTTCAGATTTTCTATTAGTAATTACTCGTTTTCGCGTACTTATGTAGGTAACATAATCAATATTCCCGTCATTTAAAACTTAAATCAAACTTGAGAAATTTTTAGAACGGGTGCAACGATAATTTACTTAATTTAGCCATCTCCAAGTGCAAGCTGATAACATTTTTAAAAATAAATGAAATGGTTAGTTTTGTGGGGCTTAATAATGTTTAAATGGGAACTGAACATGGGGTCCAAAAGAAATCAGACCTAGTAAAGAGAACTGTCGCACAGTTCGGAAATTACTCAGGAGCGGGAAGTTCTTGTAAGTTGTTTTAAAAAGTATAGGCCCGACTTATCTACCTCTAAGAGATAGAAGAAAAAATAACAGAAGAAAACCTTAAACAAAATCAAAACATTTTAATAAAGATGGTTAGATATCAGCAATCAATATAATATGTTTCATGCAATCATCTGAATATGTAGGGGGCAATGAAGCAGGATAGAAGCAATTGTCTAACGTATTAACGAATTTGAACATAAAACTAGACTGCGTGGTGTATTTTGGCAGCTCAACGTTCTGGCCAGCTGAGAGTCAAAGATTTTATTTCGCGATGACAAATTCCACGCTAGCGAACCGATTATCAGATCACTCGCCAGTTTTAAATCTTTTTATTGAGAATGGTGCCCTAAAATAAGTAATGACGCTGAGTGCATTTTATTTTCTTTTAGCGTATATTGACATTTTAAACTACAGGCTAGTCAAATTTATATGTTGATATGAATACCCTTGGGGACAAAAAAATTATTGCAAATCCAATTTTGGCGGGAAGACTCATTCGAGTTTGGAAGGGAATCCAGATTGCCAAAAAAGTCCATTAATGTCTGAGAGTGTTAAGAGGTTTTCAAATCTATCGTCTGAAGAGGCTAGAACTAGTCAAAGGTTTGCAGAGAACAACAAGGTACCAAAAATAGCCACTTAGCTAAAACTCAACTAAGAGAAACAAAAATATGTATCCAGTATTCAAAATGTTTATTTTGCAAGCCAAATGATAATTTTATCAAGATCTTTTTATCATTCTAAGCTGCTGTTGTCTTATTGAATGAGCCTGAGAGGCATTTTACCGAAAGGTATGCTTAAAGCCCCACCACACATTCTTGAAAATAAATGAATTTCTTTGGAATTATCTGCGCACCAAGCTGGGGAAGTCTACTTTGTCATTCTAAAATGTATTTAAATTCAAAGAAAAGTTGTATTCGAATCAGTAATCATTCCTATTAAAGGACGGCAAAATTAAACATTATAAAAAACTTACTTCTGGGTGATACAAGTTTTGGTTGACAAATTATAGACCCCAACGGAAATGCTTTGTAAGAAAATCTTTTGAGAAACAATAGTTCGCTTACCGTCCGGTGGATCGCAATCAATCCCAACAACTTTTGAATCAATCCCAACATGTCTCGGGCCTTCGTTTGAGAATATAGTTATTGTTGTTAAAAAGCCTCTTATTAAAAAAGCCAAACATATAGTTAAGTTTTAGTTAATTCTATACCGACCGCTCTATACCGACTGATTGTTTTATACGCAACCAATTAATAGAGCGGCCACAAAGCACAACCACTAAACTAATTCGCAAGAGTCGTTAATTTATCTTCTTATGGTAGGACCAACAAAACAGCCAATCTTACATTTCGCTCTCCAGAGATTTCGCTTTCGCACATACGCACTCTTTGCAGACATAATTATAGTGTACAAACAAGAAGAAGATGGCGAGGCTGTGTGCCCTTTACAAATTTATCGGCTAAGTCTGTCACGTTAACACTCACTGACTCAATCACTCCTCATGGAGAAAAATCGTTTGGCACGTTCAATAAATTGAATGCGGAAATTGAACTTAAAAATCTTTAAGGCGATCATCCCATGTAATGAGTTGAATTTATTTTTTTCTTAAATTGCTTTCTTACTATGTCTAGAATATGGTGGTAAGGTCTATGTAGAAGAAAGAGTTGTTTGGAGCGTTGAGTTGAAAATTGAAACCATAAACGCGTTGTTCTCAAAACTGTGTTTTTAAAATTTTCCTCCATCGTATCTTAAAAATAGGGCACACTCAAAACACATAAAAGCATGGAATGGACTTTATCGCTCACACATTTTAAAACTGTATATTTTTTAAGCAAAAAAAAAAAACGGAAAATTCGCTACTTTTATTTCAAATTACTTCAAAAAAAAATTTTTTTCCTCTTCGAAACTGACGACAAATACTCAAATCTACACGTAATTATTAGGGGAATGTTGTCAGGGTTGGGCCATATTTTGACCTATGTCCATAAGTTCTGAACGAATGACAATTTAGAATAAGTTTATACATTTTTGGAAAGGTACAAGCAAGAGAAAGTGTTCACCAATAGAGAATAAAAAAAACAAAAACAAAAAAAGTTATAGGCGTTTGAAAAAAAAAAAAAATGTATTCAGCGTTGGGCCACCTTCAGAAAATCGTTGACAATATCGTAACGTGGTGGAATAAAATTGAATTCAGGTAAATCTGACATTATTTTGTTCATTTATTAAATTATTTGGGATTTTACAGTAAATATCAAATTATTCAGAGTTGTTTTTCGTTTGGAGCGAGAAACACTAAAGAAAAATATAAAAATGATTCATCTTCTTTCAATCCATCAAAATATTTTTTTAACGAAATCTATTTAATTAATTTTGCATATTTTTGCTATAAAAAACTTAAATATTACAACAAAAATCGAAAATACACGAATAAAATGTAAAAATTATGATGGCCCAAGCCTGACTACAAAAGTGGCCCAACCCTGACGACATGCGGTATTAATCTATTATGGTATGATATAGCCAAACTATATCTATCAATGAAACTATATCTTAGTATTTTGTAATATAGCACCTATATAACGTATTTTTATGCTCACTTTGCGGATGACATGTTGTAATCTTGTGTTATTCCACCTTTTCGGTGGTTATTGTTCGCAGTATATAAGTCGGAACGACTATATCGGATAGCTCACACACGAGAGATTGAAAAAAAAAATTCTCACTCCGTTGTTTTTGATCAGATGGACTTGATTTCTTCCAGATGGCGTTTTCTAACTACTATTGATTTTCGGTTTAAATTTTATCGAAATCGGATAACTTAAGGTTTTAAAGGCCAAAAAAAGGGCCATGTTTGATTTTTTTTTTTGCGGCGAAATGAGTAAGTTTATTTTATTGAGCTTAATTACATGTTGTTGTTTAACTTTTGAAGAGTATTAGAAAAAAAATTATTAAAAAATTACGTATATTAAGAAATACGTCTGTGGCGGTTAATCTTCCGAAACGCCCAAAGAAAACGTTGTTTTGCGGTGAACATCATAGGGCGTTAACGGATCATCTTAAAAATAAAATGTGATATGCGTTGTAAAGATAATGAATTTCCCGAGGTAATCAGGAAGAGATTTTTTTAAATTTATTTTTTGTCTATTTTTGGGAGCACTTGAAAGTGAAAAGTGCGATTTTAGCTTAAAAAATCGCTGTTAATTTATTTTTTAAAAATAGAAAAAAATTAAAAATTTAAAAAAACTCTTCCTGATTACCTGCGTATTTATGTTGAGAATTTGTGTTAAAAATTTGAAAAGGATCGGTTCATTAGATTTTGAGTTCTGATGTTCACCGACTTTCAAAATAACGTCTTCGGCAAAATCGATTTAAAGTATTTTTATACGTGAAAATACGTCCAAATACGGTTGTTTAAAACGCTGTAACTCCGTTAGTTTCACTTTAATTGACTCAAAATTTTACACAATGTTCTCGACATATTGGTCATTCAGAAAAAAAAATAAAAAAAAATGTAAAATTTTTTTTTTTAAAACCTTACCCCCCCCTTAATGGAAATTAATTGAGAACGTCGTTGTTTTTCATCACACGACTATGATATAATATATATCATACTGAAATATATTGGTTTTTAAAAAACATAAATTGTTGCTTTTTAATATCACCCAGACCTCGAGCCGGCAAAACACCAAGTATTCGATTGGAAAGGTCGCTAACACCCACAAATTAGCCTTGATTTATAAAAAAATTTCATGAAAATCGGACAACTATATCATATAGCTGCCATAGGAAAGATCGAAAAATCTATATAGAAACTAGCTGACCCGGCAAACGTTGTTTTGCCACCAGATGACTTTATAATTTCTCTACAAAATTTACTTAGTTCTAGACTTATGTATTATAAAGTCATCTGGAGCGCTATAAACCATGAGGGAATATAAAAATAACAAAAGGCAAATATTATTTTTAAGTTATTATAATTGCGCCTGGCATAAAATGAATCCAGGTTATTATAATCACAACGTGCATTCACGCGATTGGCAAGTGCGCTTCCGGAATCCTCTCCGCCCATAAAGTAGATTTGTAAGAATTTATGTTGTTCATTTGGCATTGGCAGCAGTGAGCCCATTTTATGATAAACTTGGCCTCTAATTTTGAATGTAGAATTGTAATTTTGACCATTTGCATTAGTATTTCGAACTATTTCTGTTGCTCCGAACGATGTCATTTGAAAGCATGAATTAAGTGTTCGAATTGACTTCAGGAACACGTTAGAATCTGGATCCGTCCCGTTAAGTAAGCCGTTCAATGGTTCAGGTGGTGTTTCAATTTCTGGTAGTTGCACTTTTCCTGACGCGCAACACATCCCAGCTGGCTCATTTTTAAATTTCAAAGCATGACAATGCGGACATTCCTTGTCCATAGCACCAATTACCACTTTTGAGTGAGCATAATACTCAATATCGGGCTCATACTGGAATGCTAGACGCAGAAATGAATCATATAAAAATGCTCGATGTACCTGTTGTCGTTGATGGTCATTTGTTCTGCCTCTATTGACTGTGACACGGCGTGGTTGCCGTTGTTCTAATCTTCTGACTTCATTGCGTTCAGCTCCTGTAACTTCTGTCTCTTCTCTGACTTCATTGCGTTCAGCTCGTGTATCTTCTGGCTCTTCTTGATGCAATTGCGCTATTCTTTCGGATCTTCTATTTCGTATGTATCGAGATCTACTTGTATCACGGCTCAAATCACCCCCTTTGCGTTTTCTTGGCATTGCCAACTGTACAAAACACTCGTAAATAGAATTAATGAATTTACTTACTTGCCTCAGTTTAAATTGAGTTGAAATGCTATGGTAGCGTGTGATTGTTAGTGTGATAAGGTAGTAACTCACTTTATATGCGATTTTTGGTATGTCGAACTGGATATAAGAGGATGAAAAATAGATGTTGGGTAATTGTCAGAACTACTCAATACGCTCACAAAATTCCATGAGAATCGGTGTAGCCATTTCGGAGGAGTATAGGCACAAAAACTGTGACACGAGAATTTTATATATTAGATAACAGAAATAAAATGATAACATCGTTATTTCTCATCAGAAAATCATGACTTTTGGAATATAGAGTTTTGTTACGACTCTTGAATAACAAATTAAATTTCATCAAAATCGGACGACTATATCATATAGCTGCCATATGCACAATAGTCAAAAAATGGAAAATTAATAGAAAAGTCGTCGTAGCTTCGATGTTGATTAGCCTTTGTGTATTCTGTTCGAAATATTTGATGACTGCAAGGGTATATAAGCTTCGGCTTGCCGAAGCTGGCTTCCTTTCTTGTTATCAGTTAAAATAAAGTTTTTAGATAACCGGCCTTAGCTATTGTTGCTGGGTGGATAGCTCTCTTCGCCAGAGTCGTGTATGGCTAGAGTTCCACGTTAAAGACCGCGCCAGCCTATTTGGATGAGCCTGTAGCTTGATCGCGTACTTTGCTTTTACTTTGTCGATTTCCTCTTTAACAGATCCCACGTTTAAATCTTTGTGAATGTTTTCATTTCGTATGTACCACGGTGCACCCGTTATTGTTCTTCGTATTTTTGATTGGGCTCTCTGGATTACTAACGCATGCGTTCCCCCATAGCTCGGAGCCATACTTCCAAATTGGTTTGAGAACTACACTATACAGAAGTAGCTTGTACTCCAATTTAAGCGGAGAGCGAGCATTTATTAGCCAGTGTAGGCTTCTTGCTTTTAATTTTAGTTGTGTTTTCTTGGCTTCGATGTGCCTTCTCCAGGTAAGCCGTCTATCAAGGTGGACTCCAAGATACGTTACTTCCGTTGTTTGTGGAATATGGATGTTGTTCAGAGATGGTGGGGGGCAAGTTTGTCTATTAAGGGTAAAAGTAACGTGTTTGCACTTTTGCTCGTTAACCTTTATGCGCCAATCTGCTAGCCATTTCTCCAAAAGCCCGAGATGATCTGATAGATATTGCGTTGCTTTCATGGGGCACTTAGATCAACTGAGAATGGCAGTATCATCAGCAAATGTTGAAGTTATTGTAAGACTGGTTTTCGGAAGATCTGCTGTGTAGATTATATACAGCGTTGGTCCAAGCACGCTTCCTTGAGGTACTCCAGCTTCGATTGGATGGTAATCGGAGAGGAAATCTTTACACCGTACTGCGAAACTTCTATGGACAAGATATGACTCCAGTATTTTGTGGGTGTTCTGTGGTAGCAAATTTGTAATTTTCTAAATCAAGCCGTCCAACCAAATGCGGTTGAAGGCCTGGGCGACATCCAGGAAGACTGCGGAACAATACTCTCGGCTATCAAATGTATTTCGTATCTCGGAGGTTATTCGGAGTACTTGTTCAATGGTTCCGTGCTTCTCGCGCAAACCAAATTGGTGGCTTGGGATTGCATTATGGGACTGTAGGTGTTCCTTTATATGATTCAGAACTAGCTATTCAAATATCTTTGACTTGTGGGACTTGTCCATTCCAGCTTTATGGATCATAGTGATGACAGACTTTTTCCATTGTTGTGGATAATAGCCCCATTTCATCATGCTCTCTTTTTTGGAATGTGATAGACAGGGTAGCCTCTGGAGTAATGTCTGTTGGGAGCACAAAGCTATTTGTTGATGGATTGTTGATGCCCTCTCTTCGTTGCTGCGAGCCCACTCTTCTGTTCGTGTGTTTAATGGCGACTCCCTTTCGATTGGTGGACATATACCCGATTTAGCTTTCCACAGTGGATATGGTCTGCTGTTAGGGAAGAGGTTCTGCAAATAGAATAATTGAGATCGATTACTTTCATCTTCTAGGGCTGTGCGTAGAAGATAGGTGGCTGTTTTAAGCCGCTCCTTCGAGGCAGTCGATCTGTGGGCTTGTCACTCCCTCCGAAGCTTTCTCTTATTGCGTAGCAGATCGTTGATATGCCCGGAAGCTTGACTTAGAATTAAAATTACATCCGATATAATAGGTGTGGAGTGTTGTGCAGGAAGTGACATAACAGACAACTGAGCTGTCAATCTCTTATTTTTCCTACATGTTTGGGAAGCCATTAATATGGGTACTTACATACTTTCTGTATTATAGCCAATCTGTTTTACTGGAAGTTATAAGATGTGTTCGTTTTGAAAGCTGTGGATGGTCGTAGAGAAGAAATAAAATGGGCGAGTGATCCGATGAAAGATCTGTTAAGTGTTCCACATGAACATGACCTCTAGGCACTCTTCTTGTGACGGCAAAATCGCTTCTTATTAGGATATGTTGGCCAATATGTAGGCTTACCTGGAGAGATAAAGTCAAACTTGTTTTTTGATGTTATTATAGCAGCTGTCTTCCTTTGGGGTTGTTGAGTCGAGAGCCCCAGTGGGGGTGTTTCGCATTGTAATCACCAGCCGCTATAAAACGGTCAAAGAACTGTACAAATTCATTTTCGGAAATGGAAAAACGTGGTGGGCAGTTTACAGCGAATAGGTTTAAGAAACCGCTTTGGGTATCGATGTGTATTGATGTAGCATGTAAATAGGCTGTTGGGAATGATGCCAACTCATAATGCCTGATACTTTTCTTGATCAGTATGCAACTGCCGCCATGAGCTTTGCCATCAGGATGGTTTGTTTTATAAAATGTATAGCCATTAGCGTGAAAATGGTTTTTGGTTGTTTGATGAGTTTTTGATATAAGCATGGCGTCAATGTCATACTGATCTAGGAACTGCGAAAAAACATATTTTTAAGGAAACCATCTACACCGATTGTTGATTAAGCGCATAAGTTCCTGCAGCGTTTGCTGTATTCCTACCATTGTGTTGGCTATAGTTGCCAGCATTGCTTCTACGCCATTGGGCAATTGTGTGTTTACATTCGCATGTTGGCCAGTAGTTTCTGGAATCTGGTTCAATGCTTGTTGCCGCACTATATCAGCAGTGGTTTGCTTACCTGTCAACTTAGATGCTGAGACGTTCGTCCCGTTGTTGTTACCTAAAGCCTGTGCAAAAGAGACTCCCGGGGCTGTGGTCGTTGGTATAAATGGAGAAATGTTTCGGGTTACAGGATTTCGAGCTGCAGGTATACTCTATGTTGGCCTAGTCGACTTTTCAACTCATTATATACAGGACAACCTCTGTAATTTGCAGTGTGGTTTCCCCCACAATTACTACATTTTTGGCAGAATGGTTCTCATTGTTTATTGAGCAGGCCTCAGTTGAGTGTGCATCTCCGCAGGCAACGCAGACTGCACGTAGGGCGCAGTGAGTTTTCGTATGACCGTACTCCTGAAAATTCATACATTGTACGGGTCCATTCCGCTTGTGGGGTTCCTCAACGGTTATCCTACGGTGCAGCAGATATTGAAGTTTATATATTGGGCGAACTTCGTTGTTTTTAAAAGGATACTTTCCGGCTCCAACTCTACCTTGAACGTTGGCTGTTGAACTTTGTTTTTATCTATACTAATATTATAAAGAGGTAACATTTGTTTGTTTGTTTGTTTGTTTGTTTGTTTGCAGGGAATAGGCTCCTGAACTACTGGTCCGATTTAAAAAATTCTTTCACCGATAGAAAGCTATATTATCGTGGAGTTAAATAGGCTATAATTTATTTTGAAAAAAATTAGGGATCCGTAAGAAAATTGCAATATTGTCGCATATAAAGTGAGTTGCTACCTCATCACACTGACAAACACGCTCCCTTAGCATTTTAACTCAATTTCTGTGTTCACTGTGAAATTGTTAAAAAAAAAAAGAATTTTTATTCAATTTAAGTTGAACTGTGAAAATTATGTGGATCGTGCATTTGAGGATAAATTCCCCACTCTGTCCATAGTCCGAAATGCTTAGAGGACGACGTGCAAACATTGGCCGCAGACATCCAAGCCAGCAACAAGTATATTCACAAAACTTAAGCGAAGAAAGACAAATGAGCTCATGGAGATTACTGACATCATTCAATCGCTTGGCATTCCAATTTGACCCCACTGCGAAATACAGTGATAATGAAAATTTAGAAATTGGACCAATGGCGACATTATACCGATATTGCAGTGCGTTAAAGTTTAAAAGAGAAACGGCTGGATTGTGCTGCGCAAGTGGAAAAGTCAAACTGGAAAAGTGTTAAATCACCATCTTTCTATACTTCCATATATTTGAAAAATGTTGCAACATTGACTTTTATGTTGTTAAATTGTGTTGACCAGCGAAGCGGACACAGGCCCTCTAGTTTAATATATTCCTAACCTGTTTGACATTAAAGCCCCTTTCTTTAAGTCCAGCTATAATCTCATAGATAGGGACTGACTGTTGCTTCGATTCCTTTGATAACTTCTTGCAATCTTTCGTATGTGTAGTAATTTATTTTTGGGTTGACGAGGTGTTTGACCAGTGATCGATAATCTTATTCGTCGTTCACTTGTATTTTTTTTCTTTGGTTACCTCTTTTTAAGGATTTAACATAAATTATTTCGCGTTAATAAGAATAGAAAATCGATATCTTGTTAGCGCATTGTTTGGCAAAGGTGCTTCAACTTTCTTGTTAACTTTTGATGCTTTTGTTTTTTATCTGCTTGTTGGCCTAGGTTTTTTTATTTGCACATATCGATCGATTCATGTTTAAATTAATGATCCGTTACCATTTTTCGTATTTATGGGTTGGCTAGCTGGGTTGGGTAAGAGCTGACGAAACAGAAACTTCAGTTTATGTGGCTGTTGTAATGTTTGTTGTCTTCTTTAGTGTCGAGGTCACCTTTTTTAAACGATAGCTTTGTGCTTGTCGTTGTTGTTATAAGCAGATTGTTGGCATTGGGCACTCCACGGATATTTTTGTGTTGTGCCCCGTGGACACAATAAAGCGGGAGAGAGTGATAGTGCTTGCTGCGTATTCACTTGCAGTAGGGCCCGAAATCATTATGCTGAACACGAACCGAACGATTTGGAGTGAAACAAAAAATCGGTCGCACCCGAGTTGATTTAAAATCTACAACGAAAATGTGAGCGTATGCAAGTTTGATCGGCTGATCCGAACAGTGTGATTATTCGGCTGTTGAGCGCGTACGAATTTTTTTTCATTCATACCCAAAATTCTTGATCAGCATCACCACCTGAATTAACATAAACGTTGTGTAGTTATTGCACGCAGTTTATAAGTCTGAACGGGCCGAATTGGGCGACGATATCGGATAGCTCGAAAAATCTATATGGAATTAACGGAAATAAAATATCAGCGTTGTCATTCGTCAGACAAGCATGATTTTTCGAATATAGGGTTTTTTAACGATCCCTGCATTTTGAATTAGATTTTATAAAAATCGCACGTCATATGAACAATCGTCGAAAATATAGACAATTAATAGAAAAACCGTCATAGCTTCGACGTTGTTAACCTTTTATGTATTTTGTAAGCTTCGGCTCACCAAAGCTAGATTGTTTACTAAACCCTTTGCAATGTAAATCAAGTTCTTTGGCGTAAGCATGTTTTTAAAACTTTAATTTGTTTCTGCTTGCGCTAAATGTAATCAGGTGAGTAAATATTCATTTGTTTGCACAATAAAATATATATACAAAAACATATATATAGATATATATGAATAATATAATTTGTCTTTGCCACTTTTTCGGCGTGCAAAAAAAAAACCATATGATAATGCAACTGTGCAAATAAATTGAAACCTCTTAAATAAACAAAATACACTTCTTTATATATACACAAAATCGGGCTGCTTATAGGATGTTGGAGCCGCAGAGAAAAATTTAGAAGGTGGTTTTCGAGTTCGATCGTAAGTAAAATATAAACCTTATTTAACAAAAAGTTTTAATATTTTTATGTTATAGAGGACTACCAAGGGCCCCCGCTGCTCCGACAGCTAAGATTAAACTTTATATTCTCAATTTCACAGTAGATGGTAGATGTAGAGGTTTTGTGGATTTCTTTTTTGGTTATTCTACAAAACTGACTCAATTGACCTAAATTGTTGTATTGTTGGTGCATTAATCTTAAGTTAAAGAATGTGCACGGAAACAACTCAACTTCAGAATCAGTAAGACTTACAACCAACTTCATCAGCATCAAATTATGTTTATTGACAAAGCCCTGCCACTTGTATTGACAATTATTAACATTACAGAAAATAAACTATTGTAAAAAACTGCTTCCCCTATAGTATAATCCTGGTGTTTGTCATCTTCTAGTAAGCTTAATGCATTATAATTGTTGGTAAACTTATACCAGAGCTACCCTGCAGTTCCAAAATAGCTATATAGGGCACGATGTGGGCGCGTTGAATTTTGTATGGGATTCAAGTTTTCTTCATACGTACCGCACTCGATGAACTTTTTGGCCGTTTCATCAAACGATTCCTTGGTTTTGTATGGAAAAAATTCGTATAAGGCATAGAGGAATTCGTAGAGGAAGTGGAAGCGAAGTTTTCATCGAGGATCGCCCTTAGGGAAATCATATATGCCAATGTTTAAAATTTTATCCCCAAATTCATATGAAATCAAATATGCGCCGTTTTGTTCGATGACGCGTTCCCAACGAGATGCCAACTTCATAATGCCCCTCTCATAGAAGCTCGCTTCCCTATTGGCAAAAAACTCGGAGATCCAATTTTCACAGGACTCTCTTGTGGCCAACTTCAGGCTACCAAGCGCGTTCGCCATGGACAGAAACAGGTGGTAACCACTTGGTGCGAGATCCGGACTATACGGTGGATGCAAAAGAACCTCCCATCCGAGCTCCCGGAGCTTTGTCCTGGTGGAAGACAATTCGGCCTCTGTTGATCAAAGATGGCCTCTTCTGCATGAGTGCTGTCTTCAAGCGGTCCAGTTGCCAACAACTACAGTACAGGTCCGAATTGAGCGTTTAGCCATAGGTGAGCAGCTCATAGTGGATTATTCCCTGCCAATCCCACCAAACACACAGAAGAACCTTTCTGGCCGTCAATCCAGGCTTGGCCACCGTCTGGGCCGCTTCACCGCTTTTCGACTACGATGCCGGTCTCTTTCGACCAATTCAGCGATTTTATCGCAATATTTGTACGAATATATGTACGAATATTTCGAAATTTGCTTTTGGTTAAACAAAGTTTGACCGTAATCAAAGTATTATTTTCTTCAGCCTTATATGATCAGCAAAGTGTTTATTAAAATATCTACTTTAACTAGGGGTCGTTCAACTATTACGTAAAGCATTTTTTAGCTGATTTTAATCTCTCCTCCCCCTGTCAGTGACAAATCGTAACGTTCACAGTAACGTTCGGCTCCACAAGGTAAGAACCTGCCTTAAGGTGAACAAGAAAGGAAGCTAGCTTTGGCAAGCCGAAGCTTATATACCCTTGCAGTCATCAAATATGTCGATCAAAATCTATAAGGGCTAAACAACATCGAAACTGTTACTATTTTTCTATTCATTTTCCATATTTTCGACTATTGTTCGTATGGCAGCTATATGATATATTTGTCCGATTTTTATGAAATTTAATAAGTAATTCAAGAGTAATTATAAAACTCTATATTCCAAAAATCATGCTTGTCTGATGAAAAACAACGATGTTATAATTTTATTTCCCGTATTTCTATATAGATTTTTCGATCGCTCCTATGGCAGCTATATAATAACGTTGCCGGATTTTAATGAAATTTTTTTCTTAAATTAAGGGTTATTAATAAACTCCATGTTTTGAAAATCATGCTCTTGGGATTAAAAACAACGACGTTATAATTTTTTTTCCATTATTTATATATATATACTAGTAAACCCAGCGAACTCCGTTCCGCCACCAGATGGCGATAGTTTTAGGTAAAACTTCGTTTGGTGTTTAAAAGATAAAGAAAATTTTTTTTGTTTTATATATGAAAAGGAAAAATTTTATTTCGATACCATTAAAACTTTGGCCATTTCCGAGTGTTTTGCAATATTACACGTTGGTTCCTCAATAATTTGAAGATTTAACGGTAATTTTAATGCTGAATGAGCCGTTTGGCATCTTTCTAACAATATGGCTGCTATTCCCGAAGAAGCAACTGCAACAGCTATGTTGGATCTCGCCCGAACAGTTGCTAAAGCTAATGACATGAGGAATGTCTTGTCAGTACCACCAGGGGCATCTAGGAAATATAAACCACCATTTTCTTCATCGATTGCCTTCATTAAAGTATCATAAACTTTCTTCTGTTGGGAATTCAACAGGGGTACATTCGTTTGAACTAATAAATTTAATTCCTGGTGATCATATTCACGTTCCCGTTCTAATTCTCGATTAAATGCCTCATTCATTTCACGATTTGGCGCTGGCATTCTAACCTGATTAATATATTACCGCACATGAGGTAACACTTATCTTCGATCAAGAGTAAAACCCGATAATGTATCTCCTCATTCATCAAATTGTTCACAATCAGGATGGCGACTTCGTCTATTGTTGGAGCATTAAATGTCCTTTTGTGTGTTCCAGATGGTCGTTTATCTGCTTTTATGACAACTTTATAGTCATCATTTGGCATGCGCTCTAAAGCACTCTTAAACAACCTGATGTTCATGAAGCAGACACTGCAAGTCTTGAAGAATTGCTCGTTTCATCCCTTCATTGATCGCATTCTTCCATGTTGCCCATGAAATACGTGTATATTTTTAAATTTTTTTTGTGTATCTTCGAAAGGAAGTAATGATCCAATTCGATGGTGAATCTGCCCTTGTATCTAAGATAAAGTAAGTTATTCTTTAACTAAATTCTATGTAATACCAAAAAAAACCTTAAAAGTCGGATTAAATCCTCGTTCTTCGATAATATCTGCCCCAAATGAGGTCATTTGGAAACAACCATTGTATTTTCGGGTATTTGCAAGAAAGTGGCGTGATTCTTGTGTTTCACCACAAAGCAAAGAATACAATGGCTCAGGTGGCGGAGTCAACAATGGCAATTTAACTTTACCATTAAAGCAGCATAATCCAGGCGTTTCTCCGGAAAACTTCAGTGCACCGCAATACTCGCAAACAACGTCCATTTGCCCAATGCAAACGCTAGGATGCAAGCTGTAATCAGTGATGCAATCGTATTGAAACGCTGCTCGATTCAAATCAGCACTTGATAAATTTCTTCTGCGTCGCAAATGATCTATTTCTTGACCTCTGTTGTAAGCTCGACGATTCTGCATTGTCAACCGAGCCGTATTACGGATTGCCTCTCTTTGCTCTGCTGATTGAGAAGCACGAAGTCGACCCATTCTAACGCGGTTCTGTTCACGTTCAATGTTTTGTTCTTCTTCAGACCTTCCATTTGCAGTATTTTGTAGTCTTCTTGCATTACGGCTTTGTCGGGAAAGATTCGATCGTCTTGGTCGCGGCATTATTAATTAAACTTCCCTTCACTTCAATTCACAAAAAGCACGAAAAACTTCACTTCACTTCAATTCACCAAAATCACAAATAATTTCTACTCACTTTACAAAAAATTGAGTTAAAATGCTATGGTAGTGTGTGCTTGTCAGTTTGATGAGGTAATAACTCAGTTTATATGCGATTTTTGGTATGTCGAACGGAATAAAAAGTACCCTAACTCCTATTCCGGGCTCTAAGCTACCTTCCTACCAATTTTCAGCCAAATCTGTTCAGCCGTTCTTAAGTTATAAGTGGTGGAACTAACACAACTTGCTTTTATATATATAGATTCGATTTTTTGTATGGCAGCTATATAATAGAGTTATCCGATTTCAATAAAATTTAATCCGAAATTCTATAGTGGTTAGAAAACGTCATGTGGAAGAAATCAAGTCGATCTGATCAAAAACAACGGAATGAGATTTTTTTTTTCAATCTCTTGTATGGGAGCTATCCGATATAGTCGGCCGATCCGGCTCGTTCCGACTTATATACTGCGTGCAATAGCTACACAACTTTTGGGAAAGTTTCAGCAAGATAGCTTCAAAACTGAGAGACTAGTTTGGGCAGAAACGGACAGAAGGACAGACGTACAGACGTACAGACGTATTTCGACTCAGAAGGTGATGCTGATCAAGAATATATATACTTTATGGGGTCTGAGGTGTCTCCTTCACTGCGTTGCAAACTTCTGGCCAAAATTATAATACCCTTTGCTCTGCAAGGGTATAAAAAGGGTGGTTTTGAAAAAAACGCGTTTAAAGTTTTGGCTTCAAAAGACCGGTGCTCGACTCTTTACTGTGTAAAGGCCTGAAACTTTAGTAATTTTTCAAAAAAAAAAACGATTTTTTCTCCCACAAGGTAAGTAAGCACCTGCCTTAAGTGTCTATTTATGTTTGAATAATTTGGCAGATGTTTTCGGTAAAAAAATGCTTGACCATAATCGAAGTATCTGTTGTTGCCAATTTTTATGTATTCAATGTTGTGAAATTTCATTCTTGGAAAAAATCCAAAACCTGCTACTGTTGCGAGTTTTATTAAAATAAAACGCAGCTTAAGTATATGATGTCGGCTGGTATTAGTTTGCCAGCAATTTGAAAATAATAAGCCTTTGTTTTAAAGGCAATCGATGATTACTCTAAATATAGGCGAAGAGTACCAGACAATGCGGGCTTTCGAGCAAACAATCAATTAAAGATAATACGGAGAAACTTTTCGAAAGTTGTAAGTACCTTTCTTAATGTTAAAATACCTAACATTTTTACGTGGAACAATATACAGTAGAATCCTGTTATAACGACTCCGCTTATAGTGTCCGTCCGGTTTTCGCGACGAAAACTCCATGGCTTGATTGGTCCCTATACAGACTTATACACTTAAATCCTTCTGCTTAGTGCGTCTTCCGGGTATAACGACGAAAAATCGTCTTTTCCTTGAAAGTCGCTATAAGCGGATTCTACTGTATGTATAGTTTCAAAAAAGAAGGACTGGCAGTGATGACCAGGCTTACCTGAAGCTGAAAAGGACACTTCTATAATATAAAATCATAAATAGAGAAGGCTATTACCTACGACTATTTCTTCATAAAGTCTGGGGCCCAATCTCATTCTAAGATCCTAAAACAGTTTATAATATTACTTATGTAACATATTAATTGGTTGTAAGTCTGTCACTGGCTTACTAGAAGATGAAAAACACTGGGATTATGCAAGTCAATTCAATTGCGTAATTATTGGGTGTGATGTTAGTAAATTTTCAAAGCTTAACGCCACACACTTATGCGAAAAATATAAAGATAGTTTTTCAGAAGGATTTTTTATACTAATGTGCCAAAGTTGGCGAAGTCAATCTAGCGGTAATGGAAAACGTATTACTTTAATCTAAGATATAAGGCTGTCAATAGGAGAAACTTGTCTCTTAGACTATGTTTTGCCCAGCCCAATCGAATTAATAAACCAAACCAAACCTAATAAGAAACCCTTTTACGAAATAAATAACAATATTAATGAAATTAAGCAAGGATGAAAGAAGAATGATATTTGAAAAAGTATTACAAAGTTCTTATGAAAAACGGTTAAATATTTTTTTGTATGCCCTGTTGGCACAGGCTCTTGTATTTAATTTGATTTTGACAAAGAGGGTTGTTCCCTCAGAATACGCTGCTACATTATTGATTTTAGTCCGCAAAGCCCACTCTGTATTTATACTTGCTCCGAATTTTATTAATGTAGGAATAGAAACACGATCCAACTCGATAACTAAATGGTCTAAGGATCTAGAATTTTGAATTTTATTAATGTAGAAATAGAAACACGATCTAACTCGATGTCTAAATGGTCTAAGAATCTAGATTTTTGAATTTTATTAATGTTGGAATAGAAACACGATCCAACTCGATATCTTAATGGTCTAAGAATCTAGATTTTTGTTTGGGACGAATGTTTCATGTTGAAAAATGTTATCTTTTGACAATAATTCTTTAAAAGCAGCTTTAAAATACTTAATGTATAGATTACTCTAATGCATTAGAAATCATTTGTGTTTTAACTAATTCATTTGTAACCCCCGTTGGCTTTTAAATCTTGAGTTCGGCTCTCGTTCATCCTTACAAAAAAATAAATTTCAAGAAACCAACAAAATGATTAACTTGACACTTTTAAAAAGTGGACATTTATTAAGATTTAAATAAGTTATAAAAATTGTATTGTAATTGTATTTAAAAAGCAAATATTTTTTTTTTTTTTGTTTTAATTGTTTTATAAAATACAGATCAAAACTACTTTATTTAAATTAAGAAAAAAATAATTTAAATATGCTGTATAATTAAACAGCAGTAATCCAGAGTTTGCCATATTATTATTATATGGGGGAATTGACTGCCTCGACCCAACTGTATATAAATTACCTCCTATCCGAGCTTAGAGTTCACCCATCAACCCTGCTCCTTTGATAAAGTCAAGGAGCTTTGTTGGGTCGATGCTTCCGGGAGTCCCAATTGTAAGGGACCGGGAACCGAGGGTTTTACTTCTCAGGCTACTCAAGGCTGGGCAGTCCGAAATTATGTGTACTGAGGTTTCATCCTCGGTATCACAGAATCTGCATGTCTTGCTGGACATAATCCCTGTATTACAAAGGTGCAATGTCCGGTTAGTATATCGGTAATAACCTAAGTGAGTTCTTCCCTAATGGTATGAGTTTCTTGAACCTCTTCATGTCATAATTGACGATGAGGATTCTCGCAGCAGGTTTGCCTCATATGTAACTCTTCCTTTCTCAGATAATTTTTGATTATGTGCCACAATAAGGCTCGGGTCCTATAAGGGGACGTTCTGCCCCTAGTTTAGCTAGTCTGTCGGCTAGTTCGTTCCCGGATGTGTTTTTATGTCCTGGAATCCATCTTAGTGATAGCCTGTTGTTGCTGCCCAGAAGGTTTAACTTTGTCTTACTTCTCGAAACAGAGTGTTACTACAGAGTTCAGTAATTGCCGCTCGACTGTCCGAGAGTATAGTAATGTCCTTGTTTGTATACCCGCGCTTCTTGTTGAGCTCTGCACACCGTCCTGTGGCACATGCCTCAGCTTGGAATATGCTGGTGTATTGGTCTAACGATTCATGGTACTTGATTCGTGGTTCTATTACTCCAAGGCCAGTGCCTTGGTGCGATAGGCACCTGTCTGTAGACCACGATATGGTGTGACTTATCATGGAGTGCACTTCCTTCAAGGAAGTCCATTTTTCCATCTTTCTTGTTGCTCAAGTGAGCAGAGAAATTCTTTTCGAAGATGAATTCTACAGTCATTTCGTTCCTGGGATGTGATCTCAAAGGAAGTTCGACTAGTACTTTCGCTGCACTCCCAGAGATGCGATCCTTACCATTACCCTCAGAAATGATTCTTAATAGGGTGGCTTTCCGCCGCAGCTCTACTACGCAGTGGTAGCTGGGCAGGTCCTCATTGTTCCTGTCATACATACGCACGCCAGTCTTTGCAGTTTTTGTAACTGTTTCTGTGCGGTAATGAGCTTCGCTCCTTTACCCTTAGCTACTGAACCATATGTGAATATTGCCATCACAATCACAAGGTATAGCCATCTGATGATTTGGGGTAAGGTCCCCCATGATTGCCTGCAGTTTTTTGACAAGCTGCCGTCTTTGATGTGCTTGGCTCATCAAGCCTTGGGGGACGGGAGGGAGGTGCCGCTGCCTCTTCGTTGCCCTCTGATTTGGAGTTGGCTGCGCTCCTGGGTGGGGCTGGTCCCACCTGGGGTCGCTCTCCGTCAAGGAGTCGGTTTTCGAAGTGTCTTGCGACACTCGAAGCATGGTAGCCGGTAAGGGATATTTAAGACAGGCGGTCGCCAATTGCCTGAACTCTCCGTGAGAGACTGGACTAGTTGTTAATCCGTGCCTCAGTACACCTCAGTCCGGCACCGGAGTGAGATTTTGTGGGGAGGGAAGTTGGTAGGTGGTCGTGAGGGAAGAGGGGTGTGTGAGGCTACAATTATGAAGACGGCCGAAGACAAACGTCTTGTCAGTACATCGACTTCGGTGTACCCGCTGTTTGTCCGGGGTTGCTTATTAGCTTGCGCTTATTCGTAACTAACCTAATAAAATGCCGTTCGCTATCCGCAACCTGCGACCCGCCTGGTGGCCTCAGCTAAGCAGCCTCTTGAACATCTCACTAGTTTTCAAGGAAAAGGTTTATTGGCTTTTGGTAAAAAAGGATTTACCATAATCGAAGTATCTGTTGTTGCCAGTTTTATGTATACAATGTCGTTAAATTTCATTCTTGGAAAAAATCCTCTTTCCCTACTGCTGCGATTTAATAAGAAAACATTTTTCAACATGAAAGTAATTTAGAAGAAAAGTAATTTATATTTATATTTTACATTTGTTTGCCGTGTTTTAAGTGGCCTTGGTTAAAAATCTAGTGTTGACTTCCGTAATCCGTTAAACCCATACCAGTGCTATAAAGCGATGTTTACGCATAACAGCACTCTTTTATTATCCATAAAAAAAATTATTGGGTCTACAACTTTGCTTCCGCCGTTTTCCAATAGATGTCCCTAGGGTCAAGCACTGGTCGATATAAATCGATTAAATACTTTTATATCGATCATACACATCTGTCCAACAAAACCCAACTAAATATTTGTGGATATCTGTTTGCATCCCAAACTTATTCTCAACTGAAAATGTCACTTTTTGAGCCGAATTCTCGACATTTGCGGGAAATTTTGCTTTTCTTTTTTAATTCCAAGAAAAGTGCTGCTGAAGCTCATCGAATGCTTTCGGATACGTACGGTGAGGATGTTCTGAGTCAAAGAACATGTCGCGAATGGTTTCAACGTTTTAAGAATGGTGATTATGAAGTCAAAGACCGGCATGGTGGTGGAAGGGAGAATATTTTGGAAGATGCTGAATTGGAAGCATTACTTGACCAAGATACGTTTCAAACCCAAGAGGAATTGGCCAAATCATTGCAAGTGACACAGCAAGCCGTGTCTAAATGCCTCAAAGCCATGGGGATGATTCAGAAACAATGAAACTGGGTTCCTTACGACTTAAAACCAAGAGATGTCGAACGGCTCTTGTTTGCATGTGAACAGCTGCTCCAAAGCCAAATCCGGAAGGGATTTCTACATCGCATCGTAACTGGCGTCGAAAAATGGGTCCATTATGATAATCCTAAGCGAAGAAAGTGATGGGGAAAGCCTGGACATGCCTCCACGTCGACGGCAAAACCGAACATTCACGGCGCCAAGGTCATGCTCTGCATTTGGTGGGACCAGCTGGGGGTGATAAATTATGAGCTGCTAAAGCCAAGTGAAACCATCACAGGAGATCGATACCGAACGCAATTGATGCGTTTGAGCCGAGCACTTAAAGAAAAACGGCCACAGTACGAGAAAAGACACGATAAAGTCATTCTCCACCATGACAATGCTCGACCTCACGTCGCAAAGGTGGTCAAAAAATATTTGGAGACGCTGAAATGGGAAATCTTACCCCACCCGCCTTATTCTCCACCGCCTTATGACTACCACCTGTTCCGATCGATGGCACACGGTCAAGCTAAAGAGCACTTCAGTTCTTATGAAGAAGTCAAAAATTGGATTGATACTTGGATCGACTCGAAAGATGAGGAGTTCTTTCGTCACGGAATACGCATGCTGCCAGAAAGATGGTCAAAAGTAGTAGCTAGCGACGAATATTTTGAATAACATTTTTACAATAGAGCCTTGAATTTACAAAAAAAAAACGGCGGAAGCAAAGTTGTAGACCCAATACATTTTGGTGTTTTTCGATTCATTTTGGGGGCCAATATTAGTACTATATGACTTGCATTTGTGTTTTAAAAAATTTTTTTTTATGTTAAGCCATTTTTGTTGCAGGAGTGTCTTTCCTTTTTTAAACGCCTTGTTTTATATATTAATCTAGATGAGACCGGGCCTACCAAGGTTCCTTAGAGAACCAGGTGGAGTCCTTATTAAGGAAAGTCGAGACCTTGAAGACAGCGCTCGCAGCCAACACGAATCAGTTGGCTGTGGTTAAACCGAAGAGGCCCTTGCAGATATGTAAGTAAATGTACCATATCTATAATAAGGATTATAGTCGTTCAATATTTTGATTATTAAATGTTTTACAGGTTTCAGTAAAAAAAAGAATTATTTGTGCAAAATATGCTCTCAAATTTTTTAAAAGCTGATTTGTCGGTTAAGCGCTAAAAAGAGACTAAAGTCGTCCATTAATTTTTAATCTGCTGTAATCGGTACGTATTTTGCTTCAAGACTGCATTATTTTATAATTTAGGTTATGTTATTTGTTTACAGAAGCCAGCGGATTTTTCAACGAGCAAATGCCCACTGAGCAGACTCACGCACTGACGTGTATAAAAAACAAACTCAATAAAAATCATGAGATAGAAATAAATAAATAACCTTATTTTTATATTATCTTGGCAAGGGCCTCTCAGGTTCGCCTGCGAAACTAACTTTGAAAATTTTATGTCATAAAGCTTGCGCTAGCTTTTTTAGCTGATACTTAGCAACTTCATCATCATAAAATAATTTTTATTGACACAGCTCTGCCATTTCTAGCAGTTAACATTACTCTTTTCGAAAACTTTATTAAGATTTAAAAAAGTCAAGAAATTTTTTGATGTGAACTCCTTTACAGAATATATAAGATTTCCTAAATCTGTTTTTCCCTCGACTATGGAAGAAAGCCCGTCTCCAATTCTTAGAAAGGTTCATCCACCCTTGGTCGTCGAGGAACTACAGAAAGTGCTAATCGAAAATCTTCAGACAATAAGTTATTTCACTAAAAAGTGATTACCACGAATATCATGCACATTCGTCCCAAACAAAAAGTCTAAATTCTTCGATTGTTTGTGGACTACAATTAATAATGAAGCAGCAAATCCTGAGTAGACAACAGCTAATGCTATCTCTTTGTTGGGAAGTAATTTTCTTAACAACCAATTTAAACATAATTCCTGTGCTACTAGGGACATACAAAAAAGTATTTTACTGTTTTTCGATCAGAGAATTTGCTTATTTTAATTCCATTAATATGGTAATTAATTTCGTCTAAGTATTCCTTAATTTAAAGTGATTCATTATTTTGATTTGGCTTGCGCAAAGCATAGTCTGAGAGGCTGGTCCCTCCTATATCTTATATCTTCGATAAAAATATTAGGTTTTTTAAGTCTTTTCTTACGGCTAGATAGACTTCGTTCAACATATTTACCTCTCTTTTTTCTTTGAAACCTTAAATCGTTCCATGTGAACGAGGAAGTTACTATAACATACAATTTTAAAAAAGCGTATAAGTATTATTGTTGGGTTAGTAAGCTTTTTTACTAACCATTTACCTTTGGTGGTGCCCAAATAAATAAAACCGCACACATTTCGATTTAAATTGCACTTATTTATTAAATTGGCACCAAGGCCTCAAATTTCACAAAGTTATTGTTTGTTGTAGAGTTGGTTTGGCAGGCAGACCGAATTGTCTGTGCCTTTTTACAGCGAAAAGGTATGTTGGGCAGGCAGACCGATTTGTCTGTGCCTTTTTGCAGCGAAAAGGTATATTAGCAGGCAGACCGATTTGTCTGTGCTTTAGACGAAAGTATATAAAGCCGAGATTTGGCAGGCGATCAGCGATCGTGCCTTGTGTAAGCGAGTACCAAAATCGAACTACATGAAGCTTGCAGTGGACGAAGGGCCAGGCAGCGATAAGCGAAAAAGTGCAAAAAAGGTAGTTAGCAATGACAATTAAATCAGTGTTGCCGCGCAGGGCAACTAGCAAAACAAAAGGCAAACATCAAGAATTTAGTTTTACATTACGATTTGAAATTAGTTATTTTATTTAGTTTGCGGCATGACCGAACATTCTCCCCCCGTTGGAAGACCAAGGCTTTCAACCAGATCCTGCTTCGGCAGCACGCACAATTTTCCGGACAGCTCTTCGAGTGACTCCAGTTGAAGTTCGTATCACTGCCACCCGAGCAACTCCATCGGATCCAGGCACCAATTCAATGACCCTGGCTAATGGCCACTTAAGCGGAAGCAAATTCTCATTCTGGACCAAGACGACACCGTTGATTTGCAGCGCAGGTTTGGGAGTGCACCACTTTGACCGTTGCTGTAACAAGGTCAAGTACTCTTCACGCCACCGGGACCAGAAGATTTGTTGGAAGTAGGAAATTCTCTGCCAGCGGTCCAAACGGTTGAAGTTCAGCTTTGTGACGTCAGGCTCAGAGTACAACACCAGTGGAACTGTGCCAAGAAAGTGTGCAGGAGTTAGTGCCTCAAGATTTGCCGGATTCTCTGAAAGAGGGAGTAAAGGTCGTGAGTTTATAATCGCCGCAATGTGGCAAACGAGAGTGCGCAATTCATCGAACGATAATAACGATGGGCCAACAGAACGGTAGAAATGAAATTTGGCCGTTTTTACTGCAGCCTCCCAGAGACCTCCAAAGTGAGGTGAACGAGGGGGAATGAAACGCCACTCAATCGAATCTTCCAGGCAGAATTCTTCAATCGCTCGAATGTGGGGGCTCGATAAGAACAGATTCTTCAGCTCAGCTAGCTCGTTCTTGGCTCCAACGAAGTTCGTGGCATTATCCGACCATATTCGGACAGGTTTGCCTCTGGTGAGAATAAACCGCTTCAGTGCTCCCAAAAATGCTTGTGTCGAAAGATCCTGGACAAGCTGCAGATGGATCGCTTTCGTCGCGAAAAAGATGAAAACGCAGACGAACGTTTTCACAGGCACCTTGCTTCGAACTCCGGTTTTGTAATAAAATGGACCGCAAAAGTCCAGACCAGTAACCATGAACGTAGACGTGGCGTTTACGCGATCCTTGGGCAAGTCAGCCATTATGTGTTGAGAAAGCTGTGGTTTGGCACGAAAGCATATGACGCATTTCGACGCTGCAGCTGACACTGTTTTCCGGCCACCTATTGGCCAAAACTGAAGGCGCAAGCAGAGCTCGTGGACCAGAATGTAAGTTCCTCCGATGCAAGTCCAGTATAATGGCACGTGTAACTGGATGCTGGCGTGGAAGTATGCCAGGATGCTGCGCATTGTAATCCAAGGACGAATTCTGTAGACGGCCACCAACTCGCATCAGACCGAAGCTATCGATGAATGGCAATAGAGAGGACAACGGGCTTGATGATGAAATTTGCTGCTTAGAATGCAATCTCCAGTAGTCATCAGCCAGGTTGCTCATTTGGATACATCTGATGAGCATCTGAGTGCCCATTTTGACATCATCGACGGCAAGACCAGGACGTCTTATACGGTGTGCAAATTTGTATACATATCCAAAGGTGTGAGTCATCTTTTGCCATGAATTCAAAAACTTGCATTTTAAAGTCAGATCCACTTCGGTAGAGACGCCAACCAAAATGCGCTTTCTGAGCTCGGGCAGAATTTTCACAGGCAAAGAAGATTCAGGCCAATCGTGCTGGAGGCCCAGCGTTCTGAACCAAAGGGCAGATTCCAGAAGCTCAGTCGGGGAAGCACCTCTTGGCAAGATGTCGGCTGGATTGCAGTCAGTCGGGACATAGCGCCAATTCATGCCACTGTATAGCTTTTGAATTAAAGAAATTCGATTAGCAATAAATACTTGTAAACGTGAAGGTTCATCGCTTATCCATAATAAAGCTACAGCGGAATCCGACCAGCAATAAAACCGGCAATCGAAGAGATCCATGTTGCGTACGTCCCGTATCAGCTGGGCCAGTAACAAGGCAGCGCACAGCTCCAATTTGGGAACTGTGAGAGTCTTCAAAGGTGCCACACGAGACTTTAAACAAAACAGATGCACTTCTCGCTTGCCCTCAGCTAGTGAAACGAGATAGATGCATCCTTCATAGGCGTCGATGCTGGCGTCACAGAATCCGTGAACTTCAATAGCACCATTTGGATGCAACGCACGTCGAGGAAACTTCATTTGCTGGGTACGACCCATGTTGGATGACAACATCAGCAACGATGTGTTGAGTGCCTCAGGAAAGCTCTCACCCCACTCCAACTTTTCTCTCCAGACTTGTTGCAGGAAGATTTTGGTCTTGGCAACTACAGGACCAATGAGATCAAGAGGATCATAAATCCAAGCAATTGTGGACAACACCAGTCGTTTAGAAGGCTTTGGAGAGACCTGTATGGGAGAAAAAGAGAAACGAAACACATCTGCTGCAGGGTCCCAAGCAAGACCCAGTGTCTTGGTAAAGTCGCTGTCATCGTCAAACTTCAGGAATGTTTCCTTTTCCGAGTCAGCAATCTGATCAAGGACATCGTTGTCGTTGGAACACCATTTCCGGAGTTTAAAACCACCTCGTGACAGCAAGTTGGTGGTTTGAGACATGATTTCGAGGACCTCCTGTGCTGATTTCCCGCCTGTGATCAGATCGTCAACGTAGAAGTCTCGCAAAATGGTTTTGGAGCCGATTGGAAATGGACTCTTCTCATCACTCGCCAATTGATGCATCGTTCGAACGGATAAAAAGGCAGCAGGCTTAGTTCCATAAGTCACGGTATCCAGCTTGAATACCTGCACCTCCTGGTCCGGTGAGTCACGCCAAAGTATACATTGAAAGTAGCTATCGGGTTCAGCCACGCGAACACACCGATACATCTTGCAGACGTCACCAGTCAATGCAACAGGGAAAGTCCGAATCTGTAACAGCGTGTTGAACAGCTTTTGTTGAATGGTAGGCCCAGCTTAACGGGGTTCTGTTTAGCGAGTATCCACTAGACGTTTTGGCAGACCCATCAAAAACGACTCGCAATTTAGTCTTCCTTGAAAACGCAGTGGTGGGGCAGAAAATATTTGCAAAGACTCAAGGAGTCTTTGGGCACAAGAGACATGTGATTTTAATCCAAATATTCACGAATGAATGCCAAATATTGAACCTTGACTTCTGGCTTGCGCTGTAGCTTGTTCTCTAAATTGAGAAAGCGATGATAGACTTGATTGTACGATTCACCCAGCAATTCTAAAGTATTCTTTGCAGGCAATTTTACGGAATACTCACCTGAGTCCAAGCGACGAAAATTGGTCATGAAATGAGCCTCACACTCTAGTTCTTCTTTGGTGGCTGTGACCAAGCCTTCTCCACAACTCTCAACCTCCCAAAAGCGACAGACTAGCTCATCCATACGACCTTCGGCAGCAAAAAATTCACGCTGCACAGCTTGATCTTGTAATCCAGTTGCCTTGATAGAAGATGATCCACCTCTTCGATCCAATGAAGCTTGGTAACCCAGCAGCCAACTTAATCTGCCCTACAGATAATAATTCAAAAAACATGCTTGCGCCAATGAGAATATCTATACGCTGAGATTTATAAAATTCAGGATCGGGCAACTGAATATTCGAGGGAATTTTCCAGTCATCGGGCTTAACGTTCAAACTGGGTTGATTTTCGGTAATCGCTGGAGCAACAATATCAGATAGGCATGCAAAATAATCGGAGGTATGCGACTTTAATTTGATACTGATAAAACGAGCATCTCCAAGACCAGCAGCTGTTACGGTAGACTTGGGTTTAGTCAGTTGCAACTGGTGAGCGAGTCGGGAAGTCACAATGTGGACTTGTGATCCCGAGTCTAGCAACGTGCGGCATGGGATCCAAGCACCTGATTGACTTTGATCGCTTATAACTGCAGTTGCAAAGAAAACCATATCAGAATCCACATTCTGGGCAAGCAAAGAGGTAGAGGGGCTAGAGGCGATTGCGTTTGACGTATTTAGTTCCGCCACGGGAGCTCGCTGAACCTCGGTCGAAGGCTGAGAGCCAAGGTGCAATGGGCTATGATGCTTGGACCCTTTTCGCTTACGCAATTCAATATTCAACATAACTTTTGTTGATTTTGTTAGCTCCTCAAAATCGTCGCGAACCATGCTGCCGATTTCGTTAAAATCCAGCTCCTCAAGCCTGTCATGGAACTGGATAAATGTCGCCTTGCTCTCGTCCAGGCGTTGAACACAAAGTTTCAGTTCTTCCTCACTCATTTCCTTGAGCTTCTAGACGGTCAGAGTCTTCTCAAACGCTTTAGCTTTAGAAGGATAGGATCTGCCTTCAATTTGTAATGTGTTGCTCCCGCAACTGGAGCAGAAAGATTTATTTGGATTTTATTATTTCGGGAAACTATCAATTGCAAACTAATCAAGTCCCACTGTGCATTGATTGCGCCAAAATTATGCGTCTATTGGAATATATATATATGTATAAATATATATATATATATATATATATAGGCACTCAACCCGCGAACCGAAAACGTTTTGTCGCCGCTGTAAAAACGTTTAAAGCGGGAACGACGGCACAAAGAGGACACGAAAATTCACTTACCACGCGCGGGGGCGGGTGGGTGCGAGGGTCTAGCGGAGTTACAGCTTGCGCTTATGTGCACAGAGCTACGAAAGTATGTATTGTAAAGATGTTCTGGCTATGCCAGGGTGAAGCCTCAGCGGTGCCAGGGTTGTTCCTCACAGAAAATTTGTATGGAGAGACACTGGAGGTTCGTGGGCGGTGGGCGACGCATGGCACCAGAAGGAGAAGGGCACTGGATACGACGGAAAGGGTGGTCACTGGCTCCCGCCGCAGCCGTCCCAGTGCGTGGTAAAAATTCCAGGCACACTGGGCGGTAGACGACGGAGCTGAGAGTAGCGCGAGGGAGGATCGAGGGATCCAGTTCACCCCCGCCGAGGCAGTTGCTGGCGTGGTAAAAATTCCAGGCGCCATAACTACTTGGGTGGGGCAAACAGGGATACCGGATACGATCGGCGAGTATGGTCTCTGGGTGCTGTGGCCGAGAGAACCCGGTCGCCTCCACCGTAGCCAGTCCCGTGCATGGTAACATTTCCAGGCACACGGGATGGCTGACGATGGAGGGCGGAAGATCGGAGACAGAGAGAGGGCGGGGAGCCTGGCTGGCCACGAGGTCAACGTAAGGCTGACCGTTGGGGAAACGGAGTAGCTCTCGCCGCAGCCGACCCAGCGCGTGGTAAAAATTCCAGGAACACTGGGTGACAGACGACGGGGCTGAAAATAACGCGAGAGAGGATCGAGGGACCCAGTTAGCTCCCGCCGAGGCAGTTGCTGGCGTGGTAAAAATTCCAGGCGCCATAACTACTAGGGCAGGGCGAAAAGGGTCAACTGTGCCATACTCGGGTACTTGCGGTGTCACTTGTCGCGGAGAGGAAGGGAAAACTTAACGGTGCCGATGCTGATGTTTCTCTGTGCAAATGCGAATGTGTGTGTGTGTTTATGTGTGTATGTGCGTAGGTGCATTTTTTTTTTTTTTTTTTTTTGATGTGTAGGGTTGGGTTTTGTGTAATGTATGTATTTATTTGTATAGAAAATCCGGGTTATTGCAGGCTTAGTTTTAGGAATTTAGAAGTTCTACGTTGACTCCATTGTTCTCCGCTCGCGACCTGATCCGCTCGAAAGTTGGAAGTAAACTCCTCGATTGGTTTTCGCTGCCCTTTCGCTCGAGCCTCGCGCTGCAGGCTGCGCCTCCGATTTTAGCTTTCGCAGGCCCTTCGGCTGGCGTCGCATCCCGATCGTTGTTGGTTTTTCCATCGGAAGGGTGGTCGTTTTCGTCAGGGTGGCAGGGCTATTGATGTTTCTGGGCTATGGGTGTTAAAGGTGGCAACCTGTTTTACTGTGGGGTAGGTCGCGTTTTTGTGACTTCGTCACAGTATATGCGCGATCACCAACTTTAAACAGAACAAAATAATAAAATTATTTGTTCGATTTCTCGAATTTTTATTGTTTCACTTTCACGTCGGGGTCACCAAAAATGTTGGGGTCAGTAAGCTTTTTTACTAACCATTTACCTTTGGTGGTGCCCAAATAAATAAAACCGCACAAATTTCGATTTAAATTGCACTTATTTATTAAATTGGCACCAAGGCCTCAAATTTCACAAAGTTATTGTTTGTTGTAGAGTTGGTTTGGCAGGCAGACCGAATTGTCTGCACCTTTTTACAGCGATAAGGTATGTTGGGCAGGCAGACCGATTTGTCTGTGCCTTTTTTGCAGCGAAAAGGTAGGTTAGCAGGCAGACCGATTTGTCTGTGCTTTAGACGAAAGTATATAACGCGAAGGAATAGGCAGGCGATCTGCGATCGTGCCTTCTGTAAGCGAGTACCAAATCGAACTATATAGCAGCTTGCCGTGGACTACGGGCCAGGCAGCGATAAGCAAAGTGCAAAAGGGAGTTAGCAATTACAATTAAACAGTGTTGCCGCGCAGGGAAAATAGCAAAACAAAGGTAAATATCTAGCAATCAATTTACGTTACGATTTGAAATTTAGTGTTTAGGACTGCGGCATGACCAAACAACTGTTGTAAAGATTTAGTCTGGCGGTTTTGGAAAGTGGACTTATATATTATATAAAAGTGCATCTTCAGTCCTTCCCTAATGCATTGCTCTCAAATACTCTACGAATGTCCTGTGATGTTGCTGATGTGCCCAAGTCATGGAGTATTTTCTGGCCATACTGTGAACTTCTGCTTACCGCTCTCGTTTCGCCCCTTGATTTACATAATTTGCTCTTCATTCAACGCGATTAAAGCATTTTGTGGCAACTCTCGTCGTCGTCTTTTGCATGCCGTATACACTCAGGTTCTCGGTTTTCCTCAACTATTGTCAGTTTTCGTTTGCCTTTGCCTTTTACTATACGATCGACAGGAACTTCCAAGACTTAAGTTTACAAAGTATTTCACCCTCGAAATTTTATCTTCCTATTACTTTGTACACTATCAACTCACACTGAAAAAACTATCGGCACGGATTGGACCGCAGTTTATCCACTTGCTGACAATTTGGAGCTTATTTAACTACGCTTAGAATATCTACATATTTCATAGTTAAAATCAGATGAGAACTACAATAACAAAACTGGCCTATTTCATTCTACATGGCGATCCTGCCAATCTACATTGCCGATTTGATTTTAATGTTTTCTGCTGATCTGCAAAACAACTAAGAGGAATTCTGCCATTTTACATGTTATTACACCTCATAAAACATAAACATAAAACATAAAATCTCTTACGAAGTTACGAAGTGGGTGCATATGTGTAAAAACTCTAAATTTAATAATGACCTGTGCGATGATCGGCACCCTATTTAGTGTGGGAGGGGATCTTCACCCTGCCACAACGTGGGAAGCTGCTCCTATTGAGGAAAAAAAAGCTTTAGAGGTGTGCCCAAACGATGGACCACGCCCCTCACAATAGCTGAGTACTGGGCACAACACCGGCAAACCGATTTCATAATAATCGGACGACTATATCGTATACCTGTCACATGAGCAATCGTCGTGAATATCATCATTTAAAAAAAAAATTGGCATAGTTTCGATGTTGTTTAACTTTTATGTATAATATTTCGTTAGACATATTTGATATCTGCAAGGGTATTTGCTTCGGCAAGCCGAAGCTAACTTGCTTTCTTGTTCTATAATGAAAACCTTCAATTTTCTGATCTTCAATTGCGCAATGTCAATCCGTGCTTTTGAAAAATAGTATATTGAAAAATACCATTTACAATTTTCATCATTGATTCATTGTAATGGATCCCAAACGGCAATTTTTCTCACTACAGTACCAAACTGTAACATGGACCATTGTAACCACTATAACTATATCTTGTACATGTATGACTTAATTGTCATAGTTTATTCTAAAAAAACAAGTGACAGAAAATCTAACAAATGTTTTCAAAGTGTGTCACTTTTCTTAGACGCAAGTGCACCGACAAAGGTATACTGCCTGCAGACACTAAATATGAAGCCATTATGAAAAATCTTGAACCCTCGGATGCAGATGACACAAGAAGATTTATTTCGTTTTGTAACTATGTACCATAGACGTTAGACTAAAAATTTCGCAGAACACTACCGTCACATAACAAAACTGTGTAAAAAGAACGTAAACTTTGAGTGGCAACTGATTGCTAATACGCTTTAGAACATCTCAAATATGCTCCGCCGAGTAACTAAACTTACTTCAATATTAAGTTTTTAGCGACAATTTTTGCTCAATCACAAATGCTTGTATTGTGATTGAATTGATTAAGTGAATTGTCAATGACAACAGACGTGTTTTTATATCGCTCCGCCGAGTAACTAAAAATACTTCGAAAATAACCGAGTTTTATTTCGCGAAAAGACGCTTAGGGTACGCGTGGGTACTCCTGCTCATGTTGCCTTTATCTAATTAATAATATAAGTAACATTATATACACTGCCGCTCAACTGAATAGGTTCATGATCTCAGAGGAAGTAATTTGTCTATAATTCCTAAACCAGTGTACCGATTTCCATAATTTTTTTTTCTTTGACTCTTGAATCATTTTATAATAAAATGCTGAAGAAGGTTTTTCAAAAACATATTATTTATTTCTAATTTAATTTATTCTTCTGAAAGGTTAACAAAATTCATGATTTTTTTTCGCTCATCTGAATAGGTTCAACCTAAAACAATTAAAATTATTTAAGTAACTAAGGATAATTTTCATATTTTTTGAACTTAGCTGATACTTATGAACATTTTTAAAGTACATTTTACTAATTTTAATAAAAAGTGAACCCTCCGTTGTCCGATATAACATCATATACACGACCGGGAAGCGAGCTATACAAATTGTGCAGTATTTGCAGTGAAATGGTTGTCCAGGCTATTTTAATTGCCTTAACTAAAGTTGTTTTGCAAGAAAATTACCTGCCTCCTTCATATATCTTGCGCGATAGCAACCCCCATACGATTTCGATTATATTAAGGTCAGGTGAATATGGGGGCCATTCAAGTAAGTCCACATTTTGAGCCTTAATCCACTCTTTTACCACCCTAGCTGTATGATGGGAGCGTTATTGTACTGGTAAGACCATTTGATAAAGTGAAAAGTACTTAAATAATCAGGAAACGCAGCCTTTATGATAGATTTGTAGGTTTCCGCGCTCATTTTGCAAGTAACAAATTAAAGGTCGCAAGTGCCAAAGACTAATACCGACCCCCACACCATTACCCCACCCTCACAGCTAGGGCTCCCAAGGAAGACGCACCAAGAAGCAGTGCTACAATTAATGCTACCTCATCAAAAATAACGACATCAACTAAAGCAACGACCAATATTGCGAAATCGGTATCAACGGCTCCATCGCTAACTGCAATGGCAACAAAAACCGTGAGCCACGATAAGCAACAAGCGGTTCCGGCCATACAGACCGGTATGGATCGCTACATCCAGATTAAGCGTAAGCTTAGTCCGCAAAACACGGTTGGTAACAAACCAAAGACCAACCGTACACTCCTACCCAAAGAAAAAAACAGCAGCAACAGATTTTCCCTGTAAGCAGATGGTGAGAGCCAAGCTGAGACGGAGCAAGTGACCCAAAAGAAACCAAAGCCTTCACCTATTTATATTAGGGAAAACAGCTCAAACGCCCTGGTCAACAAAATTGTTGCGCTGGTCGGGGATGAAAATTTTCATGTTGTTCCGCTTATTAAAGGGAAAATCCACGAAACTAGAGTTCAAAGGAAGTATGATTAACACTTCCGAGCTGTGTCCAAATACCTGAAGGAAACAAAAAAGAATTTTTACACCTACCAACTAAAAAGCAGCAAAGGGCTACAAGTAGTACTAAAAGGAATCGAACCCGACGTCGCCCCCTCTGAGATACTAGAAGCCCTTAAAAACAAGGGATTCTCTTCTAAGAATGTTAGCAATATTATTAACAAAAATTAAAAGCCGCAACCACTCTTTAAGGTCGAGCTCGAGCCAGATGGCAAAACCCTAAAGAAAAATGAAGTGCACCCGATCTACAAGCTACAGTTCTTACTGCACCGGAGGATCACAGTGGAAGAACCTCACAAACGGAACGGACCAGTGCAATGCACAAATTGCCAGGAGTTTGGGCACATCAGGACATACTGCACACTTCGGTCAGTTTGTGTAGTCTGCGAAGTCTTCGGAGACTTCCACAATTCCGCACACTGCCCGGCTAACAAAGAAGACCCCCATACAAAAAAATGTGGGAACTGCGGAGGAAACCATACGGCAAACTACAGAGGCTGTCTGGTCTACAAGGAGCTGAAGAGTCGCATGCGACAAGCGACAGCTACGCGTCAACAAAATACACAAAATGTTTACTTTAAATCAAAAACTACGCCAGACGTATTTTTCGCCAAGGCAGCCAGATCATCCTAAGGTCCGCTCAGTACCACCAACGGCATCTCCTACGCTGATGCACTACGAACGGGTATGGAAAATCCACCCCAGCCACACTCAGAAAACGCTCAACAGATCCCAGTCCAGCCACAAAGCAATTTGGAAACTATGATGTTTACCATGCAACAAAGTATAATTGAGTTCATGTCTTTTATGAAAGCGACCATGGCAACGCTGGTCCAGAGCCAGAATATGGTGATGCAGTTGCTTGTATCACAACAGTCTAAATAATAAATGACCAATCTACGCATATCCATATGGAATGCCAACGGCATTTCACGGCATAAACTTGAAATAACACAATTCCTAAATGTAAATCACATCAACGCCATGCTGCTGGTGGAAAATCAATTCATAGATTTCTACAAATCTCTTGGGGATCGCTTCATAGCTGCTGGAGATTACAACGCCAAGCATACGCGCTGGGGATCACGCCTCTTTACTCCCAAGGGAACGCACTTATAAATGTGAGAAATAGGTTGGACTACGTTTCTTCTGGTAGCCCCACATATTGGCCATCAGACCCCAGAAAGATTCCAGATCTAATTGATTTTGCGGTGACAAAAAACATCCCACGCAACCTAATAAGCGCCAAGGCCCTACCGGATCTCTCATCAGGGGCTGTCCATATATTACGTAATCACGTTTTCCGCGATTTTTAACCCCCTCCCCCCCCTGGTAATCAAAAGTAATCATTTAATGAACACCCTCCCCCCCTACAATGATTACGTTATCACAAAAAAAAAGATTTGCAAATTTGTTCTTTTATTCTATATTTTCAAAAGGAGATTCCAGCCAATCTTTAATATTATTTATTACTGGAAGTTGGCTTGTCAAAATCTGTTTATCTCCGCAGGTATCATCTTTGTCTTCGTCGTCTACATAGTCTATACAAATAATAGAATATGTATATCGACTTAATTATAGAGTTGCATTCGGTACTTATTGACGGAGTAAGCGGCGCGAAACCAATTTTTTAATATATACTTTCAACAACAAAATTTTTATAAGATGATTACGTAATCAATATCCAAGACCCCTCCCTCCCCATGTAATCAAACATAATCATTTCCTTGACCCCCTCTCCCCCCCTAAGTGATTACGTAATATATGGACAGCCCCTCAGACCACTCTCAATTATTAATAACCCTTCTTCAAAGCCCAGAAATAACGGACCACCCCTACAGGCTTACGTCGCACAGAACTGACTGGATGAAATACAGGAAGTACGTGAGTTTCCACATTAAGCTGACCACCCAGCTCAATATCGAAGAGGACATCGACTGCTCTACCGCCGCCCTGGAAGAGGTACTCGTCACAGGAGCCAGGATCTCAACACCACAACAACATGATGTGCAAATAAAGTAGTTCAAAACCAACCTGCAAATTGAACAGCTCGTTCTGGAAAAGAGGCGTCTGCGACGGGCGTGGCAAACCAGCAGATCGCCATGCTCAAAGCAACGTCTAAATGAAGCCACCCGCAAACTAAACCGGACTCTGAAGCAAGATGCCGAAAAAGCACAACTGAGATATATTGAGAAACTTTCTCCAACAAGTGCAAAGCATCCATTGTGGAGGGCTCACCCAAACCTAAGCTCTCCGGTTGAACCTGTCTCCCCGATAAGAAACTCTTCAGGTGGCTGGGAGCGCAGCGACACAGACAGAGCCGAAACATTTGCATCACATCTCAGGGGCGTCTTCCAGCCGAATCCCGCTGTAAATCCTTTTGTTCTACCGGAAATCCAAACTGAAAGTGAATCCACGATAACACCGTTTCGACCGAACGAGCTCACCAAAGTCATCCGGGAACTAAAACCTAAAAAGGCTCCCGGCGGTGACCAAATAACTCCAAAAATGAAAATTGAACTTCCAAACTGTGCTATTGAGGTCATCTGTCAAATCAATAATAATAATGATACCGAAGCCCGGAAAAGATCACACGATTCCGTCCTCTTACAGACCAATAAGTCTATTATCATGCCTGTCCAAACTGTTCGAAAAATGCCTTTTAAAACGCATAATACCATATATGGGAGCTCATAACATTATCCCAGCCCATCAATTTGGCTTCAGAGAAAAACATGGAGCTATCGAGCAAGTCAACAGAATAACATCAGAGATTCGCACAGCCTTCGAACATAGAGAATACTGCAGCGCAATATTCCTCGACGTATCCCAAGTATTCGACCGCGTCTGGCTAAACGGTCTCATGCATAAAATCAAAACACACTTTCCCGGATACACTCATAAATTACTTGAGTCGTATCTCTACAACAGAGTCTTCGCAGTGAGATGCAACACAACAACATCCGACACCTACAAAATTGAGGTTGGAGTCCCACAAGGAAGAGCACTTGGACCTACTCTATTCGTCCTTTACACTGCGGATATTCCCACGAGCGACCGACTACTAACATCCACCTTCGCTGACGATACTGCCATCCTCAGCCGCTCCAGATGCCCAGTCCGTGCAACATCCCACTTAGCCAACCACCTCACGGAAGTAGAGAAGTGGGTATCCGACTGGCGTATCAAGCAAAGATCCTGAGAACTATCACTGTGGCACCATGGTATATTGTAAACCAAAACATACACAGGGATCTTGGCATTCTGGCAGTAAAAGATGGAATAGAGAAGCAAAAAGCTTCATACAAGGAAAAACTCTCAGCCCACCCAAATCCTCTCGCAAGGGATCTGGCTAGGGTCTCCAGAAGAACCCGCCTCCAACGTAACGACCTTCCAACCCAGCCATAATTTGTCAGGGCCATTTTTAGTGTTCCAGTCTATATGACTGATAGTTAGGTTATAGTATAAGATTTGATACCCTTATTGTTAGTCTCGTAAGGAGAAGATTCAATAAACAAAGCAAAGCTTAATAAAAAAAAAAAAGTAATGAAGGATGGGAAGTAAAAGTAACAAGTTAACAACAGAAAAAGAATCAGCAGCATTCACTGGGCCACTTCAAACCACATGTATATATCTGGAAAAAAAAAAAAAAAAGTTGCAGCTCTAGTCGTCTTGCCTAACCCTGTTTGAAAATTAACTATTTTTGCTCAGATGGTTTTTACTTTTGTTAATCTTTGATAAGAAAAATATGTTGAGACACAGGTACTTTGTTTAAAATATCCGCGAAACGATATAGATTTTCTATATTTAGTAGAGTGTGCAAATTTACAAGAACGTTAGCATTAAGATACAATAAGATTTGTAAACAAATTTTTAGATTTAAATTCCAAGCGATCACAGCAGTCGGAAAGTAAATTGAAGCTCAAGATAATATAAACACAAGCATCAATCACGCCACTCCAATCCCACGCTTATCGTGTCATAAAATATTTTTCGCTTAGCGCACCACAATTGCATTTTCACAAAACTTATTTTGAACTCCAGTTTAGTTGAGATCGGGAAGTTAAAAAAACATTGACTTGAAAGGAAGTCAAGTGATAAATAGTTTTTACTAAAATGTATAATTTAAACTTAAAAAGACCGACCCCCCCCCCATGTTTCTCAGAGATGGCGATGCTAGCCGAATTGTCGGTAACTTCAGTGAAAAGCTGTTATAACACAGACATTTTGGAGATAGATAGCCAATTTGACTTCTTTTGTTTCACTGCAATTTTTCCGTTTGTTTTGATTCAACGCCTGTGACATTCATTTTTGAGCTTTACTGAACTTGAGCTTAAATATTTGTAAAGTTTTTTTCTCCACATAAAAATCGGAGGGTAAGGTTTTCTGATAGTTGATAGTCCTAGCTGTCATTCACGCTATTAGAATTACATCGCTCTTTGCGTCATTAGATAATGGCGAGCAGTTAATTAGAAAAGGTTGTGGTGGTCCGAAACCGACCGCGAAGTGATGGTCCGAAACCGACCCCCAGTTATTGGCAGCTTAATATGTCATAGCGTATTTTTGGGGGAAAATATGAAAAAATAAACAAGATTCAGTAAAGAAAAGTAACAGAAACAGCAAAAACATCAGAAGAAAGCGAAGAGACAGTCATCAACGAGCGGCTTTCGAAAAACAACGCGAAAACTTACTATGAGAAAGAGAAAAACTCAGACTTCATCGATTGACTACAGTGCCCTTTATTTCATACATTAATTTTTATTTTCTGGAAAGAACCTTCAATATATTTCTTAATAAACGTCAAAATCATTAAATTCTATTTTATGTTATTAAACTTTTCTGTTAAGAAATAGGGGTACGACCAAAAAGTGGAGTTTTATATTTGCCTGAATATCCAACGCTTCAAAGCACCTACGCACTTACTAATCAATTGGATGTATAGTAAACTGATCCCTCTACATAGTAAATTTTTAAACTGAACTGAAAAATTGATTTTTCTCACCTTTATCACCTTTGCCATTTAGGGGGTCGGTATCGGGCCACCCTCCCCTATTTATGATTGGCGCCCAACGTGGGGCTACGTAATTAAAAGTTTCAAGTGCAGATGATACCATACATAGCAACAGCGGAAGGGGCTGGGATGCGGAAGAGGCCAAAGCCGTCTAGGTCGTACGGAAAGTCCTGTCCTGTTAACTTTTGGAAATAAGCTGTAACAATTAGACCATTTGTTCTCTTACGTTAAAATTGCTTGCCACGTGTTCTTCTACTGTTTGATTTAATCGACGGTTACGGACCAGTTGCGCATAATAAGTACGTTTTGCTCCTCTGCGAAGACGCAGCATTTCATATCTTTGTAAACGTACTCTCCTGGCATTCACTGCACTAAGACCTATGTTCCAAGAACGTCGTCTACCGAACATGACTTTTTAATTTTTGTACAAAATTTACTCAGTTCTAGACTTATGTGTATTTATGATTGAGTTTGCAATGTATAAGCGGAAAAATAAAATTATTAAAACATTAAAAACCTCAAAAATGATAAATATTTTTTTAACATATTGTGAATCTAAACCATCCTCAACCCCCTGGAATACACACAAAAAATTTCATCCAAATCGGTCCAGCCGTTTAGGAAGAGTTCAATGACTAATACACGTACAGAAGATTTTTACAGAAGATTTCCCGTCACATGGGAACGCTGTCGAAATATTACATAAAACGAAGCTATCACCAAAACCACAAAAAAGTCCTGCCCTGTTAACTTTTGGAAAATAGCTGTAACAAAAGACTTCCACTCTTCATTCAAACCACGCTGGTATATTTTTGTACATACCTTCTGTCAAAAAAGTACCGGGACTGGATTAATTAAAACGCCTGTGCTAAACCGATTTCGGAAATTTTTTTTTGTTATGTTGGTAACACTGTTCTGCATTACTAAGTAAAGTTTGATCGCGATCTGTGAAGTAGTTTGTTTACAGTCGCTGGTTACGTCAGTCTATGTTCTGATTGCTTGCCGAATTTTATAATGAACAACTATATTGAACAAAGAATTTGTCTTAAATTTTGTGTTGCGAACAAAATTTCTTGTACTGACGCGTTAAAAATGTTGCAGAAGGCTTATAGTGATGCAGTTTTATCGAGAACACGTGCTTTTGAGTGGTACAAAGCATTCCAAGAGGGTCGTGAGATTGTCGAAGACATGCCTCGTTCGGGACGACCATGCACCTCTCTCACCGACACTAACATCGATGCAGTGAAGGAATTTATTTTTGAAAATCATCATGTCAGCTTACGAAATATAGCACAAGTCCTGAACATCTCTCACGAGTCAATTCGTACCATTTTGACTGACCGTTTGGGTATGAAACGAGTCGCTGCACGGCTTGTTCCAAAAGAGCTACCATTGTCAACGAATACAAGGTCAAAAACTCGATAAATACCATCGAACAAGCTCCGTATTCGCCAGATTTAGCTCCGTGCGACTTCAATTTGTTTCCTCGACTCAAGTTGCCGCTTCGTGGAACCCGTTTTAGCACCACTGAAGACATTAAACAAAATTCGGCACGGGAGTTGAAGGCTATCCCGGAAAACGCTTATAAAAAATGTTTCGAAGACTGGAAGAATCGCTGGCATATGTGTATTGCCTCTAATGGGGACTACTTTGAAGGCGACAAAATAAATTTAGATGAATAAATAGAAAATGTGAGTGTTATTAACCCAGTCCCGGTACTTTTTTGACAGAAGGTATACTTATTTCCCTGAGGTGTATTAGACTAGCAAACCCCGGCGAACTCCGTTTCGCCACCAGATGGCGAAGTACTCTTCTAACATTCACTGTACTACGGCCTATGTTCCAACAACGTCGTCTGCCAAACATGATTTGATCATTTCTGTACATAATTTACTCAGTTCTAGACTTTTGTATAGTTACCTACTAAGTTTGTAATGTATAAGAGAAAAAATAAAATTATTAAAACATTAAACACCTCAAAAATAATAAATATTATTTTTAACATATTGTGAATCTAAACCATCCTCAAAACCCCTAGAATACACACAAAAAATTTCATCAAAATCGGCCCAGCCGTTTAGGAGGAGTTCAATAACTAACACACGTACAGAAGATTTCCCGTCACACAGGAACGCTGTCGAAATTTTACATAAAACGAAGCCATTACCAAAACCCCAAAAAACTTGACTTCACTTCAATTCACCAAAATCACAAAAATTGAGTTAAAATGCTATGCTGGCGTGTGTTTGTCAGTGTGATGAGGTAGTAACTCACTTTATATACGATTTTTGGTATGTCGAATCTATTCTTGACCTCTGTTGTAAGCTCGACGATTCTGCATTGTCCAACCCAGCCGTGATACGGGTTCCCTCACTTTGTTCTTCTGATTGAGAAGCACGAAGTCCACCCACACTTACGCCGCGCTGTTCACGTGCAATGTTTTGTGTCCTTCAGTTCTTTCATTTGCAGTATTTTGTAGTCTTCTTGAACTACGGCTTTGCCGGGAAAGATTCGATCGTCTTGGTCGCGGAATTATTAATACAACTTCACTGTTCGGTCATGCCGCAGCCTAACTCCAATCACTAATTTTCAAATCCTAACGTAAACCAAATTCTCAATATTTGCCTTTGTTTTGCTATTTGCCCTGCGCGGTAACACTGTTCATTGCTAACTCCCTTTTGCACTTTGCTTATCGCTGCCTGGCCCGTAGTCCACGGCAAGCTGCTATATAGTTCGATTTGGTACTCGCTTACAGAAGGCACGATCGCTAATCGCCTGCCTATTCCTTCGCGTTATATACTTTCGTCTAAAGCACAGACAAATCGGTCTGCCTGCTAACCTACCTTATCGCTGTAAAAAGGTACAGACAATTCGGTCTGCCTGCCAAACCAACTCTACAACAAACAATAACTTTGTGAAATTTGAGGCCTTGGTGCCAATTTAATAAAAAAAAAAGTGCAATTTAAATCGAAATTTGTGCGGTTTTATTTATTTGGGCACCATCAAAGGTAAAGGTAAAAAAGCTTACTGACCCCAACATTTTTGGTGACCCCGACGTGATAGTGAAACAATAAAAATTCGAAAAATCGAACAAATAATTTTATTATTTTGTTCTGTTTAAAGTTGGTGATCGCGCAGATACATACTGTCGTAGCTTTGTGCACATAAGCGCAAGCTGTAACTCCGCTAGACCCTCGCACTCACCCGCCCCTGCGCATCGTAAGTGAATTTTCGTGTCCTCTTTGTGCCGTCGTTCCCGCTTTAAACGTTTTTACAGCGGCGACAAAACGTTTTCGGTTCGCGGGTTCAGTGCCTATATATATGTATATATACAGGGTGCACCATCTCGAGCTTCGGTATGAAAATTTTGAATACCTTTAGAAAAAAAAAAAAAAATTCATGCAAAATGTTTTATGTTTATTTAGATTGATCCTTTACAATTCATTTAAGTTAGTTTTTGAACACAATATCGACTAAGTGACTACCTTTGTTCTTGATGGCAAAAAATGTCCTTTTTCGGGCATGCTTGAGAAAGTCATGGATCTCAAGCATATCGGCCGATTTATTGGCCATTTCGGTGCGAATACTCTCTTTGAGCTCTGTGATGGTCTTTGGCTTGCTTATGTATACTTTGCTTTTTAGATAGCCCCACAATAAGAAGTCCGGCGGGGTCAAATCCGGCGAACGCGGCAGCCAGTCGATATTGCCTCCGTACTTTCGTCGATACGCACGCTGCATTTTCACTATTGAACGCCCATTTTCGATAAACAAAGTCAATACTTCGATACGTTATTTTGGTGTTAAGTTTATCATGGTTCAAATTGTACTGAATTGACGTTTCCAAAACGTACCTACACAAGCCAATCGCTTCACAAACGTCAAAGCTATTCAGTGTTTCTATACCGAAGCTCGAGATGGCGCACCCTGTATATATATATATATATATATATATATATATATATATATATATATAGCGGACCCGGCGAACTTTTTCTCGCCCCAATTTCACGATTTCATATAACCGTTTTCGTTTCCGTTTTCCATGCATACTGATTCTGGGTTGTGGACACCACAAGGTCCATGGATCATGCTCGTTGTCACAATGGAATGCAGCTCGGGATCAGTTTGTTTATCTGGAATTTCGGCGGAAATAATCGAATCAATATGATCTGGTCGGATCTTGTCGAACATCCCGAGCAGAATGTGCGCATGTGGTAAGCCACGCTTTTGCCACTCAACGGAGTACATCCAACAACGAACTGCGCCAAAAACCTTCTGCTTCACAATGTTATCCATAAGTACTGTGATCTTTTGCTTGAATACTCGTGCAGTGATGTCAGGTCGATCGCTGGATGTTTGTCCTGGAAGCAACAGATTGGTAATTTCGGGCCATTTCGGATTGCACGTGAACGTGATGAATAAATCCGGGCGCCCGTAATTCCGGACATACGTCATCACATCTTGAGCATACTCATGCATATGGCGCGGGCTTCCAACATAAGTAGCTGGGAGAATGGTCAAACAACCGATGTTGGCCGCGTGACCTTCAGTAGCGATGGCGTCACGCAAGTGGATGTACTTTGACGTACATGTCGACACAGTACTGTTGAAACAAACGGCGATATCTTAACAGATGATTGTCAACATCTAGTCGAATCATCAATCGATACGCATAACAATTCATAGAGCTGACCTTCTTATTCGTTTCTTCTCCTAAAATTTTAATTCAAACTTAGTTGTAGAATCAAAAAGAAGTGATGACTTGTAAACAAACCTGTCATTGGATTAACCATCTTTATGTTGAAGTGATAACCATCTTCTCCACGACAGAACATCAACGGGTATTGAAGAGCATCATATGACCGATAAGTCTCATAAATTCGCAGCAATTAGCCATCATCCCGACGCTTAAGAACAATATCGCGTGATTCCACATTCTCGCCAACAATCACCACTGCGACTTCATTGATAGTGGGAGCATTAAATTGTCGTGCATGGCTACCAGTGGGTATTTTGTCAGCGCTGATAATGATTTTGTGTTCGTCATAATGCATTATATCAAAGACTATAGAATATCAAGATGTTGCATGACCTCAAAAAAACCGTTCTATGGTGGGTCTTGATATGGAGACCCACATGACTTTGCACTTTTAAAGGCAGCTAAGACCATATACTCAATTAGTTCGCCGCGCTTCATGAAGGCCGGTGGTGTTGTGGTAGATGCTATGCTTCGTGTACATGAAGGCCCGGGTTCGTATCCCCGCCGAGCCCAGCCATATCATAAATTGTTTTTTTTTCTTTTTTTTGTGTGAATTAATTAATTATTTTATTTTTACATTTTTTTTTTTTTAATTTTTTGTTTTTATAATTTTTTTTGCGTTCATGCAAGTGGTGAACAGCCTGATACAATTATACAAGGTAGTCCACTCGGCAAAATCCATAGTCCCCTAATTTAACTTTGTCAAGTAAGTGTGAGTGAAACGGCTACATTGTGCTTCAGTTTGACAAGCAGGCACGCACTGAAAATAAGGGACCAAAACCGAACGACTTCGGCAAGCCGAGTGGACTACCTTGTATAATTGTATCATGGTGAGCAGCAAAATACCCTAACACGCGTATGTACACGCGCATGTGTGAAAATTTAACGACACAATTATCTGAATAAGGAACATTATTAATATTGCACCTATGAATTCTTTAATTTAATTATTATAAACGAAAAATTATGATTTAAATGAAAATTAAAGAAAATAAAATAATAATGCTTTACAAGTCTGATATACCCTTCTACTATTGTAAAGTGTATAAAGCCCGATAAACTGAAAATTGCCAGCTGTGAACAAATTCCCAATTTGGGAACACGACGAATATTAAAAACGAAGACGAAAGCCGAAAGCAGCAGTTCGTCGTGTTTCTATTTTTAGATTTTCCCTTTTTACCCCGGCCGACCGCATCATGAAGCTCGAAACAGAAACGAAAAATTTTTTGTATGGGATGCAACATCTTGATATTCTATATTCTTTGATTATATCCAATGCCGTTTTGAACAATCTGACCAATTCATTATGCTCATGGAGAAGATTTTGTAATTGTTCGATAATTTCACGTTTAGTTGCAGTAAAAATTGCACAGCGGTGATTTAGTTCAACTGCCGAATCACAAATGAAATAGATCTGAAGGAACTTATGGTCTTTGTTTTGTGGTGGTAACAAAGCGCCCGCTCGGTGGTGAATTTGCCCTTGAATCTGAATGTTGGGATGCAATTTTAAAAAAATTGGAGTTGTTCATTTTGATAAAAGAGAGACGCCATTACCTTATAACTTGGATTGTAGCCTGGTTAATGAACAACCTCGGCTCCAAATGACGTCATTTGAAAGCATCCGTTATATTTTTGTGCAAGCTTTAGGAAACTTTTTGATTGGGCTGAATATGAATTTCCATACAGTAGCGAATACAATGGCTCTGGTAGATGAGCCAAAACGGGCAATTTAATTTTGCCACCTGCACAGCATAAGCCGAGGGTTTCCAATCGAAACTTCAGTGCATTGCAATGCTGACATACGACAGACAATGAACCAATAACACCGCAGCTATGATCTTTGTAGGGTGTTTCAGAATTGTATGCGAATGCAGCGCGATTCAAGTTTTCATTTGTGGTTCGTTTTCCTCTATTATTTTGTCGGGCTTGAGGTGGGGTTTGTGCAGCGCGAAGCTGTGCCATTCGGGCACGTGTCGATGCATTTATTTCTGCACGTTTCTGTTGCGTCCGACTATTACGGAAATTCTGACTATTTATTAAATTGCGCGAAAGCCGTCCAAGTCTTATTCGTCTAACAGCAGGCATTATTTCAAATTGTTTAAGCTCGTTCGATTTTTTTGTTTAAATATTTTTTACCGACTTCATCGATACACAATATCAACGCAGCTATGATCTTTTTTTACATACAATATTGTGTACATCTGTTGAGCCGCTAGCGACTTTTCCAGAAGGTTTTCCCAAATGTTTTCTTATGCTATAACCTTCTTCTGGTTCTAAGCTATCTCCATACCAATTTTCAGCCAAATCGGTCAAGCCGTTTTCATGTGATGCGATTGCGCACATTTTTTGTCTCCATTTTTATATATATAGATTAAAATAGACGCATAAATTTGGCGCAATCATTGCACAGTGGGACTTGATTAGTTTGCAATTGATAGTTTCCCGAAATAATAAAATCCAAATAAATCTTTCTGCTCCAGTTGCGGGAGCAACACATTACAAATTGAAGGCAGATCCTATGCTTTCTAAAGCTAAAGCGTTTGAGAAGACTCTGACCGTCGAGAAGCTCAAGGAAATGAGTGAGGAAGAACTGAATCTTTGTGTTCAACGCCTGGACGAGAGCAGGGCGACATTTATCCAGGTCCATGACAGGCTTGAGGAGCTGGATTTTAACGAAATCGGCAGCATGGTTCGCGACGATTTTGAGGAGCTAACAATATCAACAAAAGTTATGTTGAATTTTGAATTGCGTAAGCGAAAAGGGTCCAAGCATCATAGCCCATTGCACCTTGGCTCTCAGCCTTCGACCGAGGTTCAGCGAGCTCCCGTGGCGGAACTAAATACGTCAAACGCAATCGCCTCTAGCCCCTCTACCCCTTTGCTTGCTCAGAATGTGGATTCAGATATGGTTTTCTTTGCAACTGCAGTTATAAGAGATCAAAGTCAATCAGGTGCTTGGATCCCATGCCGCACGTTGCTAGACTCGGGATCACAAGTCCACATTGTGACTTCCCGACTCGCTCATCAGTTGCAACTGCCTAAACCCAAGTCTACCGTAACAGCTGCTGGTCTTGGAGATGCTCGTTTTATCAGCATCAAATTAAAGTCGCATACCTCCGATTATTTTGCATGCCTATCTGATATTGTTGCTCCAGCGATTTCCGAAAATCAACCCAGTTTGAACGTTAAGCCCGATGACTGGAAAATTCCCTCGAATATTCAGTTGGCTGATCCTGAATTTTATAAATCTCAGCGTATAGATATTCTCATTGGCGCAAGCATGTTTTTTGAACTATTATCTGTAGGGCAGATTAAGTTAGCTGCTGGGTTACCCCTATTGCAAAATTCGAGGCTTGGTTGGATCGTAACAGGAGGTGGATCATCTTCTATCAAGGCAACTGGATTACAAGATCATGCTGTGCATCGTGAATTGGTTGCTGCTCGTATGGATGACGTCGACGATCTGATTACAGGAGGGCAATCAACACAAGAGGTCCTCGAAATCAACCACGTTCGTGATCAAACTCCTGACTTGGAAAAAGGAACATTCCTGAAGATTGACGATGGCAGCGACAAGACGCTCGGTCTGGAATCCTGCAGCGGATGTTTTTCGTTCTTCTTTTTCTTCCATACAGGTCTCTCCAAAGCCATGTAAAAGAATGGTGTTATCCACAACTGCTCAGGTTTACGATGAGAGCGTTCCCCAGGGACTCAACACATCATGGCGGAAGTTGCTATCTGGCATGGGTCGGACCCAGCAAAAGACGTTTCTTCGACCTGCGTTGGATCCAGATGCTGATGGCGAAGGAGAGGTGCATCTACTTTTTCAAAGTCTCGTGTGGCACCTTGGAAGACTCTCATGGTTTCCAAATTGGAGTTCTGCACTGCCTTGCTACTAGCGCAACTGATGCGGAACGTACGCAACATGAAGCTCTTCGTTTCTGCTGAAGCTTTATCATCGATGATTTATGAACATTCACGCTTTCAAGAATTTGTTACTAATCAAATATCTTTAATTTAAGAGCTATCCAGTGGCATGAATTGGGACTTCGTTTTGACTGACTGCAATCCAGCCCACATTTTTTCAAGAGGTGCTTCCCAGAGTGTGCTTCTGGAATCGGCCGTTTGGCTCAGAGGCCCAGCGTTTCTTCTCCAGAATCAGCACGATTGGCCTGAATCTTGTTTGCCTGTGAAGACTCCTCCCGAGTCTACCAAAGTGGATTTACCGTTAAAACGCAATCTCGTGAATTCCTGTCAAAAATGACCCACACTTTTGGATTCGTATACAAATTTGCACACCGTATAAGACGTTCTGGTCTTGCCGTCAAATATGTCAAAATGGGCGCACAGATGCTTATCAGATGCCTCCTGATGAGCAACCTGTCTGATGACTACTGGAGGCCGCATTCCAAGCAGCAAATTTCATCCTCCAGCCTGTTGTCCTCGCTTCTCCCATTCGACGATATCTTTGGATCCGATGGAGTTGCTCGTGTGGCTGGAATCACTCGAAGGGCTGTCCGTAAGCTGTGCGTGCTGCCGAAGCTGGATCTGGTTGAAAGCCTTGGTCTTCCAACGGGGGAGAATGTTCGGTCATGCCGCAAACTAAATAAAATAACTAATTTTCAAATCCTAACGTAAACCAAATTCTCGATATTTGCCTTTGCTTTGCTATTTGCCCTGCTCGGCAACACTGTTTAATTGTCATTGCTAACTCCCTTTTGCACTTTGCTTATCGCTGCCTGGACCTTAGTCCACGGCAAGCTGCTATATAGTTCGATTTGGTACTCGCTTACAGAAGGCACGATCGCTGATCGCCTGCCTATTCCTTCGCGTTATATACTTTCGTCTAAAGCACAGACAAATCGGTCTGCCTGCTAACCTACCTTTTCGCTGCAAAAAAGGCACAGACAAGTCGGTCTGCCTGCCAACATACCTTATCGCTGTAAAAAGGTACAGACAATTCGGTCTGCCTGCCAAGCCAACTCTACAACAAACAATAACTTTGTGAAATTTGAGGCCTTGGTGCCAATTTAATAAATAAGTGTAATTTAAATCGAAATTTAAGCGGTTTTATTGATTTGGGCACCACCAAAGGTAAATGGTTAGTAAAAATGCTAACTGACCCCAACTTCACTTAAATTCACCAAAATCACAAAAAACTTCACTTCACTTCAATTCACCAAAATCACAAAAGTTGAGTCAAAATGCTACGGTAGCGTGTGCTTGTCAGTGTGATGAGGTAACAACTCAGTTTATATGCGATTTTTGGTATGTCGAACGGAATAAAAAGTATCCTTTGTCCTATTCCTCCCTACCAATTTTCAGCCAATTCTGTTCAGCCGTTCTTGAGTTATAAGTGGTGTAACTAACACAATGTATATGTATGTATATGGATAGATAGATATAAAAGGTTTCAGGTTGTCAGTCTGTTTTTGGAAAATACATAAGAGCTTACCGTGCTTAACGCTCAGTGTTACAAAAATTATTTAGTCCGTTGCAAGTCCCAGTTTTTACGGGATCCCAAACAGTTTTATAATTTTGTTAAGACTAAGCGCAGATCATGTTGTTTTCGGCCTTCGATTTCGTTTGAAAGTATGACGGCTAATACTGGTCAGGCAATAGCCGATCTGTTTGCCCAATTCTTTCAAACAACTTACTCCACAGTGTCTCATTCAAGTGAGCAATATTTATACGTCATACCTAAGTCGAACTTAATATTTCGCCCCTGTTTAAACGAAAGCTCCCTTCTCTTGGATCTTCAACGTGTTACACCAGTTTACTTCCCAGGTCCTGACAAAATTCCCGCTGTGTTCTTTAATACACAGTGCATCAGCTGTGTAAACCCCTTCTAAAGCTATTTACCCTATCCCTACAAACTTGTCAGTTTCGCTTGTTTGGTAGGAGTCCCCCTTCACAAAAAGGGGAACAAGTCGGATGCAAGGAATTATAAAGGTATTTCTAAACTATGGGCAATTTCAAAGCATTTTAAACGAGCAATAACTGCTCACTTGCAGCATCTTTGTAGATCAGTCATATCTCCATGCCAACATGGATTTATGAAGCGCAGGTAAAGTCATTTTCAAACTAATGTCATTAACACAGACTTCAGTAAAGCATTTGACTCTGTAAATCACTTCTTTTTGATACGCAAACTTGACATGATAGGGCTTTCAGCTGAAATAGTCCTTTTCAAAGTAGTCTCCTCAGTCTTACCTCTTATGTAGCACAAGGAAGCCACCTGGGACCATTACTTTTTACCCTGTTCATTAATGGTCTTCCATTGGTTATAGCACATTCCCGCGTACCTCTGTACGCGGATGACTTAAAACTGTGTCTGCAATATAATGAATACTCCCGTCATTTAAACCTTCAAGCAGACCTAAGAAATTTTCAAAACTGGTGTCATAACTTACTAAATTTAAACAGCTCTAAGTGCAAGCACCCATCAACCCGGCTCCTTCGATAAGGTTAAGGAGCTTTGTCGGGTCGATACTTCCAGAGGTCCCAAGTGTAAGGAACCTGGACCCGAGGGTTCTGCTCCTCAGGCTACTTAGTGCTGGGCAATCTGATATTATGTGTAGGGAGGTTTCATCCTCGCTATCACAGAATCTGCATGTTTTTCTGTTTGCAATCCCTATATTAAATAGGTGTCTCTTTAGTTTGCAATGTCCGGTTAGTAAGCCGGTAACTATCCTAAGTGAACTCTTCCCTAGTAGTAAAAGTTTTTTAAACCTCTTCATATCATAATTGACGATATGGCTTGTCTTTGGCCTGTGGTGTTTTCCCAGCAGGCTTGCCTCATATGTACTTCTTCCTTTTTTAGGTAATCTTTTATTGTGTGTCAGCCTATGCCACAGTAAGGCTCGGATCCTAAGGGGTCGTTCCGCCCCTAGTTTTGCTAGCCTGTCGGCTAGTTCATTCCCGGATATGTCTTTATGTCCTGGAATCCTTCTTAGTGACAGGCTGTTGTTGCTGCCCAGACGGTTTAACTTGGTTCTAACTTCTTGAACCAGCTTCGAGGTGATTCTATTACTACAGAGTGCAGTAATTGCCGGTCGACTGTCCGAGAGGATCGCAATGTCCTTGTTTGTGTACCCGCGCTTCATATTGAGCTCTGCACACCGTCCTATGGCGCATACTTCAGCTTGGAATATGCTGGTGCATTGGCCTAAAGATTCATGGTACTTGATTCGTGGTCCTATTACTCCAAGGCCAGTGCCTTGGTGTCTTAGAGACCCGTCCGTATACCACGCTACCACGCCATTACCACAAGAAGTGATTCTTAGTTGGGTGGCCTTCCGCTGTAACTCTATTACGCAGTGTAGCGGAGTGAGTTCCATGAGAACTTCTAGTGCCGCAGTGGGGCAGGTTTTCATTGCTCCTGTCATACATATGCATGCCTTCGGAGCTATTTCTGTGCGGTAACGAGCCTAGCTCTTTTACCCCAGGCTACTGAACCATATATGAATATTGGCCTCACAATTATAAGGTATAGCAATCTGATGATTTGGGGTGAGGTCCCCCAAGATTTCCCTGCAATTTTTCGACAGGTGAAGATAGCTCTGAGGCACTTATCCACTGTCGAAGGTACTTCCGAGGTACTTATCTTCCCGCCTTATTTCTACGGGAGTACCTAATAGCATGATTTGTCTCATTTTCTGTAGTTTGTACTTCTTTGTAAAAGGAACAATGACTGTCTTTGCGGGGTTGAGGTTAAGCCCAACTTCCCTGCACCAGTCTAGCGTTATCTTGAGTCCGAGTTGGACAATATCGCAAAGCGTTTCTTCAAATTTCCCTTTGGCTACTATTACTATGTCATCGGCATAGCCCTGGCATTGTATTCCTCTATCGGCGAGTTTCCTTAGTAGTTCATCTACTAGTAGGCTCCACAGTAAAGGAGACAAGACTCCACCTTGCGGACATCCTCTGCTTGTGGCAACGGTCATTGTGCTGTTGCCAATGGTCGCCATTGCCTGCCTGGAGCTTAACAAAGCTCCAATCCACCTTCTTGTTGTCGCGTCTATATTCCTTCTGGCGAGGGCCGCTAAGACGGCATCATGCGACGCATTGTCAAAGCCTTCCTCTATATCCAGAAAGGCGCAGATTGCAACTACTTTGTTGTCCACTGCCCCTTCAAGGGTGTGCAAAGTTGGTACAGTGCAGTGTTAGTTGAACGACCTGCCCTGAATGCGTGCTGCGTGGGTTGCAGCGGACAGTCCTTAAGAACTGTGCTCCTAATATGATAGTCTACCAGCTTTTCCAACGTTTTAAGGCAAAACGAAGTTAAGCTGATAGGTCTGAAGGACTTTGGGTTGGTGATGCCTTTCTTCCCTGCTTTGGGGATAAAGACCACCCTAGCTCTACGCCACGCATTTGGGATGTGTCCAATTGCTAGGCTGCTTAGCATCAGTCTCCTTAAGCGGGTTAGGAGTAGATCCAGTCCCTGCTGCAGGAATGATGGAGAGATACCATCCAGACCAGGTGACTTAAATGGTTGGAAGGTCCCAATTGCCCATTTAAGTCTCTCCGGAGAGATATCTAATATTATTATATGAAGAACTTTAACATCAAAAGAGTATACATAAGCGCCTCTCAGCCGTATTTTCCATCGAAACCCAAATTTTTGTTTTTAACGGAGAATGACAACAGTGCAATAAGAAAAACGAAGACAAATTTGGAGTCGGGCCGCCGTCGGATGCAAGCAACGATTCGTATTATAAAAGTGAGAAAGAAAGAGAGTCATCACGAGTCATCAGTGGACAGCCAGAACTGCAGGGAGTTTTTGTTAGGGGCCGGCCATAACCCTCGTAACGCTCCTAGGGGGGGTGGGGGTTTTCATCAGTGAGTCACGCTTTGTTGTAAGGAGGTTGTAATTTGTATATGTGATTCGACACATAGGGGGAGGGGGTCAAAAAAGCCAAAAATTAGCGTCACGAGGTTTATGGTCGGCCCCTTACCATACCCCTCCGAAACGGCTATACCGAGTAGGTCTGAGAATCGGCCAACATCTGTTTTTCATCCTCTTAAGGGGTTATATACCTTTTTTTTTTCAAAAAAACGAAAATTTTTTTTTAGCTGAATCCTAAAGTATATCCCCTAGAGAACATTTTCCCAAAATTTTGAAGAGATCCGAATAATAGTTCGATAGGAAAACAGCGTTTTGAGGCGCGGTTCGTCACTCTTTGTAACGCAACGTAAAACTTTGAATGCGATTATCTCAAAGTCGTTTTTTTCCAAAAGTACCTTTGCTGTGACCGCGATTGCACAAGAACTATTTGATCGATCTTCTTCAATTTTTTTTTTTAAATATTCGTATTGATTGTGCCGAGTCGGTCATTGAATCAGTTTTTATGCGGCAATTTCGATTTTGCAGATAAGAAATTTTTAATAAAATTTTTAGAGCTCGAAAAATCAATTTTTTGAAAAAACTGTTACTGTATGCAGAAAAAACCAAATATTCTTGAAGTAATTCAATGACGAACTAGAAATAATACTAAACTAATAAAAATTTTTTGGTTTATTGATTTTAGTTGACCCGCTGGACTTCCATCGTGGTCACCGCAAGCCGCTATAACAAAAAAAGGGTTATGAGAGAATTGCCATAACTTCGAAAGTTATTTATATTTTTTAAGAACAAACGTTTGTTGTGTCTATAAAAACATGTACCATCAATAAATAATAATCTCAGTATCATAAAATAATTGCTACACACCTGAAAAAAAATCCAAAGTTCCCTCATTTTTTTCGCTCAAAAAGGTATATAACCCCTTAAGTCCTACTCGACATACCAAAAATCGCATATAAACTGAGTTACTACCTCATCACACTGACAAACACATGCTAACATAGCATTTTAACTCAATTTTTGTGAGTTTGGTGTATTGAAGTGAAGTCAAGTTTTTGGGGTTTTGGTAATGGCTTCGTTTTATGTAATATTTCGACAGCGTTCCTGTGTGACGGGAAATCTTCTGTACGTGTGTTAGTTATTGAACTCCTCCTAAACGGCTGGGCCGATTTTGATGAAATTTTTTGAATAATTGAACCATTTAACGGCTTACTTATCGGCACGGATCCAAATTCTAACGTGTTCCTGAAGTCAATTCGAACATTTAATTAATGCTTTCAAATGACATCGTTCGGAGCAACAGAAATAGTTCGAAATATTAATGAAAATGGTCAAATTACAATTCTACATTCAAAATTAGAGGCCAAGTTTATCATAAAATGGGCTCACTGCTGCCAATGCCAAACGAACCACATAAACAGGCAGGCTCCGGTTTTCACTTTCACAAGATTCTCTCGTTTTCGTTTTCAAAAACGAAAATTGGTGCTCCGGTTTTCATTTTCACAAGATTTTTTCGTTTTCAAAAACGGGCAAGTTTTTTTTGTCGAAATGAAAAGTAAATGCCTTTTTCTACATCAAAATGGTTCTTAATTACAAAAGGAAAAAAATAGTTGACTCCTTGGTCTATTGATGTTCATTTCACATCATCAGTAGGTCAATCTAATTCGTATTTATTTTTTAAATAATTATTTTCTGACCCCACCTTGATTTCATCCATAAAATATTTGCCGTCGGCAACAACAAATTTCGTTTTGCTAAAGGCTCGATAAATCTATTGCCAAAGTTATCGTCAATGCTGCCGTATTTGTAGTGGAACGAAACAACCACTTAAAAATACTTATAAATTGAAAACGAAGAAAAAAATATTTGTAAAGAATAGTTAAATAAGCTTCTTATAAATAAATATGATTAATTTAGTTTCTTAAATGCCAAAAGTGCAGTAAAAAAGTGGTTGAGAATAGTGGAATGAAAGCTGCAAAAAAGGTGGCAGCCCCTTATTGTGGGAAACAGCTGATTTCTGATGGAGGCTTATTTGAAATTTTTGAAAATGTAAGTAAGACAACTTAATTTACCGATCGTCAGACATTTTAAAAACACATGTGTTGCATCTAAGATGTCTCGATTTTCTTAAATAAATCAATTTCTGCCTTCTTTTGGCTTCAAAACAGGCAATTGAAAATATAAAAGTAATTTTTTCGCGTTGTTTACTTTTGACCAAAAAAAGTCAGCTGTTTGAACAATTCCGATAACGAAACGATGACAAAAAGTTTGTGAAAACCGGAGCACCTAAAACGAAAACGTACGTTTTCGCCCAAAAACGAAAACGAGAAAAAAAAGTGAAAAACGGAGCCTGCCTGAAATTCTTACAAATCTACTTTATGGACGGCGAGGATTCCGGAAGCGCACTTGCCAATCGCGTGAATGCACGTTGTGATTATAATACCCTTTATTCATTTTATTCCAGGCGCAATTATAATAACTTAAAAATAATATTTGCCTTTTGTTATTTTTATATTCCCTCATGGTTCACAGCGCTCCAGATGACTTTATAATACAGTCTAGAACTGAGTAAATTTTGTACAGAAATTATAAAGTGATCTGGTGGCAAAACAACGTCTGCCGGGTCAGCTAGTTTCTATATAGATTTTTCGATCGTAACTATGGCAGCTATATGATATAGTTGTCCGATTTTAATGATTTTTCTTTTTACCATTGTTGTAAAAATCATGCTCGTGAAATAAAAAAAGAATGACGTTAAAATTTTTTTGCCATTATTTCTATATATAATTTTCGATATTTCCTATGGCAGCTATATGATAGAATTATCCGATTTTGATAAAATTAAATGCGAAATTCGATAGTGGTTAAAAAACTCCATCTGGAAGAAATCAAGTCGATCCGATCAAAAACAACGGAAGGAGAGTTTTTTTTTTAATCTCTCGTATGGGAGCTATCCGATATAGTCGGCCGATCTGGCTCGTTCTGACTTATATGCAATAACTATACAACTTTTCGGAAAGTTTCAGCACGATAGCTTCAAAACTAAGAGACTAGTTTACATAGAAACAGACAGACAGACAGACGGACTTTGCTCTGCAAGGGTATAAAAACGGCGGCTTACTAATCTAAGTTTCTTATCGTTTGCATGTGCTATATATGAGCTATAAAAATGTTTTTTGTTTTCCAGGAAGAAGTTTCCGAATATCATAAGCGCAGATTAGGGGATTTGTCGCCTCATGTGTTTGCTTTAGCTGAAGCAGCTTACACCAGCATGGTCGATGACCACAAAAATCAGGTAAGTTATTTTACGTACTGGCTTTAAGGCACAGCTCTTAAGCAAGTAAATACCAATTACTGTGACGACCCTGTTCCGGGAGGCGGTATAGCTCGCCGATGGCAAGGGTTCGAGACAGAATTTCCTATCTAGTTTGGCCCCTCTTCAAGATCGGTTTACCTTCAACTTTCCCAGAATAACTCGAGGGGGTAATGCGGTTCGTATATTTTCTCTTAGGCTTACCTAATATTACAGGGGTATTGATAATGGTCGGGTAGGGCCGGGGTCGCGTCAGTGTCCGGCGCTGCTGGAGGGCCGGGGGACACGTTGATATCCGTTGCGGCTGAAAAGCCGGGTACTCCGTGCGGCTGAAGAGCCGGTTTCGTTCCTACGGCTGGGAGGCTGCATCGGTCGCTGCGGCTGAAGAGCCGGTTGGGAGTGCTGTCGATCGGCTCGGGATTCCGCTGTCGCGTCGTGTTCTGTTCGTCCGTCAGGGGAACGCTCTACTTAGGTAGGGTCATGCAGCAGGAGTCCAATGCTACTCCGCTTCGCTCCCGGGTCGGAAGCCGGGGCGTGACTTCTAGGAGGAACTCTCTGAGCTGGGCTGACTGATAAATCACACCGGACTCAGAGATCTTGACCTGGCCAAAGGTTGATTATTACTAACCAGACCGGGCGTAGGTGATCCTTCCTAGGTCGCGAGCCAAATAAAGATCCGTACTCTGCGGAAAACCACCACCAGAAATAGAGAACAGAACACTTACCCCTTTTGATGCTGCTCGATCAAACGCCTGAGCACACGTGACTGGAATGAGGACGTGGCACTGCTTATATAGGCCCCAGATGGTAATTAGTGTGCCTAGATAGCTGGTGGGATTATCCCACGATTACCGATAGTCGTCGATCGTTATCGATAGACCAGGGCTGCGTAAACAGTTTTCGATATCTATCGTTTTATCAGGGTTGCATATATAGTTATCGATAGCTTGTCTAGGGCTGCGTAAACAGTTATCGATTGCCCGCGCATTTTGAAATAAGAGCTTTTTATTGTGTTTGGTTTGGTTTATTTATTTTTTTTATTATTTTATTGCTGCGGCGAGCCGTCACACTCCCCCCTCTTTGGAGACCAGGATCTGGGTTGTGTTGACCCTGATGTGTCCCGCTCGCCCTATGCGGATCCGGGTGAAGAGCTCGCCGGAAACAACCTTGTGGGTCCCTCGGGTTCCGGGTCGCCAGGCTGCCTTGAGGTATGCCACCATATCTGCGACCTTTGCCTCGTTTTCCGGGTCTTTCTTTTTCGGTTCGTCGTCCCAATCGCTCTCCGTGTCGTCATCCTTTTTTTGTTGTTTCTCGTTGTATAGCCGAAAGTCTTCTTGGTGTTCTCCATGGGATCTGGGGTTTTTGTTTGTCGATTAGTTGGTGTCTCTTTGTTCCGGTGGAAGTCGCTGGGGTCTGTCGTGGAGTTTCGGTGGGTCGTGCCTCGTTCGGGGTGTCGTTTCCTTGTGGTTTGGTGTTGATGGTGGGTTGTTTCCGTAGTCCTTGTTCCTTGTTCCGCTGTCCTATTCATTGGTTGTTTTGGTTGTTGATGCGTGGGTCCTGGTTCTGTGCCGTGGTCGTCGTCGTTTGTCGCGGAGGTGCCTGCCTGGCCACTGGTGCCGCTCGGGTTCGGGTCCTGATCTCGGGCCCTATTGCTTCTATGGCCGAAAGCCACCCGTCTGCGGTTGGACTCCTGCTTTTCCAATGAAGCACGGTATTTTGCCGCTGAATTTTTAAATTTATTCTCCATCTGTAATTTTTTGGAGATTTGTTTATTTCTGATCTCTTTTTTCTTTTTATGACTAACTACGTTTGTGACTACGTTGCTAACTACGGCGTTCCCTTTATATGGTTTAAGTTCGCTAACGTAAGCCCTATGTCTTTTTCCGGTAGTATTATGATTTAGGTTTGCTATTACTGTGGATATGAAACCATTAACCTTAAATGGTCCTTCGTATTTTGGCGCTAGTTTGGCCGCAAACCCTGCGGCTGGTTTGGATAATGGGTGTTGTCGTTCCCACAAGAGGTCTCCGATCTTGGGTTTCCGGTCTCTTTTTCGTAAGTTGTAGGCTCTTGCCTGGTCACATGCACCCTTTCCCATGTTTTCTCGCGCTAGCTCCCCTGTCTCTTTCATTCTTTTCCATCGGTCCTCTCTTGTTTCTTTTACTATGCCTGATCCTGATGTGGTTTCGTTAAACAGACTGCCTGGTAGTCGTATTTCTCTTCCATATAGAAGGTACGCTGGGCTATACCGCGTTGATTCCGATCGGCTGCTGTTTATGGCTAGCATTATTTCTGGTACCAAATCGTCCCATCTTTTGTGTTCCGCGCCCGTGAGTTGTGCCAACATTGTTTTAATAGTCCTGTTTGGTCTTTCCGCTGGGTGCTCCTGAGGTGTGTATGGCACTTTCAGTTGGTGCGTTATCCCCCATCTTTCTAGCTGGGATTTTAATTTTCTGCTTGTGAACTGAACCCCATTGTCTGATATCAATTTCTTTGGTGCTCCATATCGGTTCAAGATCTGTTCCCTAAGCGTCTTGATCACGCTTTCCTTTCTTATGGCCGCCTACCCACTTAGAAAATTTGTCGAAGTAGACCAGTAACATGTTGTGGCCGTGGCTCGATCTTGGTAATGGGCCTACAAAGTCTACGCATAGTGTCTCCCATGGTGCCTTTGCTATCTCGTTTTTGTTTTATCCAGTTGTCTTCCTCCATTTCTGCTCCCCGAACTTCTTCCTCCAGCATTCTGGATAGTGCGTCTGCCACTACGTTTAGTTTTCCCTTGCGGTTGCGAATCTCAAATGAGTATGGCTGCATTGTCAATGCCCATCTAGCTATTCGATCTGACGGGCTCTCAATTGAGTTCAACCATTTAAGTGCTTGGTGATCTGTTATGACCACGAAGTGGTATCCTTCTAGGTACATTCTCATTTTTTGGATTCCCCAGTGGATTGCCAAGCACTCTTTTTCGGTGGCTGAGTATTTTGCTTCCGTTTTGGTTAATCTTCTGCTAGCGTATGCGATCACTTGTTCGCCGTTTTCGCCTTCCTGTGTTAGGACTGCTCCTAGCCCGTAATCACTGGCGTCGGTCTGTAGGATGAACGTTTTTGTGAAGTCTGGACAGCTTAGGACTGGTGCCTCTGTTAGCGCGCGTTTTAGGGCTTGTGCTGCTGCTTCATGTTCTGTGTTCCATTTGAATTTTTCCCTTTCTTGAGTAGGTTGTATAGAGGTTTTGCTAGCTCGGTAAAGTTTGGTACGAACCGTCTGTACCACGAGGCTATTCCCAGGAAGCTGTGTACTTGTTTTGTTGTTTTCGGACTTGGCATTTTTTGGATTGCGGAAATTTTTTCTGGGTCTGTGTGTATCCCTCTTGCGCTGACTATGTGGCCTAGATATTTTAGTTCTTCCTTAAAAAATGTCATTTCTCGTTATTGATTCGTAGGTTTGCTTTTCTGATTCGTCTCATTACCTCCTGTAGTTTTTCCATATGTTCCTGTTTTGTTCTTCCTATCACTACGATATCGTCCAGGTATGCGAATGCAAATGGTTCCATTTCCGGTCCGATAACTGAATCTAATGCTCTTTGAAATGTGGCTGGTGCTTTATGTAGCCCGAATGGCATTACCTTCCATTGGAACAGTCCTCGTTCTGGGACTGTGAACGCCGTGCACTGTCTGCTGCTTTCTTCCATAGGTATTTGCCAATATCTGCTCTTTAAGTCTAATGTACTTATATATTTTGCTTCTCGGAGTTGATTCAGGATGTGATCCATCCGTGGTACCGGGTATGCGTCTCGTTCTGAGTGTTCGTTAAGCTGTCTGTAGTCGACGCACAATCGCCATTGCTTGTTTTTCTTCTCCACTATTACTACTGGGGAGCTGTATGCAGAGTGGGATGGTTCGATGAGGTCTTGTGCTAGAAGTTCGTCTACTTGCTGGTTGATGATGGACTGCATTGCTGGGTTTCGAGGGTAGTATCTCTGTTTAATGGGCCTATCGTGTTTCATGAAGATTCTGTGTTTTGCTATGTGACTGACTCCCTTGACTTGTTCCATTAAATGTAGTTCTTTTTTGAGAATTTCTTGGATCGTCTCTTCTGTGAGATCGTCCGTTGTGAGGGACCCTATACCCTGTGTACTGTCTTTTGTTGGTTTCTTTTTTCCTTGTTTCTCCTTTTTTGTTCCGATGTGTGCTGTAATACCTCCACATTGAATGGTAGCTTTGCATTGTTGTAAGAAGTCGACTCCCAGGAGCAGGTTTCCCATAACTTCGTCGAGGATTAATAGTATGACTGTTTCGGATAGGGTTCCTAGTTGGATCGGTACTTCTAGCGCTTCTGTTACGTTTCTGTTTGTTCCGTCTGCTAGTCTTATAGCTTCAGTTACTCGTTTTCGTGTTCCGAGTGTTGCTATTTCGTTTGCGAGTTCTCTGCCTATAAAACTTCTCGTGGCTCTGGTGTCTATCATACCTTCTACTCTCCTGGTGCCTACTCTATCGCCTACTCTATCGTTGTTGCGGGTTGCCTGTCGGTCGTCTGGGCCCTGGGTACCCGCTCTGCTCCCATCGGCCTCTCTCGTTTCCCGAGTTTTCCTGTCTGCGGCAGCAGTGTATTGTCCGATTTCCATCCTGTTCACAAACCCAGCAGAACAGCCTTGGTGGGTTGTTACATCCCCGTGCTGAGTGTCCCACCATTTTGCATCTTGAGCATTTATTCCTCATGTCGAAAGTTTCTACTATTCCTCTGTTTAGTGACTGGATTGGTTGTTGCGGTCTCCAGTAGTCTCTTGTCTGGTATTGTGTTCTTTGTGGTGCTATGTTTTCTTGTCTTTCTTTTGGTTCTTCAGCTTGGAGTGCCTCGAATTCTTCTGCCAGTCGGAGGTATTCCATTAGTTATTTGCATTCCCCACGTTTGGCGTACCGCTTGAATTCTACGCGACTATTCCTGTTCCATTCTAATTTACTTCCCTCTGTGAGTTCTGTGAACCTCATAATTTTCCGCAGTTCTCGTGCGAACTCCTTTGCTGACTCGTTTTTTCCCTGATGCCTGCGTGTTATTTGTTTCTTTTTTTTCTCCTCGTGGTCTGCTGGCTTGAAGTATTCCAGAAATTCATTTTTGAAATGTTTCCATGATGTCATCTCTTTCGGGTGGGTGTGCCACCAGTCCAAGGCTCCAACTTTTAGCAAGATTACCATAGCTCCTACTGCTTGGTCAGGCCACTGTCTCTTGTCTAAACTGTTCGGGCGCCACTGTAACGACCCTGTTCCGGGAGGCGGTATAGCTCGCCGATGGCAAGGGTTCGAGACAGAATTTCCTATCTAGTTTGGCCCCTCTTCAAGATCGGTTTACCTTCAACTTTCCCAGAATAACTCGAGGGGGTAATGCGGTGTCGAGGGTGTCTTCGTATATTTTCTCTTAGGCTTACCTAATATTACAGGGGTATTGATAATGGTCGGGTATTTTGGGGTTTTTGTCGTATATTTGCTTATCCTGAATTATGTCTAAGGGGTATTGATATAGTCTGGTTTGGTCTCTCGGCGCTCTGGCGGGCCGAGAGGTGTTGAGCCGGTGTTTTGTTCGGCACTCGTGGTGTGCCGATGAATATGTCGACGTCCGGTGCTGCTGGAGGGCCGGGGCTACGTTGATGTCCGGCGCTGCTGAAGGGCCGGGGTGACGTCGATGTTCGGCGCTGCGGAAGGGCCGGGGTCGCGTCAGTGTCCGGCGCTGCTGGAGGGCCGGGGGACACGTTGATATCCGTTGCGGCTGAAAAGCCGGGTACTCCGTGCGGCTGAAGAGCCGGTTTCGTTCCTACGGCTGGGAGGCTGCATCGGTCGCTGCGGCTGAAGAGCCGGTTGGGAGTGCTGTCGATCGGCTCGGGATTCCGCTGTCGCGTCGTGTTCTGTTCGTCCGTCAGGGGAACGCTCTACTTAAGTAGGGTCATGCAGCAGGAGTCCAATGCTACTCCGCTTCGCTCCCGGGTCGGAAGCCGGGGCGTGACTTCTAGGAGGAACTCTCTGAGCTGGGCTGACTGATAAATCACACCGGACTCAGAGATCTTGACCTGGCCAAAGGTTGATTATTACTAACCAGACCGGGCGTAGGTGATCCTTCCTAGGTCGCGAGCCAAATAAAGATCCGTACTCTGCGGAAAACCACCACCAGAAATAGAGAACAGAACACTTACCCCTTTTGATGCTGCTCGATCAAACGCCTGAGCACAAGTGACTGGAATGAGGACGTGGCACTGCTTATATAGGCCCCAGATGGTAATTAGTGTGCCCAGATAGCTGGTGGGATTATCCCACGATTACCGATAGTCGTCGATCGTTATCGATAGACCAGGGCTGCGTAAACAGTTTTCGATATCTATCGTTTTATCAGGGTTGCATATATAGTTATCGATAGCTTGTCTAGGGCTGCGTAAACAGTTATCGATTGCCCGCGCATTTTGAAATAATAGCTTTTTATTGTGTTTGGTTTGGTTTATTTATTTATTTATTATTTTATTGTGGCGACGGGCCGTCACAACTTATATTATTAACACTTTGTTGGCTAAAACCAGTTTTTTATACCCTTTCAGAGCAGAGGGTATTATAATTTCATTTAGAAGTTTACAACGCAGTAAAGGAGACACCTCAGACCCTATAAAGTATATATATTCTTGATCAGCATCACCATAAGAATCGAAATACGTCTGTCCGTCTGTCCGTTTCTCTTCAAACTAGTCTCTCAGTTTTGAAGCTATCTTGATGAAACTTTACCAAAAGTTGTGTAGTTATTGCACGCAGTAAATAAGTCGGAACGGGCCGGATCGGAACTATATCGGAAAGCTCCCGTACAAGAGGTCAAAAAAATTACTGAAAAAAATTATTACGCCGTTGTTTTTCTGTCAAAATGTAAAGCAATCAGGGCTTCTCAATAAGAAAAAGAACAACACACTTCATATTCACCACGGGCTCCTTTACGTACGAGCGACCGAGTGCTTTACGATTAGTTCTTGTTTGGCCGTGATCACGAGCGCGTGTTAATTTGCATTACATACATTTGTACTACATTTACTATTTGGTTATAAGTCTACTATGCTACTCAATAAAAACAATTAACAGGTTATGGGCCCAGAGGCCGCGTTAACCAAATGTGCTAGTAAATGTGATTAAACTAATCTCAGCTATACATACAAACTGTATGTACAAATAGAGAAGCCCAAAGGCAGAGACAAAAAGTATTGTATGTATGTATAGAGAAGCCCAAAGGCAGAGACAAAAAAGTATATATGTATGTGTGTATACATAGAGAAGCAAAAAGTGCAAGGCGCAAGACAAGGCGCGCAAAATACGAAATTCATAGAATTGTGAAATAACTGCAGACACAAGGCGCCGGACAAGACAAAAGTCGAAAAATAACGGTTGATCGTCTCGTCGTGTGTTATGAGGGTTATTCTTTTGCGCAGCAAAAATAAGAGAAACTGTTGTTCTTATGTTGCGGGTGAAAAACGGCAAAAAGTTATAATTAAAAGTGCTTGTGATCTGAGAGTGATTGGCTGTGAGAAGGAACCATAGCCGGGTAAACAATCCCAACTAAAACAGTTCCCAACGAATCAGTATCACAGTATAAGCAAAGTTAAGAACTCAACAAAAGTCTCAAAATGAGTGGAAATACGAACTTTCATATAGAAAAACTGGACGAGAACAATTACAGTACATGGGAAGTACTAATGAAAAGTGTTCTAATACAAAGTGACCTATGGCCAATAGTGAGTGGTAAAATAACTTTGGGGGAACATGCAACTCTTGAGCAGCGGTCGGCATTTGAGTTAAAAGATGAAAAGGCATTTGCATCGATCTTACTGTGTTTGAAACCGACTCAATTGAACCACATAAAAAATTGTAGTTCTGCGCTGCAGGCATGGAAAAAATTAAGAGAAATTCACAAGCCCACTGGACCAGCCAGGTTGGTATTAATTGTAAAGCAAATGTTGTCCATAAAAATGTCAGAGGACAAGGGTGTAAAAGATTATTTACACAAATTCCAAGAATTGGAAGAGGGTTTAGTGGAAGTAAGTGTTCAGATTCCAGAGGCAGTTAAAACGGTAGTGCTTCTCAGTGGCTTACCAAAGTCATTTGAAAGTTTTGTAGTCGCGATCGAATCGCGTGATACACTGCCAAGCTTGAGTGCATTAAAAATAAAAATTACCGAGGAAGCAGAGAGGCAATTGGCTAGTACAAGCAAAGAAAATGTAGATGACATTAAGGTGCTCACTAGTCAGGATTCAAGAAAGCCAAAGAAAAGTTTCAAGAAGGGTAAATTTTGTTTTAATTGCGGAAAGGAAGGGCATTTTAAAGCTGACTGTCGATCTAAAAAGAAAGAAAAATTTGAAAAAAGTGAAATGCAGGACAGTAAGAACACAAATAAATTGGGTACCATACTTTGCGAGGCATCAGAAAAGTTTGTATCATTTTTAAATACGGCTAAACCAGATGAACAAATGAAAAACGTTTGGTGCGTAGACAGCGGGGCTACGGCACATTTATGCTGTGACAAAGATAGGTTTGAATCATTTATTGAAGACAAACAAAAAATATTGTTAGCTGGCGGAAAATATTTAAATGTAGGGTAGGGTATTCAGAATCGGCAAAAGCTTATAGGTTATACAGCAAGGAATCAGGAAAATTGATCGAGAGCCGAGATGTCATTTTCGTAGAACCTGAAGAGGGGAAAATGGAACATATAGCTTCTGACGACATGACATCTATTTCTGCTGAAAAAGACGAGCAAAATCCCGATGTTGACTCGAACGATGGGGCCAATCAGTCCGATCATGGCGGTGCTCAAACCGAGGACGAGAATACAGAGGATGATGATGAAGGTGCTGAGGATAACAGTGGAGCTCCACGAATTGGACCAGGCAGACCTAGGATCATACGCACTGGCTTTAGGGGAAGGCCGCGAAAAGAGTATAACATACTTAGCATGCTGTACAACGAAAACATAGAAATCCCAGCTACAGTGCAACAAGCACTAAAAAGTCCCCAATCACAGGAATGGAAAAACGCAATGCAGGAAGAATATGACGCTTTAGTGAAAAATCAAACATGGCAGCAGGTAAAACTCCCACATGATAAAAAGACAATAGGCTGCAAATGGGTATTTACGCTAAAAAGAAATCCAGCCTGGAAAAATCGAACGATATAAGCCTCGCTTAGTGGCAAAAGGCTGTAGTCAAAAAGGAGGTATCGACTATGACGAAACGTTCTCACCAGTGGTACGTTATGCTACTATTCGCATGGTTTTAGCAATGGCAGCAGAATACGAACTGTACGTTCATCAGCTAGATGTCTCAACAGCATACTTGAATACCGAGCTTGAGGAGGAGATTTACATGAGACCGCCAGAGATGTTTGCCAAGGATCCAAAAAGTGTTTTGAAACTGAAGAAATCTTTGTACGGATTAAAACAATCAGGTCGTGCATGGAACACTAAACTGGACAGCGTATTAACCAAGCTTGGTTATAAGGCATGCGAAAGCGAACCATGCTTGTACACAAAGGCAGCCAGACATTCGATCAACGTGATAGCAGTCTATGTGGATGATTTGCTGATAGCATGTTCAGACATGGGTGAGTTGGCAACGGTTAAGAAATCTATTTCTTATGAATTTCAGGTTGTCGATAAAGGACCAGTCTCGAGCTTTCTGGGCATTGAGGTTCAGCGTGAGGGTGAAACGGGCTCTATAAAAATCAGCCAGACGAAACACATCCGTGGCTTGCTGGAGGAATTGGGCATGAGCAGTTGTCGATCTGCTACGACACCATTGGAACCCAATTTTCAAGTGAAATGCGACAAGGATACATGCAGCAAAGTCGACGTGACCGAATACCAGTCAATCATTGGATCTCTAATGTATATTGCGCTTTCAACACGCCCGGACATATTGCATTCGGCATGCAAGCTTTCTCAAAGAAACACAGATCCACACAGTGAACACTTGGCAGGTGCTAAGCACGTTCTACGGTATCTACAGTCAACTGCTGATCTGACCATCAAGTACGAGAAAACAGGCAAGGAGATCACAGGATATACAGATGCAGACTGGGCCAGCGATGCTACAGATCGCAAATCCTTCACTGGGTACACCTTCATATGGGGAGGTTCTGCATTTGCATGGGCCACTAAAAAGCAGGCATCCGTGGCTCTCAGCAGCACAGAAGCGGAGTATATGGCGTTATCCGAAGCAGCAAAAGAAGCCATATATTTAAAAAGCTAATTAATGAAATGAAATTGCCATTTAAATTGAATTGTATAACTATACATGGTGATAATTTGAGTGCTTTGAATCTTGTAAAAAATCCTGTTTATCACGCCAGGAGTCAGCACATAGACGTAAAGTACCACCATATCAGAAACTGTTATAAAGAAAAATTTATCAATTTAGAGTATTGTCCAACAAAAGAAATGATTGCAGACGTATTAACTAAAAATTTGTCTAAGGTAAATCACCAAAAATGTACTGCAATGTTGGGCTTAAATTAATTGTTTGCACCTTTAAGAAAAACTTTGAGTTTAAAATGAAGAAAAATTAAGAGAAATTCACAAGCCCACTGGACCAGCCAGGTTGGTATTAATTGTAAAGCAAATGTTGTCCATAAAAATGTCAGAGGACAAGGGTGTAAAAGATTATTTACACAAATTCCAAGAATTGGAAGAGGGTTTAGTGGAAGTAAGTGTTCAGATTCCAGAGGCAGTTAAAACGGTAGTGCTTCTCAGTGGCTTACCAAAGTCATTTGAAAGTTTTGTAGTCGCGATCGAATCGCGTGATACACTGCCAAGCTTGAGTGCATTAAAAATAAAAATTACCGAGGAAGCAGAGAGGCAATTGGCTAGTACAAGCAAAGAAAATGTAGATGACATTAAGGTGCTCACTAGTCAGGATTCAAGAAAGGCAAAGAAAAGTTGCAAGAAGGGTAAATGTTGTTTTAATTGCGGAAAGGAAGGGCATTTTAAAGCTGACTGTCGAACTAAAAAGAAAGAAAAATTTGAAAAAAGTGAAATGCAGGACAGTAAGAACACAAATAAATTGGGTACCATACTTTGCGAGGCATCAGAAAAGTTTGTATCATTTTTAAATACGGCTAAACCAGATGAACAAATGAAAAACGTTTGGTGCGTAGACAGCGGGGCTACGGCACATTTATGCTGTGACAAAGATAGGTTTGAATCATTTATTGAAGACAAACAAAAAATATTGTTAGCTGGCGGAAAATATTTAAATGCGGAAGGTCATGGAAATATCACAATAAAATTTGGTGATAAATTAATAACATTTGGTGATGTTATTTATGTGCCAAGCTTACAGAACAACTTTATATCAGTCACCAGAGTTTTAAGCCAAGGAAAAACAGTTGTTTTTGAGAAAAATTGTGCCAAAATAACGGACAAAAACAGGGTTATTTTAAAAGCTGAGCTTAAAAACGGATTGTTTATGGCAGAAGACAATACAGAAAAATGTTTGAAAGTTGCAAGTATTGAATCAGATTCAATAAAATGGCACAACAGGTTCGGCCATGTGCATTTTGATGCATTGAGGGAAATGACCACAAAGGACATGGTAATTGGTATGAAAAATATACAAAGGCCAAATAAAGTTTGTGTGACATGCGCGAAGAGCAAGATTTGTGTTCAACCATTTCCAAAGGCAACTGATAACAGGTCAAAGGGTGTATTGGATATGATACACAGTGACATATGCGGACCAATGCAAAAGGTTTCTTTGGGAGGAAATCGATATTTTGCTACCTTTATTGACGATTGCTCCAGGTATGTGTCAGTCTATTTGCTTAAAACGAAAGACGAAGTTTTAAACGCATTTAAAACCTTCAAAATGCAAGTCGAGTGCCAGACAGGTAGAAAAATAAAGGTCCTGCGCACCGACAATGGTCGCGAATATTTATCCAAAGAATTTGAAGAATTGCTAAAAGAGAATGGGATAAAACGAAATCTGACAGTACCATACACACCACAACAAAACGGAGTGGCAGAAAGAGCAAATAGAACTCTAGTAGAAATGGCTAGGAGTATGTTACTTCATGCAGGTATGGACGAATCATTTTGGGCTGAAGCCATTCGTACTGCGGTTTATTTGCGAAACAGACTAGCTACGAGCGCTTTGAATGGGGTAACACCATTTGAGATTTGGGTGAAAAGAAAGCCCAGGGTGGCACATTTGAGAGTGTTTGGCTCATTGGCGTTTGCTCTAGATAAAACCAAGAAATCCAAGTTTGCACAAAAAGGAATAGAATACATCATGGTAGGGTATTCAGAATCGGCAAAAGCTTATAGGTTATACAGCAAGGAATCAGGAAAATTGATCGAGAGCCGAGATGTCATTTTCGTAGAACCTGAAGAGGGGAAAATGGAACATATAGCTTCTGACGACATGACATCTATTTCTGCTGAAAAAGACGAGCAAAATCCCGATGTTGACTCGAACGATGGGGCCAATCAGTCCGATCATGGCGGTGCTCAAACCGAGGACGAGAATACAGAGGATGATGATGAAGGTGCTGAGGATAACAGTGGAGCTCCACGAATTGGACCAGGCAGACCTAGGATCATACGCACTGGCTTTAGGGGAAGGCCGCGAAAAGAGTATAACATACTTAGCATGCTGTACAACGAAAACATAGAAATCCCAGCTACAGTGCAACAAGCACTAAAAAGTCCCCAATCACAGGAATGGAAAAACGCAATGCAGGAAGAATATGACGCTTTAGTGAAAAATCAAACATGGCAGCAGGTAAAACTCCCACATGATAAAAAGACAATAGGCTGCAAATGGGTATTTACGCTAAAAAGAAATCCAGCCTGGAAAAATCGAACGATATAAGCCTCGCTTAGTGGCAAAAGGCTGTAGTCAAAAAGGAGGTATCGACTATGACGAAACGTTCTCACCAGTGGTACGTTATGCTACTATTCGCATGGTTTTAGCAATGGCAGCAGAATACGAACTGTACGTTCATCAGCTAGATGTCTCAACAGCATACTTGAATACCGAGCTTGAGGAGGAGATTTACATGAGACCGCCAGAGATGTTTGCCAAGGATCCAAAAAGTGTTTTGAAACTGAAGAAATCTTTGTACGGATTAAAACAATCAGGTCGTGCATGGAACACTAAACTGGACAGCGTATTAACCAAGCTTGGTTATAAGGCATGCGAAAGCGAACCATGCTTGTACACAAAGGCAGCCAGACATTCGATCAACGTGATAGCAGTCTATGTGGATGATTTGCTGATAGCATGTTCAGACATGGGTGAGTTGGCAACGGTTAAGAAATCTATTTCTTATGAATTTCAGGTTGTCGATAAAGGACCAGTCTCGAGCTTTCTGGGCATTGAGGTTCAGCGTGAGGGTGAAACGGGCTCTATAAAAATCAGCCAGACGAAACACATCCGTGGCTTGCTGGAGGAATTGGGCATGAGCAGTTGTCGATCTGCTACGACACCATTGGAACCCAATTTTCAAGTGAAATGCGACAAGGATACATGCAGCAAAGTCGACGTGACCGAATACCAGTCAATCATTGGATCTCTAATGTATATTGCGCTTTCAACACGCCCGGACATATTGCATTCGGCATGCAAGCTTTCTCAAAGAAACACAGATCCACACAGTGAACACTTGGCAGGTGCTAAGCACGTTCTACGGTATCTACAGTCAACTGCTGATCTGACCATCAAGTACGAGAAAACAGGCAAGGAGATCACAGGATATACAGATGCAGACTGGGCCAGCGATGCTACAGATCGCAAATCCTTCACTGGGTACACCTTCATATGGGGAGGTTCTGCATTTGCATGGGCCACTAAAAAGCAGGCATCCGTGGCTCTCAGCAGCACAGAAGCGGAGTATATGGCGTTATCCGAAGCAGCAAAAGAAGCCATATATTTAAAAAAGCTAATTAATGAAATGAAATTGCCATTTAAATTGAATTGTATAACTATACATGGTGATAATTTGAGTGCTTTGAATCTTGTAAAAAATCCTGTTTATCACGCCAGGAGTCAGCACATAGACGTAAAGTACCACCATATCAGAAACTGTTATAAAGAAAAATTTATCAATTTAGAGTATTGTCCAACAAAAGAAATGATTGCAGACGTATTAACTAAAAATTTGTCTAAGGTAAATCACCAAAAATGTACTGCAATGTTGGGCTTAAATTAATTGTTTGCACCTTTAAGAAAAACTTTGAGTTTAAAATGAAGAATTATTGTTTTTGTCCTTAAGGTTGTAAACATGTGCGTGTGTGGAGGAGGAGTGTCAAAATGTAAAGCAATCAGGGCTTCTCAATAAGAAAAAGAACAACACACTTCATATTCACCACGGGCTCCTTTACGTACGAGCGACCGAGTGCTTTACGATTAGTTCTTGTTTGGCCGTGATCACGAGCGCGTGTTAATTTGCATTACATACATTTGTACTACATTTACTATTTGGTTATAAGTCTACTATGCTACTCAATAAAAACAATTAACATTTTCAATGAATCGACTTGATTTCTATCAAATGGTGTTTTCTAACTACTATTCAAATTTGATTAAAATCGGACAACTTTATCATATAGCTGCCGTAGGAAAGATCGAAAATCGTTAAAGCTGTTGTTTGGCCTCTATGTATTTGGGTAAGGGTAAGGGTATATAAGCTTAGGCTTGCCGAAGCTAGCTTCTTTTCTTGTTATACCCTTGCAGAGCAAAGGGTATTATAATTTCAGTCAGAAGTTTGCAACGCAGTGAAGGAGACACCTCAGACCCCATAAAGTATGTATATTCTTGATCAGCATCACGATCCGAATCCAAATATGTATGTACGTCTGTCTGTCTGTCCGTCTATCCGTTTCTCTTCAAACTAGTCTCTCAGTTTTAAAGCTATCTTCCTGAAACTTTACCAAAAGGTGTGTAGTTATTGCACGCAGTGTATAAGTCGGAACGAGCCGGATCGGCCGACTATATCGGATATATGGAAAATGAATAGAATCGTCATAGCTTCTATGTTGTTTAGCCTTTATGTATTTTGTTCGACATATTTAATGACCTTTCTTGTTTTTAAATTAGATTATTTGAAATTAAGCTACCCTCGCTCTCTGCGAGTACGCCCCGTCTTCGCCAACCTTCGTAAATAAAGGCTCTAAATAGAGAAAATTCGTTAAAATTTATTTAGATCGTACGCTCGTGTTTGTTTAAACCTTTAAGCCAACAGCTTGCGAACTAATCGTGCCGGTCCCGAAATACCCTTTTTGAATATCCTTTTTTCCGTTCACTGTTATCAACGAGGGATGCCCTGCGGCTGTTTCATTTGCAAAAGGAAAATGCCAGCTAGATTAGCTCCGGACGCAGAACCAGAGGTATTTGTTCAAAAATTTCAAAGCTATTATTTCAAAGTATTAACAAAAAATTAAAAATATTTGTTTATTGTCAAGTTCTGAAAAATTGCACCTCGCTTTCAAATCTTGGCGCATGTGTAGGTTTCATACATGATACGTCTGCACACCATTATTTTTAATCTTAAATAAATACAAAAAGTAAAAAACTTCAAAAAGTAGGGGAGGGTGGCACGATACCGACCGGTCGTACCATACCGACCCCCATGTTTCTCAGAGATGGCGATGCTAGCCGAATTGTCGGTAACTTCAGTGAAAAGCTGTTATAACACAGACATTTTGGAGATAGATAGCCAATTTGACTTCTTTTGTTTCACTGCAATTTTTCCGTTTGTTTTGTTTCAACGCCTGTGACATTCATTTTTGAGCTTTACTGAACTTGAGCTTAAATATTTGTAAAGTTTTTTTCTCCAAATAAAAATCGGAGGGTAAGGTTTTCTGATAGTTGATAGTCCTAGATGTCATTCATGCTATTAGAATTACATCGCTCTTTGCGTCATTAGATAATGGCGAGCTGTTAATTAGAAAAGGTTTTGGTGGTCCGAAACCGACCGCGAAGTGATGGTCCGAAACCGACCGCGAAGTGATGGTCCGAAACCGACCCCCAGTTATTGGCAGCTTAATATGTCATAGCGTATTTTTGGGGGAAAATATGAAAAAATAAACAAGATTCAGTAAAGAAAAGTAACAGAAACAGCAAAAACATCAGAAGAAAGCGAAGAGACAGTCATCAACGAGCGGCTTTTGAAAAACAACGCGAAAACTTACTATGAGAAAGAGGAAAACTCAGACTTCATCAATTGACTACAGTGCCCTTTATTTCATACATTAATTTTTATTTTCTGGAAAGAACCTTCAATATATTTCTTAGTAAACGTCAAAATCATTGAATTCTATTTTATGTTATTAAATTTTTCTGTTAAGAAATAGGGGGTCGGTTTCGGACCACTACTTTTGAGTACGACCAAAAAGTGGAGTTTTATATTTGCCTGAATATCCAACGCTTCAAAGCACCTACGCACTTACTAATCAATTAGATGTATAGTAAACTGATCCCTCTACATAGTAAATTTTTGAACTGAACTGAAAAATTGATTTTTCTCACCTTTATCGCCTTTGCCATTTAGGGGGTCGGTATCGGGCCACCCTCCCCTAAATATTTACAAAAAGTAAATTTATCCAAAAAATAAATAAATGCAAAAGTAAATTAATATTTGGGAGCAGCCGACTTTAGCAACCCCTCAAATGTTGCTAAGATCGGCAGCTAAAAAAGATTCGGACCCCGATCAATCCACAGTGGCGTGTGTGAGACCAATATCAATAAAAAGTTCCGATTTGTCTGAAGGTGGTTCTCAACCTGTAATTCCACCTAATTTCTGAGACCGGACTACCGGCCCAAGGCCTAGGTCCACAGCAGTGTTTTGCTACTACCCTTATAGTAATTACACAAACGAAACAAATATTTGTTACTCGGCTGCACCCTGATCTCACATCCCAGTTTTTACGGGATCCTAAACAGTTTTATAATTTTGTTAACACTAAGCGCAGATCAAGTTCCTTTCCGCCTTCGCTTTCGTTTGAAAGTATGACAGCTCATACTAATACTAATCAATAGCCGATCTGTTTGCCCAATTCTTTCAAATAACTTACTCCATAGTGTCTCATTCAAGTGAGCAATATTTATACGTCATACCTAAGTCGAACTTAATATTTCGTCCCACCTTAAACGAAAGCTCCCTTTTTTTTGGATCTTCAACGAGTTACAACAGTTTACTTCCCAGGTCCTGACGGGATTCTTGGGTGTGTTCTTAAACACTGTGCTAATGCACTGTGTAAACCCCTTCTCAAGCTGTTTATCCTTTCCCGACAAACTTGTCAGTTTCCCTTGTTTGGAAGGAGTTATTTGTTATTCCCCTTCATAAAAAGGGAAACAAGTCGGATGCAAGCAATTATAGAGTTATTTCTAAATTGTCAGCAATTCCAAAACCTTTTGAGTGAGCAATTACTCCTCACTTGCAGCACCTTTGTAAATCAGTCATATCTCCATGCCAACACGAGTTTATGAAGCGCAGATCTACTACAGCGAATATTTTAGAGCTCATGTCCTATGTGATAAACGGCTTTAGAAATCATTTTCAAACTGATGACATTTACACAGACTTCAGTAAAGCAGTTGACTCTGTAAATCACTTCCTATTGATTCGCAGACTTGACATGACAAGGTTTCCAGTTGATCTTCTAATTTGGATCTTTAGTTATCTCAGTGGCCGGACACAAAGGGTCCTTTTCAAAAATTCCTTAAGTAGTCTCCTCAGTGTTACCTCTGGTGTACCACAAGATAGCCACCTTGGACCATTACTTTTTACCCTGTTTATTAATGATCTTCCATTGGTATTTCCGTGAACGCATTTTGCGCATTTCCGTAAACTTATGTACGTGGATGATGTAAAACTGTGTCTGCAACATAATGAATACTCCCCTTCAAGCAGACCTAAGAAATTTTTAAAACTGGTGTGACGATAACTTACTTACATTGGATAAAGAAAACAATCAAGCAGACGTGTTTTTAAATCGCTCCGCCGAGTAACCAAAAAACTTCGAAAATAGACGATTTTTATCTCGCAAAAGTGCGTTAAACACAAGATCAGATAACGAACTTAGACCGCAAAATACAATCTGACTGCAAACTTCCAAATTATATTTGGCGCGTCAAAATTTTTGTCGAAAACATAATCGGGAAAACAACAGCACAGGACCCAATCGAAACTAAGCGGAATCACTCAAAACAGAACGCGAAACAAAGCACTCAAGAAAAAAACCCGTAAGAAAAGCATTCAAAGGTAATAACAACGTAACAAAATTCAACCTGTTACCAAGCGTCAGCGTGAAAACACTGCGACTGATCTGGGTGGAGTGAGATCGTCGGATGCTCCGTCGCCCCAATTGATCCAGCTAGTTGACCAGCGGTTTGCAGAACAGGCCTCTCTTATCTCCTCTAAAATACAGGAGGCTGAGGAGCGCTTTCTGCATATGATGGAGAAACGCCTGGGAGGTCTGGCTGGCCAGGTCCAACAATTGGCACAGCGTGTGCAGTACCTCGAGCGCGAGGTTGCTGATTTGGATATAATTAGGCAGAAGTTGGGAGTTCTGGAGTCCAATTTTGTGGCCCAAGAAAAGGAAGGGGAAAAGTTGAAACATTTGTTCAACACCATGTGCTTCAACCTACATATTACACCCGCGCCCGCAATTAAGGAAATATACAGAACAACACGGAAAAACGCGACAGCCACTGTGGTCGACACAGCGATCATGGTTAAACTGGAGCCTCTAAAGGACTTTGGCATTGACTCTCCTGCAGTAGTTTACATTAGGGACCAGCTTCCGAGAGGCTTTCAAAGAGGCCATGCGCATGGAAAAGAAAAAGCAGCTTGTTGCAGTTTTTTCGCGGAGGGGAGCGGTGCACATAAAAGAGCGTGAAAACAGTGAAATTGTTGCAATCGAAAGCTACCAAGAGCTTTTAGCTTGGAAGAAAAGAGAGCCCATAAACACTAACAGACAAGCCGAAGTTTCCCCACTCCAAACTAATAATCACTCTTTTCGCTCTTAATACTAATCACTTTCCTTTAATAAACGAACACAACTTCTCCCTTCTTATTTTTCTCAATCACACCCGTGTTAACTCTTTCTCTATTTTATTAAGCTTATATTATCATCTTAAAATTTTCATTATGCTGTATATTGACAATTACTTAATAGGATTTATAACTACCCAATGCGACACTAGCTAACGCAAAGTCCAATGCGAACAGTGAAACTTTAGTTCGTATACTTGCCAGTCGAAAGCCAGGCCTACACGTATGCCAAATAAATGCTCAAAGCCTAAAGAAAAAGATTGATGAATTCAGATTTATGTTTGTCTAATGTCGATATTATATGTGTGTCTGAGACATGGTTTTTACCTGATCTATGTAGCGTATTAATAGATTGTGATGGTTATAATGTATTTCGAGTGGATCGTCCTAGTCGGGGTGGTGGTGTTGCTATATATGTAAACAAAAAACTTGAAGTGTACATTGCCAAAGCCCCCTTGATAGTCCAATGGAGTACATTTTTCTTCAAATTAAGAATTCACCTGACAAGAGTAAAATTTTAATAGGCTGTATATACCGACCTAACAATAATATTGACTTTCATCATTTGATAGACCTTATTTCGACTTTTGCCCCTGCCTTTACTGGCATCATTCTGACTGGTGACCTTAACTGTGACATGTTGAAAGACAATCGACTTTTAGGTAATATGGAATCGATAGGATTAGCGCTTGTCAATTCTACAAATCCTACTCATTTTACAAATTCCACAAATACGCTCATTGATTTGTTCTTTGTTAACAATCTTGAGAAAATATTAAAATATGTCCAATTGGCAGCACCAGCTTACTCTAAACATGACCTCTTTTTCCTGACGTATAATACCCACCCAGATTACACTGACCACTACATAGAATTCCGTGACTTTAGAAATATAGATTACAACCGCCTAGCCTATGATTTCGATTCAATAAACTGGAATTATATTTTTTGCTTAACGTCTTAACTGTCAAGTTCAACAGCTAGAAACGAACATCAACTACTTATATAACAGACACGTACCACTTAAAAAGAAAAGAGTAAGACTGAAAGAAAACCCATGGTTCAATATTGACATTAGGATGGCAATAGCAAAACGAAATAAGGCATTTCATAAATGGAAGAGGTAAAAAACTGACTCTCATTTCATCGTCTTTGCTAAATTAAGGAAAACCGTCACCAAACTTATTAGTTCGGCCAAGAGCAACTATTTGAGTAGTAAATTTGATAACGCAGTGAACACTAAGCAGACATGGAATCATCTTAAAAGTCTAGGTATAGGAAAACAGAAGCACGCAATAATAAAGAATATAAATGTGGAGGAGTTAAACAATAAGTTCCTAAGCATAAATGTACCTGAAGCAACTGAAAATATATATCTGAATTACCCCCCAACTCATACCTGTGATACAAGATTTAATTTTATATGTGTCAGCCCAAGCGATGTATTATCAGGCATCTGCAGGATAAAATCTAACGTCGTGGGACTGGATGACCTAAGCCCTAAATTTTTGAGAATCCTCACTCCCAAAATCTTGACATATATAACCCATATTTTTAATACAAGAATAATGACATCCACTTTTCCTGATGCATGGAAAGCGGCTAAAATTATTCCTGTACCCAAAGGACGAAGTTGTGAGTTCAGGCCTATATCGATTTTGCCATTTTTATCAAAGGTGTTTGAAAATGAAAAGGCTACACAAGTGAACAAGTTTATTTCTGAAAACAAACTAATAACCGATCTGCAATCAGGCTTTAGGAAAAACAAAAGCTGTACCTCGGCAGTCATTAAAATATCCGAGGAAATTCGAGAACACCTAGATAAAGGCGAAGTCACTATTTTAACACTTCTTGACTATAGCAAAGCGTTTGACACTGTTGACCACTTGATACTTTGCACAAAGCTTCGTTCACTGTTTTTCTTCTCTGATACGGCAATTAAACTTCTTTAGTCATATTTAAGTAATAGATGTCAAGCTGTTGTAACGTCCACTTATTCTTTTGTCTTTTAAATATGTGAAACGTGGTGTACCTCTGGGTTCTGTTCTTGGTCCTTTGCTGTTTGTGATGTATGTCAATGACTTAGTCAATGTTGTGTGTGATGGTCCACTGATTCACTTGTATGCTGGTGATGTACATGTTAGTCGTCCACTACATCGAATCAATAAAGGTATTGAGTTTTGTGATGAGCAGCTTAAAAAAATAAGTGTATGGGCAAAACAAAATGGACTTGGTTTAAACCCATCAAAATCAAAAGCATTGATAATATACAAAAATAATATCGACACTTCCAATATAAAAAAACTCAATGTCAATAATTCACCTATTGAATATGTGAACCATACGGCTAACTTGGGCGTCATATTTAATAAAACATTAACGTGGAACAATAACATAAATCAAGCAACTGGCAAGACTTATGGTCTACTGAGAATGTTACATACAACAAAAAACTATCTACCGACGAACTTTCGGCTCTTAATTGCCAAAACCTGTCTTGTCCCAACTTTAATGTATGGTGTTGAAATCTTTGCGAATTGTGATTCAGTTAGTCTCCGTAAAATCAATGTTTGCTTCAATAATATTGTTTGATATGTATACGGTCTGAGGTTATATGATCATGTCTCGACACTAGTATGTAATATATTGGGATTAAGTATAAAAGACTATATGAACTTTAGAACTTTAATATTACTGCACAAGATTATTTATTCAAAAGAACCAGATTACCTGTACAGAAAACTTCAGTTTGCCTCTTCAGAACGAATGAAAAACATTATAGTTAAAAGGCAGAGAACATTGACCTCAGAAAGGCAATTCTTTATTCACGCTATTCGCATATGGAATCAATTACCCTCTTCAATAAAACTGATTGGAAATGTAATGCTCTTCAAAAGGGCGCTATTAAGAATATACCAAAATACAGCATAATGAAACGAAAATTAAAAATGAAAATAAAATAAAAATGAAAATAATATTAAAAATGTATGTATGTTCATTAGAAGAATTTGAAGGATTTACTGTGAAAAAAAAATCAAAATGGTCCAAGTTGGAGAAAAATTAATTTGTTATAAACATTTGAACTTTTTGTGGTGAAAAATTGTTTAAAAAATTTTTTCACGAAAGTTTTGCAAAGAAGAAGGAAGGATGAAATTTTTACTTCCTATAGATTTTTTTCCTGCGACGTACGGTTTTCGAGTTATTTGGGCTGTAAAACGCGACTGTCATCAAAAAAAAGACAGTTTATCAAAAATTTAAAAAATCATAACTTTGTTAAAAAAATTTTCTGAGCCATATAAAAAAATACGTGTCGATTTATTTTCGATAAAGAGCATGAAAAAAATATCTCATCGTATTTCCCAATATCGACTGTAAATCTGATATGGAATCACCCATATGTTAATTTAAATTCAATGTGACTAGGGCAATAATAAATAAGCAATAGCTTGTAGCCCTGGGAAAATAATAAAATAAAATAAATAAATAAAATAAAATAACTTACGAAATTTAAATAGCTCTAAGTGCAAGCTGATGACGTTTTGTCGGGTCAATCTGCATAGTGTCGCCTTTTTGAACACACCTCGTATAGACCTATAACCCTACTCTCATGCATATCTAAAGTATTTGAAAAATGCATACCGACTCGGATAAATACGTTTCCAAGAATCCAGGAAGGAATCCTGTCATATCAATTCGGGTTATGTGAAAAGGTCGGTACAATTGAGCAGGTCAACCGGATAACATCAGAAATTCGGAACGCGTTTGAAAAACGAGAGTACTGTTCTACCATATTTTTAGATGTCTCTCAAGCATTTGAAACAGTTCGGCTAAAAGGTCTAGTGTACAAGATCAAGATAATGCTCCCCTACAGCACCCACAAGCTTTAAGAGTCTTACCTCTATGACACAAAATTGTATGTGAGATATAACACTGCTAAAACTGACGATTTCACTATTGGAGCTGGAGTTCGTCAAGGTAGCTTGCTTGGGCCAACACTATATGTCCTCTACTCAGCAGACATTCCGACAATGACACAACTAACAACATCTACGTTTGCTGATGACACAGGTTTTCTTAGCCGCTCAAATTGTCCAATGCAAGTAACTGCGCAGCTAGCTCTTCATGTGGTTAATGTAGAAAAATGTAGATTGGAGAATTAAAGTGAATGAACAAAAATTCAAGCTCGTAACGTTCACCCTGAACTACCCGCCGCTGACGTTAAACAACACTATATTCCCGCCAGTAAACGAAATGACGTACTAGCGAGCTCAGTCAAAGATCTTGAGAACAATCACCGGGGCACCGTGGCATGTTCGCAACGAAAAAATACATCGTAACTTAATCATTCTGCTAGTCAAAGAAGTGATTGCAGAATAGAAAAAAATAGCTAACAAGGTTAAGCAACCAATCACGTCTCCACCGCAATGACTTACCCACCCAGCGTCCGACTTGAGGGACGCGCAACCAGAAGGCAGTCCTAATATACTGTTAGTTCAATTTTAATGTTAAGATTTGTAAACTTATAGTTAGTTCTAAAAATTATAAAAAAAGAAAAAACATATTTTTTGGCTACCTTCGCTCGTAAAATAACATTGATCTAGTACTTGCTTCATCAGTAATTGCAGCTACATTGTACAAAAGGCGGTCGAACTGCTTATTCTGCACTCAAGTTTCTATTAAATATGCAAATTAATGAAACTCCAGTATGCAATCTCTCAAGGAAATGATCAATGGCCAAAGTTTTGCAGCACTGCATAGTAATCAGATTACTAAATTTAAACTATAGACACAACTTGCGGTAAGGACGCAGAATCGTTTTTCCTATAGTGCAATTCAACACGCAAGCTCTACTCAATTTAAGAGTCTTCACATGTTTACCCAGAGCAGATGATTTCAAACATGCATTAAGTCTTAAGCGAATTAATTATTGACTGTCAATGACAACAGACGTGTTATTAAATCGCTCTGTGTTTAACTAAAAAAACATCCTAAATAGCCGGTTACCATTTCTCGAAAAGACGCTAAGGGTATGCATGGGAACATGTGCTCATGTTGCCTATGGAAATTCTCAAATAGTGTTCTAATTACTAAAAAAGCCATTTTTCAGAGCGCAAGCTCAGTGACGAAGAGCCATAATGAGCAAATCTCAACAACAACAGCAAAAGGAACGTCGGCTCTCGTCAATCGCAAATAATGCATTCTCCTTCATAAGAGCGGAAGACTTATCACAAAAACAGCCGTAGGGTGACCAATGCCCGTCCCCTGATCCCTACAACATAACCGACGATCTGCTTATTACAACAACGACTAGCATATTGCCCTCGTTTAAAACGGTGACTTCGACCATAACGACGATAACAAACACTACAACAACTACCGTTTCTGTTTTGTCAGCTCTTACTGGCAAGCTAGCCCAAAATTATTAATTCAAACCGGAATCGATCGATACGTGCAAATAAAAAAAAAAAATTAAGCCCACAAGCCGCTAAAAAAAATAAATGCATCAAAAGTTACCAAGTCAAGTTTTACTTTTGCCCCATGCAGACGTGTTTCTTGATCGCTCCGCCAAGCGAGTCAATTAGCTCGATATTTAAGTGAAATAAAAACTGAAATAGTAGCGAAAAGACGCTGGCAGCAATGCCAAACCATATTAGCTCCATTTCCTTGTTTTCTAACAGATCAAAGTGAAGAAAACAATTAATCTCAAACAAAATAAAATGACTGCGGGAAAATCAATAATAAGTGCAACTAGTAAACCCACGAGTCAAAGTCGAATGCAACAACAACAAAAGCAAAACGAGCGCCGACTGTCTTCTGCCCGGAATAATGCTTATGTAGCAATTGTTTCGGTGACAGTAAGTAACGATCACGCAACAACAAAAGCAATGTTGTTGTAACTCAAAAACTAATTTTGATACCATTCTGAAATTTTAGTATGTTCATCAGAAGAATTTGAAGGATTTACTGTGACAAAAAAAAAAAATCAAAATGGTCCAAGTTGGAGAAAAATTAATTTGTTATAAACATTTGAACTTTTTGTGGTGAAAAATTGTTTAAAAAAATTTTTTCACGAAAGTTTTCCAAAGAAGAAGGAAGCATGAAATTTTTACTTCCTATAGATTTTTTCTTGCGACGTACGGTTTTCGAGTTATTTGGGCTGTAAAATAACATTGATCTAGTACTTGCTTCATCAGTAATTGCAGCTACATTGTACAAAAGGCGGTCGAACTGCTTATTCTGCACTCAAGTTTCTAATAAATATGCAAATTAATGAAACTCCAGTATGCAATCTCTCAAGGAAATGATCAATGGCCAAAGTTTTGCAGCACTGCATAGTAATCAGATTACTAAATTTAAACTATAGACACAACTTGCGGTAAGGACGCAGAATCGTTTTTCCTATAGTGCAATTCAACACGCAAGCTCTACTCAATTTAAGAGTCTTCACATGTTTACCCAGAGCAGATGATTTCAAACATGCATTAAGTCTTAAGCGAATTAATTATTGACTGTCAATGACAACAGACGTGTTATTAAATCGCTCTGTGTTTAACTAAAAAAACATCCTAAATAGCCGGTTACCATTTCTCGAAAAGACGCTAAGGGTATGCATGGGAACATGTGCTCATGTTGCCTATGGAAATTCTCAAATAGTGTTGTAATTACTAAAATAATCGATAATATAGATTGTCATAAAAAAGTCATTTTTCAGAGCGCAAGCTCAGTGACGAAGAGCCATAATGAGCAAATCTCAACAACAACAGCAAAAGGAACGTCGGCTCTCGTCAATCGCAAATAATGCATTCTCCTTCATAAGAGCGGAAAACTTATTACAAAAACAGCCGTAGAGTGACCAATGTCCGTCCCCTGATCCCTACAACATAACCGACGATCTGCTTATTACAACAACGACTAGCATATTGCCCTCGTTTAAAACGGTGACTTCGACCATAACGACGATAACAAACACTACAACAACTACCGTTTCTGTTTTGTCAGCTCTTACTGGCAAGCTAGCCCAAAATTATTAATTCAAACCGGAATCGATCGATACGTGCAAATAAAAAAAAAAATTAAGCCCACAAGCCGCTAAAAAAAATAAATGCATCAAAAGTTACCAAGTCAAGTTTTACTTTTGCCCCGTGCAGACGTGTTTCTTGATCGCTCCGCCAAGCGAGTCAATTAGCTCGATATTTAAGTGAAATAAAAACTGAAATAGTAGCGAAAAGACGCTGGCAGCAATGCCAAACCATATTAGCTCCATTTCCTTGTTTTCTAACAGATCAAAGTGAAGAAAACAATTAATCTCAAACAAAATAAAATGACTGCGGGAAAATCAATAATAAGTGCAACTAGTAAACCCACGAGTCAAAGTCGAATGCAACAACAACAAAAGCAAGACGAACACCGACTGTCTTCTGCCCGGAATAATGCTTATGTAGCAATTGTTTCGGTGACAGTAAGTAGCGATCACGCAACAACAAAAGCAATGTCATTGACTGCTTCCGAGAGAGCGCGCTCACTGTCACCTGCACTCCTAAGCTCAAGCAGCGCTGCCATGGCCCAGTCGTGGAGCACCCTATTTACAAGTTACAATATCTTCTCCACCGAAGAATTACCGTAGAGGAGCCACACAAGCGAAACGGCCCGGTACAATGTACTAACTGTCAGGAGTTTGGGCACACAAGGAGCTACTGCACCTTGCGATCAGTCTGTGTCGCCTGTGGTCATCTGCACTGCATAGATGCATGTCTGAGAAACAAAGAAGATCCTGCAACGAGGATATGTAGTAACTGTGGTGGAAACCACACTGCCAACTATAGGGGCTGCCCAATCTATAAAGAACTCAAGACCCGTCTGACTCAGAGGCGTAGCAAACTGACTACCGCTCAACATGTTGCTCAACCAAACTACTTCACACCATCAGTAACAACACCCGGAGCCTCCTTTGCCAGAGCTCTTCGATACTCTGGAGCATCGCCAGTGCCAGTAAGTCTTTCTCAACCTGAAGTTGTGCATTCTCTCCAGCCCATACCAAATCGAAAAGATGACTCGCTGCCAGAGCAAAATACCCAGCGAACAACTCAACCCACTACTCAGCAAAACCAGCTTCCCCCCCCACCAGCACATAGAGGACTTGAACACACACTAGCTACGCTTACAAAAATTATGCTATCGATACAAAGTACCCTGCAAGACCTAACGCGAAACCAAAATCTCCTTTTGGAGCTTTTGATTAAACAATCTAAATGAATCCTTTAAAAATATGCTTCTGTAACGCCAACGGCGTTTCCCAACACAAATACGAACTCCTTCGGTTCCTAAACAACCATGATATCGATATCATGCTTCTCTCGGAAACTCATCTAACCCATAAAAACAATTTTTATCTCACCGGCTATGTATTTCACGCGACCAACCACCCAGATGGCAAGGCACATGGAGGCACCGGCATTCTTGTCAAACAGCGCATAAAGCATCATCCTCAGGACACATTCGCTACTAACTACCTACAGGCCACATCCATACATATCAATATAACCAGCGGTCCACTCACACTATCAGCTGTGTATTGTCCCCCACGATTCAATATTCCAGAGAGTGAATTTTTGGGCTTCTACAACTCACTATGTAACTGCTTTGTAGCTGCCGGTGACTATAATGCACTCTACTACTGGGGTTCTCGTCTTATTAACCCCAAAGGACGACAACTATACAATGCTATTATCAAACTTAGTAATAAGCTAGATTTTGTTTCACCGGGTAGTCCTACATACTGGCCAGCAGATCCGAATAAACAACCATATATTATCGATTTTGCCGTAACAAGGAGAGTGCCGTCCAGGCAGTTACGCATTGGAACACTGGCGGAACTTTCATCTGATCACTCGCCTGTTCTTCTCTGCCTATTTGAACACCCACAGCTTGTAAAGCGACCACAATTTCTGACTTTCAATACAACAAACTGGCTAAAGTATAAAAAATACATCAGCTCTCACATTGAAATCGAACCCAATATCTCGTGTGAAGCTGACATTGAAAACTCACTTAAGCACATAACAAATGTAATGTCCTCAGCTGCCAAACACTCTACACCTGACCCCTTAGCTACATCCCTCCCAAATACTATGCGTACAAACATGCAGATCAAATCGCTCCTTCAAGAAAAGCGTAGACTTCGCCGAAACTGGCAGACACACCGATCCCCAGCCACTAAACAAAGCTATAAAGAAGCCTGTCGGAAGCTATCTAAAGCTTTAATAACTGAGAAGAATCAGGCTCAACATGCGTATATAGCACAGCTTTCACCCACTAGCAACAAATTCCCACTCTGGAGAGCGCACCCAAACATTCAACCACCTATAGAACCCGATTTTCCAATTCGATCACCAACAGGTGTATGGGCGCGTAGTGACGAGGAAAAGGCCAACATCTTCGCCTCTCACTTACAAAACGTCTTCCAACCTCATCCACCGGTGAATCAATTTACTTTGCCAAACATCCCACCAGCAGAGCCTTCTTCAACAATCATTCTTGAAACAAGTACAGTCACAAAAGCCATTGCAGAACAGATGAATCCAAAAAAAGCCCCCGGCCATGATTCAATTTCGCCAAAAATGATAATTGAAATGCCTGAATGTGCAGTTAAATGCATCACCACCATATTCAACTCAATTCTCAAATGGGGCTATTTTCCTCTGCAATGGAAAAAGTCCGTCATTACAATGATACCGAAACCAGGCAAAGACAAATCCCAACCTTCGTCATATAGGCCCATTAGCCTCCTTCCGTGCTTATCAAAGCTATTTGAAAAGCTGCTTTCATGCCACCTAAGAACACACCTCCAAAACAACAGAGCGATTCCCCTGCATCAGTTCGGCCTTAGGGAAAAGCACGGAACTATCTAACAGGTAAATCGCATAACAGCTGAAATACGCGCAGCTTTTAAATACAGGGAATACTGCAGTGCCATATTCCTAGACGTGTCTCAAGCCTTCGATCGCGTTTGGATTGAAGGTCTAGTTTACAAAATCAAGACCGTCTTGCCACAAAACACCCACAAGTTGCTTGAATCTTACCTCAAAGATAGAGTAAGATGCAAAAACTTCTTCTCTAAAAACCACAAAATCAAGGCTGGAGTACCCCAAGGAAGTGTGCTCGGACCGATTATGTATGTCCTATACACGGCTGATATTCCCACAAGCGGTCAAACAATCCTATCCACCTTTGCTGATGACACAGCTATAATCAGTCGTTCAAAATCTCCAAAAACAGCAACAGCCCGCTTAAAAAACCATCTGACAGACGTGGAAAAATGGTTTGCAGATTGGCGCATACAAGTCACCGATCAAAAGCGTAAGCACATTACGTTTACACTTAATCGGGAAACCTGCCCACCACTGTCCCTAAACAACAAACAAATCCCCCAAGTCAACGAAGTCACCTACCTGGGCATCCACTTAGACAGGCGGCTTACCTGGAGAAGGCACATTGAAGCGAAGAAGACCTCCCAAAAACTCAAGGCCAACAGTTTCCACTGGCTCATCAACTCTCGCTCACCTCTTCCGCAGGAATACCTGGACGTACGGGTCTGAACTCTGGGGAAACGCAAGCAGCAGCAACATAGAAATCAGCAACGTGCAGTCGAAGATACTGCGAACAATAACGGGGGCCCCCTGCTATATTCGCAACGCAAATATCCATAGGGACCTGGATATAAAGCCCGTCAAAGAAGAAATTAATAGTAAAGCTTTGAAATACGAAAATAGACTATCAATACATCCAAACCAACTAGCCAGGCAGCTCAGGCGGCTCAGGAGCCACTCTCGTCTACAGCGCAACGACCGCCCACTCCTGCCCAATTGAGGGCTGTCGACCAATTAATAAACATAATATAACAAATAAATAATATAAATTAATAATATACAGTATAGGTTAAGATCTGAATTCTTATTGTAAGTCTCTTCAAGAGAAGATTCAATAAATAAAGATAAAGCTAAAAAAAAAAAAAAAAAGTTACCAAGAAACAATGAGCTGACAAGAAATTGATTTTCTAGATGATTATTATTCCGCTCAAACACCTAAGGCCAAATAACTAAGGCCACCAACAATTTTTATACATCGGGCAATTGGAGCATAAAATTTGATCAAACAAATGCTAGTTAAATCCTTAAAAATGGGTAACATAAACGAAACAAAAATACAGGTGAATGACGAAAAAGGTTATCAGTCAGAGGCACTTCGACAACGTAAAAATGAATTACTACACCTACCAACTTAAAAGTTGCAAAGGATCATAAGTAGTTATCAATGGAACTGAACCAACAGTTCCTATCTAAGAGATTATATCTGAACTTGAAGATACCCAATCTATAAGCTTAAATATCTATTGCGCCGCAGGATCACCGTTGAGGAACCCCATAAGCGGAATGGGCCTGTACAATGCATGAATTGTCAGGAATACGGCCACACGGACACACACTGCACTCTACGCGCAGTCTGCGTTGCCTGCGAGGATACACATTCAACTAAGACCTGGCCTATAAACAAGGAGAACCATTCTGCCAAAAATGTAGTAATTGTGGGGGAAACCACACTGGAAATTAAAGAGGTTGTCCTGTCTACAAAAAGTTGAAAAGTCGACTAGGCCAACATATAACTGCAGCTCGAAATCCTATAACCCGAAACAATTCTCCATTTATGCCATCGACCACGACCCCGGGAAGGTCTTTTGCACAGGCGTTATAACAACGGGACTTACGGTTCAGCATTTAAGCATCAGAAAACCACTGCTGCTATAGTGCAGCAACAAACATTAAACGGCTGACACACACTTGCCTAATGGCGTAAAAACAATGCTTGTTACTATACCCAACACAATGGTTGCAATACAGCAAACAAAATCTCCTTCTGGAGCTATTAATCAAACAAAAGTCCGTTTTTTAGGCTCAATAGAAAAATAAAGTGTCCGGACACGATGTAATCTTCCCTAAAATGAATATAGAATTGCCGAAATTTGCAGTAAATTTTCTTACCATGATATTCAACAGCATGATGAAATAGGGTTATTATCCACAACAATGGAAAATGTCTGTCATCACTATGATCCATAAAGCCGGAAAGGACGAGTCCTTCATCATACAGCCCAATTAGAATCCTGACTGAAAGATATCTGAAAAGCTGCTCCTGTATCGTATAAAGGAACATTTACAGTCCCATAATCCGATCCCAAGCCACCAATTTGGATACCATCCAATTGAAACTGGAGTACCTCAAGACAGTGAGCTTTGACCAACGCTGTATATAATTTACACAGCAGACGTTCCGACAACCAGTCATACAACAACCTCAACATTTGCTGATGACGCTGCCATTCTTAGTCGATCTTAGTGCCCCATGAGGACAACGCAATATTTATCAGTTCATCTCGGGCTTTTGGAGAAATAGTAAGCAGACTGGCGCATAAAGGTAAACGAGCAAAAGAGCAAACACTAACCTTTACCCTAAATTGAAACGGAAATATGGCTCCGAGCTCTGTTGGAACGCATGCGTTAGTAACCAAGAAGTTATCCAGAGAGCTCAATCAAAGATACAGGGAAGTATACTTGGTCCACCATGATACATATGGAATGGAAACACTCACAGAGATTTAAGTGTTGGATCTGTAAAAGACGAAATCGATAATGTAAAAGCAAGTATGCGATAAAGCTACAGGCTCGTCCAAATAGGCTTGCACGGCCTTTAACCTGGAATACCAGCCATGCACAACTCCGGCGAAGAGATCTCCAAAATAGGAAAAATAGCTAGGATCGTTTTATTAAAAATTTAATTTTAAATAATTAAATATATGAAAGTTAATATAAGTTAATATTAATATTAGGATTATAAGTGAACTGTCAATGACAACAGACGTGTTTTTATATCGCTCTGCCGAGTAACTAAAAATACATCGAAAATATCCTATTTATATTTCGCGAAATTCGCTCAGGGTACGCGTGGGAACTCCTGCTCATGTTGCATATATCTAATTACTAATATAAGTGATAAAATACAGTTTTTCACAAATTTTTCCACGCGCGAGAAGCTCAAATAAATGAGCGGCGAGCAAAATAATGAGCGTAGAAGCTCCGTAAACCAAAGAAACGCTTGTTATGCTTATTTCTCAACCCGCTATACCGAAGCAGAGAAAACGTCTACAAAGAGCAACCCGGCCCTACTGGCCGTCGAAAGCACGAGAGCCCGCTCTCTATCACCAGCCCTACTCATTCCAACTCCTACATCTTGGAGTTATCAATGCCAGACCCCACCACCATCGGCTTCTATGGGAGACGCACCAACAACAAGCAGTGCTTCAATTTCTACTACCTCAGCAAAAGTAACGGCAACAACTAAAGCAACGACCAATATTGCGAAAACGGTGTCAACGGCTCCATCGCAAACTGCAACAGCAACAAAAACCGTTAGCTTTGATAAGCAACAAGCGGTTCCGGCCATACAGACCGGTATGGATCGCTACATCCAGATAAAGCGTAAGCTTAGTCCGCAAAACACGGTTGGTAACAAACCAATGATCAACCGTACAATCCAAATTAAAGAAAAAACCAGGATTTCAAACAACAGCAACCGATTTTCCCTCTTAGCAGATGGTGAGAGCCAAGCTGAGCCGGATCAAGTGATCCAAAAGAAACCAAAGCCCCCACCTATCTACATTAGGGAAAAAAGCTCAAACGCCCTGGTCAACAAAATTGTTGCGCTGGTCGGGGACGAAAATTTTCATGTTGTTCCGCTTATTAAAGGGAACATCCACGAAACTAAAGTTCAGACGAAATATGAAGAACACTTCCGAGCTGTTTCCAAATACCTGGAGGAAACGAAAAAGAATTTTTACACCTACCAACTAAAAAGCAGCAAAGGGCTACAGGTAGTACTAAAAGGAATCGAACCCGACGTCGCCCCCTCTGAGATAATAGAAGCCCTTAAAGAAAAGGGATTCTCTGCTAAGAATGTTAGCAATATTATCAACAAAAATAAAAAGCAGCAACCACTCTTTAAGGTCGAGCTAGAGCCTGATAGCAAAACCCTAAAGAAAAATGAAGTGCACCCGATCTACAAGCTGCAGTTCTTACTGCACCGGAGGATCACAGTGGAAGAACCACACAAACGGAACGGCCCAGTGCAATGTACAAATTGCCAGGAGTTTGGGCACACCAGGACATACTGCACACTTCGGACAGTTTGTGTAGTCTGCGGAGACTTCAACAATTCCGCACACTGCCCTGCTAACAAAGAAGACCCCCATACAAAAAAATGTGGGAACTGCGGAGGAAACCATACAGCAAACTACAGAGGCTGTCTGGTCTACAAGGTGTAGTGGCGCTTGTCACTTCAGTCCACCAAAAGTAGGCAAAATAAATTTGGCCAAGAATGTTTTGTAAATAATTATTGATATCGTGACTCACCGAAGTGGCCACTCTACACCATCGGCCGCTCCACCTAGCGTGCAGTTTTTGCCCTAATGCAGATCGAACAGTCATACTTAAAACTAGTCGATTGCGTGGGGAAATGCATGCCTATGCCTTAGCTGGGGGGTACGTCCGCTAAGTCAAGCTTACCCACGTTATTTTTTCTCCCGGATCGTCCAACGTTACAGACGTAACCAAAGTGCAGCTCCAAAAATTTAAAAAAAAAACCCAAGGAGGTTAAGTTTTTTTGTGGAAGCTTATTTAAATACCCATCCGCCGCCATCCATATATATAAAAGGAGAAAAATCCCTCTAGCCTTCTGGCCAGACCTTTATTGATCTGGCACCATGTGCTATTTTGCACCAAAATTAATCTCGCCAATCTTGGCGCACTTCTATCGTCATGGAACCTAAATTCTCAGCCTCTGCTGTAGCCTGGCTAACCGACTAAAAGGAGTAGCAGAAAAAAAAAATTAAACGTTTCTATTCCCGAATTATATATACACGATAAAAGAATTAAATAAAGTGTGAAAAAAAAAAAACAAAAACACGTGAAATCGGTGCGCCCAAAATCACGCGGTTATAACCCCAATTTATTTTTTTTTCTGGTGCCTGAAACACAAAGAAATGCTACAGTGCGAAAAATTGGTCGCAAGACTTCCCCGGATTTGCATCGATACCTTATTTTGTTCCTGATTTATTTTAAGTTTATTATTTTTGCTATTTTTCAATTTTTTGGTTATTTTCAAAGTTATTATTTTTTAATATTGTTAAGTTTCTTCTTATTTTGACTTTTTATTATTTTTCGTTTATTTCCTTTATCTCATTTATTGTTTTATAATTTTTTTTAGTATTTTCAAATTTATTATTTTGTAATATTATTAAGGTTCTTCTTCTTATTATTTTTTATTATTTTGCGTTTCTTTTATTTTTTCTTTCATTTGTTGTTTTATAATTTTTTTTAATATTCAAGTGAAAGATGGTGGATGTAAAGCCCATTATTTTTTTTTGAGTGTACCCCAAGCGCATGAGAGTGAAATAAAAGTGCAGAAAAATACAGTTATGTGAAACCAAAACCACCCTAAGAGTAGAACAAGTGAAAAAAAAAAAACAAACCAACAACCCAAACACTTTTGACTCCCCTACAGGTCGGCGAAAGATCTTTCACCGATGGAACCATAATACAAGTAAGTGTTAAAAATTAATAATTAATAATAAAAAAAAGGAAATTAATTTTTGGTGAATATGCATAATTACTGTTTGAGTCTCTCACTTGTTCTTAATTTACAATTTTTTTTGGCCTCCGCAAATTTTTGTCAGTGTAGTCTATGAGCGGTATCCCGTCTCTTTCTGGCTCATGCGCGCGTATCTACCCACGCTCCGATCGAAGCTGTACTTTTTATATTTTCTTTTGTTTTGCTCTTCCGTCCGATCAGAGCTTTGCTGACCTACCTCAATGCATACTGAAATTGCATTCATACAGTGCAGGGCACTTAATTAGGTACACTAAATAATTAACTTGGTTTTGAAATTGAAATTAATTTGAATAAATTAAAATAAAATAATATTATGCAATGGAAGGCACATTATTAGGTACGCATTTTTATTTAGTTTACTTGCTTTTCTTTAACATTTAATTTTTTTAATTAAAAATTAATTTAATTATTTTCAATTCCTACATTCGATGTAAAATTATTAGATACATTCATACTCTACAAACAATACCCTACTTTTGATAATGAACATATACCTTTAAAATTAATCTTGATTACTATTATATTTTCGTTATAAATTCATTTATTAGTTATATATATATTTTCTGCCCCCTTTACAGCCAAATCTTAAATCACTTGAATATTATGAAATTAAACCGAACTACTGAATATTTTTTTAAAATAAAAGGTGAATAAGCATTGAATTGAAAATAGGGAGCGAAATAAAATGAAGAAAGAACGCAAATAAATAGTGAAATAATAATTAAAACAAAATGCATTAAAGTAATTTTAAAATTCTTTTGGTCTGAACAAATAAAATTAAAATATGTTAGCTATCTATAACTACAATTATGTTTAAAATAAATGTTTATATTATGAAACCGAACTAAAACCCTGATTATTCCGGAAATCATGGGATACAGAAGTGTAGCAACGAAATTCTTTTAAATACTTTAGCGACCAAAAGGGATCACTACCAGCAATGGAGTCATACTGCAATATAGTGATCATGGTAGGGTGGGGTATAAGACCACTAGCAAACATCTTAGTGAGTCGAAATGTCGCTAAAGGAATTTTTTTATCTATCCTGTTCTAACCCCTATATTCTCAGATCTCTTCTTCTTCTTCTTTCGAGGCTAGTTGACAGGCTTTTCTCCTTATTCCTTTTTCTATACCTAACACGCGAAAACTAATTATTACAAGCATAATTTCGTGAGCACGTAAACGAGTATTCTCTATTGACCCTCACCCATAATGCCGACGAAGATGAGCCGGAACAAGCGCGTGTTTCCCAACTCAATTTACACTAACATCTGCTCATACAATTAATCAATAATTTAAAACGTTATATGCTACAAAGGAGCTGAAGAGTCGCATGCGACAAGCGACAGATACGCGTCAACAAAATACACAAAATGTGTATTTTAAATCAAAAACTACGCCAGACGTATTTTTCGCCAAGGCAGCCAGATCATCCTAAGGTCCGCTCAGTACCACCAACGGCATCTCCTACGCTGATGCCCTACGAACGGGCATGGAAAAACCACTCCAGCCACACTCGACAGGTCCCAGTCCAGCCACAAAGCAATTTGGAAACTATGATGTTTACCATGCAACAAAGTATAATTGAGTTCATGTCTTTTATGAAAGCGACCATGCAAACGCTGGTCCAGAGCCAGAATATGGTGATGCAGTTGCTTGTATCACAACAGTCTAAATAATAAATGACCAATCTACGCATATCCATATGGAATGCCAACGGCATTTCACGGCATAAACTTGAAATAACACAATTCCTAAATGTAAATCACATCGACGCCATGCTGCTGGTGGAAACTCACTTCACAAGCAGATATAACTTCCACATACGGGGTTACACCTTCTACCGCACAGATCATCCAGATGGTAAAGCCCACGGCGGCACTGGCATCTTAATTAGATAACGCATCAAAACACCATTTTCACCAAAGGTTTGCACATAAAAGTGCAGTCAGGAAACGACAACCTTTACATCGCCGCTGTCTACTGCCTACAATCTCTGAAGGTCAATTCATGGACTTCTACAACTCACTAGGGGATCGCTTCATAGCTGCTGGAGATTACAACGCAAAGCATACGCACTGGGGATCACGCCTCGTTACCCCCAAGGGAAGGCAACTTTATAATGCACTTATAAATGTGAGAAATAAGTTGGACTACGTTTCTCCTGGTAGCCCCACATATTGGCCAGCAGATCCTAGAAAGATCCCAGATCTAATTGATTTCGCGGTTACAAAAAACATCCCACGCAACCTAATAAACGCCACGGCCCTACCCGATCTCTCATCAGACCACTCTCCATTGTTGATAACCCTTCTTCAAAGCCCAGAAATTACGGACTACACGTACAGGCTGACGTCGTACAGAACTGACTGGATGAAATACAGGAAGTACGTCAGTTCCCACATTGAGCTGACCACCCAGCTCAATATCGAAGAGGACACCGACTGCTCTACCGCCGCCCTGGAAGAGGTACTCGTCACAGCAGCCAATACAGAAGTTCAAAACCAACCTGCAAATTGAACAGCTCGTTCTGGAAAAGAGGCGTCTGCGACGGGCGTGGCAAACCAGCAGATCGCCCTGCTCAAAGCAACGTCTAAATGAAGCCACCCGCAAACTGAACCGGGTTCTGAAGCAAGATGCCAAAAACGCACAACTGAGATATATCGAGAAACTCTCTCCAACAAGTGCAAAGCATCCTTTGTGGAGGGCTCACCCAAATCTAAGCTCTCCGGCTGAAACCGCCTCCCCGATAAGAAATTTTTCAGGTGGCTGGGCGCGCAGCGACACAGACTGAGCCGAAACATTTGCCTCACATCTCAGGGGCGTCTTCCAACCGAATCCCGCCGCAAGTCCTTTTGCTCTACCGGAAATCCAAACTGAAAGCGAATCTACAATACCATCATTTCGACCGAACGAAATCACCAAAGTCATCCGGAGGCTAAAACCGAAAAATGCTCCCGGCGGTGACCAAATAACTCCAAAAATGAAAATTGAACTTCAAAACTGTGCTATTGAGGTCATCTGTAAACTCTTCAATGGGATCATAAATCTTGGCTACTATCCAAAAAAATGGAAAAAGTCAATAATTATAATGATATCAAAGCCCGGAAAAGATCACACGATTCCGTCCTCTTACAGACCAATAAGTCTTTTATCATGCCTGCCCAAACTGTTCGAAAAATGCCTTTTAACACGCATATTACCATATATGGGAGCTCATAACATTATCCCAGCCCATCAATTTGGCTTCAGAGAAAAACATGGAACTATCGAGCAAGTAAACAGAATAACATCAGAGATTCGCACAGCCTTCGAACATAAAGAATACTGCAGCGCGATATTCCTCGACGTATCCCAAGCATTCGACCGCGTCTGGTCTTATGCATAAAATCAAAACACACTTTCCCGGGTACACTCACAAATTACTCGAGTCGTATCTCTACAACAGAGTCTTCCTCAGTGAGGTGCAACACAACAACATCCGAAAACTATGAAATCGAGGTTGGAGTCCCACAAGGAAGCGCACTTGGACCAACTCTATTCGTCCTTTACACTGCGGATATTCCCACGAGCGACCGACTACTAACATCCACATTCGCTGACGATACTGCGATCCTCAGCCGCTCCAGATGCCCAGTCCGTGCAACATCCCAATTAGCCAATCACCTCACGGCAATAGAGAAGTGGCTAACCGACTGGCGTATCAAAATTAACGAACAGAAGTGTAAGCACGTAACGTTTACTCTCAACAGACAAACATGCTCTCCGATCTACCTGAATAGCACACAAATCCCCCAAGTCAACGAAGTAACGTATCTCGGCGTCCACCTCGATAGTCGCCTAACATGGCGTAGACACATCGAATGCAAGAAACTACATCTTAAACCAAAAGCCAGCAGCCTCCACTGGATTATAAACGCCCGATCGCCCATGTGTCTGGATTACAAGGTACTGCTCTACAACTCCACTCTTAAACCAATCTGGACGTATGGCTCCCAGCTCTGGGGAAACGCGAGCAAAACTAACATAGACATCATACAGCGCGCTCAAGCAAAGATCCTGAGAACTATCACTGGGGCACCATGGTATATTCGAAACGAAAACATCCACAGGGACCTTGGCATTCTCGCAGTAAAATATGAAATAGAGAAGCAAAAAGCGTCATACAAGGAAAAACTCTCAGCACACCCATAGTTAGGTTATAGTATAAGATTTGATACACCTATTGTTAGTCTCGTAAGGAGAAGATTCAATAAATAAAGCAAAGCTAAAACAAAAAAACAAAAAAATTTTTTCGTTAAGGGACTATTGCATTCTCTGACTCCCTATATTGAAGCAATGCAAATCGGTAGGTGCTACTCATACTAAAAGAGTATCAGCGCTACAACTCTAACGTTCAATGGCAAAAGTAGTTTTAGTTGATCAGTATCTCCAGTATCAATCTCCAGCGATATTCGGGATAGGGTTTAAGAAAGATGATAGAAAAATTTAGAAATAAACACATGGTTTAGGGTACAGTAAGCTAGTTTTAGTCAGTCTCAAGTAAGCGGTCGTTTGTGACTCTTCAATAAAAAATAAGAGCAGCATCACTATTGTGTCTCTTCATTAATCCACGAAAGGCTCTGGTGTGGGACTTTCAAACTCTACTGGCTAAGACTCCATCAAGCTTTTAGCAGTAGCACTCAACATAGCTGCGATTGAGAGAATGGCAAACGGACTTGAATCCGACCGGAGTCAAGAATAGCAGCGTGTTTAAAGAAATGTTGAACGCACTATTCCTCTTTAAGCGTAAACCACTTTTTGCTGTTCTCCTCAAACGATTCAATTTTCCAAAACTTTGCTAAGGCATCGCTAAGATTCTGGGTTTCCACAACATTGCACGAAAATGAATGCGCCCTTGCACCTGATCCGAACCCGTCTTCGATTTTTCCTCCAACAATCCAGCTGAGCGATGAGTTGAGTAGACACGGGCCAGGACCTAGAGATAGCTTTTGTCCAGTAAGAAAATCAAAAAATTCCTGCGTACTAATCAACATATCGATTTTTTGTGGCTTAAAAAACTGTGGATCCGCCAAATCAATGTCTTCCGGCATAGACCATTGTGATATGTCTATGCAACGATCTGGCTGCTGCTGAGCTATTGATTTTGTGACCGAAAACTGCAGAGTCCATTCATCATCTGTTAGTCGTGACCGGATGGTTGCTTCTAAAGACAACTTTATGCGCTCTCGAATGTTGCCAATTCCCGATACCTTAGAGGTTCTTCTTTGGCTTTAATGGTAATTGAAGGGTTTTCGCAAAAGTTTCCGTAATGAAATTGACTTCACAACCTGAGTCGAGCTCTATTAGAGTGATATACGCCACACTTGTCCTTTATCAAGATAAGAGCTGTTGGGATGAGCGAGCGTCTCGAGTTGCGCGTAATTCCTGCAAACACCTGAGTTAAGGAACTGGCTTGAGAGTCCTCTTGCTCGTCACCTTTCTCAATCGCTGTCTTGGTCTCAGTTGGGCGATGCAAATAAGAATGATGCAATCCATGGAATGTCCTACAACAAAATTTTGAGGGACCGTCTGCGGCAATATGTCCTTTATGTAAACAATTTAAGCATAAAGAGGCCTGCCTAACCCAGCTATGTCGTCTTTCAAATGAGAGTGAAGTGAACGAAGGACATGACCCTAGGCTATGGTCTGTTGAATTGCATTTAAGACAGCTCCGATTGGCTGTTATAAATGCTTTTCTGGAATAACTTGGTTTTTCGGGACGCTTCTCATACGGTTTTCCTTCAACTGGAGGTTTTGTATGACACTCCAAAAATTGACAGTGTCTGCTCAAAGTATTGTAGCAATCTTCCCACTTTGGAAGCTTCTCATACTCCTGGACTCGGTCGTAAGCTTGCTTAGCATCAGAATCGACTTTCTGCAAAACGAGATGGATGATGATCGCACTAAGAATATCCTTTTCAGTACCAAGAGAAAGAAGAGAACCAAGAACCAAGAAGAAGATACTGTATCTAAAATCTGCCGAAGAGAGTTCGGGTCAGATTTTTTCATGTGGGAAATGCTAAACAAACTGGTGATATGCTCGATAAGAATTAATACTTTCTTATCGTACCGTTCTTGCAATTGGTTTAGAGCCTTTTGATAATTGGCATCTGAAACCTGGAAGGCTGACACGACGCTTAGCGCTGGGCCAGATAAACAACTGAGAAGATACATGAATTTGTCTACTTCTGGTATGGTAACATCTTTGTCTACCATGTGCTTAAATGCCGAGATGAACCGTTTATAGTCGCTGTACTTCCCATCGAACTTTGGCAACTTTAGAGCAGGCAGCCGGTTGTATTTATTGGTTTAAAGCCGTTGGTAAAATGGTAAACACAAACTTTGAAACTAGATTCCAAAGCACAAGTGAAAGCTTTAAGCCAACTTTAACTTCGCTCACTGCATATGGGACATTCTTTTAAAAACCGTACGGATTCGAGAAAAATTTTTTTTTCATGTCTCAGAATTGAATGAAATTTTTTTTTCAGCTTCTATGAAAGATTTTATTCGACACGTGTAAAAGGATTTTACTCAAAAAAAATAGTTTTTTATTTATTTTTTCTATATATTAAATATATTATCTCCGCTTCCAGTAGTCACATAATAAACATTTTTTTTTATTCAATAGGTATTAATGTTGCCTTTCAAGTTTTTTACTTAAAATTTTTTTATTTGTTCAGAAAAAAAAAAACAAGAAAGGAAGCTAGCTTCGGCAAGCCGAAGCTTATATACCCTTGCAGTATATTTGCAAATATTTCGAACAGAATACACAAAGGCTAAACAACATCGAAGCAACGACGACTTTTCTATTAATTTTTCATATTTTTGACTATTGTTCATATGGCAGCTATATGATATAGTCGTCCGATTTTGATCAAATGTTATTTGTTATTCAAGAGTCGTTAGAAAACTCTATATTCCAAAAATCATGATTTTCTGATGAGAAATAACGATGTTATCATTTTATTTCCGTTAATTCTATATAGATTTTTCGATCTTTCCTATGGCAGCTATATGATATAGTTGTCCGATTTTTATGAAATTTTTTTTATAAACCAAGGCTAGTTAAAAAACTTGATACTCAAAAAATCATAGTCGTGTGATGAAAAACAATGACGTTATCAATTAAATTCCATTAAATCTATATATATTTTTTGATCTCTCCTATGGCAGCTATATGATAGAGTTATCCGATTTTGATAAAACTTAAACCGAAATTCAATAGTAGTTAGAAAACGCCATGTGGAAGAAATCAAGTCGATCTGATCAAAAACAACGGCGTTAGAATTTTGTATTTTAATCTCTTGTATGGGAGCTATCCTATATAGTCGCCCGATCTGGCCCGTTCCGACTTATATACTGCGTGCAATAACTACACACCTTTTGGAAAAGTTTCAGCCAGATAGCTTTAAAACTGAGAGACTAGTTTGGGCAGAAACGGACAGGAGGACAGACGGACAGACGGACAGACGGACAGACGGACAGACAGACAGACGGACAGACGGACAGACGGACAGACGGACAGACGGACAGACGGACAGACGTACAAACGTATTTCGATTCAGATGGTGATGCTGATCAAGAATATATATACTTTATGGGGTCTAAGGTGTCTCCTTCACTGCGTTGCAAACTTCTGTCCAAAATTATAATACCCTTTGCTCTGCAAGGGTATAAAAATATAAACAATTTAATGGTTTCAAAGCTGATCCCCACAACATATATAATTAGGAAAATTACAATTTAATTCTATACGTCATTCCTAAGAACAAACACTTGGATTTTGAGTGGGGTCTCTATTAGGTAATAAGATATAAAATAACATTGATCGCGCTGCGGCAGCATGTGGGGCGCGCGCTGCGAAAATTATTTAATTTCTCTTGATCTGATGAAGACCCCACTCTAATTCCTTTTACTGGTTATTAAGCGAAACATAGGGATAATAAATTGATTTTTTTCAACTAAATAAGTTGTGGGGATCGGCATTGAAATGTCGATATAATGATTAATTTGTTACTAATAAATAAATAAAAAATTAAATTAAAAAATAAAATTACTTTTTGAAAGCTGAATTCTTGAACTAAATAATAAAAAAAATTGTAACGATACGATTAATAGAACAAGAGATAATTGATTTAACGTGTTCAAGGATAGAGAAAACCATTAATATTGTCAAAAATCATAACTTTGTAAAAAAAATTTTTTAAGCAAAATACCGATACACGTGTCTTTTTATTTTTCTTCCTACACCTGGAAAAAAATTTTGACAAAAATCGGAATTGTGACGCAAAAAAAGGTGTACGATTTGTAAAAAGAATGTCCCATATATTTAAATTCAAAATAATTAAAGGGCCTTTTATTCCTTTAAATGGTCTTCAATTAAGGGGGGGGTAAGGTTTTAAAAAATTTTTTTTAACATTTTTTTTTAAATTTTTTTTCTGAATGACCAATATGTCGAGAACATTGTGTAAAAAATTTGAGTCAATTAAAGTCAAACTAACGAAGTTACAGCGTTTTAAACAACCGTACATATGTGGGCGTATTTTCACGTATAAAAATACTTTGAATCGATTTTGCCGAAGACGTTATTTTGAAAGTCGGTGAACATCAGAACTCAAAATCTACTGAACCGATCCTTTTCAAATTTTTAACACAAATTCTCAACATAAATACGCAGGTAATCTGGAAGAGCTTTTTTTAATTTTTAATTTTTTTCTATTTTTAAAAAATAAATTAACAGTGATTTTTAAGCTAAAATCGCACTTTTCACTTTCAAGTGCTCCCAAAAATAGACAAAAAATAAATTTAAAAAAATCTCTTCCTGATTACCTTGGGAAATTCATTATCTTTACAACGCATATCACATTTTATTTTTAAGATGATCCGTTAACGCCCTATGATGTTCACCGCAAAACAACTTTTTCTTTAGGCGCTTCGGAAGATTAACCGCCACAGGCTTATTTCTTAATATTTTTTAATAATTTTTTTTTTCTAATACTCTTCAAAAGTTAAACAATAACATGTAATTAAGCTCAATAAAATAAACTTACTCATTTTGCCGCAAAAAAAATCAAACATGGCCCTTTTTTTGGCCTTTAAAACCTTACCCCCCCCCCTTAAAGTGAGTTATACGCTTACGGTTCGATAGCTATTTTAAAAGAGTAGCTATCGGATGTGAGGTTATGTTGCTCCACTTGAAGTCCAAAGCGCAGAATTATTGCTGCCGACGGATCCCTTGTGATCCTCCGATTCCAACAAATCCAGGACTGCAGACGTCCTGTCACGGTCGCCAATGTTTCGCCTTGCACCTTGCAACACGAATTTTGTTGCGGCTTGCCCTTGTGCAAGCCGAAGATCTCGATGTGAGAGTGTGTGTGTGGGGTGTTTGCCCTTGTGCAAACGAGAGTCCAAAAGAAATCAAGAAACAGAGAGGTGTTCTGTTTTCTACCAATATCTGTATTGAACTAATCTCAGCTTACAAGCTTTATGCTGATGACACGCGTGCAAGCTCGTTTGGTTACAGTAAGTGGATCTTATTTACAAGTACAATGCAGGATATTCATTTATGATGCTTCTACACCTTCAAAAACTCGTCAATTTTCCCTTGTTTAGAAGGAGTCATTTATTATTCCTCTTATCGAGCTATATCTAAGTTGTCAGCAATTCCAAAGCTTTTTTAACGAGCTATAACTATATATCTTCATGCCAATACGGGTTTGTGAAGCGCAACTCTACTACAACGAATTGGAGCTCACGTCAATTGTGATTAATAGCTTTATCAAAATAATTTTCTATTGACACGCAAACTTGACATGATAGAATTTTCAGTTGATCCCCTAAGTCATTGGCCGGACAAAATGAGTCCACTCAAAATTTTTCTTAAGTAGTCTCCTCAGAGTTACCCCTGGTGTACCACAAGGAAGCCACCTGGGACCATACCTTTTTAACCATTAGTCAATGATGATAATCAATGATCCGTAGGTTACCAAGAATTTATTTATATTGCTGATCCGGCCATTCCTTGAGTATGGGGCACCTGTTTGGAATCCTTAATATGGAGTGCGCGTTAATCGAATAGAACCAGTTTTGCTATTTGCCTTACACCGCCTCTTATTCCATCGAACGATGAAAAATACTTCGTACTTTATTTATTATTAACCTTGTAGAATTTAGAATTTTCTAAGGACTCTTAAATTTGGAATAAAATTTCATAAAAACCGGACGACAATATCATATAACTGTCATATGAACAATTGTCGAAACATAATAGAAAAATCGACATAGCTTCGATGTTGTCTAGCCTTTATGTATTATATGTTGTTCTACATATTATACTAATCTCATTACTAATCAATCTAATATGGTGCCTGAAAGCCGTTCCACCTTTCAATGGGCGGAGAATGATCGGACCTTGTTTGGGGGTTTGAACCCCAAAACTATTTTCCCTTGGCATAATTGGTACAGTGCTGTAAGCATGCTGCGTGGATTGTAGCAGACAGTCTTTTGGGATAAAACGAAGTTATGCTGATTGAGACTCTTGGGTTGGTGATATCTTTCTTCTTGACTTTGGAGATGCGTTGACTATATAAATGAGTTGAATATTTTCCTGTACTGGTTACCCACTGCTTGACCCAATTATAAGCTATGTCTGGGTATAGCTGGAGGTTCATAAAAGAGATTGAGTTCAGTTTGTTTTCTTAGGGACGTCCCTGGCAGTATTGAAATCTATTTTAAACCCTTTGATTCGGCACATACCAGTTTTTAATATGCGGTCCTAGGGACCTGCTCGTCAGAGGGATGTCTAAAACCTCTTCTCTCACACTAGTGATAAAATTCGGTGTAGAACCGAGTATTGATAATAAAAATTCCACCAGTTAGTTTTTCGCGCGAGGCCGCAGTGGACAGAGTGATTTCAGGGCCGAAACGGGAGCCGCGCGTTCGGCGAAGCCAGAAAATTCCACCAGCAGGACCTTCGGGTGAGGCCGCAGCCGACAGAGTGGTTTCAGGGCCGAAACGGAATCGCCGATTCGGCGGTGGTTGAAAATTCCACCGGCTGGACCTTCGGGCGAGGCCGCAGCCGACAGAATGACTGGAGACCTTAAAGACACCCGTGGTAGGGAGGACCCGCCGCCCCTCTACGCGACCTACTTGGGGAGGATCGTCCGTCCCAAAAACGATGGTCTTATACGGGGGACCTGCCGTCCCTTTACCATTCTAAATAAATATTTTCTTATTTTATTTAATCAATTTATTTTATTTTATTTAATCAATTTATTTTATTTTATTAAATCAAATATTTTCTTGTAACTATCCTTATAATAAAACTAAAATAATATTATAGGTGGTGTCTCTTATTAAACTAGGATAACGATAAGTAAATATGGCAATATGATTATGTAAAGATATTAAAAAGAAATATGACGGTCTGACCGTCAGGGTGCACCTTCACACCCTCCCCTTGCCTACCGTGGGTCGATGAAGAAGGTCACGTCCTCCAGCCCAAGCTTTGATCCTGTCGGAGACCTTATACCTGACTTGGGCAGGGAAGTGACACCATTCGTCCATCCGTACATCTCAAGGGTAGAGGGGTAGATCAGGTGCAGCGCACAGGGGGGGATCGCTGCTGGTTAGGAACTACCTCCTCCTCCAGTTGTTGGGGTGGTCTGGGATGATCATCCTCGACTACTTCCATATCTTCAGGGCGGCCCATGGTAGTCTCCGTTCCCTCGCTTGCCGTTGGTCTGGGAAACAACCGACGGAAGAGTGGTCGTTTTTCCCCGCCGTCGTCACCACCATTCCGCGAAGAATTTCGTGCGGTGACTTTCGATCGGCGCTTTGGTTCGGATTGCGTAGTCGGGTTTGAACAGCATAAGAACTAGAGACGACGATCAGGGACTTCCTCGGTAAGCGGATCTTGACGGGCGAAGTCTTGGTGGACCGAGGTCTGATGGAGGCGTCTGGAATACACGTACTCCTCTTGTGTGGACGTCCGGAAAGTCAACTCCCGCGCTGCGTCCCTCCAACGTAGGGAGTGGTGGCGCAGTGGTGGCAGGTGGAGCACGATCGACCGAGTGTCAATATTGAACATTTTGTTGCAATTCTAAAGAAGTAGTACTACCGTTCTACCGGACGGACTTTCAATTGAATTCTACCAGAGAGCTAAGTGGTCGGTAACTACATCGAACCTATAGCCCTCCAAATAGTATCGCATCTTCCAAATGGCCCATATAAAATTCTGCGTCGGTTTGTAGGATGAATTTACTGTCAAAATCGGGACAGGAAAGAAGCTTGCTTCGGCAAGCTTAAGCTTATATACCCTTGCAGACATCAAATAAGCCCCACAAAATACATAAAAGCTAAACAACATCGAAGCTTTGGCGATTTTTCATTATCATTCTATATTTTCGAAGATTGTTCATATGACAGCTATATGATATAGTCGTCAGATTTTTATAAAATTAAATTCGAAATTCGACAGTCATTAGAAAACTAAATATTCCAAAAATTAAGCTTGGCTGATGAAAAACAACGATGCTATCATTTTTTTCCGTTCATACTATATAGATTTTGGATCTTTCTATGGCAGCTATAATATATGATATAGTTGTCCGAGTCTTATAAAATTTCTTCATAATTCAAGGCTAGCTGAAAAACTTGATTCTTAAAAAATCATGGTCGTGCGATAAAAAACAACGGCGTTATCAATTTTGTTATGTATAATGTAAACTCGCTACACAAACATCCAAAACTTTTTGTAATCCTTCATTCTATAAGCACACATGTATACACACACACGTTTTTCTCGCTACTCTCTAAATAAAGTCAGTCTGTATCAAGCACTCAACGAGATCACTTCGACCATATACAACATTATTGGCGACGAGGATTAAAGGAATCTCAGCCGCAAGAAAGCAACATTCTTGTGTAAATCGTATAATATCGTGTCGCGTAGTCGTTGATTTTCATCAAGATGCCGGCAGATGAGAACTTAATCGAGAAAATACTTGCTCAACAGCAACAATTTACAGCAACAATTATGGAACAACAACGAAACTGGATGCAAGCAATGCTAGAAAAAAACGCTTCTCCAGGTGCTAGTGATTCAAGCCACGCGGGTGAATTATCTATGTGTCCTCCGTTCCACAAATTCGACAAAGACAATCAAAATAGGGAGTCATATCTGGAACAATTATCGCAGCACTTCAACGCATATTCGGTTAGTGCAGAACAAAAACAAAAAGCCTATTTCCTTTCATGGTGTGGTGTAAATATATTCGAACTATTGAAAAATCTGTTCGGGAGTAACAATTTGAATACATATTCTTACAAAGAGCTCACAGACAAGCTCACGGAGCATTTCACCACAAAACGGCATATTGTAGCAGCTCGCTACGAGTTTTTCAAGAGGGAGATGAAGCATTCACAAACACATAGAGAGTGGGTAGCCGATTTGCGCGGGATCGCTCGTGAATGCGAATTTGTCTGCAGCAGAAGTGGATGCTTATCAAATTATGTAGATGAGATGATAAGAGATCAGATCATAGTACATACTCCGTATGATGCAGTCCGGGCATCTGCTCTTCAAAAGTCAAAGCCAACTCTTGAAGATGTACTTTTAGTTGCAGAAACCTACGAGACAACAACAAAAACCGTTGCAGCGCTAAAAGAGAACATATACAAACAGGATCCAATCAATGCGATCCACACGTACACAAAAAAGTTTGCAAAAAGTGGAAGTGATGCCAATTCGTTCAAAAGGGATTTGAAATCGTGCTCTGGTTGTGGACAATCTCACCAAAGAGAGAATTGCAAATTCAGAAACGCCGTATGTCACAAGTGTGGTAGAAAAGGTCATATAGCAGTCGTCTGTATGTCAAAGAATGTCCAGTCAAATGCCAAAGGGCCTGGTCAAGCAAATAACCGTGAAGTCAAGTCCAGCAAGAACGAAGCAAACGAAGTCGAAGCGATCGAAGCAGTGTACAGTGTCACAGGTCAAGTAAAATCTCAACAAAACAGAAAAGTCATTGATCTCGAAATAATTAACCAAGTAATTTCATTTCAAATGTACTCGGAGCAACAGCATCCGTGATCAACTCCAATACATACGCGCTGCTGAAGAAGCCAAAATTGCACAAGTGTTCCCGAGTTTTACATGCGTTTGGACATACACCAATACCATTGCTAGGGGAGCTGCACACTGTCGCAAAGTGCGGGGAGAAAGAGAAAGAAGTGGTCTTAATTGTGGCAAATATAGAAACTTCGACCAATCTCTTCGGCATGGATCTATTTAACGTTTTCGGATTCGATATCATGCAAGTATCAAACATTTATGAGGTGCATAATGACAAAGTAAGTGACCTCTGCAACAAATACAACGAAGTGTTTGAACCAGCTATGGGTGTCATTAAAGACTTCAAAGCCAGCGTATTCCTGAAATCGTCAGCAACCCCAAAGTTTTATAAAAGCCGCCAAATTCCGTTCGCTCAGATGGACAAATTTAAAGCTGAAGCAGACAGACTCACACAAGCCGGAATTTGGAAACCAGTCAAGTTCAGCAATTGGGCATCCCCAATTGTGCTCGCACCTAAGCCAGGTGGCGATATACGTATTTGTGGCGATTTTAAACAGGCAGTAAACGCACAAATCGACGTCGAACAGTATCCAATACCAACAAAAGAAGCTCTATTCCACATCATTCGTCATGGAAAGCAGTTCAGCAAGATAGACCTCAAGGATGCCTATCTTCAGATGGAATTAGATGAGGCTTCGAAAGAAATCATGGTGGTTAACACACCACTGGGCCTATTTCAGTATCAGCGCCTTCCTTACGGGATTGCAAGTGCACCAGCCATTTTTCAAAGATACCTCGAGCAACTTCTAAAGGGAATAGAAGGTTGTGGCAACTATTTAGATGATATCATCATCTCAGCACCTACAAGCGAGGAACATCTGAACCGAATCGACCAAGTTCTCAGCACTCTTCAAGCGAACGGCATCAGATGCAAAAGACAAAAATGCTTCTTTTTTAAGGACGAAATCGAATATTTAGGGCGAAGAATCAGCGCAAACGGGATTCTTCCAGACAGCTCAGGCTTGGAGGCTGTAAAACTGTTGAGACCGCCTTCCAACTTACAACAATTGGAAGCATTCATGGGTAAAGTTAATTATTATTGTAATTTTATTCCGAACTATTCGCAGTTGGCTGCTCCATTGAACCAGCTTCGCAGGAAAGATGTAGCCTTCTTTTTTGGTCCACAACAGCAGCAAGCTTTTACAGCTCTTAAGTCCCACATCATTAACGCAACGCAGCTAGCTCACTTTGACGAAAATTTACCGCTAGTGCTCGCTACAGATGCCTCATCCTTTGGCATCGGGGTAGTCCTTTCGCATCTTCAGCCAGATGGAGGAGAGAGACCCATTGTTTTCGCATCTAAGACACTCGACAAGCATCAGGTTAAATACAGCCAAATCGAAAAGGAAGGACTTTCCATAATATTTGGAGTAAAACGTTTTCACCATACCTTTACGGAAGAAAATTTATCCTGATCACAGACCACAAGCCGCTTGTTACCATTTTTAATCCAGGCAAGCATCTTCCGTTGATGACGTCAAACAGGCTACAGCGTTGGGCCATTATTCTCTTGGCCTACAACTTCGATATCCAGTATCGATCCACATCTGCTCATGGTAATGCGGATGCCCTTTCTCGCCTTCCAGTGGGTACAGATCCAGATTTCGACAAAGAAGAGGAAGCTTGCCATACTGTAGTCGAAGTGTCAACACCGATAAATTCAGAGCTCATTTGCAACCACATGGACAAAGACGAACTCCTCAAACAAGTCCTGCAGTACGTATCTGTAGGATGGCCAGAAAAACTTCAGCCAGGCAACGAAGCCCTATTGCCTTACTTTAACCGAAAGTTAGCTCTTACTATCAACAAAAAATTGCTTTGCCTACACACAGACGCAAATCGTGTAGTAATTCCAGCCAGTCTACGTGCCCATATCCTAAAACTCTTACATGAAGGACATTGGGGCATTGTTTGAATGAAGCAGTTGGCAAGACAACATGTTTGGTGGCCTACCATTGACGAAGACATCAAAAGCCTGGCCCAGTCATGCAGCATCTGCAAGTGCAACAATCCTGCACCACCAAGAGAGTACCAAAGTTGGCCAGCAGCAACAACAGCATGGGAGCGAATTCATATCGACTTCGCCGGCCCAATCTTTGACGCTATGTGGCTCATATGCGTAGACGCCTATTCACAGTTTCCATTTGTAATCCAAATGTCGTCTACAACAACCGCCAACACGATCGCTGCATTGTCTACGATTTTCGCCATCGAAGGATACCCGAAAACCATGGTTAGCGATAACGGTCCTCAGCTTACAGCTGACGCCTTCGAAGAATTCTGCAAACTGCACGGTATAAAGCATATTACCACAGCACCATTCCACCCAGCATCCAACGGATTAGCAGAACGTTTTGTGCAGACGTTCAAATTTGCAGTCAAGAAGAACCTCCAAGACGGTATACCACTTAGGGTGGCTGTAACTAAATATCTTGCTTCTTACAGGTTCACTCCAAATGCCCAAGGTAAAACTCCTGCCGAGTTAATCCACGGAAGACCAGTCCGCACCGTGCTTAGTCAACTTTTCGAGAAGCCTGTCGAAGCTAAACAGACAATCACCAAGTACGACCCTAATCAAATGGTATACGCTCGAAACTATTCAAGGGGAGAAAAGTGGATTGAAGGCATAATCGACCGTCCAGTTGGAAAAATGCTTTTCATCGTTCGCACCTCAAATGGCTATATCAAGCGCCATTTCAACCAGCTGAAACCGAAGTTGTCAGCAAACAACTCCATCGAGAAACCTCCAGAGCTTTGGTGGATTCCGGAACTGCCAAAGCCGTCCTTAAACCAAGAAACACAGCGACAAGAACAACCGTCAACTCCGCCAGTTGTTCAGCGACCTGATCCTGCTCCTGTGTCTGGCCCTCCTGAACGCGCAGCAGCCTCTACCCAGCAGCCGAAACAGATACAATCTACACAACGTAGTTCCGGCATACCAGTACGCCAAAGCAGCCGTGTTCGCCAGGAAGTCGATCGTTTTAAGCCAAAGGACTTCAGACGACCTAAAAGCTCTAATAATTCCTAATTAAAGGAGGAGATGTGTTATGTATAATGTAAACTCGCTACACAAACATCCAAAACTTTTTGTAATCCTTCATTCTATAAGCACACATGTATACACACACACGTTTCTCTCGCTACTCTCTAAATAAAGTCAGTCTGTATCAAGCACTCAACGAGATCACTTCGACCATATACAACAAATTTATTTGCATTAATTCCCTATAGATTTTTTATCTTTCCTATGGCAGCCATATTATATAGTTGTCCGATTTTTATGAATTTTTTTATAATTCAAGGTTAGTTAAAAAACTTGATATTAAAAAAATCATGGTCGTGTGATTATCAAATAATTTCCATTAATTTTATATATATTTTTCGATCTCTCCTATGGCATCTAAATGAAATAGTTATCCGATTTGAATTCAATTTAAATTTGATAGTGGTTAAAAAACACCATCTTGAAGAAATCGACTCGATCTGATCGAAAACGACGGCGTGAGAATTTTTTTTTGAAGGTGTCTCCTTCACTGCGTCGCAAACTTCTGACTGAAATTATAATACCCCTTTTGTTTGCAAGGTGGGTGGGAGGTTTTAAGTCCGTGATACAAGACCTTTTCTGGATCCTTCTGTACTGCTCCACTGCTCATCACTTGACCCAGGAAGACCAGCTTCTGTCTGAGAACAGCACACCTCTGTGAAAGACTTCGGCCAAATACTACTCTTCTGTGGCGCCTAGGACGATTATTTCATCCAACTATACAAGGGCGAATGGATTCAGATCCTCCCCGATTACACTATCTAGGCGCGTTGAAAAGTTGCGTTGGCTGAATGGAGCCCAAATGGCAAAACCATCCATTTAAATAGTTTCCTACCTGGAACTGAGAAAGCCGTGAGTTGGCAACTATCTCGAGGCATGGGTATCTGTCAATTACCATGTTTTAGATGCAGCGTTCAAATATATCCCGCTTGTCGTAACTTCTCCAAAATGTGGTTAATCCGCGTGACGCACATACGCCAATCGCCTGTTTACTTCTATACTAATACAACGGGGTACTGTGAGGACATCGTGAAGGTTCGGTGGCGTCTGCACGTCTACTTAAGCGCCAATCACTTCTTGCATCGCAGGATGTCTTGGGAAGTACCTTTGTTTTACCGTGCCGCTTGGCACTACTCCCGACTCGGGAGAAGTCGGGCATCATCTGCAGACGGACATAACTTCATCGCCAAAACCGCCAACCAAGAACAGCATCATTATTCGCTCCGGCAAATTCCACAGAAGTGCGTCACAGTTCCTCTACCTAAAAGTTCGACCTGTCCGCCGCCAGTTCTATCATCGTTGTTATACCATGAATCTCTTCTTATCTTGCCTCATTCACTGACGAAACTCCTTGATGCTCCTGTGTCAATCATTGCGGCTACCCACCGTCCACCGGTCCGCACTGTAGACATGATCAGAACGTTGTGCAGTTGTCTCCTCGTACGTCTTCGCTGATCCCGGACCTCGGCGTTGTCTGTTTCACAAACCCAAACTTTACAAAAAGAAGTGTAGATATTGCACGTGGTACATAAGTCCGATCGGCCCAGACCAGACAAATATAGGTATCGCAAAGTTGACATAGATCGAGAAAACTATACAAAATTAGTGAAACCAAAATTATAGCATCGTTGATTTTTATCAAGCAAGATATTAAAAATAATGAGTTATTTAGCGACAATTAAATTAAAAATTACATATCATAAATTTCAGACTACTCTATATATCTGTCATAGGAAAAATCTCTGGCATAGTTGTTTTTTTTATCACATAAGCAAAATTTTTGTTATCGCCCTAATAAAGGCGTTATACGATGACGCCAAACTAAAGGTACTGCACAACGGGAAGACAAGTGCACCTTTCCAAAAAAACACCGGGGTCAAGCAAGGATGCCCACTATCCCCACTGCTCTTCTTGTGGTGGAAGAGGTCATGAGAGAAGTGTGCAAATACAAGCGTGAAATCACATGAAGCTTCACCAGACACCTTAAAGACCTGGACTGCGCAGACGACATTTGCCTAATCTCTCACAAACTGAGTGATATTCAATCCAAAGTTGATGCCGTGTGGCTCTTATTTTGTTAGACATGTTTGATGATTTCAAGGGTATATCAGCTTCGGCCTGCCAAAGTTAGCTTCCCTTCCTGTAATAAAAAAAATTTACCTTCTTCACTCCACCTTGGAGCATAGGGCCTATACATCTTGCAGAGGATTCATTAATCTTTAATGTTTTCGATTGTACTGATGATTAGCCAGAAGAAACTTATCCTAGTGGTGGGGTTGCCACCTACCACCATCTAGGAGTGGTGAAAATTTTATTATCGTGTCCATAGTAACGTGGACGAGGCAGTGTGCGGGTTAGGGGAGTCGACTTTGTGTTACTATTGTTGTAAATGATGGAGATTTGGAAAAAGAGACCGTTTCTTTTTTTCGGGGAGCCTGGGAATCGAACCCAGTCCTTGCGGTTCGGAGACCAGCGCTCTACCTGCTGGTCCACCGACTATATGGTTTATTATTTGGCCGCCATAGAAATGAGAAAATTAATTGGAAAATACATTTAAATTATAACTGCATGGGTATGAAAGATTGTTGTTTTTATGTATTGCACTGAGTGAAGTCTATACTTAAGGGGTTATATACCTTTTTCACCAGAGAAATACATGGTTTTTATTTATTTTTTTTTTAGCATGTTACCATTGTTTTATTTAAATTCAATAAAAATTTTATCAAAGTACGTGTCCTTAACTTAATTCGTATAAAATTTCGATTGAAAATTTTGAGTATTGTGGAAGTTATAGTCCTTCCCGCAGAAGTCCTTTTTTCATTAGAGGCTTGCGGTGAGCATGAAAACAAGAAAACGGCTCAACTTAAAAAAAAATGAAAAAAAACTACGTTAGTATATAGTGTTACCTAGTTCGTAAACGAAGGATTTTACGAAAAAAATTTTTTACAGTTACAGTGATTATTTTTTCAAAAAAACCGATTTTTCGAGGTCTAATAATTTAGTTTTTCGCCCCAAAAAAATAGAAAAATTTGTCGAAAAAAAAATTCCTTCGTTCACGAACTAGCTATTGTATCTACAAACAATCCCCCAAAATTTCAAATCGATCGATGTAGTGGTTACCGAGATATCGTGCTCACCGAAATGACCTTTTCTCAAAAATGCGACTCCGAGATAATCGCGTTTAAAGTTTTAGGTGGACATTAGGTAGTCATGTTCACCGTGCGCTATGAACGGCTGTATCTTAGGTTATAGTGCCCCGATCTCTAAAAAATTTTGCAGAAAAATTGTTGAAAGTATGTACATCAAAAAAAATCATAACATTTTTTTCGATTTTTTGAGTCTGGAAAAGGTATATAACCCCTTAATAGGGGAGGTTCACATTACAAGACGCGTATTTTAGATAGATGGACCCCGCTCCTCCTTTTGGTTATAGTGCGGATAAATCTAGACGGTTTTTTTTTTTTTTTTTTTTTTTTAAACCCGCGTAGTCCCACGGCCCACTTACCCGCACAACCGACCGAGGGGCGACCGCCGTGTATCGCAAGATTCGCGATAATTTTGACGCGATTATTAAAACGAGGTTCACGAGAGAAGAGTCGCGACTTAGAAAAATAAGAAAAAGGCCGAGGAAAATGAGGAGGAAGACAATAAGATCTAATTATGAGCCAAAAAAGTCAGAAGAGATCGCTTTAAGAGCGGCAGAGAGTCAGAAATAGATATAATAGGATAAAGTCTATTATAGTCAGAACACAATACTTTGTAGGGATCATGCAGTTCATAGTTAGATCTACATTGATTTAAAATTAGGGGGATGTAATTTCTGGTTAATCTACTTGGAACAGAAAAGTTTAGCCTGCTAACTAAGTCGGGGCTATCAATTTTACCAAAAATAAGATTAAACATAAAAACTGTTCCAAGCATCGTTTTACGGTTGGCTAGGGAGGGTAAATTAATTATAAGTAGTCTACTAGAGTAGGGGGGTAATGAAAGGTTTGCTTCCCAATTTAGGCGCCGTAGGGCAAAAAGTAAAAAATTTTTTTGGACCGATTCAATACGATCCGAATGAACTCCATATTGGGGACTCCAGACCGGTGATCCATATTCAAGAATTAGACGGACAAGCGAAATAAATAAATTTTTAGTTATGTAAGGGTCGTCAAATTCCTTTGACCACCTTTTTATAAATCCAAGCACACTCCTGGCTTTATTCACCATAGACGAAATATGGATAGAAAATTTTAATTTTGGGTCCAGAAGAACACCAAGGTCATCCACCTGAGTTATTCTGTCCAAAGAACATCCACTTAAAGTGTAGCCCCCCGTATCGGGTCAGTTCGACAAAAGGTCATAAGCTTACACTTTGAGCCGTTTAAGTTAAGAAAGTTATCACTGCACCATTTTTGAAAGCTATCTAGATCGGATTGTAAATTCGAACGGCAAGAAATGTCCTTATACTGCAAGCACAATTTAACATCATCTGCGTACATAAGCAGTGTGTTATTACTAATGGAAGGTCATTAATAAATAAGGTAAATAGTAGCGGGCCAAGGAGGCTCCCTTGAGGGACGCCGGAGGTGACTCGGAGAACACAAGAAAGTGAATTCTTAAAAAGGACCCCTTGTATCCTGCCATTCAGATAACTTAAGATCCATTCTAGAAGATCAACTGGGAAACCTAATAAGTCAAGTTTCCTTATAAGAAGTGAATGATTTACAGAGTCAAATGCTTTACTAAAGTCAGTGTAAATGAAAATTGAAAATTGTGTTTAAATCCCCTTATCACGAATGAAGTAAACTCCAAGAGATTAGTGGTTGTTGATCTTTGTTTTATAAAACCGTGTTGACACGGTGAATTTATTGACCTACACAGGTGCTGCAAGTGAGGGGTGATAACTTTTTCAAAAAGCTTAGGAATGGCAGACAATTTAGAGATACCTCTATAATTGCTTGCATCCGATTTGTTACCTTTTTTGTGAAGAGGAATGACAAAAGACTCCTTCCAGATATGGGGAAACTGTGACGTTTCCAAAGAGAGGGTAAACAATTTGAGAAGCGGCTTGCACAAGGCTTCCGCGCAATATTTAAGCACACAGCCAGGAATTCCATCGGGGCCTGGCGAATATACAGGCTTAACACGCTGAAGATCGAAAAGTAGGGAGCTCTCGCTTAACGTGGGACAGAATACTAAATTCGACTTGGATACAGCATAAGAATAGGGCTGATCATAGTGAGGTAAGTGAGGTGAGTATGTTGTTTGAAAAAACTGGGCAAATAAATCGGCTATTGCCTGATCCGACGTTGCCGTAGTATTTTCAAATGATAACGAGGAAGGGAAAGAAGATGTTTTACGCTTAGTATTAACGAAATTATAAAACGGTTTCGGATCCTGCGCAAACTGGACCTTGCAACGGTTTAAATAGTTTTTGTAATACTGAGCATTGAGCACAGTAAAATTTGACCGAGCTTTTAAATATTTTGAAAAGATAGAGTGAGAACCGATATCTTTAAATTTACTATAAAGTCTGGATTTTACATTTCTTAAGTGTGTCAACTCTTTATTGAACCAAGGAGGTTTGCTAGAGATAGACGGATAGTATTTCGGAACACAAGAATAAAAAAAGTCTGGATTACAGTATAAAATATATTTATGGCATCCGCCATATTATTGCAAGTGTAAAGATCGGACCAATTATAGCAAGATATTAAATTTCTTAGCCTCAAAAAGTCTGCCTTGCGAAAACAGTAAATTCGTTTAGCAGACTTGACAGATTGCTCTTTTATTATGGTACCTGTGTCGATTGTCACCTCAAGAGTAGGATGATACGGATCTTCACGTTGAGTAATTGGTGCTACCCTGGAGAGAAACACATTTTCAGGATTATATACAAAACAGAGGTCCAGTAAACGACCTAGACAATTTCGTATATGATTGACTTGCGATAATGAAGTGTCAAGCAAGCCGTCAATAAAGTCATTTTGTGCTGTAGGCAGTAGGACATTTGATCTTTCATCTGGGGACCAAATAGTTCCAGGAATATTAAAATCTCCTAGAACTACCAATTGATCCCTATCTGAAAGCTTATCCGAAACAGACTGTATGACAGACAAATGATTAAAATAAACTGAAGTTTCAGCGGATGGCGGAATATAGGAGCAAGTTATATAAATACGACTATCGGGAACTATATAAATTATATAAATTCTATGCTATTGAGCTCATCAAAAGCACCTCTTCCGAAGTGAGGGTGGACTCAACCGCAATTAAGACTCCACCACCCCGCTTGGAAGGCCGGTCATGCCTGTATATTGTGTACATACCTGGAAAAACTTCGGAGTTAAGAATCTCCGACTTTAACCACGTTTCTGTAAACACAATAATATGGGATGCAAAAGAAAAGCTATCAGAATGCAATTTAGTTAGCTTGCTACGCAAGCCCCTTGCATTTTGATAGGAAAGAAGAAGGCTTGATGTTAGTTTTTTGAGGAAGAGGAAGAAGAGGAAGATGTAGATGAAGGTTTAGTGGTTTGGCCACTCGAAGGAAGTTTTATTCCCACGGGCCTTTTTTTTTATTTTTAATCCTAGCTTCGAACTCTTTTACCACCATATTATCCGGCCAAAAATTGCCCGAACATATAGTTGAAAAAAGCTCGTCCGGGACAGTGATCCTGAAAGATGAAATATCCCGAGCGTAAGAAAAGTTAAATTTTTCCACTTTAATGTTATCGGCCTTTGTTTTGCCTTGCATATAAGACAGTACATCGGATGATGATTGATCAGAGGGAAAGCCGAGACGCGAAAATCTGTTTCTTAAGTGGAACCACTGAAAGGGGTTTTGGCACTACAGTTTGTATTTCTGCAACACCAACTTGAGCCGGTAAACCGGCCTCAGAGTTCCCTTTTGGCGGTAAACAATTTGGGGCAAGTGGAATCACTGGTTGTATGACCGGTGCGGACTAATCGGGTAAGCTAGGGGTGCCGGTCTGAACGCTCTCCACTGAGGATTGATCGGAATGATCCGAATCTTTTTTGCTGCCGATCTAAGCAACATTTGAGGATTTGTTGCGGTTTTCGGCTGCTCCTCAGTGGGGACTTTCTGGTCAACTGCGTGGGGCTGCGGGGTGCTCCCCTTCGGCTGCCTTCCACCAGCGGCTTTTTTGCGCTTTGGAGACTCAACCAATAGCTTATAGCCATTGAATTGAGAGTCCAGCGCTGAGAGGAAATCATCTGCTCGGCGAAAACTATCTCTAGTCCCGCCAAAACAGCTGATCAGCCCCTTTAAGCCACCTTTGGTTTGGCGCATGAACGATTTCATTTCGTTCGCAACCCCAAGACATGTATCACACAAGTACTTCAGGTTTGGACCCTTAGCTAGGTCATCACTTGTTCGGCCGTTAAAACCAGCGCACTTAGTGTGCACTATTTTATCACACAGCCAACAAGTCATTATTGGTCAGGCTTTATTACCTGACGACATTTTTTATGACAACAGACCACATTTATTTCCATAATTAATTAACTTCTTACCACTGTATGAAGAAAACAAAACAAAAACTTTCAAGCGAGCAGTTAAAAGTACCGCAAGAGCGCAGCCTGCACGCTTGGAACTTTAGGTTTTGTGAGAGAGCGAAAGCGGGAGAACACAGCGCTGTTAGCTTGCACTAACAACAAACAACAACACTGCGGATAGGGAGAAATGCAAGACACAGATCAAAAAAACAAGAAGCACAAGAAAAATTAATATTTATTTATAGAAATAGAACCCAGTCAAAAACAGATTCACTCGCGAAGCGAACGGAGTTTAAAGGTATATAGGCTTAAAAGCCGAAATTTTAAAATGAAAACAAATAAAAATTCGGAGCGCACAAAAAAACACGACCGTTCGCCTTGAAAGTCAAGAGAGAGATGAGTTGAGAGAGTTTTATTGAGCAAAAATTGTGAAAGTTGCTTTAAGCCACGTTGCTGTGTTATTTTTTTTATCCCTGCAAAGGGTATAATAATTTCAGTCAGAAGTTTGCAAAGTTATTGGACGCAGTCCAAAAGTAGATTTTTGTCAAAATCAGCTTGCTGAAGCTTCCTTTCTTATTGTTTCTTTCCCTGGCTCAACGATGCAGTAAACAGCTTGGCTATCTTAATAAAGTAAGTGGCGACTGCAATATAATGGAATCCGTTAGAAGAAAGTCGTTTTTATTGAAGTAATATTTTTTTTTTATTTTAACAAATTAAATCTAGTATTTAATACTAAAGTTAATGTAATGTAAGGCACTGGATACTAAGTCCTTCGGCCTGATATAAAGATATTTATAGTATTATATTATTTTACAGTCGGAGTTGTATTTTACTAATGAATTCGTGTAATTTTTTTTTGTATATTAGGTTTTGTAGGGGATAAAAGGAGGGAAGATGGGAGGGATGTTCCAAAAATTGAGTTACGCGTGTTCCCTACTACCGGGCAAGAGTCAAGCAAGTGATCTATGGAAAGGTTACCACCGCATAACCGGCATGCCGGACGAGTGCAGCCTTGTAGAAGGTGTTCGTGAGTTTCCTGGGTGTGTCCTATGCGTAGCCGGGTGTATAGAGTGCGTTCGTATTTGTTGAGACCAGTAGAAAATGAGGTTTTTTCGCGAGATGGATTTATCGATTTGTATCTGTGGTTATAGGCATTCCAATTCATAAGTTGTTTTTGATCGGTATCAATTTTTATCAGCCTTTTGATGTCATTGGTATTAATGGGCGAAAACTGAATAGTTGGTGCTGTGCTCATGTATCGGGCAGCAAAGTCGGCATGCTCGTTTCCGAGAATTCCCTGGTGGCTAGGAGCCCAGACAATTCTAATTTTTGTTTTGTATTTGGCGATTAACTTTTGTATATCACGTATTGTTGGGTCAGGGTGCCTGTGGTTCTCCAAAACAGAAATAGTACAGAGGCTATCCGAGCAGATGACAAATTTCCCTTTGGAGTTGGAAGCGAGTCGGCAGGCCTGTAGACCAGCAAAGGCCTCGATGGTAAATATGGAGCTGAAGCTCGGAAGGGTTCCGCCGGATAAAATGACGTTGTCACTGTTCACAACAGCGAATGATGATGTCCGCGTTGTTTTAGAGCCGTCGGAATAAAGCCAGTTCCTTTGGCCCAATTGGCTTTTCAAAAGTGCGAATTCTGATTGGAAGACTTCTTTAGGTGTTTCGCTTTTAGTGTAGTGATGTAGTTGCTTGTTTATTTCAGAAGATATGTGTTTCCAAGGTGGGAGGAGGTGGGTGTTTGTTTTTTGTTTGGGCGGTGGTAGGCCCAGCAAATCCGTGAAGCTGGAGCATCTATGAAGAGTTGAGAGAATTCTGGGCTTCCGTTTTTCCTAAAAGTAGATATAAAATCTTTTACTAGCGATCGGTTAGGGCTAGTGAGTAGCTTTGGAATAAGGTTCTTTGTGGTCCTTTCTAAACGATCGAAAATGCTTGGTAATCCTGTTTCAGCCAGAACGCACTGTATTGGAGATGTTGGGAATCCATTAATTGAACGACGAGCTGATGAGTAATATGAAAGTTGGATTTTCTTCAAGTTGGATGTTGCGCACCAGCCGTAGATTGGTAGGCCGTAATCAATTTTGGAAAGGATGAGGATACGGGTTAGGTTGGTTAGAATATTAGGGTGTATGTGTGAGAATTTGGAGCTGAGAAATTTGATTATTTTAGCTCGGGATTCGAGTTGTTTTCTTAATGTAATACAGTGTTCCTTAAAGCTAAGCCTGGAATCAAAAGTGATCCCAAAAGTGAAACCCGTTTATTGTGGATGGATTTTTGTTTGGCTTAGGAATGGGAATGACTGTGGAGGATCTCCATGTGTGAGGGTAACTGCCTGTGGACAGCATGGAGTTGTAAATGTCCAGGATACGTTGTTTAAGGCTTTGTGGGGTGTGCCTTAACATGGGATAGGAGATTCTATCGGCACCGGGAGTTTTACCTACGGCTGCATGAAGGGCCGTTTCGAATTCAAACATGTTAAAAGGAGAATCCAGAGATTATGCTGTTGGTGATAAGGCAGTGGGATTGTAGGATGATGAAAGGTAGGAATCTTTACGGGCTATGTATTCGCTGCTAAAGTTATCATCCGCACCATATTTGGACCAGACTTTGCTGAATTTTTCAGCAATGGCTAGGGAATCAGTCAATAAGCTGTTGTCTGATTTGATGCATTTGATGATCACTGGGGGGGGACCCAGAGAGGCGTTTAATGTCTGACCATATCTTTTTACAGGAGGAGGCTGGGGAGATTTGGGAGGTGAAGATTTCGAAAGCTTTGCGCTTTACGAGAAGCACTGTCTTCTTGAAAAGGGCATTAGCTCTTTTGTAGTTTAAGAGGTTAGATGTGGTCATTTGGGATTTGAAAATATGGAAAAGTCTTTGTTTGGAGTCCCTAAGCTGCTGTAGCTGGGGGTTCCACCAGGGGATTTTTGCTTTATGCGGGATGCGCTTTGTTTGAGGGATGGAGGAGTTGGCAGCAGCTCTGATACTTTCGGAGAGAAGAGCGACCTGGAGGTTTAAGCAACCAGGAGCCCATATTGCTTCAAGTTCAGCGCAGATTTTACTAAACTTTTCCCAGTTGGCTAGGTCGGTTTTTTATTTGGGAATAGGCAATGAAAATGGGGAAATGGTCGCTGCCGTGCAATTGGTCACTGAGGGACCAACTGCAGCGGTGCGCTATTGTGGGGGATATTAAAGATATATCAACATGAGTCAGAGAATTGTGAGTGGAAAGGTGAGTTCCAGAACCATTGTTGAGAACAACAAGGTTGTTAGAAAATATGATTTGTTCTATTTTTTTCCCACGGGAGTTTGAGTTTGGAGAACCCCACATAGGGCTCCAGGAGTTGAAGCCTCCTAGAAGCAGAAGAGGTTCGGTAATTTGGCTTAGCGCGTAGGATAAATCGTTGCTAGAAAAACCTTGACACGGAGGAATGTACATGTTTAAGATTGTAATTATGTTTGGGAGTTCCAGCTTGATACCGTTGCAAAGGAGGTCAGAGTTTATGTTGATTTCTGAGTGTGGAATGTGTTCTTTTATGAGTATAGCTACTCCTTGTTTTGCGTATGTGTTTTAGGGGTAGTTCAGGAAATACCCTTTATAGCCCTTAGGGAATTGAAAATTTGAAAAATGATGTGGCAAGTGAGTCTCCTGAAGGCACAGAATATCAGGAGAAAATTCGGTTATGAGTAATTTAAGTTCGTGGTAATTATTGAAGATACCATTAATGTTCCATTGTAAGATATTAATGACCATGTTAGAGGAATTTGTTTTAGTTTTGGTTAGAGGGAGTCAAAGTGAGCTATTAAGAGTCAGAGTCAGAGGCGGTGTCTGTGGGAGAGATGGATTTCATATCATGTATTAACTTATCGGCTACACTTCTAATAGTGCGGCTATGTTCTATGCGTGCAGTGAGATTGTCGCAAATCGTAGAGTTGTGTTGTTGGTCCGAGCTAACGCTGGGAGCACTAGATGTCAAGAGAGTGGATGAGGAGCGAGTGAGTGTTTTGGTATCTTTCTTTGTATTGGAAGTTTTTGTCTTACTTGAGGAAGGAGTGTATAAAAGAGGTTGTTGCTGAGAGACCGGGAGGGCAGTCTCTTGAGAGTGGTTGGTGATGTTGGCAGTGCTTAGATGAGCATTGCTATGGTCGTTTGTTTTGTTAGTAGGGCCGTTGTTGGATAAAACACGTGCGTAGTTGGTTGATGTAATTATGGAAGGAGTTTGCTGTTTGAGAAGTAATCTAGCTTCTCTTATACTGCATTTTCTTGTTGTTTTGATTTTTATTAGTTCTTTTTGTTGTTGGTATCGTGGACAAGAGGGAGCAGAGGAAGCATGCTCTTCTAAGCAGTTAGTGCATTGGGTTCGTGAGCAAGGGGATGGGGTATGGGGGGAAAGTTGCACGTTTCGCAAGTAGGAGAGTTTTTGCAAAATTTGGCTGTATGGCCCAGTTTTTGGCAGGTCTTGCACCTCATAGGGTTGGGGAAGTACTCCCTGAACTTGACGGTGTGCCATGAAATGTCAAGTTTGCTGGGTAGGTTGTAGAGATCGAAGGTTACAAGAATAACTCCAGAGGGTTTTGGGGTCCCGTCAACTTTCCTGGTAAATTTGAAAACCGAGTGAACGTTTTGGCTGGCCAGTTCTTTAACAATTTCGTCTTCGGGGATGTTTATTAGACAAGGGGCGGAGATGGTTCCCTTAACAAAGTTGAGGGATTCATGTAATTTGCACTCGATGTCGCATAATCCTGCTAGGTTGTTTATTTTCGTGAATTTGCCGGCAGCGTTTTTGTTTTTAACGAGCATTAAAAGGTTGCCATCCCGAAGAGTGGAGATGGACAGAATTTCTTTGCTTATAATATTTAACGCACGGTTAACAGCAAAGCAAGAAAACTCGGAAATTTTTTTTGCTTGTGTTTTTGGAAGATATGATGATAAACTTTGGATTTTCTTTTGTTGTTTCGGGTAGTTTTGGGAACACCTCTTGAAGTTTTTGGAAAGGTCTTTTTTTTTAATTTGGGGCTATCGCTAAGCCATGCAAAGCGATTATCCCCTAAGTTAGGGGGCCCAGGGGGCATGGTTTCAATAGCTTGAGACTGTTAAGTTTAGGCTTGAAAACTGGCACTGGAGAAAAAATATAAAGGAACTATTTTAGCGGATAACCGTGTGGAACGAGGCCACGAAAGAAAACAGGCACTGACGTCTGCGCACGAAGAGAACCACGTGGTAGAAGCTTCGGGAACCACTTTTGAAAAAAAGGTATCGGCTTACGACGAGAGATGACTGCTCGCGATGAGAGATAGACGAAGACTGTGAAGTAATATATTAGAGCATATATGTATAAGGCGACGATAATTGGCGATAAATATGCAAAAAATGAAAACATTCGCTTCCAAAAAATTAAAATATCATAAATCGGTGTCTACTCTAAAACCACCCGGCATCTGTCAGATTGATATATGTATATGGTATTTGTATGAGATATGCCGTTTTATGTTTAGGACAACCCGCTTATGTAGCTTCTAAGTCGTACCCTCTTAGATATAAATGTATTTCTAAATAGTACACATAATTTAAGAAACTGGATTATTTTTTTGTCATATATTTAAAGGCATGTGTTATATCTGGAGAATCTGGAGCTGGAAAAACCGAGACAACTAAATTTATACTGCAGTATTTATGCACAATTACATCAAACGTTTCTTCTTGGGTGCAACAACAAATTTTGGAGGCCAACACCATTTTGGAAGCATTTGGTAAGTTAAGTTATTTTCGGGAACTAAACTAATAATTTATAGTGGTAATAATATGAGAAGGACTTTGTTATTCGTAAACTAAATATAATATAGGTGAGTAAAATCGTGTAGTTCAGGTTATAAGGACGTTAGGTATAATGTTAGGTCAAATAGAGAAAGCTAGTCAAGTTAGAAGCTATTCTTGTCTCGGAAGTCCAACCTTGGAGGAGGACTGAGCTCCGGTGGGTGGTCCCTTGGGGAGTGCTGTCCTGAAGAGGAATTAATTGTCATTTCCTGACCGAACTTTGAATCAGAGCTGTTTAATAGTGAGAATGATGCACGACAATTTAGTGTTAGTAAGCGTGCCGCTTTTTAGACGTTCAGTTTTCGATATACTTTGGATTTAAATATAAAGTAACACTTCACTCTTTGAAATGGAAATGTAAACAAGACGCTACGAAAGCTCTCGGAATATAATTTAATAAAAGAAAGCTATTATTGACTCCAGTTGTTTAACACAGCATCATAGAATTCATGAGGTTATGGGCCCAGTAACCATTGCTTGAGTGAAGTGGAATAAATACGCGAACTCGGAATAAAGTGGCCGGTATAGCGTCACTTGGAATGTACTAGAAACTTCGTTTCTTGGAAGCACTAGGTATTACGCGGAATTGGTGTAATACGCGAACTCGGAATAAAGTGACCGGTGTAGCGTCACTTGGAATGTACTAGAAACTTCGTTTCTTGGAAACACGAGGTATTACGCAGAATTGGTGACTGGTGAGTCGGAAAAATAGTCGGGCGTGGAACTTGAAACATTTTTTGGACTTAAAAAATGTCTGAGGAATCGGAGACGCGGTATCGCGTTCCTCTATTCGAAGGCAGTAATTTCGGGAATTGGAAATTCCGAATGGAAACATTGCTGGGTGAACTTGATCTCATACAATTTACGGATACGTCGCTGGAAACTCTCATAGATGAAGCGGAATCGGAAACCGAGGTGAAAAAACTGAAACGGCTCGATCGGAAGTGCAAGTCCCAAATAATACAGAGGATTGCCGACAGCCACTTGGAATATGCCAACGACAAGATCCTTGAAATCTATTTTTGAGCGTAAAGGAATCTCAAGTAAATTATTAACAAGAAAAAAACTGTTGACCACTAAATTTAGCCCAATGTGTGAAATCTTAACCTCATTTGTTCTAAAATTTGATACACTTGTTAGAGAATTGCGTCAATCTGGTGCCACACTGAAAGAAAACGATGTTGTTTGTCATCCGCTGCTCACGATGCCACCTGACTATGATACAGTTGTGACGGCGATCGAAACTCTGGCTGCTGAGAACGTGGAAATTTCGTTCGTCAAAAATCGCCTCCTAGATGAAGAAACCAAGAGGAAGAAACTGAAACCTCAGAATTTATCCAAAAGCGAGCCAAGCGCGACAGGTTTTGTAGCTGGAAAAGGAAACGTGTGGGAAAAAATGGAACTGGTCACAGGAATAATTCGAACAACTTTCCTTATAAATGTTACGCATGTGGTCAACCTGGATACAAACGTGTAGATTGTCCGAAGAAAAAGCAAAGTTATAATGCGAATTTAGCGAACGATGATGATAACCATTTTTGTTTTTCAGCCTCTTCCTTTGTGGTGGAAAACGGAACACAATTCTTCTTGGACTCCGGCGCATCAGATCACTTGGTTCGAGACGAGGAGGAATTAATCAACCCAAGGAAATTGGAATACCCGATCCTGATCAACGTTGCCAAGGCAAAGATGTCGCTGAAGGCCACGCACGTCGGGGACCTGGAAGTCATCAGGGTCGTGAATGGACAGGATATTGCATTCGCGTGCTATCGGTACCAGGACTAAACCACAATCTACTTACAGTAAGAAGATTGGAAATGAATGGCTTCGAGATCTGCTTTAAAGGAGGAGCCGGAAGTATCAGGAAGAATAAACGAGTTGGAGCAGTTGCCAAGAGGGGAGAGACATCTTTGTACTTACACTCTGGAATTCAGGAGGAGTATGGCTGAGGTAAATTTCTGTGAGAAAAAGAAAACCCTGCAGCTGTGGCATGGAAGACTTGGTCATTTGAACTATGAGAGCCTGAAAAGACTACCCAAACTGGCGGATGGAATATCGTTCGAAGGAAATGCGGAAGCACCTGAAGTTTGTAATGCATGTGTCGAAGGCAAACAAGTAAAGTTACCTCACATCCAGACACGTCAAGGAGCAAAAAGACCTCTTCAACTTGTACATACAGATCTCTTCGGACCAATTTCGCCAACATCCAAGGATGAAAAAGTTATATGCATACTCTGATCGATGTATTCACGCACTTAACTGTTGCGTATGCTCTGGAAGCAAAGTCAGCGGCCTTTCGATAAAGCATACGAGGCCATGGCTTCAGCACATTTCTACACGAAAGTGAGCAGACTTCGGTGTGACAATGGCAGAGAGTACATCTCAAAGGAAGTGAAGATGTTTTGCGAAGAAAAAGGAATACAGGTGGAATATACAATCCGATACACGCCTGAGCAGAACGGGGTCGCAAAGAGAATGAACAGGAAGATTGTCGAAAGAGCTAGATGTATGATCCTGTACTCCAAACTCAGCAAAAGCTTCTGGGACTACGATTCACTCAGTGCAGTATACCTCATCAACCGCAGCCCAACCACAGCGTTAGGAGGAGAAGTGCCAGCAACACTGTGGTACGGCCGCAAGCCTAACCTGGAAAATCTCCGTATATTTGGATGCGTTGCTTTCTTCAAGGTGCCCACAGAGATCGTAGGAGGAAACGGTGTAGGATGATAGGATATTGTCCGAACGGCTACAAACTCTGGTGTCTAGAAGAACAAAATGTGATCATGGGCAGAAATGTGATATTCGACAAGAAAAGGAAGAAGAATTATGCGTACCTGAGACGGCTGAAGAAATGACTGAGAAGAAATCGCCTAACATTACGGATACTCCGAGGAGAAGTGAGAAAACAAAAATGAAACCTCGACGCCTAGACGACGACGTTATGATGGCCTTAAATGCAGAGTCATTCGTCGATGATGTTCCTGGAAGCTACGAGGAAATCCATACTCGTGATGGCAAGGGAGATTGGGAACAAGCTGTTAAGGAGGAGATGAACTCTCTCATCGAAAACAAGACCTAGAAAATTGTCGATTTTCCGGAAGGAAAACGTGCGATTGACTGCAAGTGGGTCTTCAAAGTCAAAAGAGAAGCAGAAGGAAAAATTGAGCGACACAAGGCTAGATTCGTAGTCAAGGGCTGTGCGCAGAAACAAGGCTTCGATTACGAAGAAACTTACGCCCCAGAAGCTCGTCTTACAACTTTGAGAACTCTTCTATCAGTTGTAAATCAAGACAACTTTTACACCAGATGATCAAGATGAAGGACCTGGGCGACTTAAACTCCTTCCGGGAAAGAAAATTACGAAACCGGAAGAAGGAACCCTCATGTTGAGCCAAAGGAACTACTTTGAGAAACTTCTCAGGTTCGAAATGGAAAATAGTCATCCCGTGGCCACGCCCATGGAAATCAACTTTGAGCTTACCGAAGAAGATGAGAAGGTGCAAGAAAACACCGAGACAACGAAGCCTTTTCGAGAACTGATTGGTTGTCTTATATATGCTACAACGACAACAAGGCCTGACTTCTGTGCAGCCGACAACTTTCTCAGTAGACATCAGAGTCGGTACTCGGACCACTTATGGAAAGGCTTGAAGCGAGTTCTGCGATACATAAAAGAAACCCAGGACTACTGCCAGGTCTACAAGAAAAACAAAGCCCCAGTTGTTAGCTGTTTTGTAGACGCCAATTTTGGAAGTGAGGGCGACCGGAAATCGACGTCAGGATATTTTATACTCGTCCACGAGAACCCAGTGCTGTGGGCAACGCCGAGACAAAACTCTGTTGCCTTATTTTCTACTGAGGCGGAGTACGTTGCTCTTGCAATCTCTGCAACGGAACTTATCTGGATCGAGACGCTTTTGGTTGACCTTGGAATCGAGCATCAAGGTCCAAGGTCAAGGAATGAGGGCAACCAAGCCTGCATTCAACTGCTCCATCGCTGGGAAAATAAGCGGTTGAAGCACATCGATGTAAAATATAACTTCATCCGTGATCTCGCCGAGAAAAGAAGAATCGACGTTCAGTACATCAATACAAAGTACCAGATCGCAGATGTGCTGACGAAGGCACTGCCAAAGGACCAACATCAACCAAAGAATGGGAATGCAACGAAGACTATGAAGTGTTTCACTGGCTGTGAATCACGAAAGACGGAATTCGAATTATTTGTCAGTTCCTTTAACTTCTTGCTGGTCAACTAAAATTTGTCAAATAAACTAGATTTTTCAATTGTTATAATAGATTATGTCATTTGTATTTTGAGACCTTCAGTCTAACTATCATTCAAAAAAACAATCTAATAGGAATTTAATTTTTGTATTTCTTAAATACAAAATATAGATTCTATATCCTTAGAAGTCGGTAGTTTATAACTTAACTAATGTAAAACTGAATCCAAAAAATGAGTTGGTAGAATCCATTCCCCCTTCTACCTTAAAAACTGGAGAAGGTTAAAAGCATAGACAAAACTTTCAACGGACAACCTTAAGAAAGGGCATCGTATTGCGCGGCCCGCGACGATCCATTTGTTGCACGAATGTGTAAAGGGGAGGGTATGCGGCATCCCGATCGTGTTACGTTCAAGCAACAGCTAAGCTTGTTGGTCTGATTTTTCCTGGCGCAATTGTTATTTATCCTTATTGTTAAGGATAAGCTTAGCTGGCAAAGTGCCTTACCTCCCAGCGCAATTACCATTATAAAATATGCCACTTAACTTAACATATCATAGAAAATAAATAGAAAAATCTTCATAGCTTCGATGTTGTAAAGTAATTATGCACTTTGCTCAACAATTAATAATTCGGTACGATAATAGATATTTAAACGTGATGGGTTGCTATAGAAATAAAAAAAATTACAAAACTAAAGAAGTATTATAATCTAGTCTATTCATTTTCTGCATTAGGGGTATTTGCGCATATATGCTTAGGCCCACCGAAGCTAGCTTCCTTTCTTGAAAGTTTTCAATATCGAAATAGTTATTCACCATTCGCTGAATAGTTTCACCCTTTGGCACAAGAGGCAAGAAATTGATGACGGCAAATATACTTGTCCACTCACAGGTTAAAAGACAACATAACCCAGTTTGGACATTTTGTCGGTGTAAGGTTTGCATCGGCAGGCTCAGAACGAAATACACGTTAAGCAGCCAGTGACGGGTGTGCTTCCCAGTTAAACTAATTTTCAGACTCCCACATTTGTTTTAATAATAAATAAAAATAATAATAACCACTTCTCACTTTTTCAATGAGGATGTTATGCAAATAAAAACAAAATAGAAATAAAACAATTAGGAGATAAAAAAAGAAGACTCTTTCTTATGTGTCTTCTAAATTGCTTTATCATACTTTACTATTATTATTATTATTAGGTGGCGTTACAACCCGTTTGGGTTTTGGCCGACCTTAGCGACTGCCTCCAGGCGCCTCTGTTCTTCGCGCGTCTCCTCCATTCGGAAATACCTAGTGCAGTTCGGTTATCCTCCACTTGGTCCTTCCATCGGAGCCATGGACGTCCCCTTCGTCGTCGCCCGTAGTCTGCCCTTGCGTCAAATACCTTCTGAGCTGGAGATTTTTCATCCATCCGCACGACGAGGCCGAGCAAGCGCACGTCCAAGTCGGCGTACAACTCGTACAGCTCATGGTTCGTTTAACCAAATGCGAAAGTCGTTCCCAATCCGAATGCTTCTGCGCTTTATAAGAGCACAGTTAAGATGAGTGTCCTGTAGAGTGTCAGTTTTGTTCGGCGAGAGAGGTCTCTTTTGCACTGTGGCGGTGCCAAGGTATGCGAACTTCTTTAAGACTACAAAAGTATAGCGATCCGCTACCACATGGGAGTCTAGGCTTACCGCCAAACCCACTTTTGCCGACTCTTTTTCGATAGCGGAAAATGCAGCGGTGGCGTCACAAAACCCCTTCCTTACAAAATTGAAGGGATCCCACGACAGAGGGAAAGGTTCGGAGAGGTTCGTTCCAAGCTCCCAGGAATACCGAACTCATACATGGTGGCATATAGGTGGTCCCTCGTCGGGCTATCGAATGCAGCTTTGTAATCGATAAAAAAAAAATGCTGAGCTTCAATTTTTTTTTCATGGGTTTTTTTTTGCAGGATTTGGCGTAATGTGAATATATATGGTGGACTTACCAGGTCAGAAGCCGCACTGATAAGGTACAGGACAAAGGACGCTGAGGTTCACACATGCTTTCTGCTAACCATATTCTGCACCTTGTCAGCTCTTCGCCGCCGGCCTTAAACAACTCTGCAGGCAGTCCATCAGCACCGGTTGCTTTGTTATTTTTGAGCCGCATAATAGGACCTCGAACCTCGTCATGGCAACACATTTTCATAGCCTGCTAGCATAACCTATGCTCCTTCCATAACCTCAGCGTACTGCGTATCCGTAACCAGATTTCCATTTTCATCACGAAAGTTATCTGGTGCTACTCACTACCATGTTTCGTGCCGCGGCGAAGTCAATCAGCCTGAAACCGTTCTTAGAGGTGATCTCATGGAGGCTGAATCAACCGACGGTGTGGTCAAAGATGCGCTCACGCCCAACCCCCGGGTATGATCTTCACATTGTGGTCTGGGCAGCGGTTGAATGTGTCATCGATTCTCACATTAAATGTGCATGCACGCAAATTAGGCTAAGATTAATAAATCTAGCTTTGACGTGGATTGTAGCCAGTCGTTTACTCACTGGGGTGAAATTGGAGACGTGGTGGCGAAGTCTCTGGCTTACTATCAATTCGCATCCAATTTCGTACCTCTCCGCATGGTAACTGTATTAGATATCGCAGTTACTCGCTTGAAGCAACCTTGTCCTGTCCAACTCATTTCCTGGATGACTGTAATATCTGCCTTTAATTTTTCTACGCCATCCGACAGTTGGTTAGAGTCACCTTTCCTATTAAGGGTTCGGGCATTCCAGGTGCATATCCTCAAAACGTAGTCCTTTTTCATTTTGCGGTGTCGTCAATATAAGGGGAGATCTCATCCGATCCTTCCGGTTTGGTCTTTACTGGGCTTTGTTTTTCCAAACCCTGCGCTTATCCGTTTAACGTCCGAGTGACTCGCTTCACATATTAGCTTACTATCTAACGGATGCTTTGATAGCTACACAGAAGGCGGCGCGAGGAGTCTGTGAGTGAACTTCCAATCATTCAAAGAGAGAGATCGCTCTGGCACCAGCAAGTTGAACGCGATCAGAAAACTTTTCTCTGTACGAATGAAAGCCATCCCTTATACCTTACTAATTTGTTATATTGTAGTTTATAGTAGAGTAGTAGTAGAGTACACACTGTTCATGTTAAATAGAGTCACAATGTTTGTGTAAAATCAAAAATTAAAAAATTATGAACATTCAATAAAAAGAGCCCAACGGGTAACAAGACAATATCAGCTTTTAAATAAAATAATATTATAGATCAAGTAAAAAGTAATTCATTATTTGAAGAATAGATGGCTCAGTTTTTTGCAAATAAGGACGAAGGATTTTATGAGAGGGGTATCATGAAATTACCATCAAAATGGCAATCGATTGTAAAAAAAATGGTGCTTATTTGAAATAAATCGGTTAATTCTAACAATAAACAAGAAAGGAAGCTAGCTTCGGCAAGCCGAAGCTGATATACCCTTGCAGTCATCAAATATGTCGAACAAAATGCATAAAGGCTACACAACATCGAAACTATGATGATTTTTCTAATAATTTCAATATTTTCGACTATTGTTCGTATGGCAGCTATATGATATAGTTGTCTGATTTTGATGAAATTTAATAGGTATGTAATTCAATTCTATATACCAAAAATCATGCTTATTTGATGAAAAACAACGATGTTTTAATTTTGTTTCCGTTATTTCTATAAATATTTTTCGATCTTTCCTATGGCAGCTATAAGATATAGTTGTCCAATTTTTATGAAACTTTTTTCTCAATATCAGAGTTGTTAAAAAACTTGATATTCAAAAAATCATGCTCGTGGGATAAAAAACAACGATGTTATCAATTTATTTCCATTAATTCTATATACATATATTTTTCGATTTCTCCTATGGCAGCTATACAAGTATGATAGAGTTATCCGATTTTAATCAAATTTAATCCAAAGATTATTGATTGTTACTGATTTTTAAATAACAATTCGAAAACGCCATCTTGAAGAAATCAAGTCGATCTGATCAAAAACAACGGCGTGAAAATTTTTTATTTCATTCTCTCGTATGGGAGCTATTCGATATAGTCGGCCGACTATATTTTGGGGGCCTCACAAAAAATGCAAACAAATAGGTTTTTCAATTTTTTAATGCCGAAATCGTGAAGCGTTTGTAGCTATCGATGATGGAAACTAATTGTACGAGTGAAAGATCGTTTTCGAAAATGAAATTGATCAAAAGTCGAATATGTTCGAGCGTGGAAGAAGATTGACTGGTGTTTTTGATACTTTTGGTGATATTGTTAAGAAATTTGGGAATGAAAAAATGAAAAATGCCGTAAAAAGTCTTTTTAATATACAAATTCGAAAGTACGTTTGTTTTTACTGTATACAGATGCAATTTGAAACAATTTACATATGTTATATTTTATAACTTCTACGCTGTATTAGATGAATAAGTTAAAATAAATAAAATGAATTGAAGACTTAATCTTACGTCGAACATGGGGTTTTCTAATGACTTTCAAATTTCGAATTAAAGTTCATAAAAAATCTGACGACTATATTATATAGCTGTCATATAAACAATAGTCTAACTTCGATGTTGTTTAGCCTTAATGTATTTTGTTCGAATTATTTATTTTTATTTATTTAGCAAAATTAAATCTAGCATACAATACTAAATCTAATGAATTTCTTAAGGAGTACCTACTAGTTGCTAGGGCCTACGACTCCGGGTTAATCGATTAATTAAAAAAAACTTAAATATTTAGGTTGGTTTTAAGTACGAATTTGTGAAGGTTAATTATGTTTTCTTGTGAAACTATTTTTAAAGTATCTGAAGGTTTTTGTTGTTTGAAAATAAGAGCCCTGACGCTCTCCAGAAGACGGCATGAGTTGAGAAGAAGGTAAATTTCCAGGCGTCCGCCGCAAAGGCAGACGGGACGTGGTGTTTCTGTGAGGATATGTTCGTTTGTTGCACGAGTGTGTCCGATGCGCAGGCGTATGAATGTTGAACATGCTCGCTTACCAAGGTAGGCAGGCAGAGAAATTTTTGTGAAGGTATTGTTCATGGAAAAATATCGGTGGTCAAGTAATTTCCATTCACCAATTGGTTTATCCTTAAGGTGAAGTCGGATTCTAGTCTCATGTCCTGGGCGGCCTGATCTGCCAGTTCGTTGCCACCGATTCCTTGGTGGCTGGGGGTCCATAAAAGAGTTATCTTGTTGGTGGTGGAAAGTTTTCTAATCCCCACGATTGTGGGATCGGTGTGCCCCCAGTTCCTTAAAGACGATAAGGTGGAAAGGCTATCAGTACAGATAACCAAGTATCCAGATTGTTTTGTGGCGAAGAGGCAGGCTTCTAATATGGCGAACGTTCGAATTATTTGATGACAAGGGTATATAAGCGTCTTTTTACCGAAGCTAGCTTCCTTTCTTGTGGTTTTGCTTTGTTTGTTTGATTCTTTGTAACGAAAAGGCTCCGGAACTACTGGTCCGATTTAAAAAATTCTTTCACCCATAGAAAGCTACATTATCGGGGAGTAACATAGGTTATAGTTTATTTAAAAAAATAAAATAAAACAAGAAAGGAAGCTAGCTTCGGCAAGCCGAAGCTTATATACCCTTGCAGACATCAAATATGTCGAACAAAATATATAAAGGCTAACAGCATCGAAGCTATGACGGTTTTTGTATAATCAACAATGGTAATTTAAAATCTGAGGACTTCTTAATATATAATAGTATAACAAGAATGATCAAAATATAGAAATAATCTGAATTATCGCATTATACAATTATTGGTGGACCTGCCTAAGTTATTGATGTTTATTTCAAAAACGGATCGCATCTTCCTCTTGAAAAACTCCTTATATTTAGAAGGTATTTTGTAGAAATTATATACCTGGTTATTTTTAATTTTTCTTAAAATTACGCAATATTAACAATAGGTATCAGGTGCGCACACCTGCACATTTATTACAGTGCACAAGCGACCTAATTTACCTAAGACCCTTCTAAAAAGGGTTACCAAATGTCGTAAAATTGCATCATCGACACGTGCACTACCTGTATGTAGGGAAAAAGAAAAGGATAACCAAATTAACAGGTAAATCACCAACTTACGAGTATTTATTGACGCGTACGCCTAAGCTGCGGATTAGTCTGTGATTGACAGTTGCCGAGTTACAACTTATACAAGTGGTGCAGTATTTTTTACAGTGCGAGTTTTTTTTAAACGTTTGTGTAGAAGTGAAAAGTTGAAGTGGTTAAAACAACAAAACAAATCTTGGAAATATTTGATTTGGTAAGTCATTCGTTTGTATACAGTTTGAAGTGGAAGTTAATTCTACTAGGACTTAGCCATAACCCATTCATTAATACCACTTTTATTAATGTGGTCTAATCAAACATTCGCTATGTATTTTTTCTTCCAATTTTTTTTAACAGCCAATTCCAGAGAATGCCACGTAAATCTTCTTTGTCGCAAGAACAGCGTAGGCAAGCTGCGCTTGCTCGTAGCCGAGATCGATATGCACAAAATTCGTCTCAGATAAGGACCAGAAATGCCCAGCATATTGCCTTGACTCGCTCTACGAATATCGATGTGGTAGCAGAAATTCGAGCACGAGAAACTGCTGCCCTCGCTCTGAGAAGGCGTAGTGCACGAATTCGAGCTATTGAACGTGTACGGGACGCCGCAGCTTACGCCAATACCAGGGAAAATTTTGAAGAACGACGACGGCAGCAGGCCCTAAATACTGCCAGCCATGCAGCTCGCAGGACTATAGAGGAAAATCGTGAGCCCGAACGCGAACGGGACGCTGCAGCGCGGGCACGAACTCGAGCTATCTCCGAAAACCGTCGACGAGAGCAGTTGCGAAACACTGCCGATCATGCTACCTGGAGACTAGCAGAGGAAAACCGAGGACCCGAGCGTACACGGGATGCTGCAGCGCGTGCGCGGACCCGAGCGAACTCCGAGGAACGGCAACGGGAGCAGTTGCAAAACACTGCCGATCATGCTACCTGGAGACTAGCAGAGGAAAACCGAGGACCCGAGCGTACACGGGATGCTGCAGCGCGTGCGCGGATCCGAGCGAACTCCGAGGAACGGCAACGGGAGCAGTTGCAAAACACTGCCGATCATGCTACCTGGAGACTAGCAGAGGAAAACCGAGGACCCGAGCGTACACGGGATGCTGCAGCGCGTGCGCGGACCCGAGCGAACTCCGAGGAACGGCAACGGGAGCAGTTGCGAGACACTACCGATCGTGCTACCTGGAGACTAGCAGAGGAAAACCGAGGACCCGAGCGTAGACGGGATGCTGCAGCGCGTGCGCGGACCCGAGCGAACTCCGAGGAACGGCAACGGGAGCAGTTGCGGGACACTACCAATCGTGCTACCTGGAGACTAGCAGAGGAAAACCGAGGACCCGAGCGTACACGGGATGCTGCAGCGCGTGCGCGGACCCGAGCGAACTCCGAGGAACGGCGACGAGAGCAGTTGCAAAACACTGCCGATCATGCTACCTGGAGACTAGCAGAGGAAAACCGAGGACCCGAGCGTAGACGGGATGCTGCAGCGCGCGCGCGGACCCGAGCGAACTCCGAGGAACGGCGACGAGAGCAGTTGCGAAACACTGCCGATCATGCTACCTGGAGAGCGGCAGAGGTTAACCGAGCACCCGAGCGTACACGGGATGCTGCAGCACATGCAAGGACACGGGCGAACTCCGAGGAACGACGACGGGAGCAGTTGCGAAATACTGCCGATCATGCTACCTGGAGAGCGGCAGAGGTTAACCGAGCACCCGAGCGTACACGGGATGCTGCAGCACACGCAAGGATGCGGGCAATTTCTGAGGAACGACAAAGAGAGCAGTCACAAAACACTGCAAGCCGCGCTGTCTGGAGAGCGAATGATGCAAATCGAGGACCGGAGCGAGAGCGGGACGCGGAAGCTCACAGGATTGCCAGGAACGACCCCATTTCTCGGGAACATCAGATACACAACAGGACATTGCAACAACGGGAAACACGTCTACAGAGGAGGCTTCGGGAGCAACGGATTCGGGAAATGGCTGAGGAACGACTCTTGACGTATAGGACCAGTTCGGAGAATCGACAGGCTGAATCTTCACGACAGTCTCAACGAAACATGGATGCTAGAGCTGGACTTTCCGCAGACGAAAGAGAGGATCAACGGGAACAACAACGCCGAAGGAGCCGAGCGTCAGCAAAGGAGCAGTATCTACAAAACATCAAATACGGACCAACTGAATGCTGCATATGCTGTGGAGGGACTTGGTTTATATCTCAGGTGAGTGCTTTGAACAAATTTACTATATCGTCTAAGTTTCCGAATATGAATGTAGGCAACGCATTTTATTTAAGTAGTAAATTTCCCAGTCCGTCCGGCAAATACAAATTTTGCAGCACATGTCGCCAGGCCGTTTCCAAAGGTAGAATACCATCTCTGTGTCTTGGTAATGGTTTTGATTTTCCAGAGATTCCCGAGTGTCTCAAAAATTTAACATGTCTTGAAGAGCGCCTCATTTCTCCCCGAATTCCCTTTATGCGCATTATATCCCTAGGATATGAAAGGCAATGCGGAATAAGAGGCGCTGTAGTTAATGTCCCAATTTCTGTACCTGATACAGTAAGTGCGCTCCCCCGCTCTTTTGATTCTACACATGTTATCCAAGTTCACTTAAAGAGAAAGTTAGAATACTCCCATAATTTCATGACGGAAACAATTCGTCCGTCGAGAGTGCTTGAAGCAGTGCGTTATTTAGTAAACACAGAGCTGTATAGAAAGCACAATATCTCATTAATTGGTGATTGGCTGAATGAAATGAGAGATAGCGAAGAAGTACCATTCATCGCAGATGAATCTGACCGAGAAGAAGTTGAACAGCTTTTGCGCCTTCAACATTCTCAACCAAACGACCAACAGGATGAAAATTTAAATCCTGGTGGTCACGAAACGCTATTAGAAAATAATAACGGGAATGATTTTCAGCGTATTGCTTTGGCTCCCGGTGAAGGCCGCCGTCCCACAAATTTAACCCTAGATGACGATGCTGAAGAACTTTCATTTCCAACAATATCTTGTGGTGAAATTTTTAAGGCCAAGACCACCTACGCAAAAAAAGCGAGGTCCCAAATTCGATATTACGATCGACGTTGTGCAGTTGTTCCTAAAGTCCTTTATATGTACAAATTTTATGAGATGCAGCGAATTCAAAACTCCATTTCCATTGCCTTACGAAAAAAATCAGGTGCGGTAACTGCTGCAAACGTAAGGGATGAATCTTTTATTGACAGACTAGTGCAGCATGACGACGGGTATCATATTTTAAAAGGTTTGCGTTCAGCTCCTGCTCATTGGGAAGCAGAAAAGAAAAAGGTCATAGCAATGATAAGACAATTTGGTTTGCCTACATTTTTTATCACCCTTTCTGCTGCTGAAACAAAATGGAATGAACTTTTGATTATTCTTTCTCTTTTGTTAGATAACAAAATAATAAATGAGGAGGAAGCTGCATCATTATCCAGTACCGAAAAAGCTCGACTGATCCGATCCGACCCAGTAACTTGCTCCCGTTACTTTGACTACAGGTTCCGTCAATTATTAAAATTATTCAAAAGCTCCGAAATATTTGGGGAGTATACCCTAACACATTATTATTGGAGGATCGAGTTCCAGCACAGAGGCTCTCCACACTCTCATGGAATGTACTGGCTTTCTGGAGCGCCAAACCTCGAAGGAGCGGAAAATTCTGATGAATTAGTACGTTTTATTGATAGGTTTATTACTACCAGCGGAAACGATCCTGAATTGCAAGAAGTAATTCAATATCAGCGCCATAAGCATAGTTCATCGTGCTTAAGAGAACTGCGAGGCCAGGAATTTTGCCGCTTCAATATGCCATACCCTCCCATGCCTGAAACTCTCATCTTATATCCTTTGGAAGAAAATGAAGCCAGTCTTGACACTCATAAAGCGTTGTTTAGAAAAATTAAAAATATTTTAAAATCTTGTCCTGAAGATGAAGCAGCGACCTACAACGATTTTAATTATTTTCTTTCCCAACTTGGAAGCACATTTGAGGAGTACAAGCTTGCAGTTAGATCCAGCTTAAAAAAGCCCCAGGTATTTTTACGTCGTCAATTTTCTGATAGGTTGTTAAATGCGTATAATAAGAGTATCTTAGAATTACATAGAGCCAACATGGATATCCAATTTATCTTAGACGCTTATGCCTGTTGTAGTTACATAATTAACTACATTAACAAATCCAACCGCGGCGTGTCTCAACTGATGCGGGAAGCAATGACTGAAATGCAACACGGAAACATTTCAATTAAAAGAAAGTTGCAACACCTAGGGAGCAAATTTATAAACGCTACGGAGATATCAGCCCAAGAAGCTGCCTACAATATTTTAGGCTTACACATGTCTGAGGCTAGTGAAGGAAATATTTTTATAAACACTTGCCATCCAGATAAAAGAGTTCGCATAGTTCGATCCAACAGAGAACTAGAACAGCTTCCAGGAGACTCAACTGATATTTTTGAGCGAAATTTACTCGACCGATATGTGCAAAGGCATGAGTTATTAGAGTCAGTATGCCTTGCAGAATTTGCGGCTTGGTACAAATTTTCTAGGTCAAATACACGAGCAAATCCTTCCAACGAAGATTATGAAGAGCCGATGGACTTGGAACCAGATAACGAAAATTTGGCAGGCGAACAAAGTTACCAACTGCTGGATGGGACTGGGTTTGTAAAAAAACGTAAGCATGCCCTAATCCTCCGATGGGTCCGATTTAGTTTAAATTCTTCCCCATCCGACTATTTTCGAGAGCACGTAATGCTTTTCTTTCCCTGGAGAAATGAAGATACTGACCTCATCTCCAACGATAACGAGAGCACCTTCAGAAACAACTATGAGCTAATTAAACGCAATAAAGCGGAATACGATGTTTTTGATGATATGGAATTGGACAGAGTTCTTCAAGAGCTGCAAAATGTTGATAGACAAGAAAGTGGTCCTCTTCCTGACCAACCTGCTTCCCAATACTTAGATGAAGAGTTCAGAGCTCTGGCAGTGCCAAACGTCGGCCAAAACATAAATATGTTTCAGGATGATGATGCTGCTAACGTTGAAGAGGGCGAGCTTCAACTTATTAGACTTCCACCGTTGGTATCAGAAGACAATCTTTGCTCGCTTACCCGGTCGCTCAATTCAAAACAGCGCCAGTATTATGCCCATGTAATGCATAATGTAGCAGCAAAAAAAACATTTTATGAATACGTTGGCGGAGGGGCTGGAGTAGGCAAAAGTAGATTGATTTCGACTATTTATCAGTCTATAACTTGGCGAGCAAGTAAAATTCCTGGGGCAACTGATTCTCCAAAGGTATTATTATGTGCTCCTACCGGAAAAGCTGCTTTTGGAATTGGAGGACTCACCCTTCACTCCATATTCTCCCTTCCAGTTAGCCAGTTATCTGGTCCATTAAGGCCTTTAAGCAATGACTCAGTTAACACAATTCATTGTAAGTTAATGGACCTACAATTAATAATTATTGATGAAATTTCGATGGTCGGTTCCAAAATGCTTTGGTATTTGGATCAAAGACTAAGACAAATTTTTAGAAGCCAAGATTTAATATTCGGTGGCAAATCAATAATTGTGTTTGGAGATCTCAAGCAGCTTTCTCCAGTTGGGGATCGTTGGATATTCTTAGAAAATACCAACAATCCATATAACATTATCGCTGGAACTAATCTTTGGGATAATTTTAAATTTTTTGAGCTGACCGAAATAATGCGGCAACGCGACGACCACGCATTTGCGCTAGCTCTAAACAATATGTCTGAAGCCAACATGTCGGTCACAGACATAGAACTCCTTAGGCAGAGAGTAGTCCCCCCAACTGAGGTTCCCGACGATGCCATCCACCTATTTTGCTCAAATGATGAGGTGGATCGCTATAATACATTGAAACTGGCACAAATTAACACAGAAGAGTTTATTTCAACTGCAATAGATACAATTAAATCGGCAAACATGCAGCAGAGTCACAGAGAAAGAACTCTTAGAAATGCAAAAAATATGAAAACGTCGGAAACCCAGGGATTATCATATATTCTTCATCTGAAAAGAACTGCAAAATATATGGTAACCGTTAATATAGACACCAATGATGGACTGGTAAATGGTGCAACTGGCGACCTCATGCAAATAGACAGTTGTATGGTAAACGGTTCGCTTTTTGGTTACAGGGCTGTGGATTAAGTTTTCTGATCCAACGGTTGGAGCTATTGCTAGATCAAAAGTGAGAGGAAATGAGCATTCAGATTGGACTCCGATAAAAAAGGTTTCACGAGTATTTCGATGTGGAACTTCAGAGCATTCTACAGTAGATCGCAAGCAATTCCCAGTTGTTCCTGCTGAGGCTATTACCATCCATAAAAGCCAAGGAGCCACCTACAGCAAAGTCGCAGTGCATCTTAAAAGAGGCATTAAGCGAGCTTCACTTTATGTAGCGTGTAGCAGGGCAACAAGCGCATCGGGTCTTTTCCTAATAGGCGACTTTGTTCCTCCAACAAGATTTGGAGCAACAAATGTCCAAACTGAACTTCAAAGTTTAAGAGAGGAAAAGACCTTGACTACGCAATACGAATTCTTGGCCAATGAAAATACTATCTCATTATATTACCACAATGTTGAGTCTCTTCGTGCCCATCGCGAAGATATATCCAACGATAAAATTATTTGTTCCGCTGACTTCTTATGTTTTGTCGAAACCTGGTCTCTTCCAAGAGAAGAGTACAGCCTTATAGATTTCAACATCATAGGAAGAATTGACAGCAATCGATTGAATAATATTGGAAAGAATGGAATAATTATTTTTGCAAAGCAGAGTATCTTCCATAGAGTGGTCCTTCTGTTTGAGACGAATAAGTTTTTGAATTCAAGGGCCACTTATCAATCGATTGCTTTTAAATATCTTGATACATCATTTATCATTGTTTATAGGAGTCCCGGATATCCTATAGCAAGATTTCGAAATGAAATTATAAATGACGTTCAAAGAGTTCGCAGTATGGAAAATAATAAAGTGGTTATATTAGGAGATTTTAACATATGCAGGTCCACACGAACTGATTCCTTAGAGGAAATTCTAAATGCTCATAACCTTGTACCAATTAATAGTAGTCCAACGACAAAGCATCAAACGCAAATAGATTGGTTTTTTGCTGATACTGGTATTTCAGAAGCTGTTGCCCTTACATATGAGACCCCATACAGTCATCATGATGGTGTTTTCTTAAAAGTGTAGCCTATAAGTAATTATGTATAAGTTAATAATTAATTTCTTGGATAACGTATTTTCTATAATTGTACAAGTATGTTAAGTTGTTATTTGTATTTATTAAGGGTTATTTAATTAAGTACCTAATTGTATAAATAAATTGTATAAAATTAAGTCTTGGTTTAAAATAATGTGCAATTTAATTTTTAAGTAGTTAAAATTTCCCCCTCGTGGATTGAGACCTTGTCGTGGTGTGGGGGCTGAGTACGTGAATTTCGAAATAAAAATTTACAGAAACTAGCAGCAATCCTTTAAAATTAAATGTTGTTTTAATTAATACATTTTACACAAATTCAAATATTGCAATTTTCCGATTTTCATTAAACTTTTTTCGAAATTTAATAATCCTTAAAGAAAATCTTAAAGAAAAACCATGTTTGTATAACAAAAAACATAAAAAAAAACAGAGATGTAATAGTTTTGTTTTGTATAGATTTTTCGATCGGTCCCAAGGCAGCTATATAATATCGTTGTCCGAATTTAAAGAAATTTTTTTAAATTCAATGCTTCTTAAAAACTTTATACTCAAATAAAAATCATGGGCGTGGGATAAAAAACAACGAAGTTATCAATTAATTCCCATTAATTCAATATATATTTTTCGATCTTTCCTATGGCAGCTATAAGATATAGTTGTCCGATTTTTATGAAACTTTTTCTCAATATAAGGGTTGTTAAAAAACTTGATATTAAAAAAATCATGCTCGTGGGATAAAAAACAACGATGTTATCAATTTATTTCCATTAATTCTATATATATTTTTCGATCTCTCCTATGGCAGCTATATGATAGAGTTATCCGATTTTGTTCAAATTTTATCCGAAATTCAATAACAGTTAGAAAACGCCATCTTGAAGAATTCAAGTCGATCTGATCAAAAACAACAGAGTGAGAATTTTTTATTTCATTCTCTTGTATTGGAGCTATCCGATATAGTCGGCCGATCCGGCTCGTTCCGACTTATATACTGCGTGCAATAACTACACAACTTTTGAGAAAGTTTCAGCAAGATAGCTTCAAAACTGAGAGACTAGTTTACATAGAAACCGACAGGAGGACAGACGGACAGACGGACAGACGGACAGACAGACAGACAGACAGACGGACAGACGGACAGACGGACAGACGGACAGACGTACATACATATTTCGATTCAGATGGTGATGCTGATCAAGAATATATATACTTTATGGGGTCTGAGGTGTCTCCTTCACTGCGTTGCAAACTTCTGACTGAAATTATAATACCCTCTGCTCTGCAAGGGTATAAAAACAGAGATGTAATAGTTTTGTTTTGTATAGATTTTTCGATCGGTCCCAAGGCAGCTATATAATATCGTTGTCCGAATTTAAAGAAATTTTTTTAAATTCAATGCTTCTTAAAAACTTTATACTCAAATAAAAATCATGGGCGTGGGATAAAAAACAACGAAGTTATCAATTAATTCCCATTAATTCAATATATATTTTTCGATCTTTCCTATGGCAGCTATAAGATATAGTTGTCCGATTTTTATGAAACTTTTTCTCAATATAAGGGTTGTTAAAAAACTTGATATTAAAAAAATCATGCTCGTGGGATAAAAAACAACGATGTTATCAATTTATTTCCATTAATTCTATATATATTTTTCGATCTCTCCTATGGCAGCTATATGATAGAGTTATCCGATTTTGTTCAAATTTTATCCGAAATTCAATAACAGTTAGAAAACGCCATCTTGAAGAATTCAAGTCGATCTGATCAAAAACAACAGAGTGAGAATTTTTTATTTCATTCTCTTGTATTGGAGCTATCCGATATAGTCGGCCGATCCGGCTCGTTCCGACTTATATACTGCGTGCAATAACTACACAACTTTTGAGAAAGTTTCAGCAAGATAGCTTCAAAACTGAGAGACTAGTTTACATAGAAACCGACAGGAGGACAGACGGACAGACGGACAGACGGACAGACAGACAGACAGACAGACGGACAGACGGACAGACGGACAGACGGACAGACGTACATACATATTTCGATTCAGATGGTGATGCTGATCAAGAATATATATACTTTATGGGGTCTGAGGTGTCTCCTTCACTGCGTTGCAAACTTCTGACTGAAATTATAATACCCTCTGCTCTGCAAGGGTATAAAAATAATGTACTACAGGGTTATAGGTATTACTAATATGTACAAAAAGTCCGCTAGGTGGTATATCCTACTATCATACTTTAGCTAGAATAACAGGTTTTGTGTTCTAAAATGAAATTAATTCGCTGACAGGAACAAAAATACGTTAAATTCGCATAATGATATGAATCCCTATCCAAATTAATAGTTTTATCATTAAAAGTACAATATGTATCTAGCTTCCAATATTTTTATACCCTTGCAGAGCAAAGGGTACCATAATTTCGGTCAGAAGTTTGCAACGCAGTGAAGGAGACACCTCATACCCAATAAACTATATATATTCTTGATCACCATCACGAGCAGAAGCGGAATACGTCTGTGCGTCTGTCCGTCTGTCCGTATGTCTGATTTTATGTAAACTAGTCTCTCAGTTTTAAAGCTATCTTACTGAAACTTTTCCAAAAGTTGTGTAGTTTTTGCACGCAGTATATAAATTTATATAAATTTTATTTAGAGACTTATATAATATTCACAACTTTTGGAAAAGTTTCAGCAAGATAGCTTTAAAACTGAGAGACTAGTTTGAAGAGAAACAGACAGACGGACAGGCGGACAGACGTTCAGACGTATTCCGACTCAGATCGTGAAGCTGATCAAGAATATATGGGTGATTCCCTATCAGATTTGCAGTCGATATTGGGAAATTCGATGAGATATTTTTGTTCATGCTTTTTATCGAAAATAAATCGACACGTATTTTTTTATATGGCTCAGAAATTTTTTTAAAAAAGTTTTGATTTTTCGAATTTTTGATGAACTGCCTTTTTATTGATGACAGCGACTTTAAATAAAAGGAGTTTTTCACGAAGACTAGAAGGACCCTCTTGAATATTCTATAACTCAAAAACTACTTTTGATACCACTCTGAAATTTTAGTATGTTCATCAGAAGAATTTGAAGGATTTATTGTGATAAAAAAAACGAAAATAAAAATTGTCTAAGTTGGAGAAAAATTAATTTGTTATAAACATTTGAACTTTTTGTGGTAAAAAATTGTTTAATGCATTTCCGCGCTAGGGGGAGATTTGAGGACATATTTTGGGTAATTGGTTCAAAATAAACACTTTTTAATATGCATGACGTGCATGTAAGAGTTTTCCGCTGATTTTTCGAGGAAATTTCCATTTTCCAAGGTAAAAAACCTTCTGCCCCTCCTAAGGGGGTTATTATCTTACGAAAAAACCCTTGAGTTGGTTCCCAAGTTTTTTTTGGGGTTGAGATATAGCCTAAGTCAAAATTCCGAAGTATTACCCATAGCTGCCATAGGAAAGATCGAAAAATCTATATAGAATTAACGGAAATAAAACGATAACATCGTTGTTTTTCATCAGACAATCATGATTTTTGGAATATAGAGTTTTCTAACGACCCTTAAATAACGAATTAAGGCAGGTTCTCACCTTGTGGGGCCGAAAAATTACACTTTTTAAAAAAAATGTCTTAGAGAAAACGGTTGAAGATAAAAAGCTGAAATTGTTAACTTTATTTGAAAACATATTTACTTAGCGAAAAAATATCGAAATCGACAAAATCAAAAAAGTGGCGGGAGGGGGCGTTCCTCAGTGGCGGCATGTCGGCGAAAAGGTATACCGATAACGGAAGTGATTCAGCCAAAACGGGTAATCGGAAACACAAAAACAAAAAGGATTTTTAAAGTGTACAATACTGTGCATAAAATGAACTAGGATCAGAAAAAAAAAGAAAATTGGAAAAGTTATTAGCTTTAGAAAAAAAATACGATTTTCGCTCGACATGTGCCCCATGTAAAGGCCTGTAATTCTTGTAATTTTTTAAATTTTGATCTGAAATTTGTTGAGCACATTCTTAAAACATAAATCTATACGAAAAGTGAAAAAAAAATCGATTTTTTTCGCCACAAGGTGAGATCCTGCCTTAAATTTCATCAAAATCGGATATATCATATAGCTGCCATATGAACAATAGTCCAAAATATGGAAAAATAATAGAAAAATCGTCATTGCTTCGATGTTGTTCAGCCTTTATGTACTTTGTTCGATATATTTTTATGACTGCAAGGGTATAGCATCGGCTTGCCGAAGCTAGCTTCCTTTCTTGTTTTAATTCATTCAAATCAGATATACGGCTTGGGAGTTGACACAATAATAAAATTGTGAAGATATCGTTTCCCTTACGATAAATAAATCACAGGGACAAACTTTTTCGATCGTTGGCATCGACCTATGAAAAAAAGTGGTTCTCTCATGGGCAATTTTAATGCTGCATATACTATACATATGAAACTGCGTTTTACTTTATTGTTAATTATCGGTAACAAGTGATCGATGAATTTCTGGTACAAATTTTTTTTAGCATCTTTTCACATCTGGCAACACTGCTCAAACGTTATTTTTTTTTTTGAATGCTTTGCTTTGTTTATTGAATCTTCTCCTTACGAGACGAACAATAAGTGTATCAAATCTTATACCTAACTTTCAGTCATATAGACTGGAACAGTAAAAATGGCCCTGACAAATAATGGTTGGGTTGGAAGGTCGTTACGTTAAAGGCGGTCTTTTTTGGAAACCCGAGTCAGATCCCTTGCGAGAGGGTTTGAGTGGGTTAGGAGTTTTTCCTTGTATGACGCTTTTTGCTTCTCTATTTCATCTTTAACTGCGAGAATGCCAAGGTCCCTGTGGATGTTTTCGTTTCGAATATACCATGGTGCCCCAGTGATAGTTCTCAGGATCTTTGCTTGAGCGCGCTGTATGATGTCTATGTTAGTTTTGCTCGCGTTCCCCCAGAGCTGGGAGTCATACGTCCAGATTGGTTTAAGGGTGGAGTTGTGAAGCAGTACCTTGTAGTCCAGACACATGGGCGATCGGGCGTTTATATTCCGGTGGAGGCTACTGGCTTTTAGTTTTAGGTGTAGTTTCTTGCATTCGATGTGTCTACGCCATGTTAGACGTCTGTCGAGGTGGACGCCGAGATACGTTACTTCGTTGACTTGGGGGATCTGTGTGCTATTCAAGTAGATCGCAGGGCATGTTTGTCTGTTAAGAGTAAACGTCACGTGCTTACACTTCTGTTCATTAATTTTGATACGCCAGTCGGATAGCCACTTCTCTACTTCCGTGAGGTGGTTGGCTAATTGGGATGTTGCACGGACTGGGCATCTGGAGCGGCTGAGGATGGCAGTATCGTCAGCGAAGGTGGATGTTAGTAGTCGGTCGCTCGTGGGAATATCCGCTGTGTAAAGGACGAATAGAGTTGGTCCAAGTGCGCTTCCTTGTGGGACTCCGGGAAAGTGTCTTTTGATTTTATGCATGAGACCGTTAAGCCAGACGCGGTAGAATGCTTGGGATACGTCGAGGAATATCGCGCTGCAGTATTCTCTATGTTCGAAGGCTGTGCGAATCTCTGATGTTATTCTGTTGACTTGCTCGATAGTTCCATGTTTTTCTCTGAAGCCAAATTGATGGGCTGGGATAATGTTATGAACAGTTTGGACAGACATGATAATAGACTTATTGGTCTGTAAGAGGACGGAATCGTGTGATCTTTTCCGGGCTTTGGTATCATTATAATTATTGACTTTTTCCATTTTTTTGGGTAGTAGCCAAGATTTATGATCCCATTGAAGGGTTTACAGATGACCTCAATAGCACAGTTTTGAAGTTCAATTATCATTTTTGGAGTTATTTGGTCACCGCCGGGAGCCTTTTTCGGTTTTAGCGCCCGGGTGACTTTGGTGATCTCGTTCGGTCGAAACGGTGTTATCGTGGATTCACTTTCACTTTGGATTTGCGGTAGAACAAAAGGATTTGCAGCGGGATTCGGCTGGAAGACGCCCCCTGAAATGTGAGGCAAATGTTTCGGCTCTGTCTGTGTCGCTGCGCGTCCAGCTACCTGAAGATTTTCTTATCGGGGAGACGGTTTCAACCGGAGAGCTTAGGTTTGGGTGAGCCCTCCACAAGGGAAGCTTTGCACTTGTTGGAGAGAGTTTCTCGATATATCTCAGTTGTGCGTTTTTGGCATCTTGCTTCAGAACCCGGTTCAGTTTGCGGGTGGCTTCATTTAGATGTTGCTTTGAGCAGGGCGATCTGCTGGTTTGCCACGCCCGTCGCAGACGCCTCTTTTCCAGAACGAGCTGTTCAATTTGCAGGTTGGTTTTGAACTTCTGTATTGGCTGCTGTGACGAGTACCTCTTCCAGGGCGGCGGTAGAGCAGTCGGTGTCCTCTTCGATATTGAGCTGGGTGGTCAGCTCAATGTGGGAACTGACGTACTTCCAGTATTTCATCCAGTCAGTTCTGTACGACGTCAGCCTGTAGGTGTAGTCCGTAATTTCTGGGCTTTGAAGAAGGGTTATCAACAATGGAGAGTGGTCTGATGAGAGATCGGGTAGGGCCGTGGCGTTTATTAGGTTGCGTGGGATGTTTTTTGTAACCGCGAAATCAATTAGATCTGGGATCTTTCTAGGATCTGCTGGCCAATATGTGGGGCTACCAGGAGAAACGTAGTCCAACTTATTTCTCACATTTATAAGTGCATTATAAAGTTGCCTTCCCTTGGGGGTAACGAGGCGTGATCCCCAGTGCGTATGCTTTGCGTTGTAATCTCCAGCAGCTATGAAGCGATCCCCTAGTGAGTTGTAGAAGTCCATGAATTGACCTTCAGAGATTGTAGGCAGTAGACAGCGGCGATGTAAAGGTTGTCGTTTCCTGACTGCACTTTTATGTGCAAACCTTTGGTGAAAATGGTGTTTTGATGCGTTATCTAATTAAGATGCCAGTGCCGCCGTGGGCTTTACCATCTGGATGATCTGTGCGGTAGAAGGTGTAACCCCGTATGTGGAAGTTATATCTGCTTGTGAAGTGAGTTTCCACCAGCAGCATGGCGTCGATGTGATTTACATTTAGGAATTGTGTTATTTCAAGTTTATGCCGTGAAATTCCGTTGGCATTCCATATGGATATGCGTAGATTGGTCATTTATTATTTAGACTGTTGTGATACAAGCAACTGCATCACCATATTCTGGCTCTGGACCAGCGTTTCCATGGTCGCTTTCATAAAAGACATGAACTCAATTATACTTTGTTGCATGGTAAACATCATAGTTTCCAAATTGCTTTGTGGCTGGACTGGGACCTGTTGAGTGTGGCTGGAGTGGTTTTTCCATGCCCGTTCGTAGAGCATCAGCGTAGGAGATGCCGTTGGTGGTACTGAGCGGACCTTAGGATGATCTGGCTGCCTTGGCGAAAAATACGTCTGGCGTAGTTTTTGATTTAAAATACACATTTTGTGTATTTTGTTGACGCGTATCTATCGCTTGTCGCATGCGACTCTTCAGCTCCCTGTAGACCAGACAGCCTCTGTAGTTTGCCGTATGGTTTCCTCCGCAGTTCCCACATTTTTTGTATGGGGATCTTCTTTGTTAGCAGGGCAGTGTGCGGAATTGTGGAAGTCTCCGCAGACTACACAAACTGACCGAAGTGTGCAGTATGTCCTGGTGTGCCCAAACTCCTGACAATTTGTACATTGCACTGGGCCGTTCCGTTTGTGTGGTTCTTCCACTGTGATCCTCCGGTGCAGTAAGAACTGCAGCTTGTAGATCGGGTGCACTTCATTTTTCTTTAGGGTTTTGCTATCAGGCTCTAGCTCGACCTTAAAGAGTGGTTGCGGCTTTTTATTTTTGTTGATAATATTGCTAACATTCTTAGCAGAGAATCCCTTATCTTACTTGCGAGTTTTTTTTTCCAATAGACATTTTTTTCTAATATTGAAAATATTGAGTTTTATACCCACAAACCACGACTCGCGGACGTCGTTGCTTTTCTGCTTTCTTTTAAAGAAAACTGCTGTGGAAGCTCAAAAAATGATTGTGAAAGCTTACGGTGTGGATGGCCTAAGCATTAGAAGTTGCCAAGTCTGGTTTAAAAAATTCCGGACCGGTGATTTTGGAGTTGAGAATGAAGAGCGTGGAAGACCACCAAAAAAGTTTCAGGACACTGAATTGCAGACGTTGATCTGGACGATGGCCAAACACAAGAACAAATAGCAGAACTATTGAATGTTGACAAGAGCACCGTTGGAAGACGCCTCAAAGCCATGGGAAAAATTTTAAAGGTCGGCAGATGGGTTCCGCATAAGCTCAATGAACTCCAACAAGAGAACAGAAAAAACACTTGCGAAATTCTTTTGGAACGGTACAAAAGGAAGTCTTTTTTGCATTGCATTGTCACTGGGGATGAAAAGTGGATCTATGTTAGCCCAGGCCAGCCGGCGCAATCCCAATCTCGGCCAAACCGTTTCGACCGCAAAGCCATGCTGTGCGTTTTCTGGGATCAGGCCGGAATCCTTTGGTATGAGCTCTTAAAACCGGGTGAAACCGTTGATGGCGAACGCTACCAGCAACAATTGGAAGAATTGAAAGAATCTCTGCTCCAAAAACGCCCAGAATACGCAAAAAGGCAGCACAAAGCAATTCTTCTGGACGACAACGTGCCATCACACCGGGCAAGAGGAAGGAATTGGTAGCCACGTTTGGCTGGGAGTCCTTGCGGCTTATTCACCTAACTTGGCTCCATCAGATTATCATTTGTTCGCCAGTTTGGGACACCGATTAGCCAACCAGCGCTTCGATTCCTATGAAGACCTTAAGGATTGGGTAGAAGACTGGTTTGGGTCCAAGGAAAAGAAATTCTTCTGACAAGGAATTCATAAATTGCCCGAAATATGGGCAAAATGTGTGGCTTCTGAAGGGGCATACTGTGAAGATTAAAATTGTCACCATTTTCTTTTCATAAATCTCCAAAGTTATAAAAAAAAACGCAGTTTCATTTGCATAGACCTAGTGAATATGTTTTGTTATCACCAAGAAATACCACAGCCAACATAGTGTACACTGAAGCTCTAAGGTAAAAGTTCTGTAAAACAAAAGTAACAAACAACAAATAGAATTAAAAATGTAAATACAGAAATATAAAATATACAATGACATACAAAAACTCTTACAAATAAACATTAAAATAAAATAACAATAATAAAAAAACAAATAAATAAAAAAACTACGTATACCTCCTTATAATCTATCCCAATAAAAAAAATATTAAAATTATATAAAAAAAAAAAAAAAACAAAAAATAATACAACAAAACAACGTTTAAAACAAGAAAGGAAGCTAGCTTCGGCAAGCCGAAGCTTATATACCCTTGCAGTCATCAAATATTTCGAACAGAATACACAAAGGCTAAACAACATCGAAGCTACGACGACTTTTCTATTAACTTTCCATATTTTTTACTATTGTTTATTTGTTATTCAAGAGTCGTTAGATAACTCTATATTCCAAAAATCATGATTTTTTGATGAGAAATAACGATGTTATCATTTTATTTCCGTTAATTCTATATAGATTTTTTGATCTTTCCTATGGCAGCTATATGATATAGTTGTCCGATTTTTATGAATTTTTTTTTTATAAATCAAGGCTAGTTAAAAAACTTGATACTCAAAAAATCATAGTCGTGTGATGAAAAACAATGACGTTATCAATTAATTTCCATTAAGTCTATATATATTTTCTGATCTCTCCTATGGCAGCTATATGATAGAGTTATCGGATTTCGATAAAATTTAAAACGAAATTCAATAGTAGTTATAAAATGCCATCTGGAAGAATTCAAGTCGATCTGATCAAAAACAACGGAGTAAGATTTTTTTTTTAATCTCTCGTATGGGAGCTATCCGATATAGTCGGCCGATCCGGCTCGTTCCGACTTATATACTGCGTGCAAAAACTACACAACTTTTGGGAACGTTTCAGCAAGATAGCTTCAAAACTGAGAGACTAGTTTACATAGAAACAGACAGACGGACAGACGGACCGACGGACAGACGGACAGACGGACCGACGGACCGACGGACCGACGGACCGACGGACAGACGTACATACGGATTTCGATTCAGATCGTGATGCTGATCAAGAAAATATATACTTTATGGGGTCTGAGGTGTCTCCTTCACTGCGTTGCAAACTTCTGACTGAAATTATAATACCCTTTGCTCTGCAAGGGTATAAAAATAAAAAAAAGAAAAGAAGCTAGCTTCGGAGCTTTGGAAGAAAAATTATAACGTCGTTGCTTTTATTCCACGAGCATAATTTTTACAACATCGACTTTTTATGAACTACCCTTGAACCAAAATAAATAATTTTATAAAAATCGGACAACTATAACACAGAGCTGCTATAGGAAAGATCGAAAAATCTATATATTCAGAATTAACGGAAATAAAATGATAACATAGTGGTTTTTCATCAGACAATCATGATTTTTGGAATTTATATTTTTTTAACGACTCTTGAATTACATATTAAAATTCATAAAAATCGTGCGACTATATAATATAGTTGTCATATAAAAGTCTTCGAAAATATGGAAAATAAATAGAAAAATCTATGATTCGATGTAGTTTAGCCTTTATGTATTTTGTTCGGCATATTTGATGATTGCAAGGGTATATCAGCTTCGGCTTGCCGAAGCTAGCCTCCTTTCTTGTTCTATTAGTTTTCCATATTTTCGACTATTGTTCATATGACAGCTATATGATATAGTGGTCTAAATTTTATGTAATTTAATTCGTAATTCAAGAGTATTTAGAAAACTCTATATTCCAACAATCATGCATGTCTGATAAAAAACAACGATGTTATAATTTTATTTTGTTTTTTCTATTGTATAAGGATTTTTCGATCTTTCCTATGGCAGCTATATGATAACGTTGTCCATTTTTATGAAATTTCTTTCTTGATTCAAGGGTTATTAAAAAACTCCATATTTAAAAATTATGCTCCTGAAATTAAAAACAGCGACTTTATACTTTTTTCCATTATTTATATACGAGGTGTGTTCAAAAAGTATCGCGAATTTTGAATTTTCGCGGGTTACCTCGTATCGAAAAACGAAATTAAGTGCGTGGATGCATTCCAAATGTTGACTGTGGCATACGGAGATGCTACCTTAGATGGAAGCAACGTTTATCGGTGGTACAAAATGTTCTAAGAATGCCGAGAAGATGTGAACGACGAAGAGCGTGCCGGTCGCCCCAGCACTTCAAGAACAGACGAAAAAATTAATGAAGTGGAGAAAATGGTATTGGCCAGTCGTCGAATCACCGTTAGAGAAGTTTCTGAGGACCTAAACATATTGATTGGCTCGTGCCATTCGATTTTTATCAATGATTTGGGCATGAGACGGGTCGCCGCGAAATTCGTACCAAAATTGCTCAATTGCGACGAAAAACAGCATCGCAAGAACATTGCTAATGAGATGTTAAACTCTGTCCGAGACGACCCAAATTTGCTCCAGAGGGTCATAACTGGTGACGAATCGTGGGTTTATGGTTACAACGTGGAAACCAAAGCTCAATTATCTCAATGGAAGCTGCCGCACGAACCAAGACCGAAAAAAGCGCGCCAAGTTCGGTCGAATGTGAAAGTTTTGCTGACAGTTTTCTTCGATTGCAGAGGCGTGGTGCATCATGAGTTCTTGCCACAGGGAAGAACGGTCAATAAGGAATATTACCTGCAAGTTATGCGCAATTCGCGCAAAGCAATCCGCCAGAAACGCCCACGATAACGCCCCTGCTCACACATAGTTGCTTTTGCAACTATTATTTATCATGCAAGGATAATTTGACGGGTACCCGGCGTCCGCCAGGACCACCTTTAAAAATTGAGTAAGCGCCTGGTGGGCCGGCCGGGACCGAGCAAGGGACAGGAGGTCGCGGAGGAAAGGCAACGCCTGGAGAACACGGCACCTGTTCACCCTAGTCTGAAAACGGTGACCCTTCCCAAAGCCCAGATAGTCTCATTTCCCACATGAACCACCCGAAATCAGCGGCGACAATCTAGCGGGATTATCAGAAATCTTCTGAGCTAGCCGCACGATTCCGTAGCAAGCACAAAGTTACAAAAATCTGTTCGTTAAAGCACTCTGGCTTGAAAAAATTGATTGTCATTTAGGCAGAGCACGCAAATATGTAACTGTCGACCGTTTCTCGTTGTCTGCAAATAAGTGTCTTTTCCTGACTCTTTAGGAAAAGACTCAGAGAGCAACTGATTTATGGAGTCTTGAATTAGCTCGCTCGCGCTTAGAGCGAAACCGTTTTTTTCTAGTCGGTTTGGTTCTGGTTGTTCCGTTTTGTCGTGTTCAGTAAAGCAAAAGGTCTTTTGCGTATGAATAGGTATACACTGGTCGGCATATATATTTTGACAAAATGAACTTCGGTTGTGCTCGCAACAAAAGCACAAGAGGAAAAACGGTCGACTTTTATTTCAGAGCTCTGCATTTAGGGCTTCATTTTAAATAAACAATAAGAAACTTATGTTGCAGTCTCCGATTAAAACGAGTATCACTTCGGGGTCACCCAAATTCTTATGGAGAAGAAAACTAAAATGCCACCTTTGATAAAATAACTAATCACACGATACGTTCAATTAACTGTATTTTATTTCGAAGCTGCATCACCGCTTATCGAACTATATTGTAATATAATGACAACTAGACATATACGAATCTAAATATGCGCAACCAAAAAACTTGGTTTTTGTATATAAAAGTGATTATAATGTAGTTTGTAGAGATAAGAATAGGCAGAGAGTAAATTCGTGCAAAGAGCGCCCAACAGCGCTGCAGGTACATTGGTGCACCTATGAGCACCTGACTACGTACTGGCGGTCTGAAAGTGTCGCAGCTTTGCTTGCGAAGATTTCGTATGAAAACTTCGCTAATATATCGGCTATATCATATAACATGCGATTCTCTTTGTGTTTGATACTAATTTAAGCTTACAATCCCTAATTTCACACCTCTATAGATGTAAAGTGATTGGTGCTTTTGTTTGTGGTTCCCCAAAATAACCCCATTTTACTGGGCATCCTCAATAAAACTTAATTTGTTAATCGTTGCTGCGCTAATCTCAAGTGAAAGGACGTGTAAAGGAACACCTGGTGGATTGTTAACTTCAGAATCAGAAAGACTTATCTGTAACTTTACCACTTTCAAATGATTTATATAAACATATCTGCCATTTCTAGAAGTTAATATTGCTCTCCGACTCATATTTTTGATGTGAGCTTTTCTACAGAAGTTTTCACCGTTTTTGAACTTTAGGGGATCTTTATTTATCTCTCGACTATTGGAAAAACACCGACTCAAATTCTGTGTAAGGATTGTGCAAAATGTTCATGTTTTTGGTTAAAGACAATTTTTTAATAAAAGGGTAAATTAGGGATGCTTTTAAACAGGATTTTATTCCATCTGCCCTTGTTCCTCGAGGATCCTCAGGAAATATATGTCGATATAAGTCATTACCACGAATTCCTTTTACATTCGTCCAAAACAGAAATCTACATTCTAAGACCATAAAGATATCGGGCAGCATGGTGTATCTATTTCTAGATTTATCAAATCCAGGGGATGTATTAATAATGAGTATATATTTTTTGGCTTAGCACTTTTTTTAGTACCGTTTTCATTACCTGGATCAACTTCTGTAACTATTGCACATTTGTACAAAAAATCATCTGAAAAGCTTTCTTTATACTTTTCGCAAAGATATGCGGCGTTAGTCTTTTGACAATTTACCACAGCAAATAAATCATGATCACAGCAAATGAATCATGAAATTAACTTGCTTCTTCCATAGTTTTTCATTTTCTAGTAGGCCAGTGACATGAAACATTATCCACGAATGCTGCTCAATTAAAAGTCATTCCGGACCTCACAACAGTTTCTTTCATCGGAGCTCTAAGGAGGTTCTTCAGCCTTAGAGACAGACAACGTACTATTTGTGGCACTATTTGTACTATTTGTGTGCTGCCGGCGCTAAGACCGAGCTAGCCGTGTTGAAAAAACTACCTATCTGCCCGAAGGCCAGTGTGTGTTAAATTTCAGTTTGTACGAACCCAGATACATCGTACTGGAATATTGTTAAGCGCCGCTTAAGATAAGCGCTTATCTACGCTCAGGCGGGACGCCGTTTGTTTTCTTCGCTTTGGCTTTGTACTGGAAATTTTGGGTAAGGAAAAGAAAAAGTTATTTTTGTGTGAGTGAAGGTGTCATAGCTAAGCGGCATTAGTTGGGAAGGTTTTTTTTACACTAGTGAACATGGATCCAGAACTAGAAACTCCGCAGTCTTAAAATAATTTTATTATCCTCCAAGTTGACAGGCACAACGCTTTCAAGACAATTTTGCAAAATTATAGGAAAGAATCGGCAAATAGAAAAACGGTGGTATATTTTAAAAAATGTTTTCAGCAAATAGAGGAATTGCGGAGTGCGTTTTTGGTCGCTCACGAGTAGGTTGTCAATATAGCCGACTATGCGGAATCGGCGTATGCTACCAAGTATTTCCAATCCGAATTTGAAGAGCGGTACATGGACGCCTATTTTTTTTCGCCGAAGATCAAAAGAAGCTTGTACCAGCAGAGTCTAAGACCGCGACTGTGGCCGCAGCTTTCGGAACGACTGCATGAATGACACTCTCAAAATTCTCAGGTGCGGCCTGGACTGGCCAGGTTATTTGGATGCACTATATAACAATCTGTCCCTTACCGGAGTTAAGGAGTCACCTGCCGGACGCGATAACGGCGTGGGCCAAATGCAGCTCACCGATTCAAACTTCCCGGTAGCTTGATGCTAAAGCGCTACAACAACCCACGCCTGGTCTTCGCTGGCATATCACGCGGCTTCCAGGCTCCCAAAATAAAACACTTAACGCATGGGCGCATCATAAAGGTAGTACAGCAACTGTCCCCTCATATGCCGATCTTGAGTCTGAACGACCGGCTGGTGGTCATGAATGCAATCGAAAACCGAAGCTTGTTGAACGACCTCAGTCCTGGGCCCAAATGCACAACGTACGCGACGAGCTCCGGCTTAAAGTGTCATCATTGCAAAGGCAGTCACATTCTGCATTCTGTCACATTCCGACGTTTCTAGCTATAGAAGCTTGGAGGCGCAAGGAGATTGTAGGCTTCCCCGCTGCACCAGCAACAAAGGATGTCAGGTTTGCGGTCAGCGTCATCATACGCTGTTGCACTTGCCGAGTGCAGCTCAGGCCGCTATTGCTTCGCAGGCACCCTCTGCCCAGATATCGTCGCTGCAGTCGTGATCTTCGATGGCTGATAATGGTGATTAGTCTCAACGGGAAGCCGGCTCCGAATATCAATGCTTTACTTCCTCATCGCCCTCTAATCGAGTGGTTAACTTCAAGTTTCTAAGCAATCGGAGTACTACCGTTCGAAGAGGATTGACCTTATCTTGGGATTGGACCTTATAGCTCAGATCATGCTGTCCGGTACGCGAATAGCATGCCGTCTACATGGCAGAAGGTCGTGTCACGAAGCAGAGGATAGTGTTCGACGCATTCGCGAAGACGAGCAACGAAAGATTCCTAGTCATTTTCTATTCACCGGACCCCCTCTCCAAAACGACATGTACGCAGTATTTCTCAATTGGCGAAAATATCGCTGTTTTTGCACCCGTCATTCAAAAAATGTATTCACCCGGAGGACACGGCGGCGGATGGAAACATGAAGACATACGCGTTGTCGACTCTGACGTTCGAAACGGCCATTAAAGTCACACAGGGCTGCCGAGGTCTTAAAGGAGGAGATATACCTATATGGACAAAATACTATCCGGAGGGCACACTATGGAGGATGCGGAAGAGAAGCGGATGCAGGTCGTGGGAGCTATAAAATCCGCTCGGGTGGAATTACGTAAATGGTCGAGTAACGATCTGCGATTGCTAAGCTCTGTTCCGCAGGAACATCCGCATCGATGCTGCCAGACACCTTTGGATTGGGATACAAAGGATACGGTAAAGGCGTGGGGGTAATTTGGCTCCCAGACTCCAACTGTTTCAGGTTTAAAAATAATTTTGACTTTCCAGATTGCACGACGAAAATGACCTTGCTGGCCCCTATCGCGCGTATTTTCGATCCGTTAGGTCTAATAGTTCCGGTCATCATAATCGTTGAATTGGGACTCACCGGTGTCAGCAGCGATTCTGGAGCGTTGGCGAGCGTTTCGCTCCAACCTCCCAGGAATCGAGGACATCGCCGTGAGTTGGTGGACGGAGTACGATCCCGCCTCCATAGCCATTGTGCAGCTGCATGCGTTCTGCAACGGGTCGTCGTCGTCGTATGCTGCTTCTGTTTACCTGCGAGTCGAGCACGTCAACGGGATCGTCACCACGACCTTGCTCGCGGCCAAGACGAAGGTCACACCAGTCAGGCCGTTAACCATACCCAGGACAGAACTAAACGGAGCAGTACTGGCAGTCAAGCTTGTCAGGTGGTTATCCACAGCGGTTCAAATTGGCGGCGTTCCGGTAGAGACGTTCTTTTGGACGGACGATACCATCGTTTTGCACTGGCTGAATACCTTTGTGGCTAACCGAGTCGGTTTCATCCTGGACTACTCTGACCCAAGTCAATAACGGAACGAGGGTACCGAAGACAACCCGTCGGACTGCGCAACCAGAGAATTGACATCTAAGGAGTTGCAGAATTTTACCCTGTAGTGGAGAGGGTTGCTTGTCGCGCGAGCGAAATTCTTGGCGAAAGCAGTCTCCCAGCTCGATCTTACCATCCGAGCCAGCGCTGTAAGCGAAAGCGAAAAAGGATGGTCCAGAAGGAGTCGTTCGCGGCAGACCTTGAATCCGTAAGAAACTCAGAGCCGCTTCCTTCCCAGAGCAAACTGTTGCGACTGTCCCCCATTCTGGTGGAGGATATTTTTTTCGGGTAAGAGGCCGTCTAAAGTTCTCATCGTTGCCGACGGATAGGCGCCACCCTATAATTCTGCCCAATACCTATCATTTTACCGATCTGATTATTAACCATTCTCACCTAGCTACGCTTCACGGAGGTGCGCAGCTGGCTCATACACGCCAGCGATTGTTTTCTCGCCAACCCAACCATCAACTGAAGGCCGCTGTGCCCGCTCACAGCGGACGCGGATGACTTGGATATGCTCACTCCGGCCCACTTTGCGCCCGAGGAATACCGACCAACCTCTTCCAAGTTTATGGAGCAGTTCCTGCTTCAGCAGTCAATGTGGCGACATTTTTTGAACGGCTGGAGTAGTGATTGGCTTAGCCAATCTTTTGATCGCTTGTTATATATAACCCACTCGAAAACCACAAATAAATAGTGCAATTATATTATTTAAATTTCCAAAGTGTTTTTGTACGACTAACGAACCCATTAATTATATGACCCCGAGCTGCCGGCTGGAGAGGACACATCTTAGCACATGAGTTTTAGAATATAAAAATTTCTAACGAATCTTGATTTTAAATTTAAATTTCAAAAATTGGACGACTTCATAATATAGCTGTTATTAGAACAATCGTCAAAAATTAAGAAAATGAATAGAAAAATGATGTGTTTTAGCCTTCTCCCGCCGTGGTCGATCTAGAATGGATTTCTATTATTTTCATTGGAGCTACCAACTCGAACAGGGGTTCGGGTTCGGGTACTAAACTTAAAAAAGTATTTAGCTTTTTTCCCAAAAACTTAAAGAAATTCTTCTCGATCAACTATACTTAACATAAAAGTTATAATAACATTGCAAGTGTTATTGTGACGGCCTAGCCGTCAGGTTGGAAATTAACCCATTCCAACCGAGCAAGGATATAAGCTTTATCAAACTGATCAATATTATCAGCCTCACTCAGAGCGTTTGCTTGCCGCAAAGTTGGTTGCACTCTGGCTTGAAAAAATTCAATGTCATTTAGGGCATCACTTTTGGGACTGTATCTTGTTTTCCGAATGGGCATTTTTTATTTAAAGTTAAAGTTACTTAGCGGAGCCAAAATAACGGGATCTCATGACATGGTAGTTGTGGGCTTTGCACAGAGTCTGATTAAAACACGATACGTTAGCACGATACGTTCAATCATACGTATTTTATTTGCAATCTTCGCTAATATACGAATATAAATATGCGCTAGCCGAAAGCTTGGTTTTTGTATCAAAAGGTGATTCGAATGTAGTTTGCTGAATAGATCCCGCGACATAAGCGAGATCATAATAGGCAGAGAGTAGCTTCGTGCAAAGAGCGCCCAACTGCGCTGCAGGTAAAGTGGTACACCTATGAGCACCTGACTATGTACTGGCTTTACACATGAGCAATGGCCCCCGCAGCTTCGCCTGCTGCATATTTCCCCTCTTCATGTCATAATTGACGATGAGGATTTTGGGTTGTCTTTGGCCTGTGGTGCTCTCCCAGCAGGCGTGACTCATATGTACCTCTTCCTTTCTTAGGTAATCTTTGATTGGGTGTCTGCCTATGCCACAATAAGGCTCGGGTCCTATAAGTGGGCGTTCCGCCCCTAGTTTTGCTAGTATCTCGGGTAGTTCATTCCCGGATATGTTTTTATGTCCTGGAATCCTTCTTAGTGACAGGCTATTGTTGCTGCCCAGAAGGTTTAACTTTGTTCTAACTTTTTGAACCAGCTTCGAGGTTATTCTATTACTACAGAGTGCAGTAATTGCCGGTCGACTGTCCAAAAGGATCGCAATGTCCATGTTTTTGTACCCGCGCTTTATATTGAGCTCTGCACACCGTCCTATGGCACATACCTCAACTTGGAATATGCTGGTGTATTGGCCTAAAGATTCATGGAATTTAATTCGTGGTCCTATCACTCCCAGGCCAGTGCCTTGGTGTGTTAGGGACCCGTCCGTATACCACGCTATGGTGTGACTTGCCATAGAGTGTACTTCCTTTATGGTGGTCCATTCTCTCTTCTTGCTCAGGTGAGCAGAGAAATTCTTTTCAAAGATGAATTTTACTGTCATTTCGTCCCATGGGTGTGAACTCAGGGAAAGTTCGACTAGTAGTGTTGATGCACCCCTAGAGCTGAGGATGCGGTCGCTGCCATTACCAGAAGAAGTGATTTTTAACAGGGTGGCTTTCCGCTGTAACTATACTACGCAGTGGAGGAACTTTATTCCCGGCTTATTGCTACAGGAGTACCTAGTTGCATGATTTGTCTCATTTTCTGTAGCTTGTACTTCTTAGTAAAAGGAACAATTACGGTCTTTGAGGGGTTGAGGTTAAGCCCAACTTCCCTGCACCAGTCTAGCGTTATTTTGAGTCCGAGTTGGACAATATCGCAAAGCGTTTCTTCAAATTTCCCTCTGGCGTCTATTACTAAGTCATCATCATAGCCCTGATATTGAATTCCTTTATCGGCGAGTTTCCCGAGTAGTTCATCTACTAGTAGGCTCCACAGTAGAGGAGACAAAACTCCACCTTGAGGACATCCTCTGCTTGTGGCAACGGTCTGTAAGTTGTAAAACTGCTCACAATTTTGAGTGCAGGGGAGCTGCATAGCAACAGCGGGAGGCGCGGTAAGCAGAGGAAGAAGGGAAATAATAGCTCTCAGGACTTTGGACTCAATGCTGCGATGAGACTGCAGACTTTGTGAGTTAACGGGACTATTCCTGCACTTTGGACCCGGTCACGCCACCGGTCCTGCACTTTGGACCCCATCACGCCACCATCCGGAAGGAAGTTTCGGGACCAGGGTGGCGTATAAAAGGAGGTCGCGCGCACACTGACAGGAAAGTCAAGGAAAAGTCGTGCAGGTGACCGTACCAACGCGAAGTGAAACCCAAGTGAATACCAAGTGCCAGGATATCCGGAATCAAGATCGCCGAGTCAAGAAGCCCAACGACGTCTACATAAGTTGAGACTGCCAAGCTGAGATCCCGAGGGTACAAGTTAAGTTGTAGGGTTGACGCAACCTCGGCCCAAAATCGACGAAGTTGGTGGAGTCTTGGCAGTGGATGTTGTGTGAAAAGTACTCGGCGTCGGTTCACATGAAAGAGTCAGGACCTGCTGAGGGCCAGGCCGACGAAGATCCAGTGGAGTTGTGCGAAAGGTACCCGGTGTCGGTCCACACGAGAGTGAGGACCTGCTGAGGGCCAGGCCGACGAAGTCCCGACCGAACTCCGGGGTGGAGCGAATAGTGGTGACTGCAGGCATCACTGCTTAGCCCCGCTAGGGAGGTTCTGCTTAACATCCTCCAAGGTTGTGAGAGACTCGTAACGAGCCTAGTACGCGACCGCAATTTCCTTGTTTTTGTACCCGCGCTTTATATTGAGCTTTGCACACCGGCCTACAATATCAAAAAAAATAGAGGAGATAAATCTCCAACGGTTGTGCTTTTGCGAATGGTCGCCATTGCCTGTCTCTCAAAGCTCTAATCTACCTTCATGTTGCCGCATCAATATTCTTTCGAGCGAGGGCCGCTAAGACGGCATCGTGCGACGCATTGTCAAAGGCTCCATCTATATCTAGAAAGGCCCCTACTGCCCCTTCAAGAGTGTGACAAAGTTGGTAGAGTGCTGTGACTGTTGAACGACCTGCCCTGTATGCGTGCTGCGTGGATTGCACCGGACAGTTTTGAAAACTGCGCTCCTAATAAGGTAGTCTACCAACTTATTATTATTATTATTATTATTTATTAAGGCAAAACGAAATTAAACTGATAGGTCTGAAGGACTTGGGGTTGGTGATGTCTTTCTTCCCTACTTTGGGGATGAAGACCATCGCTCTATGCCACGCATTTGGGACGTGCCCAATTGCTAGGCTACTCAACATTAGTTTCTTTAAGCGGGTTAGGAGTAAGTCCAGTCCTTGCTGCAGGAATGATGGTGAGATACCATCCAGACCTGGTGACTTAAATGGTTAAAAGGTCCCAATTGCCCTTTTAAGTCTCTCCGGAGCGACTAGAAACTTAGCAATTGCCCAGTCCACTGCGCTCGGTCTGGGATGTCTCGGAGTGAACACTACTTCCACTGGTGGTTTACTCAAAGAGTAAAGCTAGTTTAGTTTCTGGTGCAGCTTTGCCATAGCCTTGTGCAATCTTGTTCTTTTATGGACTTTGCTGATTGCCTCACAGAAGTCTCTATAGTTCTTCCGTTTGTCCTTCCTGATCTCTTTGTTGTAGAACGTCAGGCTTTGCCTATAATGTCCCCAGTTTTCCTCGCTCGTTTTTGCTCTGTTGAAGAGCCGGTGGGCGGAGATGCGGAGCCGTTCCAGGTTGGCGTTCCACCATGGGGCGTCTCTTTCTGCTTTCCGTCTGCCAAGAGGGCAACTGTCCTCGAAAGCATTGGATATCTTCTTGCCGAGGTTACCCACTGTCTGATCTAATTCTAAAGAATGTCTGGGTATACCTGACGGTTCGTTAGAGAGATTGAGCTCAAGGGAGGACCTGAACCAATCCCAGATTGTTTTCTTGATTGATTCGGTGATTCGACATTGATTCCTCTGGCGACATATGCCAGTTCTTTTTAAGTGGTCGTAGCGACCTGCTCATCAGAGTTATTTCTAGGACCTCCTCTCCTAATCGATATTGCCGATTTCTAGGTTACTATTTACAATAAATTCTATTAGCTGCTCGCCTCTGTTGTTGACGTCGGTGCTTCCCCATACCACGTGATGTGCATTAGCGTCCCATGCTATGATCAGGGGCATCTTCTTCTTCCTGCAGCACTCCACGAGTCCGATGATTTCCAGTGGTGGGCATGCTGCATCCCCAGCAAAATACGCCGACGCTATGGCCTGTGCCACTCAACGTTACCGCGACACAGTCTTTGTTTAGAAACTCGTAAAGGATAATAATAATAATAATTGGCCATCACAACCCTTGACGGGTCACAGCCTGTTGCACGATTCGCCTCCACACATCCCTGTCCTGGGCGCGCCTTCGCCAGTTGGCAGCATCGGATGTTGGCTTCCATCACCTGGTCTTGCCAACGCATTCGGGGTCGTCCTCTCCCCCGTTTCCCGACAATTACCGCAACGCACACCTTACGGGCCGGAGCGTCTTCTTCCATACGGGCGATGTGACCCAGCCAGCGGAGTCTGTGAATTTTAACTCGACTGACTACATCAACATCCCCGTACAGCTCATACAGCTCGTGGTTCCATCTAATGCGATAAGCATCGCCAATGCAAATCGGACCAAAGATTTTGCGGAGGATCTTTCTCTCGAACACTCCAAGAGCGGCTGCATCGGATTGCACCACTATAGCTGTCTACAGTGAGAATCAAAACGCCGCGATTCTCTGCTTGAGCACACCATAAACTTTGTCTTGTCCATGTTCATTGCTAGTCCTACTTTAGCCGACTCTTTTTCAATAGCCCCAAAGGCTGCTGTAACATCACGCTTGGTTCGGCCAATGATATCAATATCATCAGCGTAACCAAGGAGTTGGACACACCTGTTTGTGAGGATCGTGCCTGTCCGATGCACACCAGCCTTCCTTACAATGCTCTCCATTAGAATATTGAAGAGCATGCAAGATAGCGAGTCACCTTGTCTGAGACCACACTTGGTACAAAAGGTTTCGGATTGGTCGTTTCCTACCTTGACAGAGCTGATGGTGTTGCTTAATGTCATCCTGCAAAGCCGTACCAGGGGACTATCGAATGCAGCCTTGTAATCGACGAATAGATGATGGGTGTCGATCTGGTTCTCATAGGACTTCTCCAGGATTTGGCGCAAGGTGAAAATCTGGTCGATAGTGGATTTGCCAGGCATGAACCCGCACTGATAAGGTCCAATCATTGCTTCGGCATGGGGTTTCAGGTTTTCAAACAGTACGCTCGAAAGGACCTTGTATGCGACTGGAAGAAGACTAATGCCACGGTAATTGGTGCGCAATATGGCATCACCCTTCTTCAGGACAGGACAGATCATGCTGAAGTTCCAATCTTCGGGCATGCTCTCCGTACGCCATATCTTGCTGATTAGTTGGTGCATGCTTCCTACCAACATATAACAGGCTGCCTTAAACAATTCAGCCGGCAGGCCATCAGCACCTGCAGGTTTATTGTTTTTAAGTCGTTGGATTGCATCCTTCAGTACCATAGATTGAGGTTTGTGGATCATAATATTCATAGCCCGTGACACAGCCAGCTAACAGTCTTGAGAAGTTATCCCTCCATAACTTCAGCACAATCTCTGCATCTGTGACTAGGTTTCCGTCATTGTCTTTGCATGCAACTCCTCAAGTCTTACAACCTTGGGTCAGTCGCTTAACCCTCTGATAATAGTTACGAGCTTCATTTCGGCATCTGCTGCTCTCTATGCTTTCACACTTTCGCTTTTCCTGTTCTCTTTTCTTGCGTCTGAAAAGGCGTTTCTCATCTTTTCTCCTTAACCTGTATACCTCACCAACAGCACGTGTAACCCCAGCTTGCACTGTTTTTCGGTAGGCGGCGTCTTTTGCAGCTGCTAATACGAGTACGCTAGATGCATACCTTGCACCTTGTCACCTTATGTATGTCCAAATGACGGAACCCAGTACTACGAACTACCATTGTTTTGTGTCGACTGAGCTAGGTATTGCTGCAAGCCTGCATTGTTTGTAGGGGTTCTAACTTTGAAACACACGATATTGATTTTAGTGTTTAACAAACTTTAATGCACAAAAATAAGTCAATTAATTCACAATGATATAATGAGAAAAGAGATATGAAAATGAGATGTCGCGTAGATCTGCTCCGTTCGTTCGATCGACTGCCTCGTAGACTTGACTTTTCGGGAATGAAAAAATGGGTTATGGTAGTCCTCTCTCAGAGAGAGCGATAGAGAGGAGACATCGCTGCTCTTTGCGATGTATGAAACCGAACATGCCGCCCGCAATGCTGGAACAGCATGATGATCGCTCTCGATGCTTCTGGTCATCTTTGGTAAGGGTCCCATTGCTTCCTTCGGATACGTCTTATCTGAAAGCATTGGAAAGATACGTGCATGTGGAAATACGAGACAATTTAATGAGTGGGAATGTGCATAGTTATCCCGCGATTGGTAATCGACATAGCTTAGTGACAGAGCGCTTTAGTTGGCCATGCTTGGTTTTGAGTGTCACCACACGGACTAGGTTGTCTTCTCCTGGGTGTAATTCTAAAATCCGTCCGAGGATCCATTGTGTTGGCGGAGTTCTGTCGTCCTTTACTATGACCAAGTCGTTAATCTGCAGATTGGGATGCTCCTGATACCACTTTGGTCGTTTCTGGAGATGAGATAACCAGTCTTGAGACCACTGCTTCCAAAAGAGATGTATCATTTTTTGCTGATTTAAAAATTGTTCCCGAAATGATGTGGTTTGTGGTTGACATTCTGGCGGTGCCAACATAGCACCTCCTATTAAGAAGTGTGCTGGTGTAAGTCCATTAAGGTCGTCAGGGTCTGCTGTGAGTGGGCAGAGCGGCCGCGAATTGAGACAAGACTCGATCCTGATCAGGACAGTGGATAACTCTTCGTATGTAAGGCGTGTGTTTTTCCCAAAGTCCTCCGAAATTCGGAGAGTGCGGAGGGTTGAAGTGCCACTGTATACTATGGATAGCCAGCTTTGGGGCGACTACAGATTTGAAGTCCGATTTTAGCTTGTCGTAGGCAAGCTGAAGCGTCTTATCTGCGCCGACAAAATTGGTTCCATTGTCGCTGTATATGTGTCTACAAAGACCTCGACGTCCAGTGAAGCGATCTAGCGCCCATATAAAATGTTCTGCTGTGAGCCCAGTGACTGCCTCCAAGTGGATAGCTTTGGTTGCCAGGCAAATAAAAATGGCGATGTATCCTTTGTAATAGCTCGTTCCGCGCATACGAGCAGCTTTAATCTCGATGGCACCAGTGTAGTCCACCCCTGTTACCCAGAAGGGCCGATTCGGCGGAGTGATCCGATGTAGCGGTAGGTCTCCCATTAATTGGGATCCGATGGATGGCTTGGTGCGAAAGCATCGAATACATTTTCGAATGATGTTCCTCACGATTTGTCTGCCGTTGATAATCCAGAATCGATGCCGGGTGTGAGCCAATGTTAATTGTGCTCCTCCGTGAAGCGTCATCTGATGCGAGAACTTGATGAGTAATTCTGTAAGAAAATGCGATTTAGGTAAAATAATCGGATGTTTTCGATGATAAGGTAGCTTTGAGTTTTGTAAGCGTCCACGAATTCGTAAGATGCCGTCAAGCAAGAACGGAGTTAGATTTGCTATCTTACTGTTCTTGAAGATTTGTTTGGATGATCGTAAGACGCGTATTTCTTCGGGAAAAGATTCCGCTTGCACAATCCGAACCAGGCAAAATAATGCTGCATTTAATTCGTGGATAGAAAGAAGACCAGTTTGTCGAGATGAGCTGTTGCGCGCGTTGTTGTAAAAGCGTAGCATGAATGCTGTTACGCGAAGTAGTTTTGGATAGGAAGAAAAACGATGAATAAATGTTTGCTGAGGTGCAGATATGAACACATTTACTTTGTTAGTCTTGGCTTCTAACGTCGCTTCATCGTTTAAAGTTGATTGTAGGCCATTCATCTGAAGGTCTGCTTAGCCAAGACGGTCCGCGCCACCACAAATGAAATTTGGCCAGATCCAATGGTGTTAATCCTCGGGTTGCACAGTCTGCAGGATTATCAGCTGTGCTTACATGTCCCCATTGATTTGGTGTTGAGTGGTCCAAGATGAATGCTACTCGATTAGCCACAAATGTTTTCCATCTGTTTACGTCGCCATGTATCCAATGCAAAACTATTGTAGCATCTGTCCAATAAAACGTAGAAAGTGGTGCAGAGGTCCATCGCTTGACTGTTTGTATCCATTTCACTAGTTTGATAGCGAGCACAGCTCCACACAGCTCGGTACGAGGTATGGTCATTGGTTTTGTCGGTGAGATTTTTGACTTAGCAAATATGAGCGATGTGTGGTATGAGTCATCGTTCTGGACAACTCGAATGTACACGGCGGCTGCATAAGCTGCTGACGAGCCGTCGCAAAATGCGTGCAATTGAATTGACGATATATTTGCTGTCGTAAATCGTAGCCAACGAGGTATAGTGATGCAATCGATGTGTTGCATCGACGTACGAAAAGCTTTCCAACGTAGTGCTAATTCTTCGGGAACTGGATCGTCCCAACCTAGGGAGACCTGGGAGCCATCTTGCTGTCTTTGTTTGGCCATTGTCACGTCCTTTATGATGAGCTTTGCCGAGACAATAACCGGTTCGATAAGTCCCAAGGGGTCGAACAATCTCGCAATGTTAGACAAGATGATTCGTTTGGTCCATCCTAGTGAAACTTCGGCGTGAATCTTGTACTTGAATGCGTCCTGGTTTGGCAACCAATACATTCCCAAAGTTTTTATGGTGTCGTCGTTATCCCAATTTAACAGCGTTTGGCTGCATTGATGTTCTGCAGGGACTGCTGATAACAAAGATGCGTGGTTACTTGACCATTTTCGGAGTTCCATACAAGCGGATTTTATAGCTCCTGTGACTTGTAATCGTTTCTCTTCAGCAGATCTGATTGAGAAGGCACCTGAGAGTATGTCATCAACGTACATTTCGTGTTTTAATACGTCTACAGCTTTCGGGTACGTTTGGCTTTCATCTTCCGCAGTTTTGTGCATAACTCTGATAGCGGTGTATGGAGCCGAAGCTGTGCCAAACGTTACTGTGGTGAGACAGTATTCATTGATGTTTCCATCCGCCGTCCGCCATAAAATACGCTGGTACTGCGAGTCGTCGGGATGTACATCGATGCAGCGATACATTCGTTGTATGTCGGCAGAAAATACGTACTGGTACTGACGCCAGTTTAATATGACTGCGGACATATCGTTTTGAAGTTTAGGTCCGACGCATAATATGTCGTTCAACGATCTGCCGTTTGAAGTCTTCGCTGACGCGTCAAACACTATTCTTTGCTTGGTTGATAGACTTTCTTCCTTGAAAACTGCGTGATGCGGGAGAATGCACGATGCAATGTGATTGCTTCCCGTTGATGTACGTTTTTGTTCATTGGGAGAGACGAGAGCGATTTGATTGAGCTTGAAATATTCTTCAATTCCTTCTTGATACCGTTGCCAGCGCTCTGGCGTTTTAGATAATCGTCGTTCTAGTTGCAGAAAGCGATTAAGAGCAATCTGATGAGATTGTCCTAGGGTCAACGTGGGATCGATAACGTCTTTAATGATAATCTAACCATAAAGCGTCCATTTGATTGCCGTATGTGTGTCTTTTGGAAGAAGGACTCACACCAGGTGTCCTCAAATGAATCCGTTTGTCGATCAGGAACAGCTTCAACTTCACAGAAGCGCTTCAGCAAAGATTCAGTGTCCAAAGCTGCGTGATGGCATCTGAGTTGAATATTCTCCCTTGTTGATTGAATTTTTCCGGATAAGATCCATCCAAATTGGGTATTCTATTGGTTCGTGTGACGATCCTATTCTGATTTCCGGCAGCAATATCTGAGCCATCAAGTCCGCGCCTATGATCAAATCGATTCTTTTAGACCGGTAATATTGTGGATCTGCCAAGGAAAGGCCTTGAATATGTGACCATTGCTGCGGAAGAAAGCTATGAGTAGGTAAATAGGTAGTTAAGGAATTTAAAACATACGCCGTTTCAACTTCTAAAGAAAATTGCTTATCTATAGTTTGAGCTGTGAAGTTAACTGTGGACTTACAGCGTTGCAAATTGTTTTGGCCAACACCTGCTATGGATGTGTGTGTGGCGTGGCGCTTTAGATGCAGTGATTGCACTGCATGCTCAGTGATAATCGTTGCTTCCGATCCCTGGTCTATTAGAGCGTTGATGGTAGCTTGGAGACCGTTATCGGGGTTGGAAATGTTGATTCGAGCAGTTGCCAACAGAAAACGTCGCGTTGGTGCGTTGAGCGACGTTGCTGAATAGCAGCCTACGTTGTAGTTAGCGCTTTGAGACGTTTGGCTAACGTTGGGTTTAATGTTCATAGCATTTGACGATTGCGGAGCAATCTGTGGTGTAACGTGGGGTGCTTGGCAAGACTGTGGGGGCACCGGAAAGTGCAGCAACGTATCGTGACGCTGTCCGCATTGGAGGCATCCTCTCGTGCTGGTGCAGCGAGGAAGAGCATGAGTCTTGCTAAGGCAATTGAGACAAAGTTTCGCTTTGCTCACGAGATCCTTGCGTTGATAACAATCCATGGAGAGAAAAGACGGACAACGTCGAAGGATATGGTTATCACCACAATGACAACAGCGAACGCTGGGGGGTCTTTGCTGTATGTTTGTGTTATGAACATGAAGGCGTCTGGAATCTGAATGCGAAGAAGGAGGTTTGTTAGTAAAGGTGGAATTGCGATTTTCAATTGCATCAATAGTAACCAGACGGTCATTTAAGAATTGCTCGAATTCCTTAAACGTTGGGGCTTCAATTTTGCTGCCCAAGTAGTGCTCCCAGGCGGTGTGCGTTTCTTTTGGTAGCTTAGTGGATAGGTTATGTACCAGCCAGTGATCACATTTCCGTACCGGAACATTAACTCGTTCGAAGGCGGCTATACAAACATTCACAGTGCTCAGCATGCCTCTCATCTCGTCTGCCTTTTCCTTGTTGAGCGTCGGCATGTTATATAGCGCGTTCATGTGATGTGAGAATACTATGCGACTGTTGTTGTAGCGTTTTACCAGCGTTGTCCATGCCACGTTGTAATTCGTTTCTGTAAGCTGCATTTGGCGAATGTCACCATCTCGACCTGCTGGAAGTGATTCCTTCAAGAAATGAAATTTCTGGATCTCGCTAAGCCGTGAGTTATGATGAATGAGTCTCGTGAACGAATCGTAGTATCCTGGCCAATCGAGGTAGTTGCCGGAGAAGGTCGGCACTGGTAACTGCGGCATTTGAATGTTAGCATCCTTGTCCGATGATTGAGGGGCGCTGGAGATTGATTCCGTCGGGTTGGCCGCGGCAGGATGTGTGTGCTCGAGAGCTTCTGCGATGGTGCAGTAGGTTTCCATGTAGCGCTCCTCAAACTCAGACGCAAATTTTTTGAGATAATAAGAAGTCTCCGTGTAATTCGCCGAGCAAACGATCGCGTTGTGTGTTTCTGCAAAAGCCTTCGAGATTTTATCAACTTTCTCCAAACGTTTGTTAAAATAGATAGGGGTCTTACGGGACGCGGCGTCTTTTCTAAAATTGGTTAAGATTTGTTTCATGGTTTCATGACGATCCATTTGCGTTCTAATCAACTCGTCGCATGAAAAACCTTCGCCGTCGTTCGCCATCGCTTCGTTTATTTTAACAAAAAATGGATCAGCACTAAACTCCACGAGATGTAGATAATATGTACCATATGTAAATGTAGATGTATAATAATTTGATTACAGTTTGGAACTATGCCCGGTTTTAGAAGCACTGAGTATGCAAACCCGCTCAAAAAATATGTATCGACTCTCACACAAGCACTTACCGTTTCCTTTGCATAACTGACCTTAGACAATTGTGAAGGGTATGAGAAGAGCGCTGCGAAGCTGATGCGTTGAATTCCCTTTTGCTCCCTCGTTCTGATTCCAGTGGCGTGATGCGAAGCAGCAGTCTAGTGACGATCTATGTGTATGTTTATGTACATACATACGTGCAAGCATGCACCGCAAGTAATGTACACGCAGGTAATATTGAACGGATCCGCCGTCAATATGTGGGATGTAAATTGGAGTTGGAGATCTTCAATAATTACAAAAATGAATTAAATTGATTATGATCACACATTAACTTTTGTTAAGCACTTCAAAGTTCCCCTCATGGGCCACCAAAATGTTTTGTGTCGACTGAGCTAGGTATTGCTGCAAGCCTGCATTGTTCGTAGGGGTTCTAACTTTGAAACACACGATATTGATTTTAGTGTTTAACAAACTTTAATGCACAAAAATAAGTCAATTAATTCACAATGATATAATGAGAAAAGAGATATGAAAATGAGATGTCACGTAGATCTGCTCCGTTCGTTCGATCGACTGCCTCGTAGACTTGACTTTTCGGGAATGAAAAAATGGATTATGGTAGTCCTCTCTCAGAGAGAGCGATAGAGAGGAGACATCGCTGCTCTTTGCGATGTATGAAACCGAACAACCATATTATGCGCTGCAGCAAAGCCTATTAATCTGAGACGGTGGCACCAAAGATGTCTTCCCGCCCTTCCTTGGCATTAAAGTCCCCAAGGAGGATTTTAATGTCATGAGAAGGGCAGCGGCCGTAAGCTCGGTCGAGCTCCGCATAAAAAGTATCCTTGGTGACATCGTCTTTTCCTTCGGTTGGAGCGTGCGCGCATATCAGGCTGATGTTGAAGAATTTGGATCGTTGCAAGTCTCTCGTTTATTGGCAGAAAGTGAGAGACTCGGTGCCGCAGTCTGGTGCCAACAACGAAGCCACAGCCCAATTCATGCCTTTCTAGATGGCAGCTGTAGGAAATGTCGCAGTTCTTCTTCTTAATGCAACCTTGCCCTATCCATCGCATTTCCTGGATAGCAGCGATATCAGCCCTACATTTTTTGAGGGTATCTGCTAGTTGTTGAGCAGCACCTGGTCTGTACAATGTTCGTACATTCCACGTGCATACTCTCAAATCAATGTCCTTTTTTCGTTTGCCATGGTCGTCAACGTTAAATCGGTCCCGTTTCGAGGCTTCTTCTGCTTCTTTCATTGAATTTTGTTTTTCCATGGGTGGATTTCAAGTCCAACGCCACAAGTGCGACGCGCTTTAGTTTGCCACTCAACGGATGTTGAAGAGCAATCCAGGGAGAACCACGTGGAGGTAGTGCGTCGGCTTGAGGAGAGCATTGATAAGCATCATGCTGGCATTCACTAAGTTGAATGCAATCAGACACTTTGCCTTATATGCTCTCCCCCATCCCCTACTCTAAAAGGATACTATAATTGATATCTTTCCTTATTAATATGCATGCTCTTGGGTGTACATCCCGTTGGTCGCATATTACCTTTGACTCCTTGGTGTACAGGCCTTTAATGCCCTGGTTACACCAAGGCTCCTGTATGAGAGCTAGCCCGAGATGTTGAGTAGTGAACAGCCTGGCCAGGACGGCTGATGCCACCTTGGCCCGGTGTAGGTTCGTAGAAAATGTAGAAAATTATAAATAACGTCTTTATTGTTTTAGTTGATAACGCCTCATTTTTGTTGAGTTTTTGTCATTTTGTGTTCATAAGTTTATAAGGTAATTTCAAGTATATATTAAAGACGTATATATGAAAGAATATAACGAATACGATATGGCGGCGGATCAAATCAATTGAACAGGGTCATATCCACGCTATTGAGGTATGGGAACCGGAAAACTATTTGGAGTTGCTCCAAATAGTATTGATTCGCCTATGTTTTTGATTACTTATCTTTGGTTTGCTTTAGAGGCGGTCCATTTTCCGGATCATCTTCGAGGCGCTGACGTTTGAAAACCGCCTTGGTCGAAACCGGAGCTGCTTCCTGCAGCTGCACTGTGATAATGTTGTAGGCACCCACCCCCAGGGTGACCACTTCGTTGGACACCACCAGGCCTGTGCGTTCGTTGAGGGATTCCTCGAAGCCGGAATCGGGACTAGATAGACTCTCGTTGCTCTGATTAGACGGAAGTTCGCCTGACCCCGCTGACCTGGCGAACAGCCGCAAAGCAGACGGCGGCCAGCAAAGAGGGGGGTTCCCCGGCGAATGTGGTGATGGTCAATGTGAAGTCCGCCATGCGGAGCAGCAGCTGTGCCAAGACGGCCAGCATTTGCTCAAAGCTTCCGTATCGCTGATAGGGCAGAAAGTTATGCTCCCTCTCGATATCATTCAGCATCTCGGAGTAGGCCGCAAAGTCGGAGCGAGTGAGGAAGCTGCAGGCGAACAGCTCTACAAAGCTGGCAATTGTGGGACACACCAGCTCGAAGTCAAGGAAGCACAGGAGCTTCCTCTCCACGGCCTTGTATTAAAATCCGGTGTAGGCATTCTTGACCAGTCGGTTCATTTTGCTGTAGACTCGTGATCGCAAAGAGTTGCAGCTTGTCCTGCCGGATTTTTTAGCGGTCCATAAAGCGATCCAGGTAGTAAGCGGCCAGGTGCAGTGCACATCGACTTGGTTTGTAGGTGCCAGTCACTAGTTGGAGCAACTGCAGCATCTTGTAGCGTTCATCCAATTGGGGAGACAGGAAAAATAGCGGCAAGCGGCGCATCTCCTGCTCCTTCATGGTCAAAAACATGTCACGTGCATAGTCTTTTAGCCAATGGGTCTTCGCCAGGCGCTCGACGTCAGATTGCAAGTGATCCTTTTCCAAATTAGGATTCACCACAATGATGTTCTCCTCGACAGCCAAAGTCTCGTCCATCTTTTCCTAGTTTCCTTCAGTTCTTCACTTATAAAAATCTTCACCTATGTGAACTGAAAACTCCGATGTGAACATCGAACATCCTACCCTAGTTCCGAGGGGCACGCTTACAGATAATAATGTTGTGTGTACCCTGCAGTTCCAAAATTGCTTTGTCGTCGATGAAATGTACGAAGACCCACCGGTGGCAGCGGGGGTAGCCACCGTTGCCGCACCGCCGACGTTTCATAGAGACATTTTATATGAAATTTAAGTTTTCGACATGCATGTCGCTCTTGATGACCATTTTGTCCGTGTCGTCTGTTTATACGAATTTTGTATGGAGAAAATTCGTATAAGACATTGATGCTTTCGTTGCTGACGTGGAGGAGATGTTTTCATCGATGGCCTTTGCGAGGATACCCTTTGTGAAATCAACAACGTCAATGCCTAAAAATGTCATCCCCAAATGCGTATGAAAAACATTATATTGTAACGAAACTTAGTTGCCCGTCGAGGTTTCCAAGTTCGCCACTGTCAGCCGAGCTGATACTTTTTATTAGGTGGGGGTCAGCCCACGTTATGCCAACACCATTCCAATAACAGAGCAAGAGTTTTTAAGGGTTACTTTAGGTTTTTATTACCCGCTTAATTACACCAGCTTGCAGCCTGGCAGACAACCGGAGGAAGAGGAGGGAGAGAGAACATCGATCAGTGTGATCGAAATTCGCCTAAACTTTTTGACAGGCTTTTTACAGGTCCTCGAGTGACCGGTCAATGGCATCCCAGGGTTGCCAGACGTCAGCTTTGGAACTGATCACCTGGTCAAGTCTTTTGAAACCAACTTTCGTTACATTACTCCCCTCTTAGACTCGAGTCTCCTGGCCGAGTGGTGGATCGATGATACTTGACCAGGCGGTTAACGTGGACGGTCTTGGTAGAACGCTTGCCGGGTAGACGGACCTCATAAACCAGACAAGAATGTCGTCGAATCACAGTAGCAGGACCAATCCAGTCAGACTGTAGTTTCGGGCACCGCCCGACCTTTCGAGTGGGGGCGTAGAGCTAAACGTCCTCACCAGCTTCAGACCGGATGTGATCGGAGATCGTAGCGGGTTTTGTTTACCTTGGCCGCGGCTAGAAGCTGTACTCGGGCGGCCTGGTGTGTCTTCCGAAGGCTCTCCTGTAGCCGCTCCACGTATTCGGGGTAGCTTTGGGGTCTAGGACTAGGACGGGGACTGGGTGCCCGTATATCAGTTCAGCCGGTAGTAGTAGCTCACTCCCCAACATTAATAGTCCTGGTGAGAATCCAGTGGCTTCATGCGAAGCTAAGCGATAAGCTCACAGGGCTAGCGGTAGGAGTTGGTCCCAATCTCGCTGATCGACTGCAACGAATTAAGCTAAGTAGTCCAGCAGTCCAGGTTCGGTTGAACCTCTCGACCATGCCATCTAATTGGGGGTGAAGCGGGCGAGCGACCACGCTCGTTCGGGTCTTTTCCACATCAAGAAGGCGCATGCAGGATTGAAATACCGCGGACTCAAAATTTCGGCCCTGATCCGAGTGTAGTACAAATGGAACTCCATAACGGCAGAAAACTTCTTGCACAAGGGCTTTGGCTACGGTTTCAGCCGTTTGATCAGGAAGTGCGATGCATTCGGGCCATTTAGTAAAATAACACATCACCACGGCAATGTACCTGTTGCAAAGCGGGGTGGTAGGTAAAGGTCCTAGAATGTCGATCGCTAGGCGTTCGAAGGGGGCGTCAATGGAGCTTGGTCCCTTTCTCCCGTTGCGTTGAGGCAGCGTGAACACCAGATGGCTACGTCGGCTGATTGACCAATCCAGTAGTACCTTTTCTTTACTTGGCAGTCGTCTTCTTGACTCCAAAGTGACCTCCAGTAGGCGCATTGTGAGCGTGGCGTAGGGTTTCTTCCCGCAATGATTGCGGTACTAGGGCCACTTTCTCGCCAGTGTTGATCCGGGTTTTTATAACGCCGTCTTCCAAGTGAAGGTTTTCAAATGAATGCCAGTAAGCTTTGATGTCGGGGCTTTCGCCTCGAATCTGGGATTTGAGGGGTCGTTTTCCGTTTTCCAACCATGAAAGGACCAATGATAAAGTTGGGTCCTATCGTTGAAGTTGGGCATAATCGACAGCTTCGATTTGCATGAAAAGGACTCCAGGTCTGTCGGACTGCTCAGCTTTTTCGCACACCCTGCATTTACCACAGGGTCGGCGTGAAAGAGCGTCAGCGTTGCCATGATGTTTACAACTTAGGTGTTGAATGTCCATATGGTACTGCTGTAGGCGCTCGATCCAGCGAGCTAGTTGGCCTTCCGGTTCTTTAAAGTTGAACAGCCAGCGGAGCGATGCATGGTCCGTCCGCAAGACAAACTTTCGTCCGTACAGATAATGATGAAAATGTTTGGTGGAGAGAACGGCGGCTAACCGTTCTCTTTTGGTAACGCAATAGTTGCGCTCTGCTGTGTTGAATGTTTTGCTGTAGTATTCCAAAACACGCTCCTGACCTTCCTGACATTGGCTGAGTACAGCTCCAGCGCCGTGATTGGATGCGTCAGTGTCGAGAATGAACAGGCTATCGGGATCTGGGAAAGTGAGTACGGGCGACGTTGTCAACTTTACCTTAAGCAGGCCAAAGGCATCCTGAGCCTCGGTGGACCACATGAAGGGGCGGCGGGCCTCGGTTAACTCATGCAGCGGCCGGGCTATTGTCGCAAAATCTGGGATGAACTTGCGGTAGTACGAGCACAATCCCACGAATGATCGTACCTCTTTCTGGTTGCGGGGCGGTGGCCAATCGACTACTTTTTGAATTTTCTCGGTGCATGCCTTTAATCCATGGTGGCTCACAATGTGACCGAGGTAGTTCACTTTGGGGCGGAAGAAAGCACATTTACGTGGACTCAACTTGAGGCCGGCGGTTGCCAAACGGTCGAATACTTGGTCTAAATAAACCAGGTGCTCCTCGGCTGTGCGGGAGTGTACGATTATGTCGTCTAAGTACACCAGTGTTGACTTCCAAGAGAGGCCGGCAAATAGGCCATCCATCAGGCGTTCGAAGGTTGCTGGCGCGTTAGTCAGACCGAATGGCATAACATTGAATTCGAGCAACCCCACGTCACAAGTGAATGCAGTTTTGGGGCGTGACTCCGGGTCCATTTCTACTTGCCAATATCCACTTTGTAGATCCATGGTAGAAAACCAGCGAGCGCCATGCAAGGTAGTCAAGATGTCGTCCATTTTTGGCAACGGTTACGAATCTTTCACCGTGACATTGTTCAGACGGCGATAATCCACGCAGAATCTGGTGGATCCATCCTTTTTTAGCACTAGGACTACCCGCGATGCCCATGGGCTGGAGGAGAAACGGATCACGTCTCTTGACTGCATATCAGCGATTAACTGTTCCACCTCCGATTTCCGGGAAAGTGGAACCCGACGTGGTGGTTGCTTAATAGGCCGGGCCTGGCCGGTGTCGATGATGTGATGGGCAAGGTTAGTTCGCCCCATATCATCCTCCCGTTGGGCAAACACTGTCTCGTAGCGTTGGAGTAATTCTGCCAGTCCACGTGAAGGTTTGTCGGCAAGTCTGGCGGTAGTGCCATCGACATCCAATTCGTACTGTCGGGTTTCAGCAACTTTGTAGCGGCCGGCAGTACTTCAGCTGATTCCACTTTGCCCAAAATGGTGAAGATTGATAATCGGCATTCCCTGGAACTCGGGTTCAGCAAGTGCAGCATTGTAGAGTTCTCGGTAATATTCACCACCGTACTGCCCAAGATTACCTCAGCAGGCAACTGGGAGAAGGCACCACGCTCCAAGACTGCCACGGGACATCGATCCCGTGCCAGGCAGCTGACTTTCAGAAAGGTGTTGCTGTAAGGCGGAATTCTGGTGGCGACTGTGGAGTACAGTAGGCTAGGCAGCGTCACACCTGGGAAGTGTAGAGGGATCGCACCCCACGGGAATTTGAGGTATAGCGCTTTTAGATCTACGGGTGCCTGTTGACGCAGCAGAAAATCGATGCCCTTAAGGCTCGGGTTGTTGCCTTCCACCAAGAAGAATTCGTGTTGTAGGGGTCGGCCAGCTATAACCAGACTGGCTAACACCCGGGCTGTGGCGATGAACTGTTCTGCAGACGGACCTTGTAGTAATGTTTGGGGTGGTGTTTAACCGTCCCTGAAAGTCTCCACGGTTGAGTAGGAAGACGGAGGCGCCAGTGTCCACGATCAGTCGTACTGGGGCCTTCTGTAAGAAGATAAAACAGTGTAAATGCTGACCGCTACGTGAACTGCAGATATAAGTAGCTTTAGTGGGCGAGGCGTTGAACTCCTGTTGGATATAGGTCGGTGGCGCAGTTTCAACTGCCTCGGGTGTCGGGTCAGCAAACAAACGGGACAGAACGGACTCAGGTTCTTCAGGGGCTGTGAAACGTTCGGCGGTTTGTTGAGATTTTGGGGGCCAGGCGAGTCCATGGGTCGCAGAGGCGACAACTCGATCTTTCGGCAGTAGTTTTGTTCCAACACACTGAAGCGGCGGCGTCAAAGCGTATTCGCTGAGCGGCGGCTCTCCGTACAGCAGGGCGAGGACGGCATCGACTTCCTCTGAAGGAGCAGCAGGCGCGGCAATGGACTGTTCGGTGGTTCTTTGAGATTGTGGGGGCCAGGCGAGTTCGTTGGTCGCGGGGGCGACAAGTCCAGCTTCTGACAGTGGTTTCGCTTCAACACACTTAGACGGCGGCGTCGAAGCGTAGCGGCGGCTCTTCGAACGGCAGGGCCCGAGCGGCGTCGACTTCCTCTGAAGGAGCGCCTGGTGCGGCAGGGAACTGTTCGGTGGTTGTTAGCTTTACCGGGGACCTTCTCGTTCGTAGTCTCCAGTTGCCAATACTTTGGGTGGCGGCGAAGTATCGTAGGCCAGAGTAGACCGTGATCCGTTGGCACTCTCTCCGGGCATCGTTATTACGGGCGCTGGGGGCAGGATAGCTTCGACTCTCGTAAGAAGAAGTCTCTGTCGGGCCATAAGCTGCTCGGTAAGCGGCGGTCTCGCGGTGAGGTGCGGCAAGAGGCCACGGGTCGTGGGATTGTCTTCACTTGTCCAAATTAAGGCTACAGGTGGGCTACGTTCCTTTAGCGTCCAAGGATGATGCCCGTCTTCGACATTGGTACGCGCCAGGGCAGGCCAAGGTTTGGTGGAGCTGTCGGCATTGGTTGCCAACCTCCGCCCCGAGAGGCTGGCGGCATTTAGTTTCCCGCTAGAGTAGCAGGAGGTGGAGATGACTCTGGACTGGCACGCGTATTACGGCGTGCTCCTCGGCCACCTCTCCTTGGCGTTGACAGTTGAGTTTCAGCAGTTATGGCGGAGATATTCATTACGGTACCTCCTGGGCGACGACGGTATTGTGCCTCTATGCGAACTGCCATATCTAGGGCTTCCATTAGTGACCGTGGGTTACTGCTTATGATCGGCACCTGGTATGCCGTCTCTCGGATGCCATCAATAAAACGTTGAAGGTCGGTTCAGGCAGCTCTCCGAAAACTGCTCTCCCAAGGCCTTCGAGATACATTGCGAAGTCATCGAGTGTCTCTTTTGGGCCCTGCATACGGTTATGAAAAATGTGATAGCCCGTACGCGTCCCTACGGAGAAATGCTCGCGCATAGCCGTTTTGATAGCCTCATAGGAACGAAGAGTAGACTCTGGAAGTGTAGCGTGAAAGCGTTGAGCGCGCCCGCGCAGACTTGTGTACAGCTTTCGGCACTTCTTTCTCTCAGACCAGTGATACTCCTCTGCCATGTCGTCTAGCAGGTGTTGAAACTCGGACCATGGTCTGGTGCCGTCGAATATTGGGGGTGTCTCCGTGTCTGGTAACTCTAAAATGTCCCAGTATCGAGAAGGAATGACTGCTTGCGGTGCTCTGGTCGAAACTCCATAGGCTGCAAAGCCGGCACTGTTCGTTTTCGAAGGCTGCGGATCATACGAGCGGGCAGTATGTGCTACCGGGTGCTCTATTTGGCAATTGCGACGTGCTGCGACGTCCGTTGGAGGTGCTCCCCGCTGGCATGGCCGGTGCAAAAGCATCTGCGGTGCTGGCCGGTCCTTTTGCTACACCTTGCAAGCCATCAAGCATTGTCCTTTCGAAGGTCGCCCACATTTGCTCAAACTTTTGCTCGAACTTTCGTTCTAGAGACCTGTCAATTACGCTTACTTTTTCTTCCAGCTTTTGCATGAAAGACTGAATCTTGTGCTGTTGTGCAGCCTCCCCATATTCCCATCGGGTGAGGGCTAACGTTGGCGAACGGACTTTTAGGCATTTTCTTTGGGTCTGGGTTTTCGCAAACCCACGTGACCCCACACCTGGCACCAATGTAACGAAACTTAGTTGCCCGTCGAGGTTTCCAAGTTCGCCACTGTCAGCCGAGCGGATACTTTTTATTAGGTGGGGGTCAGCCCACGTTATGCCAACACCATTCCAATAACAGAGCAAGAGTTTTTAAGGGTTACTTTAGGTTTTTATTACCCGCTTAATTACACCAGCTTGCAGCCTGGCAGACAACCGGAGGAAGAGGAGGGAGAGAGAACATCGATCAGTGTGATCGAAATTCGCCTAAACTTTTTGACAGGCTTTTTACAGGTCCTCGAGTGACCGGTCGATGGTATCCCAGGGTTGCCAGACGTCAGCTTTGGAACTGATCACCTGGTCAAGTAATTTGAAACCAACTTTCGTTACAATATATTTATTTATTAACTAGTTGACCCGACAGACTTCGTCCTGTCAAAAAGATTTGTAATGTGGCAGTTTTTGTGCCTACGTATTTAAAAAAAATCTCCTAAACAGAACTGTCACCCTGTAATAGGGCGTTGTGAATAAAAAATAATTAAATAAAACATATATAAGGATTTAAAAGTAAGTAATCGCTTTATTGTTAATCATGTGAATCATAATTATTATTATTATCATTGTAGTGCTTTGTGGTATACGATGTTTTTTGTTTGATTACCTGGCGCATAGATAAACAAATCTGATGGTTTTCCAACACGGGAACAGGCAACATACAATTGACCATGTGAGAAACATGGGTTCTCTAGATTAATACCACAAACACTTAATGATTGCCCCTGGGACTTGTTTATAGTCATAGCAAAAGCAAGCCGCACTGGAAACTGTAGTCGTTTAAACTCAAATGGCACATTAGTCGGAATCATTGGGATGCGCGGTATAAGAACATCTTCTCCTTTATATTTTCCTTTGAGTATAGTTGCTTCTATCACATTGTTAAGTAATTTTTTTATCGCTAACCGTGTACCGTTGCAAAGACGCGGTTGGTTGATATTTCGCAACATTATAACCACCGATCCAACCTTTAATTGAAGATTGTGAGGCGGCAAACCTGGCAAATCCAGCGAGTTTAAAAATTCCGGTGGATAGTTGACTACATCATCTTGATTAGTAGCCGAATCAACTGATTTATATATCCTCAATTCGCCTGTAATTTGTTCTTGAATTTTGAAATTTAATTCATTCACATCTATGTTTTTTGCAGCCAGTATAGCTCGTTCGCTCAACCAATCATGGTTTCTGTAATTTTGAGAAACATCTGGAAACACCTTCTGAATAAGTTCATCTTTTGATCGAATTAACTGACAAAAACTATGAGGAAAGTTAATGCAGCCAGTCAACATGTCTATAGGAAATTTGCCGTTACCAATGTCAATGAGTTGATTAGAAAATATGTTTCCAGATTGGTCATTTTGCAACTCGACACCCATATTCTTGCTTAAATGAAGTACTTTGACATGTTTCCACAAATTGGAGGACTTTAGACTTGCATTGAGTTCAACAGCTGGCGTTAATCGTGGAATCCCTGGCAATGTTTGACGAAAATCTCCTGCTAATAAAATCATTGCACCACCAAATCGGTTATTATTGCTCCGTAGATCTTTTAAGGTTCTGTCTAAAGCCTCCAAAGATTTTTTATGTGCCATCGTGCATTCATCCCAAACAATCAATTTACATTGCTGCAAAACCTTTGCCATTGCAGAGTTATTCGAAACGTTGCAGGTTGGAGTTTCATTGCTTTGCATATTTAATGGCAATTTTAGTGCTGAATGGGCTGTTCGACCACCATCAAGCAAAGTTGCTGCGATTCCCGACAAAGCGAGTGCAATTGCAATTTTATTTTGTGAGCGAATTGTTGCTAATTTTAATGAAATCAAAAAAGTTTTTCCTGTACCACCAGGTGCATCTAAGAAGTAAATCCCTCCAGTTTCATCATTTGTTACTTTCATAAGAGTTTCAAATACATACTTCTGTTGTTCATTTAACAGTGGAAGATTTGTTTGAATTATTTCTTTCAAAGCGTTGAGATCATACAGTCTTTCTCGATGCAACTCTTGGTTAAAAGCGTCATGCATTGGACGATTGGGCGCGGTCAGGCCTAATTGAATTAATAGTTTGTTTGACATTATGAAGCACATGTCCTCAATTAAGATCAATGCTTTATTGTAAATTTCTTCACTGATTTGTATATTTGGATTTCCCATTCTATTCCGTATTTGATACAAAATATCATCACACATATAACCTTTGTACTTGATCCACAAATCAATTGGGTTTTTTTTTTTATTTTATTTGATGAGCGTTTGATGATATTGCAGCATCATTGAGAGTTTGATCCCAATGAGCGTCATTTTCAAGCAATTGCAAACGTTGACAGGCTTCTCTGTAGGATCCACACAATTCATAGAATCTTTTCCTATTCCTGAAACCAATGACTACAATGGTTCTGGTGGTGGATCCAATGGTATCAATTTCACTTTACCATTTGCGCAACACAATCCTTTGGCTTCGTTTTTGTATTTTAATGCCTTACAGTGTGAGCAAACCGAGTTCATAGAACCAATAACTACACATTGGTAGTTACTGTAGTCAATTGACACATCGTAACTGAAAGCAGCTCGATTCAAACTTGCGCGATTATTAGTTGAACGTCGCGCTCGCGCTTCACGCGTTTGTGATATCCGAATTCTTTCTCGATTAATTTCACCGTCACGTTCTTGTGCAGTACGATTAGATCGGTAATTTGCTTGGTTTGTAGCATTTCTGGTTCTTCTACCTAAATTTCTTCGTCTTATAGGAGGCATTATTTTTTCACTAATCACTAATTAAACACTCGGCACAAAACACGATATACGAATTTTTTTCGTGTATACGTTGACAAAAAAAAAAAGCATGACTACGTTTTAGTTTCAAATCATTTGTATGGGAAAAAGAAATGGTTTATTTTTAGGGTTTTTCCAGCAATTATTCTAATTTTTTTTTACAAACCATCCTTGAACTTCAACGAACATTTAAAAAAAAGTTTTAGCCAATTTGGTCCAGGCGTTATTGAGTTATGCGCTTACCAACACATTTTGCGTTCCATTTTTATATATAAGAAGATTTTTAAATTTTATGAACATATAATATTTTGTAACATAAGAGATAAGTTGATAAATAATATGAAATTTAAAAGTTTTTGTTTACCATTTATGTATATGTGGTTACAAATGAAAGTTGCTTTGCGTCCGCCTATGGTATAAAAAACAGTTTTATTATTAAATATTACCTATATATTACTTTTAATTAAAAGCAAACTTGCCTTTCAAACGAATTTATTGGTCATATGGCTGAATCCTGAAAAGATTTAAATAAGTTTGTAGTGAAAAACATATATTTTTTTTATGATCTTAACGATACTTAAATGATTTTTTAACATTTTCCGCTGCCCGTTGCACAATATAATCACAGACAATCGTCAACGCACTACGCAAAATAATAACGCAGGTCAATTTCATTTTTCACCCTTTTGCTTCGTTGTTTTTCTTTCGTTTTAGTATACCCTTCTTTTTATACCCTTGCAGAGCAAAAGGGTATTATAATTTCAGTCAGAATTTTGCAACGCAGTGAAGGAGACACCTCAGACCCCATAAAGTATATATATTCTTGATCAGCATCACGAGTGGTATCAGAATACGTCTGTACGTCTATCCGTCTGTCCGTTTCCGCGCAAACTAGTCTCTCAGTTTTAAAGCTATCTTACTGAAACATTCTAAAAGGTGTGTAGTTATTGCACGCAGTATATAAGTCGGACCGGGCCGGATCGCCCGACTGTAATTCTCACGCCGTTGTTTTTGATCAGATCGACTTGAATTCTTCAAGATGGGGTTTTGAATTGTAATTGAATTTCAGATTAAATTAGATTAAAATCGGATAACTCTGTCATATAGCTGCCATAGGAGAGATCGAAAAATATATATAGAATTAATGGAAATAAATTGATAAGATCGTTGTTTTTTATCCCACGAGCATGATTTTTTGAATATCAAGTTTTTTAATAACTCTTATAATGAGAAAAAAGTTTCATAAAAATCGGACAACTATATCTTATAGCTGCCATAGGAAAGATCGAAAAATATATATAGAAATAACGGAAATAAAATTAAAACATCGTTGTTTTTCATCAGATAAGTACGATTTTCGGAATATAGAGTTGAATAACATATTAAATTTCATCAAAATCAGACAACTATATCATATAGCTGCCATACGAACAATAGTCGAAAATATGGAAAATTATTAGAAAAATCATCATAGTTTCGATGTTGTTTAGCCTTTATGCATTTTGTTCGACATATTTGATGACTGCAAGGGTACATAAGCTTCGGCTTGCCGAAGCTAGCTTCCTTTCTTGTTTGGATTATAACCGACCATAAATGACACGCGAGTTATATTATAACTATATTTGTATTCAATGTTGTGTTACTTTGGTTCAATAATTAAAATTATATTATATTTATATATGTATATTATACATTATATAAATAAGTTTATATAACGGGTGTTTTTTTAGAGGTATAGAACTTTAAGTTGCAATAAAACAACGATGGATTATTCGATTGATATGACGTCTGGACGTCCAATTTTCGATGATTTTTCCCAACATTTGCGGCCGTATATCGGCAATAACACGGCGAATGTTGTCTTCCAAATGGTCAAGCGTTTGTGGCTTATCCGCTTAGACCAATGACTTTACATAGCCCCACAGAAAGTAGTCTAGCGGTGTTAAATCACAAGATCTTGGAGGCCAATTCACAGGTCCAAAACGTGAAATTAGGCGGTCACCAAACGTGTCTTTCAATAAATCGGACTACACCGAAAACCAAAATTTGTGTTGCTAACGGAGAATGCATTGCTATGGCAACAATTCAATAAGAAAAACGAAAGAATAGAAGACAAATTTGGTGTCGCGCCGCCGTCGTTAGCAAGCAACAAAATCGTATTTTAAGAGTGAGAAAGAGAGGGAAACTTAGGAATATCTCTTTTCCTTTCCTACGCCCATGATTGCTTAATTGCCACGAGTCACCGGTGGACAGCCAGAACTGCAGGGTTGATATCTGCCCCTATTAATGTATTTGCAGCCATGTTTAAATGTTTTAACAGAAAACTATCAACTATAGAAAAACTAGCTCAACAGCTCGTTTTGTTTGAAACTCATCGGCGGCACTCATTCATTACCTTTATAACAATGTCTCTCGTTTCGAATTGTTAGTCAACTAACACCGGATCGGCTTGGGCTGCGTTTCATCGTCGTGAAAGTCATGTTAGAAGTGGCTGTAGTTCTTTTGAACTCTTTTAATAGTGCTTTGACCAATTCATTTTTAACTCCGGGGTGAATTTTTGCACCTTAAACCCGGCTTTAACTTTCCCCTGCTAAAAAATTGTGGGCATATAAGCATCGTTAATAATTTGTAAAGCCCCAAATAACGCTTAAACAAAAGCAGTTATTGTATTTTTCAGAAGGTGAAATATGGAATAGTCTGGGCGATCCACTTAGAAAATTATAAGATTATAACAACAACAAATTATGTTGTTGTGTACAAAGTTGGAAACTGCACTGCACACCTCTTTGCAACACATATCTTTTGATTGTGTCCTAAATTTTATGGCAGGATTGTACGCAGGAAAAAGCTAAATTTTTTTTATTTAGTCTTATTATTTTAGTTTGAGGTATTATTTTTTTCGAAGCGCAACATAATCGTTGCTTCTCTTGAACATTCAGGAACAAAATGTTTATTATGGAGAACTTTTAAACAAATAGCCAATCCGCTTGGACGTCGAACCAAAATACGATGGGATTGGTATAATGATATTAACAACAAGAAATGAAGCCACCCTGCAGTTCCAAAAGTGCCTTGTCGTGGATGACATGTACGACTACCCACTGATGCGAGTGTCCGAAGCACCTGGAGCCGCACTGGTGCCATTTCATATAAAGCTCTTGTATAGCATTTAAGGATTTGACATGCATGCCGCTCTCGATGACCATTTTGTCCGATTCATCGAACGTGGCATCGATGGCTTATACGAATTTTGTATGGAGAAAATTCGTATAAGCTATTGATGCTTTCGTTGCTGACGTGGAGGCGATGTTGTCATCTAGCCCAATGTCTAAAATGTCATCCCCAAATTCATATGAAAAACAATATATATATATATTTTTTTTTATTTTATTAATTAATCTTATTTTGAAACATAAGAGATAAGTACATAAATAATATGAAATTAGAACGTTTTTGTTTACCATTTATGTGGAATATTTGCAGGACATCGGTTGTTTTGCGTCCATCTATGGTAAAAATTTTTTTATTATTACATATTATATATGTATTAATTTTTTTTAATTTAAAGCTAACTTACCTTTCAAACGAATTTGTCGTACATACAGGCTGAATCCTAAAAAGATTTAAATAAGTTTGTAGTAAAAGACATAATATTTTTGTAATATAAACGACACTTACATGATTTTTAAACAATTCCGCTGCCCGTTGCGCAAATTAAGTAATTTCACAACTTACTGTCAACGCACAACGCAAAAGAATGAGCAGTTCAATTTTATTTTTCACCCTTTTAGTATACCCTTCTTTTTTGGGTATAACCGACCATAAATGACACGCGAGTTATATTATATCTATATTTGCAATCAATGTTATGTTATGGTTATCCTGGTTCAATAATTTAAATAATGTTGTATATATAAAATATATTATATCTGTATATAACTTTATATATATATTATATTTAATATTTTAAGAACTTTAACATCAAAAGAGTATACATAAGTCGAGCGCCCCTTAGCCGTATTTTCCATCGAAAACCAATTTTTTGTTTCTAACGGAGAATGACAACAGTGCAATTAGAAAAACGAAAGAATAGAAGACAAATTTGGAGTCGGGCCGCCGTCGGGTGGAAGCAACGAGATCGTATTCGAAGAGTGAGAAAGAGGGGGGAAACTTAGGAATATCCCTTTTCCTTTCCTACACATTGATTGCTTGAATGCCAAAAGACACCGGGTGACAGCCAGAACTGCAGGGCAGGTTAAGCAAGCCAAAGCTTACATACATACCCTTGCAGTGATCAAATATGTCGAACAAAATTCATATATTTTTCGATTTTTCCTATCAAGTTGATATGATCAAAAACAACCGAGCAATAATTTTTTTTTCAATCTCTCGTTAGGAGCTATCCGATATAGTAGCCCGATCCGGCCTGTTCCGTCTTATATACTGCGTGCAGTGGAACCGCTAGCGGTTTGTCACTCATTCCTTGGTGACTGGATCGTGAGATCTCTAGTCCAATACCAAGAGCGCCCATCTGACTCGAAGCGATTAATTTTTGTTTCATTCGACCATATAACCTTGAAAACAAAAGTATTTTGGAATTGTTTGCTTTTTAAGACACTGGTAGCAATGACTTACAATATCCCAATTCGCTATCAAGCACGGTGGCGGTTCCATCATGGTTTGGGGGTGCATTAATTTAAATGGAGTTGGTTCCTTGTTGATAATCGATGGAATAATGCGAAAGGAGCAATATCTATCCATTTTACAAGAAAATCGTCCAAAGCAATTTTGGAAAGTTGGGTCTTTCTGTCGAAAAATGCGTTTTTCAGCAAGACAACGACCCCAAGCACACGTCCATATTGGTAAAAAATTGGATTTCAAAACAGAAATTGCAATCTATGAAGTGGCGACCACAATCTCCCGACATGAATCCAACAGAAAATTTGTGGAGTCATGTGAAATCGCAGCTGGAGAAATATGCAGTTCCTCCAAGTGGAATGAAGGAGTTGTGAGAGCGGCAACAGGGCGAATGGAATGATATTCCCCCGGAAATGGTACGACGGTATACCCAAAATATGCCCAGACGCATAGAAGAGCTAAAAAAGTCCAAGGGGATGTGAACTCACTATTAAAAAATCATTAATAAAAATATTTCTTAAAAAAAATAACCAAAGTGAAAAACTGTAACATTTGACTTTTTTTACAGTTTGGCGCGTCATTTTCTTTAACTGATATTAAATGGCTTTGAATTTTACTTAATAGTAGTAAATGATATAACCTACAAAACCAGACTAAGATCTTCAAAATCCGTGCATTAGAAAAAAAGTTGCAGACCTTTGAAGTTGAAACAATGAAATCGTGTTACAGTTTTGCTCGTCAGTGTATTTATTCATGAATATCTATTTTGTCTCCTTCAAAGTAATCCCCATGAGATATTATGCACTTGTGCCAACGGTTTTTCCAATCTTCGAAGCACTTCAAAAAATCATTTTTTTTTAATCTTGTTCAGCTTCTCCTTCGATGCCGTCTTTATCTCGTCAAGCGCAGCGTAACGTCGTCCTTTAATGGGCCTCTTCAGTTTAGGAAACAAGAAAAAGTCACATGGGGGCAGATCCGGGGAATGGTGGCTGCGGCATCATTAATGTGTTATTTTTAGCCAAAAAGTCGCGCAACGATGTGTGAGCAGGGGCGTTATCGTGTTGCAAAAGCCAATTTTCGCTCTTCCACAAATCCGGGCGTTTCTGGCGGATTGCTTTGCGCAAATTGCGCATAACTTGCAGGTAATATTCCTTATTGACCGTTCTTCCCTGTGGCAAGAACTCATGATGCACCACGCCTCTGCAATCGAAGAAAACTGTCAGCAAAACTTTCACATTCGACCGAACTTGGCGCGCTTTTTTCGGTCTTGGTTCGTGCGGCAGCTTCCATTGAGATTATTGAGCTTTGGTTTCCACGTTGTAACCATGAACCCACGATTCGTCACCAGTTATGACCCTCTGGAGCAAATTTGGGTTGTCGCGGACAGAGTTTAACATCTCATTAGCAATGTTCTTGCGATGCTGTTTTTGGTCGCAATTGAGCAATTTTGGTACGAATTTCGCGGCGACCCGTCTCATGCCCAAATCATTGATAAAAATCGAATGGCACGAGCCAATCAATATGTTTAGGTCCTCAGCAACTTCTCCAACGGTGATTCGACGATTACCCAATACCATTTTCTCCACTTCATTAATTTTTTCGTCTGTTCTTGAAGTGCTGGGGCGACCGGCACGCTCTTCGTCGTTCACATCTTCTCGGCATTCTTAGAACATTTTGTACCACCGATAAACGTTGCTTCGATCCAAGGTAGCTTCTCCGTATGCCACAGTCAACATTTGGAATGCATCCACGCACTTAATTTCGTTTTTCACACAAAATTTGATACAGGTTCTTTGATCCATTTTTTTGAAAAGGTAAAAATCAAAGACGATCCGAAACACGTGCAACAAAGCAGCTGTCAACAATTAAGTGAACATTCAAAATGGCCGAGCTTGTCGGCATAAGTGAGAGAAATGAGTTCCAACATAACGCCACAAAAAAACGAGATAACCCACGAAAATTCAAAACTCGCAATACTTTTACACACCTCGTATTTTGGGCGCCCAAATCGATCTTAGTATGCGTCACCGATTTTTTTTTTTCGAATTTCAAATTATTTTTTTTTTTTTTTGTAAATTTTTATTCCGAACTATTTCGGCACGCTTACATGTACATAGATATATGCTAAAGCAAGAAGATTAATGAGCAATCGAGTTCCGAAAAAAGAACCACTTTTTGTCTTGGACTATGATTTCTCGACGCTCAGGATCCCGGGCTTTGATCCACCGTGATTGCCTTCTTGGAGGATTTAATTTTAAACTTCCAAACTTTGCCAACTGCTGAGATCCAGTTACCAGCAGCTCGCGGTAACCGGTTATCTGGCCATAGGACAATTTTTAAATCACTAAATTCAATTTTTTAAGTCTGTGACAGTGTTACTTGTTCAGACAACTTTAGCTCTTCCTCTCCTTAAGTTTTTGTTGTGATACAAACAACTGAGTGCAGTAGAATCCCGATTATCCGGTTCAATTAAAACCAGGGGTATTCCGTATAATCGAAAATCCGGATAACCGATTTCAAAGCAAATCAAATAATATTTAAGATTTTTAATAATTTTTTATTATGGAATAGGTTTTAATTAGATCATACGATATATAAAAAACAAGCTATAAAGAGGGATAATGAATTACATAATACCTATGTAATATAAAGTTTTGGTTGGAAATAACTTGTTATAGATTTTTGACGAACGAATGAGTCCGGATAATCGGATGTTCGGATAATCGGGATTCTACTTTATAAAAAAGGGCTAACAACACTGAGAATGAGCTGCTTTTAGAAACAGTAAAAAAATATCGTAGTATTAAATTTTTGTCTTTTTCTCTTTTCAGGAAATGCTAAAACCATCCGAAATGATAACAGTTCTAGGTTTGGAAAATTTATGCAAGTTTGTTTTGATGACTTCAATAGTATAAAAGGATGCATTATTCAAGACTACTTGCTTGAACAGTCACGAATAACATTTCAAAGTGAAGGCGAACGAAACTATCATATAATGTATCAGTTAGTGGCTCAGGGGCAAAAAAATAACGAAATAGCAAGATCATTTTTTTTAAGGCCACCGGAGTTTTATAAATATCTAAACACTGCAAACACTGAAAAGATAAACATAGACATCGAATCAATAAAATTTGATGCCGTTACCATGGCTTTTACGGTTCTACAAATTCCTCAATTTGTAATTGACGGCGTTTTCAAAGTAATAAGTTCTATATTGTGGTTAGGTAATATAGAGTTTATGGACATTGATGGAGAGGGATGCGATTTTTCAAATACAGACCAGGAAGCCATTTCAAATATATCAAACCTATTGGGACTTAAGTGCTGTGATCTTCAAAAGGTTTTATTAATCCGCCAAATAAATGTTCGAGGAAATATTACTGAGATCCCTTTAAAAATAAAAGAAGTAAGTATCGCATTAATGTCGTCATTGCATTAAAGTTATTCCCAGCATTTAATGTGGTTCGCAGCATTAGTTAACTTTGTAATTTGGATTAAAGATTTTAAATGTTTTCGCCTGCAATATATATTTAAGGATTTTTTTTATTATTAAGAAAAAAAAGATTTAACAAGAATGGAGCTAGTAGTTTTGGCAAGTCGAAGCTTATACGAGGGCTGTCTGATAAATAACCGACCTCAACGTCAAGCTAGCGGCACATCTCAAAAAAAGTTTCTACTTCAAATTATTCATATTATAATAGCTACTCGCCAAAATTTCAGAAATTTATCTAGTGCAATTATCTGTTGAGTGTCGTTTTTGTGAGTCTATTTCGGTGATTTCCCCAAAATGGAAAAAATTGAAAATCGAGCTGTAATTAAATTTTTATTTTTGAAAGGCAATACGCCTACAGAAATCAAAGATGAGTTGGACTCTGTGTATGGTGACTCTTCGCTATTGCTCGGAGCAGAACCCCTATCCTTTTTACATTTCGATCTCCTAAGTTCAAATTTAAATTCTAACTGCTAACGGAACGTAACGTAAACGTAAAATTGTTTACCAACACCCGTCTAATTGCAATCGCACCTAACTTTGCTTATCTCGTTTTCTCTATCTTCATTATCATTCTTCTTTTCGCAACTCTTAACTTATATTCATACATTCAATTGTTCGTTCTCGCTTCACCCTCGCAAGCACTCGGTGTGCCAAATTGTCGGTCGCGATCGTTTATAAGCAAAATGCATAAACTGTGTACATAAACATAAACCAAATAATACTCAGAGCCTCAAATACAAAATCACATCTCATTTAAATCATAAACCATTGGCCTTATTTTTAAAAGTGCATAAAGCGGTAGCAACAAATTAGTTGCAGTCCTCTAAACATTTGGTGACCCCGACGTGATCTACGTGTGGTGTGTTTTTTATTTCGTTTTCACAAATCGGTGAAAAGGCCTATCAGTGCATTTGGACACCACTTCGCAGTTCGGTGAAGAGGCCTACAAACATACATACATACACATTCATGTAATATAGTTTTTATTAAGAAAGATATTAATATTATAATAGTGTGTTTCACGTGCTCTTTTAATGTTCTTTTAATTTAACAACTTTTTGCGACCGACAACTTTTTTCGACTTGACGACTTTACGACTTGACAACTTGACGACTTCGACTTGACTGTGTGGTTCTCTTCTCTTATTATCCGTTCTCCTTTCCGCTGTGTGGGGTTGCCAACCTGATCGCAACCATCTCTTCCTTACATTCATGTACTTGAGTATTAGTTGGCGCGTTTCTTCGTGATCTTGTTCATATACATAACAACCGTTTGAACTTGGTTATATTAAGTGCATTGCAGTGTATAAACCGAGTTAAACGAGGTCAGTGAACGCTTACGAATTTGTTCCGTTGCATTTTCGTCGACATTTCGTCTCTCTTGCATTGATAATTCGTACAGTTGCATCGGCAACTTACAGTGATTGTGACTTTCGTATACTCTTTTTGAAAAGAGCTATTGCTGAAAATGATTCGGTTGGTGCAAGACCCGCGTCGGTACCAAGTGACTTGGACTTTTATAAAGCAAAAGCCGATGCTACCTTATGACAGGTAGAAGCTTTAAAAAGCTACCTGGAGTCAGATGAGGCTGTCAACTTCGACGTGACTGATCTTCAAGTGCGACTTGATTTTGTCGATCAAATGCAAGTAGACTTTGATAAAAGTCAAACCGCAGTCGAAAAGTAAGACTTGCATGAATTGTACAGTGACGCTCGGTCAAAGTTCGTAAATATCTACCTCGCGGTAAAATCGCAAATTTCGCGTGAGCTTGGCAAGCAGCGTAGATTCTCAGTCGTCAATTCTACGGCCCTTCCACATGTCGGTGGTGATTCGAGACCCGCTGCGCGTGCCACAAGACTCCCAGAATTCAAGTTGCCAAGGTCCAGCGGTGCCTATATCGATCGGCCTGATTTCTACGCAATGTACAACACCATTGTGGGCAAAAATGATGACCTGGGCAACGTGGAAAAGTTCCAGCACATTCGTTCATGCTTGGATGGCACAGCGTTGGACACAATTCGTTCACTGGAGCCCACGGAAGCTAACTATGAAAAAGCTATTGAATTATTAGTTTCGAGATTCGATAACAATCTTTTGCATTTTCAGGCACATATACGGTCAATCTGCAGGATTTCAGGTGTGGAGCAAGGATCGGCAACAAGCTTACGACGCTTAAGCGACCAGATGAATTCGCATGGCAACGACACAGGAGATCATGGACGGTCTCCTGATCTATCTGGTAGCTTCGAAGTTGGATCGCCACACTCAAGAGAAATAGGAAGAGGGTCTGCAGGCAAATAAGCTGCTGAAGTGGAAGGATATGGCTGCATTCCTGGAAAAGAGGTGCCGCATGTTGGAGAATATTGAAAATGATATGATAATCCATACACCTAGCAAACAGGTGGGAAAACCAAACACTAACAAAAATATTCATAACGCACTCGTAGCATCATCATTTAATACTTCATTTTGACCATTTGGAAGACAATATTCGCTGTGTTATTGCCAATATGCGGCAACAAATGTTGGAAAAAGTCAACGAAAATTTGACGTCCAGATTGGACTACATTCAATCGATACGTGGCGGTCATATGCCAGAAATCATATTTAAAATGTAATGCCACAAAATTATCTTTTGGCTAAATAAAATTCATGTCTATTGAATAATCCATCGTTGTTTAATTTTAATTTAAAGTTCTATACCTCTAAAAAACACCCGTTCTAAGAAAGATTTGTGACGTCAGGCACTCATCTTAACATATACATTTGTAAGGTTCAAGGTTCTTAAATATAGTCGACAACGGGCTTAACATCGACTAGGCCACACACAGAACTAGCAAAACTGATGTTTTAAAATTGCATTAAGATATTTTATTGCTATATTTTTGCATATCCATTTTTGGTCTATTTTTTGCATCCTTTATACACTTTTGGTCGGTCATGCCGCAGCCTAACTGGAATGATTAAATTCAAATTGTAACATAAATTAAATTCACGATGTTTGCCTTTGTTTTGCTGTTTGCCCTGCGCTGACAACACTGTCATTTATTGAAATTGCTAACTCTCTTTTGCACTTTTTCTTATCGCTGCCTGGCCTTTATCCATGGCAAGCAGCTTCTATGATAGTTCGACTTGGTACTCGCATGCAGAAGTCATGGTCGCTCATCGCCTGCCTATTCTTTCGCTTTATATACTTTCCCGACTTAAAGGCACAGAAAAATCGGTCTGCCTGCCCAACAAACCCTACACATAAACCTAAACTATGTATATTTAAGGCCTTGGTGCTATTAAAATAAATACATTCAATTATTTGTTTGGTGCTATACAAATACAAAATACATACCATTCAACTAGTCGTCGCATGCAGACGTGTATTTATTGTGCTCCGGGAAAAAGTATTCAATAATATCAAAAAGTGTAGTGACTGGTTTCGTAAATCAACAACAACGCGAAAAGACGCTTTTAGCGATAAAATCACTAATATTTATATTGATTAATTAATTAATTAATATAAAACATAACACTTAAAACTCGAACAATCTCAACCTCGATTGCAATGAGTCTAAACGACGTTCGCACACAACGTCAACGTGAGCAAGACGAGAGACGGCAAGTACAAAGAAACAACGCTTACTTCACTTTCAAAGCAACCGAAAATAATGCAAGCTCATCACAAACACGGTCAATTACCCCAAACTTCACCGAATTCTCTGTCTCTGCAGCCAAAGAGCGCTGTAACTAGCACCGCAACTTCTTTGACAACGTCAACCGTAACAACAAAAACAACCGCAACTGTAACGACAGCGCGTTTAACGACGTCATCAGTTAGCAGCACAAACATTAATACTTCTGCCGCTGCGCTGCCCGAAAAAGATAACAATAACAAGGAAAATACTAAGCCGGCTGTGCAGACTGGTATGGATCGGTACATCCAAATCAAAAGGAAGCTGAGCCACCTTAACTCTCAACGCAAAATAACCCGTGGCAATGCTAACATACATAGCTGCAATAGAAACGCCCACGAACTGAAACCGTTTTAAAATCTTGGCAGACTATGAGGATGACGCCGAATCTACATAAGTCGAAAAAAGGAAGCCTAAGCCCCCGCCAATTTACATACGAGAAAAAAGTTCCAACGTTCTTGTCAACAAAATTATAGAGCTTATTGGCAAGGAAAACTTCCACATAATACCACTCGTAAAGGGCAATATCCAGGAAACAAAAGTACAAACAAAGTCTGAAGATAATTACAGAGTATTATCGAAATACCTCACCGACAAAAAAAAAGAACTTTTACACATATCAGCTAAAAAGCAGCAAGGGCCTGCAAGTCGTACTTAAGGGCATAGAGCCCGAAGTATCGCCTGCAGAGATAACAAAGGCGCTACAAGAGAAGGGATTTAGCGCCAAGACAGTCTTCAATATCCTTAACAGGGATAGAAAGCCACAGCCACTCTTTAAGGTTGAGCTCGAGCCACAGGAAATACGAAGTGCACCCTATATACAATCTTCAGTTCCTGCTGTACCGCAGAATTACAGTTGAGGAACCGCACAAACGCAATGGCCCGGTACAATGTGCGAACTGCCAAGAATATGGCCATACAAGGTCTTACTGTAAACTGCGCCCGGTGTGTGTAGTTTGTGGTGACCTTCATGACTCCGCACACTGCCCAGCGAGCAAAGATGACCAGAACTTGAAAAAGTGCGGCAACTGCGGTGGAAATCACACTGCTAACTATAGAGGTTGCCCAGTTTACAAGGAGCTGAAAAGTCGCATCCACCAGAGGGGATCTACTGCCCGCACCCAAAATAATCAGTTCATAGCCTCCAGGTCAAACCCTGAAGTCTTCTTCTCGACTGCAGTCAGATCCTCACTAGGACCCATAAACTCTGCCAAAAATGTCACATACGCAAGCGCTTTAAAATCAGGACTGGCTACCCCAGCCCCAAAAAGCTCACTGCCGTAATCAGCACACCAAGAACCGAACACGGCTCAGCAGCATCAACCGCCGGAGCAGCCAAAAAGAAACTTTGAATCTTTGATATGCAGTCTACAACAAAGCCTTACGGAGTTTATGTCGTTTATGCGTACAACTATGCAAGATCTAATGCGAAACCAAAATCTACTTATACAAATGCTGGTTTCACAACAATCCAAATAATGGCTTCCCTACGAATATCTACGTGGAACGCTAATGGCGTTTCGCAGCACAAACTCGAGTTAGCGCAATTCCTTCTAGACAATCAAATCGACGTAATGCTGCTTTCAGAAACACATCTTACAAACAAATACAATTTCCAACTACGAGGATATACATTCTATGGAACAAATCATCCAGATGGTAAAGCACACGGCGGGACTGGAATTTTAATCAGAAGCCGTATTAAGCACCATTACCATACGAAATTTGCTAAAAACTACCTACAGGCCACATCAATAAGTATACACCTAAATGGCAAGCAACTAACTCTAGCCGCCGTATACTGCCCCCCACGCTTCACCATAGCCGAAGATGAGTTTATGAAGTTTTTCAACTCACTCGGAGACCAGTTCATAGCAGCAGGAGACTACAATGCCAACCACACACACTGGGGATCTCGTCTCGTGACCCCAAAAGGAAAGCAGCTCTATAATGCAATTATCAAAGCTAAGAACAAGCTAGACTATGTTCCTTCTGGCACACCAACATACTGGCCGGCAGACCCAAAGAAACTTCCCGATTTAATAGACTTTGCGATTACCAAAAACATTCCTAAACATATGATAAGCGCCGAATGCCTTTCGGATCTTTCATCTGACCACTCGCCTGTCCTCTTTACTCTACTCCGACACCCAGGAACATGGGATCACTCATCAAAACTGACCTCACATAAAACCAATTGGGTTAAGTACAGGAAGTACATCAGCTTACACATTGAGCTGAGTCCTCACCTCAGCGACGAAGCCAACGTAGACAGTTTTGTTAATTCACTGGAGTCTGTACTCGTCTCTGCAGCTCGAGTTTCAACACCTTAAACTACAAACACACAATACATTCAAAAGAAGACAAATCTACAAATCGAAAAGCGACGCTTACGTCGAGAATGGCAATGTCACAGATCGCCATCTGCTAAGCAACGCTTAAAACATGCCTCACGTCAACTTGATCAAGCTCTACAGCAAGAAGAAACGTATGTCAACCGCCGCTACATAGAGCAATTGTCAACTAACAGTACAAAACACTCACTATGGAGAGCTTACCCAACTCTGAGCTTACCGAAATAAACCGTGATGCCTATTAGAAATTCCACAGGCGGGTGGGCGCGCAGCGACGCAGACAGAGCCAGCACGTTTGCCAAACACCTTAAAAATGTCTTCCAACCTAATCCTGCCACCAATGCGTTTACTTGGCCGACTCTATCATATGAACCCCAGCCTCAACATGAGCCAATCGAGTTTCGCCCAAACGAAATCGTTAACATCATCAAATGACAACTGAATCCGAAAAAATCTCCGGGCTGCGACCTCATAACTCTCAAAATGATCATTGAGCTCCCATACTGCGCCGTTTGCACTCTCACCCAGCTATTTAATGCCATCGCAAAACTTGGCCACTTTCCAGTGAGATGGAAAAAGTCAATTATAATAATGATAGCAAAGCCGGGGAAAGACCACACTATCCCCACGTCGTATAGACCTATAAGCCTACTCTCTTGCCTATCCAAACTCTTTGAAAAATGCCTAATGACTCAGATAAACACATACCTGAGAATCCAGGAAGGAATCCCGTCACACCAATTTGGTTTTCGTGAAAAGCATGGAACAATTGAGCAGGTCAACCGGATAACATCCGAAATTCGGAACGCGTTCGAAAAAACGGGAGTACTATACTGCATATTTTTAGATGTCTCTCAAGCATTTGATAGATGCTGGCTAGAACGTCATATGTACAAGATCAAGACAATGCTCCCCTACAGCACCCACAAGATTTTAGAGTCTTACCTTTACGACAGAAAATTTGTCGTGAGGTGCAACACTGCTATTTCTGACGATTACACTGTTGGAGCTGGAGTTCCTCAAGGTAGTACAAAGCAGACATCCCGACAAGCACACGTCTAACAACATCCACGTTTGCCGACGACACAGCTATTCTTAGCCGCTCAAAATGTCCGATTCAAGCAACTGCGCAGCTAGCTCTTCATTTGGTCGATGTTGAAAAGTGGCTGTCAGATTGGCGAATTAAAGTGAACGAACTAAAATGCAAGCACGTTACGTTCACTCTGAACAGGCAAAACTGCCCGCCGATTACAGTGCATTTTCAATCTCCTCTTTGTGCGTTCGTTCCCGCTTTGAACGTTTTACAGCGGCGCCAAAACTTTTTGTTTCGCGAGTTCATTGCCTACATTGCATATGGGTGATTCCATATCAGATTTACAGTCGATATCGGGAAATTCGATGAGATATTTTTTTCATGCTCTTTATTGAAAATAAATCGACACGTATTTTTTATTTGGCTCAGAAAATTTTTTTGACAAAGTTATGATTATTTGAATTTTTGATGAACTGCCCTTTTTTTGATGACAGTCGCGTTTTCCAGCCCCAATAACTCGAAAACCGTACGTCGCAGAAAAAAATGAATAGGAAGTAAAAATTTCATCCTTCCTTCTTCTTTGCAAAACTTTCGTGAAAAATTTTTTTAAACAATTTTTCACCACAAAAAGTTCAAATGTTTATAACAAATTCATTTTTCTCCAACTTGGACATTTTTGATTTTTTTTTTTTCACAATAAATCCTTCAATTTCTTCTGATGAACATACTAAAATTTCAGAATGGGATCAAAATTAGTTTTTGAGTTATAGAATTAAATAGCATTAAAAATTCATTTTATTGACCCTTACTATGCGCGCGCGAAGCGAATTGACGCGCGGACCGTGCATGATAATCTTTAAAATTCTATAACTCAAAAACTAATTTTGATCCCATTCTGAAATTTTAGTATGTTCATCAGAAGAAATTGAAGGATTTATTGTGAAAAAAAAAAAAATCAAAAATGTCCAAGTTGGAGAAAAATGAATTTGTTATAAACATTTGAACTTTTTGTGGTGAAAAATTGTTTAAAAAATTTTTTCACGAAAGTTTTGCAAAGAAGAAGGAAGGATGAAATTTTTACTTCCTATTCATTTTTTTCTGCGACGTACGGTTTTCGAGTTATTGGGGCTGGAAAACGCGACTGTCATCAAAAAAAGGGCAGTTCATCAAAAATTCAAAAAATCATAACTTTGTCAAAAAAATTTTCTGAGCCAAATAAAAAAATACGTGTCGATTTATTTTCGATAAAGAGCATGAAAAAAATATCTCATCGAATTTCCCAATATCGACTGTAAATCTGATATGGAATCACCCATATGCAATAGACTTACATAAAACCCACTTCGTTGTCGCTGGTCAAGAGTTTTGTCGCTAATCATTGCACAGTGAGACTTGATCAGTTTGCAAGTGATTAACTTTGAAAGTAATAGAAACCAAATTTATCAAAATGTCAACGGACAAAACTCTTTTTGCACCAGTTGCGGGAGCAAAATATTATAAATTGAAGGCTGGCTCAATGCTTTCTAAAGCTAAAGCCTTTGAGAAGACCCTGACCGTCGAGAAGCTCCAGGAAATGAGTGAGGAGGGGTTGGAACTTCGTGTCGAACGGCTGGACGAGAGTAAGGCGACATTTATCCAGGTCCATGACAGGCTTCAGGAGATGGATTTGAGGAGCTAACTTTATAAATAAAAAACAGGTTAAATCGAGAATTGGGTAAGCGAAAACGTCCGGAAATTCGTACGCTTAGGCCAGAGCTCTCCATGAATTCTGTGTCAGCGGCTAGAAGATCTCAGTTGCCTGAATTGAGATTACCTGAGTTTTCTGGTGATTTTACCGAATTTGCCGACGTTCAGTCCAGGTTCAAGGCCATCATCTACAACGACCTTGTGCTCTGAGAGGCTGCAGCATTTAAAGTCTTTCCTGAAAGGTTCCGCCTTGGATACAGTGTGCTCGTTGGAAATATATGAAGAAAATTATGCGGTGTTCATGGATTTATTGAATAACCTGTTCAATAATAAGCGTTTAATTTTCCAATCCCACATAAATGCGATTTTCAGTCTCCCTAAAGTGGACATGCAGTCTGCCACGAAGCTGAGAGATATGTCCGACAAAATAAATGCAAATCAACGTGCTCTCCAGTCAATGGGTTCGGTTGAGCAAATTTCGAACTGCGCTCTTGTACATGTCCTTCTGCAGAAATTAGACAGCAAAACTCCGGCCAATTGGGAAGAATCTGCGCGATTGATGAAATTCCTTTGATTGATCATTTTACTACATTTTTGTCCAAGCGCTGTCAAAAAATTTAAAATATAGAGCACACTGCAACTTTGTACTCCAATAGTTCACAATCAGGAAACACCCGCAGTAGAAGCATCTTAATTGCCACCAACACTTCGGGACATGCATGTGTTGTATGCTGTTTATATAGCTGTGGTCAATTCTCCAATCTGCCAATACAAAAGCGTAATCAAAAGGCAAAAGAATTGGTACTTTGTCTTAATTGCTTAAAGAAGGGGCATCAAATGCACTATTTTAGGTCAGGCTGCTGTCGAATTTGCGGGTCTAAGCATCATAGCCTTTTATATCTTGGCCCTCAGCCTTCGACTGAGGTTCAGCAAGCTCCCGTTGCGGAACCTAGTACTCCAAATGCAATTATTTCAATCACTGCTACCTCTTTGCTGGCTCAGAATATGGAGTCTGATACTGTCCTTCTTCCCACTGCAGTCATATGCGTTCAAAGTCGATCAGGTACTTGGATCCCATGCCGTGCGCTGCTGGACTCGGGATCACAAGTCCACGTTGTGGTCTCCCGACTCACTCACCATATTGCCAAAAACAAAGGCTACCGTATCAGTTGCTGGTCTTGGAGATGCTCGATTTGACTCTAATGGAGTTTCCGTTTGCATCAAGTTAAAACCGCATACCTCCGATTACTTCGCATGCCTATCTGCACTTGTTGCTCCAGTGATTACTGACAATCAACCCAGTTTTACCGTTAAGCCAGAAGACTGGAAAATTCCCACTAATATTCAGTTGGCCGATCCATGTTTTTTGAATTATTATCTGTAGGGCAGATTAAGTTGGCTGCTGGGTTACGCCTATTACAGAATTCGAGGCTTAGTTGGTTCGTAACAGGAGGTGGATCTTCTTCTATCAAGGCGACTGCATTACAGGATCAATCTGTGCAGTGTAAATTGGTAGCTGCTGAAGGTCGTATGGTCACAGGGAGGGATATCAACACAGGAGGTCCTCGAAACATTCCTGAAGATTGACGATAGCAGCGACAAGACGCTCGTTCTAGCCTTGGACCCTGCAGCGGATGTTTTTCGTTATTCTTTTTCTTCCACACAGGTCTCTCCGAAACCATATAAACGACTGGTGGTCCCCAGAGTGCTTCTGGAATCTGCCCTTTGGCTCAGAGGCCCAGCGTTTCTTCTTCAGAATCAGCACGATTGGCCTGAATCTTGTTTGCCTGTGAAGACTCCTCCCGAGCTCAGAAGGCGCATTATGGGTAGCGTCTCTACCAAAGTGGATCTATCGTTAAAACGCAATTTCGTGAATTCCTGTCAAAAGATGACCCACACTTTTGGATTCGTATACAAATTTGCACACCGTCATGGTCTTGCCGTCGAAGATGTCAAAATGGGCACACAGATGCTTATCAGATGCATCCAAATGAGCAACCTGGCTGATGACTACTGGAGGCTGCATTCCAAGCAGCAAATTTCATCATCCAGCCCATTGTCCTCGCTTTTTCCATTCGACGATAGCTCTGGATCCGATGGAATCGCTCGTGTGACAATGATACGAACATCAGCTGGGATCACTCGAAGGGCAAGTTGTGCGTGCTGCCGAAACTGGAATTGGTTGAAAGCCCTGGTCTACCAACGGGGGAGAATGTGCGGTCATGCCGCAGCCTAAATCCAATCACTAAATTTCAAATCTTAACGTAAATTCATTGCTTGCTGTTTGCCTTTGTTTTGCTATTTGCCCTGCGCCGACAACACTGTCATTTATTGAAATTGCTAACTCTCTTTTGCACTTTTTCTTATCGCTGCCTGGCCTTTATCCATGGCAAGCAGCTTCTATGATAGTTCGACTTGGTACTCGCATGCAGAAGTCATGGTCGCTGATCGCCTGCCTATTCTTTCGCTTTATATACTTTCCCGACTTAAAGGCACAGACAAATCGGTCTGCCTGCTCAACAAACCCTTCACATACGAGGTGTGTTCAAAAAGTACCGCGAATTTTGAATTTTCACGGTTTACCTCGTATCGAAATTCGATATTTTTGTAGCGTTATGTTGGTACTCATGTCTCTCACTTATGCCGACAAGCTCGGCCATTTTAAATGTTCACTTACTTGTTGACAGCTGCTTTGCTTACGTGGATGCATTCCGAATGTTGACTGTGGCATGCGGAGAAGCTACCTTGGACCGAAGCAACGTTTATCGGTGGTACAAAATGTTCTCAGAACGCCGAGAAGATGTGAACGACGCAGAGCGTGCCGGACGCCCGAGCACTTTCATTTCGGTCGAATGTGAAAGTTTTGTTGACAGTTTTCTTCGTTTGCAGGGGCGTGGTGCATCATGAGTTCTTGCCACAGGAAAGAACGGTCAATAAGGAATATTACCTGCAAGTAATGCGCAATTTGCGCGAAGAAATCCGCCAGAAACGCCCGGATTTGTGGAAGAACAAAAATTGGCTTTTACACCACGATAACGCCCCTGCTCACACATCGTTGCTTGTGCACGACTTTTTGGCCAACAAGAACACACTAATGATGCCGCAGCCACCGTATTCCCCAGATCTGGCCCCCTGTGACTTTTTCTTGTTTCCTAAACTGAAGAGGCCCATGAAAGGACGACGTTACGCTACGCTTGACGAGATAAAGACGGCATCGAAGGAGGAGCCGAACAAGATAAAAAGAAAATGATTTTTTGAAGTGCTTCGAAGATTGGAAAAACCGTTGGCACAAGTAGGGGAATGTTGTCAGGGTTGGGCCATATTTTGACCTATGTCCATAAGTTCTGAACGAATGACAATTCAGAATAAGTTTATACATTTTTGGAAAGGTACAAGCAATAGCAAGTGTTCACCAAAAATAGAGAATAAAAAAAAAGTACACATGTCAGAAGTGAAACTTCTTTGGCGAACTAATTTATCAGTCTTGTCTATATTTATACAAATCCAAAACTTTAGATTTCCGAGACTTAAAGAAAGGGAAAAAGGAAGATATGTTAGGATTTTAATTGTCATTAAAATATTAAAAGTGTTGAAAATTAATATACAGTAGAATCCTGTTATAACGACTCCGCTTATAGTGTCCGTCCGGGTATTGCGACGAAAACTCGATGGCTTGATTGGTCCCCAGACAGACTTATACACTTAAATCCTTCTACTTAGTGCGTCTTCCGGGTATAACGACGAAAAATCGTCGGTCCCTTGAAAGTCGCTATAAGCGGATTCTACTGTAAATTATAAATTTAGTTTTTCAAATTTATTTCTTCAATATTTACACTATTCGACACGTTTCCTATGAGTATTGTTTTTAAAAAAAAGAAAATAAGCTAGCTTCGGCTTGCCGAATACCCTTGCAGTCATCAAATATGTCGAACAAAACGCATAAAGGCTGAACAACAACGAAGCTAGGACGATTTTTCTATTCATTTTCCATATTTTTGTCTATAGATCATATGGCAGCTATATGATATAGTTGTCCGATTTTGATCAAATTTACTTCGTAATTCAAGAGTCGTGGGAAAACTTTATATTCTGATTTTTTGAGCTTATCCGTTATTTTTATATAATTTTTTGATCTTTCCTATGACAGCTATAAGATATAGTTGTGCGATTTTCATGAAACTCTTTTCTCAACTTAAGGGTTATTAAAAAACCTGATATTCAAAAAATTATGCTCGTGGGATAAAAAACAACGATGTTATCAATTTATTTCCATTAATTCTATATATATTTTTCGATCTCTTCTATGGCAGCTATATGAAAGAGTTATCCGATTTTGATAAAATTTAATCCGAAATTCAATAGTAGTTAGAAAACTCCATCTTGAAGAAATCAAGCCGATCTGATCAAAAACAACAGCATGAGAATTTTTTATTTCATTCTCTCGTATGGGAGCTATCAGATATAGTCGACCGGTCCTGCCCGTTCCGACTTATATACTGCGTGCAATAACTACACACCTTTTGGGAAAGTTTTAGCAAGATAGCTTTAAAACTGAGAGACTAGTTTACATAGGAACAGACAGACGGACAGACGTACATTCGTATTTCGATTCTGATCGTGATGCTGATCAAGAATATGTATGTATACTTTATGGGGTCTAAGGTGTCTCCTTCACTGCGTTGCAAACTTCTGACAGAAATTATAATACCCTTTGCTCTGCAAGAGTATAATAATATAGTAAAAACATCTGAGAAGACAATAAATTCTTTCCGGTAAAGTTTTTCGCTTGAAAAACATGGCAATGTTCTAAAAACGGGTTGTCTCGCAGCTATTTCAACAAATAACAAGGTAGCATTTTTAAAAAAGAATAAATTTCCTAGCCCATTTTTAGCAAAAGCCCCTAAAGCGCAACAATTATAAGTTAAAATCTGGAACTTTTATAGTTATCATTAATTTACAATGATTTTGTATAAATTTATATTGAGGTCAGGTATTTGTACTATTAACAAAAAATCACGAGGAATTTAATTTAATATTCAACATCTGAGATTTTACTATATTATTTTTAAACAAGAAAAGAAGCTTTTGTATATACCCTTGCAGTCATCAAATACATACATATGTATGTATTTACATACATACATATGTCGAACAAAATACAACATCGAAGCTATGACGATTTTCCTATTAATTTTCCATATTTTCGACTATTGTTGCCATATGTACATATATGTAAGCTGCCATATAAGCTATATGACATGGTTATACGATTTCGATAAAATTTAATTCGTAATTTAAGAGTGGTTAGAAAACTCTATGTTCCAAAAATGATGCTTCTCTGATGAAAAAAATGGATAAGAATTAAGGTGCCAATCAAAAATAGTTAATGCATAGTTAAGCTGTAATAAGCTAATACATCAATTAAACTGTTAATATCTGTATGCAACCTGTTCAATTAGAATTTCTTTTGACACTCACACCTCTCACCCTTTTTTCTACTGCTGTAAATTAATTCGTTTTGGCACAGAAAGGATTTCGGCTTAAAATCGTCTTCTTGCTCAAGTAAGCATACATACATACATACGCACTTACTTGTTCTCACACACGCAACCGTATTCTATTTTTTAAATTTTTACGCTCTCAACTTTGTGCGAGCGTGCTGAGAGCGAGAGAGGATAGAAGAAGATAGAGAGATCGTTCGTCAGTGGTTAGAGAGGGATGGGGATGTGTCGCGTAACCGAAAAATGTGACGCGTAACCGAGAAATGTGACGCGTAACCGAGAAATGTGACGCGTAACCGAGAAATGTGACGCGTAACCAAAAAATGTGACGCTAAATTTTTTCCAACGCCGATAAAGAAGTTTCACTTCAAAAACAAAAACAAAAAAGTTATAGGCGTTTGAAAAAAAAAAAAAATGTAGTCAGCGTTGGGCCATGTAGTCAGGGTTGGGCCACCTTCAGAAAATCGTTGACAATATCGGAACGTGGTGGAATAAAATTGAATTCAGGTAAATCTGACATTATTTTGTTCATTTATTTAATTATTTGGGATTTTACAGTAAAATTATCAAATTATTCAGAGTTGTTTTTCGTTTGTAGCGAGAAATACTAAAGAAAAAGATAAAAATGATTCATCTTCTTTCAATCCATCAAAATATTTTTTTAAGGAAATCTATTTAATTTATTTTGCATATTTTTGCTACAAAAAACTTAAATATTACAACAAAAATCGAAAATACACGAATAAAATGTAAAAATTATGATGGCCCAAGCCTGAATACAGAAGTGGCCCAACCCTGACGACATGCGGTATTAATCTATTATGGTATGATATAGCCAAACTATATCTATCAATAAAACTATATCTTAGTATTTTGTTATATAACAACTATATAACGTATTTTTATGTTCACTTTGCGGATGACATGTTGTAATCTTGTGTTATTCCACCTTTTCGGCCAGGTTAAAAAAACTTTTTCGAGCACTTTTTTTCAAAGAACAACGACACGTAGAAAAATGAAATCCCGAAATAAGTAGTCACGTGGAAAGTTTCGAGTGACCGATAGAAGTTTCTTGACACCCACAAACAGAAGGTACTAGAACGAATATTCGAAATATTGAGATGGCCCAAGCCTGACAATGGCCCAACCCTGACAACATTCCCCTACATAATATCTCATGGGGATTACCTTGAAGGGGACAAAATAGATATTCATGAATAATTGAATAATTTTTGAAAAAAACACAAAATTCGCGATACTTTTTGAACACACATCGTAAACGATTAAAAGATTTTCCTCCGCCTTATGTTTGTATGCCTAAAGTTGTCGTTAAGAATAGGATTAAGAATAAAAAGGCGACTTCGGCGCCGTGTAAACATATCGATTTAGATTTCCGTTTAAAAAACTTAATATGCCTACGTAATAAAGATTACTCAAAAAAGTAGATGTGGTTTGTAGAGATTGAAAAAAATGCTATAAAAAAAAATAATAATAGTCTGCTTGGTTATGTGCCTTAGATTTATGAATATGCAAGTTCTCCTTTTTTATTTAATTTAATGTTCTTGAAAGTGTGTAATTGCCGATAACTAACTAAATACTTCTTACCTGGATTTGTTTTTAGGCAATTGAAAACAGACATTCTATGGCAAAAGCATTGTACTCGAAAACGTTTACGTGGCTGGTTACAAAAATTAATAACTGTACAAATCCTGGACAAGATGGCGCCAAATTTCTTGGAGTTCTCGATATATTTGGATTTGAAAATTTTACTCACAACTCATTTGAACAACTGTGTATAAACTATACCAACGAAAAGCTTCACAAATTTTTTAATCATTATGTTTTCGCTTTAGAACAATCGATCGTAAGTAATAATTTAATTCTAACTTATTAAAATAAAAACTTACAATCTAAATTATATGATACATTTGACTAAAATATACCATTTATGAAGTAAGTAGTTAAAAGCCTAATCTAACAAGAAATAAAGCTAGCTTCGGCAAGCCGAAGCTTATATACCCTAGCAGTCATCAAATATTTCGAACAGAATACGCAAAGGCTAAGAAACATCGAAGCTACGACGACTTTTCTATTAATTTTCCATATTTTTTACTATTGTTCATATGGCAGCTATATCATATGATATAGTCGTCCGATTTTGATGAAATTTTATTAGTTATTCAAGAGTCGTTAGAAAACTCTATATTCCAAAAATCATTTTCTGATGAGAAATAACGATGTTATCATTTATCATATGTTATTATTTATAATATGCAGTCTTCGTCTATCTCTCGTCGCGAGCAGTCATCTCTCGTCGTAAGCCGATACCTTTTTTTTCAAAAGTGGTTCCCGAACCTTCTACCACGTGGTTCTCTTCGTGCGCAGACGTCAGTGCTTGCTTTCTTTCGTGGCCTCGTTCCACACGGTTATCCGCTAAAATAGTTCCTTTATATTTTTTCTCCAGTGCCAGTTTTCAAGCCTAAACTTAACAGTGTCAAGCTATTGAAACCATGCCCCCTGGGCCCCCTAACTTAGGGGATAATCGCTTTGCATGGCTTAGCGATAGCCCCAAATAAAAAAAAAAGACCTTTCCAAAAACTTCAAGAGGTGTTCCCAAAACTACCCGAAACAACAAAAGAAAATCCAAAGTTTATCATCATATCTTCCAAAAACACAAGCAACAAAATTTCCGAGTTTTCTTGCTTTGCTGTTAACCGTGCGTTAAATATTATAAGCAAAGAAATTCTGTCCATCTCCACTCTTCGGGATGGCAACCTTTTAATGCTCGTTAAAAACAAAAACGCTGCCGGCAAATTCACGAAAATAAACAACCTAGCAGGATTATGCGACATCGAGTGCAAATTACATGAATCCCTCAACTTGATTAAGGGAACCATCTACGCCCCTTGTCTAATAAACATCCCCGAAGACGAAATTGTTAAAGAACTGGCCAGCCAAAACGTTCACTCGGTTTTCAAATTTACCAGGAAAGTTGACGGGACCCCAAAACCCTCTGGAGTTATTCTTGTAACCTTCGATCTCTACAACCTACCCAGCAAGCTTGACATTTCATGGCACACCGTCAAGGTCAGGGAGTACTTCCCCAACCCTATGAGGTGCAAGACCTGCCAAAAACTGGGCCATACAGCCAAATTTTGCAAAAACTCTCCTACTTGCGAAACGTGCAACTTTCCCCCCATACCCCATCCCCTTGCTCACGAACCCAATGCACAAACTGCTTAGAAGAGCATGCTTCCTCTGCTCCCTCTTGTCCACGATACCAACAACAAAAAGAACTAATAAAAATCAAAACAACAAGGAAATGCAGTATAAGAGAAGCTAGATTACTTCTCAAACAGGAAACTCCTTCCATAATTACATCAACCAACTACGCACGTGTTTTATCCAACAACGGCCCTGCTAACAAAACAAACGACCATAGCAATGCTCATCTAAGCACTGCCAACATCACCAACCACTCTCAAGAGACTGCCCTCCCGCTCTCTCAGCAACAACCTCTCTTATACACTTCTTCCTCAAGTAAGACAAAAACTTCCAATACAAAGAAAGATACCGAAACACTCACTCGCTCCTCATCCACTCTCTTGACATCTAGTGCTCCCAGCGTTAGCTCGGACCAACAACACAACTCTACGATTTGCGACAATCTCACTGCACGCATAGAACATAGCCGCACTATTAGAAGTGTAGCCGATAAGTTAATACATGATATGAAATCCATCTCTCCCACAGACACCGCCTCTGACTCTGACTCTTAATAGCTCACTTTGACTCCCTCTAACCAAAACTAAAACAAATTCCTCTAACATGGTCATTAATATCTTACAATGGAACATTAATGGTATCTTCAATAATTACCACGAACTTAAATTACTCATAACCGAATTTTCTCCTGATATTCTGTGCCTTCAGGAGACTCACTTGCCACATCACATTTCAAATTTTCAATTCCCCAAGGGCTATAGAGGGTATTTCCTGAACTACCCCTAAAACACATACGCAAAACAAGGAGTAGCTATACTCATAAAAGAACATATTCCACAATCAGAAATCAACATAAACTCTGACCTCCTTTGCAACGGTATCAAGCTGGAACTCCCAAACATAATTACAATCTTAAACATGTACATTCCTCCGTGTCAAGGTTTTTTCTAGCAACGATTTATCCTACGCGCTAAGCCAAATTACCGAACCTCTTCTGCTTCTAGGAGACTTCAACTCCTGGAGCCCTATGTGGGGTTCTCCAAAATCAAACAAAAAAAAATAGAACAAATCATATCTTCTAACAACCTTGTTGTTCTCAACAATGGTTCTGGAACTCACCTTTCCACCCACAATTTTCTGACTCATGTTGATATATCTTTAATATCCCCCACAATAGCGCACCGCTGCAGTTGGTCCCTCAGTGACCAATTGCACGGCAGCGACCATTTCCCCATTTTCATTGCGCTAGCCATGCCATTTTGCTCTGATGTAACTCTACCTATTCCCAAATACAAAACCGACCTAGCCAACTGGGAAAAGTTTAGTAAAATCTGCGCTGAACTTGAAGCAAGATGGGCTCCTGGTTGCTTAAACCACCAGGTCGCTCTTCTCTCCAAAAGTATCCGAGCTGCTGCCAACTCCTCCATCCCTCAAACAAAGCGCATCCCGCATAAAGCAAAAATCCCCTGGTGGAACCCCCAGCTACAGCAGCTTAGGGACTCCAAACAAAGACTTTTCCATATTTTCAAATCCCAAATGACCACATCTAACCTCTTAAACTACAAAGAGCTAATGCCCTTTTCAAGAAGACAGTGCTTCTCGTAAAGCGCAAAGCTTTCGAAATCTTCACCTCCCGAATCTCCCCAGCCTCCTCCTGTAAAAAGATATGGTCAGACATTAAACGCCTCTCTGGGTCCCCCCAGAGATCATCAAATGCATCAAATCAGACAACAGCTTATTGACTGATTTCCTAGCCATTGCTGAAAAATTCAGCAAAGTTTGGTCCAAATATGGTGCGGATGATAACTTTAGCAGCGAATACATAGCCCGTAAAGATTCCTTCCTTTCCTCATCCTACAATCCCACTGCCTTATCACCAACAGCAAAATCTCTGGATTCTCCTTTTAACATGTTTGAATTCGAAACGGCCCTTCATGCCGTAGGTAAAACTCCCGGTGCCGATAGAATCTCCTATCCCATGTTAAGGCACACCCCACAAAGCCTTAAACAACGTATCCTGGACATTTACAACTCCATGCTGTCCACAGGCAGTTACCCTTACACATGGAGATCCTCCACAGTCATTCCCATTCCTAAGCCAAACAAAAATCCATCCACAATAAACGGGTTTCGCCCAATATCATTAATCCCTTGTCTCAGCAAAATAATCGAGAAAATGATGGCCCGCCGACTTATGTGGTACATCAATCGTCACAACCTGTTAAACGGCAACCAGGTTGCATTCAAAAGCCACCACAGTACCATGGACGCTCTCCTTTAAACCCAACACTTCGTTTCGGATGCCATTTCGTCAAGAAACCATGTCTCCATCCTGGCAACGGATTTCGAAAAGGCCTTCGATCGCGTGGGGCTGCATGCTGTGCTCTCTCGACTCCAGCTTTGGGGCATTGGTCCAAGACTTTACAAGCTTGTAAAAGCCTTTATGACTAAGAGGACCTTTAAAGTCAGAGTCAACGACAAAACCTCTGGACCGGCAAACTTGTCCAACGGAATCCCTCAAGGGTGGCCTCTATCTGTTGTCCTCTTCATCATTGCCTTCGACGAAATCAACAACACTCTGGCTAGATACAAGGAAATAAGAATATCCTTATACGCAGACGACGCCATAATCTATACCAAAGCTAAAAATCTAAGTAACGTAAAAAACATATTCATTAATGTTCTTCAAGATTTAGAAGCCTGGGGTTTACACTCTGGTGCTTCTTTTTCCATTAATAAATGCCACACTCTGCACATTTGCCGCAAAATCCACTGTTGCTTCCCAACTTTGGAATTCAACAACAAGGCTATCCATCCTGTTCCAAACTTAAAAATACTTGGGATTACTTTTGATTCCAGGCTTAGCTTTAAGGAACACTGTATTATATTAAGAAAAAAACTCGAATCCCGAGCTAACATAATCAAATTTCTCAGCTCCAAATTCTCACACATACACCCTAATACTCTAACCAACCTAACCCGTACCCTCATCCTTTCCAAAATTGATTACGGCCTACCTATCTACGGCTGGTGCGCAACATCCAACTTGAAGAAAATCCAACCTCCATATTACTCATCAGCTCGTCGTTCAATTAATGCATTCCCAACATCTCCAATACAGTGCGTTCTGGCTGAAACCGGACTACCAAGCATTCTCGATCGTTTAGAAAGGACCACAAAGAACCTTATTCCAAAGCTACTCACTAGCCCTAACCGATCGCTAGTAAAAGATTTTGTATCTACTTTTAAGAAAAAACGGAAGCCCAGAATTCTCTCAACTCTTCATAGATGCTCCAGCTTCACGGATTTGCTGGGCTTACCACCGCCCAAACAAAAAACAAACACCCACCTCCTCCCACCTTGGAAACACATATCTTCTGAAATAAACAAGCAACTACATCACTACACTAAAAGCGAAACACCTAAAGAAGTCTTCCAATCAGAATTCGCACTTTTGAAAAACCAATTGGGCCAAAGGAACTGGCTTTATTCCGACGGCTCTAAAACAACGCGGACATCATCATTCGCTGTTGTGAACAGTGACAACGTCATTTTATCCGGCGGAACCCTTCCGAGCTTCAGCTCCATATTTACCATCGAGGCCTTTGCTGTTCTTCAGGCCTGCCGATTCGCTTCCAACTCCAAAGGGAAATTTGTCATCTGCTCGGATAGCCTCTGTACTATTTCTGCTCTGGAGAACCACAGGCACTCTGACCCAACAATACGTGATATACAGAAGTTAATCGCCAAATACAAAACAAAAATAAGTATTGTCTGGGATCCTAGCCACCAGGGAATTCTCGGAAACGAGCATGCCGACTTGGCTGCCCGATACATGAGCACGGCACCAACTATTCAGTTTTCGCCCATTAATACTAATGACATCAAAAGGATGATAAAAATTGATACAGATCAAAAACAACTTATGAATTGGAATGCCTATAACCACAGATACAAATCGATAAATCCATCCCGCGAAAAAACCTCATTTTCTACTGGTCTCAACAAATACGAACGCACTCTATACACCCGGCTACGCATAGGACACACCCAGGAAACTCACGAACACCTTCTACAAGGCTGCACTCGTCCGGCATGCCGGTTCTGCGGTGGTAACCTTATCATAGATCACTTGCTTGACTCTTGCCCGGTAGTAGGGAACACGCGTAACTCAATTTTTGGAACATCCCTCCCATCTTCCCTCCTTTTATCCCCTACAAAACCTAATATACAACAAGAAAGGAAGCTAGCTTCGGCAAGCCGAAGCTTATATACCCTTGCAGTCATCAAATATTTCGAAAATTTTATTTGCTATTCAAGAGTCGTTAGAAAACTCTATATTCCAAAAATCATGATTTTCTGATAAGAAATAACAATGTTATCATTTTATTTCCGTTAGTTCTATATAGATTTTTCGATCTTTCTTATGGCAGCTATATGATATAGTTGTCCGATTTTTATGAAATTTTTTTATAAATCAAAGCTAGTTAAAAACTTGATACTCAAAAAATCATGCTCGTGGGATAAAAAACAGCGATGCTATCAATTTATTTCCATTAATTCTATATATATTTTTCGATCTCTCCTATGGCAGCTATATGATTGAGTTATCCGATTTTGATCAAATTTAATCTGAAATTCAATAACAGTTGGAAAACGCCATCTTGAAGAATTCAAGTCGATCTGATGAAAAACAACGGCGGGAGAATTTTTCATTTCATTCCCTCGTATGGGAGCTATCCGATATAGTCGGCCGATCCGGCCCGTTCCGACTTATATACTGCGTGCAATAACTACACACCTTCAGCAAGATAGCTTTAAAACTGAGAGACTAGTTTCAAGAGAAACAGACAGACGGACAGACGGACAGACGGCCAGACGGACAGATGTCCAGACGTATTTAGATTCAAATTGTGATGCTGATCAAGAATATATATACTTTATGGGGTCTGAGGTGTCTCCTTCACTGCGTTAAAAACTTCTGAATGAAATTATAATACCTTTTGCTCTGCAACGGTATAAAAAAAATTTTTAAATATAACATTTTGTTTTACTTTCATTTTTTTTTTAACTTCAATTAACATATTTCATATATAAACTTTATCTCAAAAAAGCTAGAATGTTATTCGGAATCATCGGAATACTAAAAAATACTAAAATATACAAAAAAAAAGATGCCTTTTTGATACTGACATTGTTTCTAAAAAGTACCATAGTTTGAAGGCTAGCAGGTAATAGCAGTTCATATAACACATTTTTCACGCCACTGATTCACACTTTCGGCTTATAAAAGAGCTAGACTGAATCCACTTGAATCCGGTGAGTTCGACTCCACGGAAGACAGGTGTACGCTAATCCGGGCTCGTTGTTCATACACTGAATTTCCACTAAGATTTATGAGCTACACATTTATAGACCGATCACAAATAAAGTTTTTTTTTTTTTGTAATACATACCTTGAAGATAATAAAAAGCAAAGCTTTTAATAAATTCAATAAAAATTGTAAATTGCCGAGGAACTGGAAATCAATGCAAAAAGAAAGAATTTTGTAAATAGAAAGAATTTTGTAAATAGAAAGAATTTTGTATCTGTGTAAACGCATCCTTCCATGCGAAGTGCTCTATTACACACAACAAACCGCATTAAAATCGATTGCGTGCGGCAGGCGGTAGGCTGTCACACACACAAAATCAACTTATTTTTATATTTTTGATGATAGTTCATATGACAGCAAAAACCACAATGTTATAATTTTATTTGCGTTATATTTATATACACTTTTTGCACTTTCTTATGGCAGCTATGATATATTTGATGATTTTTATACCCTTGCAGAGCAAGTATTATAATTTCAGTCAGAAGTTTGCAACGCAGTGAAGGAGACCCCTCAGACCCCATAAAGTATATATATTCTTGATCAGCATCACGAGCAGAATAGGAATAAGTCTGTACGTCTGTCCGTCTGTCTGTTTCTCTTCAAACTAGTCTCTCAGTTTTAAAGCTATCTTGCTGAAACTTTCCCAAAAGGTGTGTAGTTATTGCACGCATTATATAAGTCGGAACGGGTCGGATCGGCCGACTATATCGGATAGCTCCAATACGAGAGAATGAAATAAAAAATTTTCAGGCCGTTGTTTTTGATCAGATCGACTTGAATTCTTCCAGATGGCGTTTTCTAACTACTGTTGAATTTCGGATTAAATTTTATCAAAATCGGATAACTCTATCGTATAGCTTCCATAGGAGAGATCAAAAAATATATATAGAATTAATGGAAATAAATTGATAACATCGTTGTTTTTTTATCCCATGAGCATGATTTTTTAAATATCAAGTTTTTTAACAACTCTTATATTGAGAAAAAAGTTTCATAAAAATCGGACACCTATATCTTATAGCTGTCATAGGAAAAATCGAAATATCTATATAGATATAACGGAAGTAAAATGATAACATCGTGGTTTTTCATCAGACAAGTATGATTTTTGAAATATAGAGTTTTCTTACGACTCTTAAATTACGAATTAAATTTGATAAAAATCGGAAAACTATATCATATAGCTCCCATATAGTCGGAAATATGGAAAATGAATAGAAAAATCGTTATAGCTTCGATGTTGTTTAGCCTTTTGCATTTTGTTCGACATATTTGATGACTGCAAGGGTATATAGGCTTCGGCTTGCCGAAGCTAGCTTCCTTTCTTGTTATGAAATTTTTTGCGGGTAATCATAATTTCAGACAGAAGTTCGCATTCAAAGGGACTCTTCCTAAAGTATATATATTCTTCATCAGCATCATTATCTAAATCACACTAAACGTGTAAGTTTGTCCGTCTGTCTATTTTTATGCAAAATAGACTCTTAGATATAAAACTATCTATCTAATACTACACAGGCACATAAGCGGATAAACATATATATATATATATACTAGAAGTCCTGTGTCCGCTTCGCTGGTCAACACAATTTAACAACATAAAAGTCAATATTGCAACATTTTTCAAATATATGGAAGTATAGAAAGATGGTGATTTAACACTTTTCCAGTTTGACTTTTCCACTTGCGCAGCACAATCCAGCCGTTTCTCTTTTAAACTTTAACGCACTGCAATCTAAATTTTCATTATCACTGTAGTTCGCAGTGGGGTCATATTGGAATGCCATGCGATTGAATGATGCCAATGATCTCCATGTGCTCATTTGTCTCTCTTTGCTTAAGTTTTGTGAATATACTTGTTGCTGGCTTGGATGTCTGCGGCCAATGTTTGCACGTCGTCCTCTAAGCATTTTGGACTATGGACAGAGTGGTGAATTTATCCTCAAATGCACGATCCACATAATTTTCACAGTTCAACTTAAATTGAATAAAAATTCTTTTTTTTTCACAATTTCACAGTGAACACAAAAATTGAGTTAAAATGCTATGGGAGCGTGTTTGTCGGTGTGATGAGGTAGCAACTCACTTTATATGCGACAATATTGCAATTTTCTTACGGATCCCTAATTTTTTTCAAAATAAATTATAGCCTATTTAACTCCACGATAATATAGCTTTCTATCGGTGAAAGAATTTTTTAAATCGGACCAGTAGTTCCGGAGCCTATTCCCTGCAAACAAACAAACAAACAAACAAACAAATTTTACCTCTTTATAATATTAGTATAGACAATACTTATTATATACCATCTGAAAGGTATTGATGTGTAGATCATATATATACATATATATTGAATCTGGCTTCTACGGATCAAAAGATATATAGATTCAATCTTTATTTTCCATTTTTAAGTTAAGTTATCGAATAATTTTTAAATTTCAATTTATATAATAAAAATTGAAAATAAAAGTTATTGCGCAATTTTTATATAAAAACTAGTAAACCCAGCGAACTCCGTTCCGCCACCAGATGGCGATAGTTTTAGGTAAAACTTCGTTTGGTGTTTAAAAGATAAAGAAAATTTTTTTGTTTTATATATGAAAAGGAAAAATTTTATTTCGATACCATTAAAACTTTGGCCATTTCCGAGTGTTTTGCAATATTACACGTTGGTTCCTCAATAATTTGAAGATTTAACGGTAATTTTAATGCTGAATGAGCCGTTTGGCATCCTTCTAACAATATGGCTGCTATTCCCGAAGAAGCAACTGCAACAGCTATGTTGGATCTCGCCCGAACAGTTACTAAAGCTAATGACATGAGGAATGTCTTGTCAGTACCACCAGGGGCATCTAGGAAATATAAACCACCATTTTCTTCATCGATTGCCTTCATTAAAGTATCATAAACTTTCTTCTGTTGGGAATTCAACAGGGGTACATTCGCTTGAACTAATAAATTTAATTCCTGGTGATCATATTCACGTTCCCGTTCTAATTCTCGATTAAATGCCTCATTCATTTCACGATTTGGCGCTGGCATTCTAACCTGATTAATATATTACTGCACATGAGGTAACACTTATCTTCGATCAAGAGTAAAACTCGATAATGTATCTCCTCATTCATCAAATTGTTCACAATCAGGATGGCGACTTCGTCTATTGTTGGAGCATTAAATGTCCTTTTGTGTGTTCCAGATGGTCGTTTATCTGCTTTTATGACAACTTTATAGTCATCATTTGGCATGCGCTCTAAAGCACTCTTAAACAACCTGACCATCGCATGATGTTCATGAAGCAGACACTGCAAGTCTTGAAGAATTGCTCGTTTCATCCCTTCATTGATCGCATTCTCCCATGTTGCCCATGAAATATATTTGTAAAAATTTTTTTTGTGTATCTTCGAAAGGAAGTAATGATCCAATTCGATGGTGAATCTGCCCTTGTATCTAAGATAAAGTAAGTTATTCTTTAACTAAATTCTATGTAATACCAAAAAAAACCTTAAATGTCGGATTAAATCCTCGTTCTTCGATAATATCTGCCCCAAATGACGTCATTTGGAAACAACCATTGTATTTTCGGGTATTTGCAAGAAAGTGGCGTGATTCTTGTGTTTCACCACAAAGCAACGAATACAATGGCTCAGGTGGCGGAGTCATGGCAATTTAACTTTACCATTAAAGCAGCATAATCCAGGCGTTTCTCCGGAAAACTTCAGTGCACCGCAATACTCGCAAACAACGTCCATTTGCCCAATGCAAACGCTAGGATGCAAGCTGTAATCAGTGATGCAATCGTATTGAAACGCTGCTCGATTCAAATCAGCACTTGATAAATTTCTTCTGCGTCGCAAATGATCTATTTCTTGACCTCTGTTGTAAGCTCGACGATTCTGCATTGTCAACCGAGCCGTATTACGGATTGCCTCTCTTTGCTCTGCTGATTGAGAAGCACGACGTCGACCCATACTAACGCGGTTCTGTTCACGTTCATTGTTTTGTTCTTCTTCAGACCTTCCATTTGCAGTATTTCGTAGTCTTCTTGCATTACGGCTTTGTCGGGAAAGATTCGATCGTCTTGGTCGCGGCATTATTTATTAAACTTCCCTTCACTTCAATTCACAAAAAGCACGAAAAACTTCACTTCAATTCAATTCACCAAAATCACAAATAACTTCAATTCACTTGAAAAAAATTGAGTTAAAATGCTATGGTAGTGTGTGCTTGTCAGTGTGATGAGGTAATAACTCAGTTTATATGCGATTTTTGGTATGTCGAACGGAATAAAAAGTAGGGTAAGATGGGGTAAAACCGCCGGTGGGTAAAACCGCCTTTTGGATATTAAATTCAAATGAAGCGCCCAATCGATTAACCGTTGATAATGTAGATTCTGATCGATAATGCGCAGTTTTTGCAGTCGGTCGGAATACTGCAGCTTTGTTGTGACAATTTCTATAGCGCCATTTTTGTTTTACTTCTTGGCGCCAAAGATTATAAAGATTGCTCTATCAAGTGTAAGTGAACGGCTTAAAAAAAAAGAGGTAAGTGTCTGCTTATAGTACGAACCTTGATACTGATGCACATGTATCAAGTTAGCCAATATTTCCAAAATTGTACAAACTAAGTGACCTCGAAAAAAAATTGGCGCGTGGGGTAAAACCGCCGCGAAAAGGTGGGGTAAAAACGCCACACAATTTGATGAGGGAAAAACTCGTTTTAATCGAGAATGAATGTCTTTCAGCATCATGCCTCGCAATTACGCAAGAAAAAAAACAAAAATTGATGAAATTATATTTCATCGAGCAATCGAGGAGATTCAGGAGGGCAGCAAGGTGGCAGTTGTTGCCGAAAAATATGGCATTCCGCGAGAGACTCTGCGAGACCGAGTCAACAAAGCGCAGAAAGCTAATTATGGCCATCATCACCAGGTAAAGTGTCAAATATTCTTAGTTTAAAACTATTTTAACCACGTAATTCTTATTTTACAGATTTTTACTGACGACCAAGAGGCATCGCTTGAAAAGTATCTTATAAAAGCGGCAGCTATGTTCCATGGTTTCTCTCGGACAGCAGTTCGACGACTTGCTTTTGACTTCGCATCGACACTGAAAGACAGAAATCAAATGCAAAGGAAAATTCCGCAAAACTGGCATGGATCGAAGCCTGGAGATGCAGGTATAGCTTCAAAAGACTGGCTTTATGGCTTCATGACTCGTCATTCCGGGATATCTTTGCGCAAACCGCAAGCAACAAGCCTCGGTCGAACCACTGCTTTCAACGAACACAACGTTAACATGTTCTTTTCCAATTTGAAAAGCGTGATTGAACGCTTCAAAAACCGACCCGAAAACATATGGAACATGGACGAAAGTGCTTTGACGACTGTGCAAAAACCTTTATCAGTTGTTGCACAACGTGGTGTGAGGAATTTAGGTTCAATCACATCTGCTGAACGTGGTGTTTTAGTTACACTTGCTCTCGCCATTTCTGCCGGAGGGGTCTGCATGCCACCTTTCTACGTATTTCCACGAAAGAAATTTAGGAATGACTTTCTTGCTGCTGCTGGCATCGGAGCTGACGGAGCAGCTAATCCATCAGGTTGGATGAAAGGGGAGCAATTTTTGAAATACCTGGCACATTTCAAAAGATTCGCTCGCCCAACGCTAGACTCACCAGCTCTTTTGATTTTAGACAACCACGAATCACACATGACCATCGCAGGCTTGGATTTTTTGTAAGGAGAACGGAATTATTGTTCTGTCTCTCCCACCGCATACGAGCCACAAATTACAACCACTTGACAGAACTGTTTTTGGGCCTATCAAGAAATTTTTTAATGCAGCATGTGACAACTGGATGCGATTACCAGAAAATGCTGCAAGAACTATTACAATGCACGATATCCCTGGCATCGCTCGGGAACCGATTCAGAAGGGCGCTTCGATTTCGAACATCCAATCTGGCTTTAGAGTCACCGGAATTTGTCCACTGAACGAAAACGTTTTCACCGAAATCGATTTTTTGCCGTCTCAAATCACTGATCGCTTAGAAAATGAGCCTGAACGCCCCAAACGAGTCAGTCGAGGAACCGGAAGAGGCCAACAGAGATATAAATTTTGACGGAGTTTTGGAAAAACTGCGTCCCTTCCAAAAGGCCGCACCTCGGAAGTCCACGAACCGCGGCCGAAAGCGCCGAAAAACAGCGATTTTGACCGACAAAAATGAAATGGAAACACTGCGAACGGAACAAGAAGCGAATGCGAAAAAAAAGGAAGAACAAATGACGGCTGCGGCTGCGCGAGCAGAAAAGAAAGTTTTAAAACGGCAGGCAGACGAGAACAAAATGACAGAAAATCCTTGCCAACGTCCAAAGCGTGGTCGACCAAAAAAGTCGACTACGTAGAAGACAGCGATGACACAGAGGATTAAGTGTCCCTTTATATTTATTTTAATTTGAATTTCTTATTTTTTATTTTATTTTTTTTATATATTCGTTGTTACATATCAATTTGAATTGAATAAAAATTTTTCTCAGAAGTTATTGACATTATTTGGGTACTTAACTACACTGAAACCAGAATGGCGTTTTTACCCCACTAGGTGGGGTAAAACCGCCGTTTTTAACATTTCTTCTGAACGATCACAATTGTTTTAAAATAAAAGGTACAAAAAAATTTTCTAAATGAATTATGTAGCCAAGGGATTAAACTTTCAGAAATATGGGTTGGTTCATTGATCATTTTATAAATGATAGCTTGACATCGTCAAATATACATTTTTGGCGGTTTTACCCCATCTTACCCTACCCTAAGTCCTATTCCGGGCTCTAAGCTACCTTCCTACCAATTTTCAGCCAAATCTGTTCAGCCGTTCTTAAGTTATAAGTGGTGTAACTAACACAACTTGCTTTTATATATATAGATGTAGGGGAGAGTGGTCCCATACCGACCACCCCCCCCCCATGTTTCTCAGAGATGGCGATGCTAGCCGAATTGTCGGTAACTTCAGTGAAAAGCTGTTATAACACAGACATTTTGGAGATAGAATGCCAATTTGACTTATTTTGTTTAACTTCAATTTTTCCGTTTGTTTTGTTTCAACGCCTGTGACATTCATTTTTTTTCTTTACTGAACTTGAGCTTAAATATTTTTAAAGTTTTTTTCTCCTCATAAAAATCGGAGGGTAAGGTTTTCTGATAGTTGATAGTCCTAGCTGTCATTCACGCTATTAGAATTACATCGCTCTTTGCGTCATTAGATAATGGCGAGCAGTTAATTAGAAAAGGTTGTGGTGGTCCGAAACCGACCGCGAAGTGATGGTCCGGAACCGACCCCCATTTATTGGCAGATTAATATGTCATAGCGTATTTTTGAGGGAAAATATGAAAAAGTAAACAAGATTCAGTAAAGAAAAGTAACAGAAACAGCAAAAACATCAGACAGCAAGCGAAGAGACAGTCATCAACGAGCGGCTTTCGAAAAACAACGCGAAAACAACGCGAAAACTTACTATGAGAAAGAGGACAACTCAGATTTCATCAATTGACTACAGTGTCCTTTATTTCATACATTAATTTTTATTTTCTGGAAAGAACCTTCAATATATTTCTTAATAAACGTCAAAATCATTAAATTCTATTTTATGTTATTTAATTTTTCTGTTAAGAAATAGGGGGTCGGTTTCGGACCACTACTTTTGAGTACGACCAAAAAGTGGAGTTTTATATTTGCCTGAATATCTAATGCTTCAAAGCCTACGCACTTACTAATCAATTAGATGTATAGTAAACTGATCCCTCTACATAGTACATTTTTGAACTGAACTGAAAAATTGATTTTTCTCACCTTTATCGCCTTTGCCATTTAGGGGGTCGGTATCGGGCCACCCTCCCCTATATTTAATAATTATTACTAATTTTTTATTATTAAAATTAATTTTAAGTATTAAAAATCAATTTTTTACAGAAAAATTGAAAAAAAAACATTTATCTTGTTTTTGAATTCGCCATGAAAATTTAACCTATGACAATTTTTGCCAATTTTTTTGGAGACTGTTTTGGGCTTCAATTTTTTTAAACTCATAATTATTATTTACGGCCCCTGCTTCTAATACTAAAATACATATAAAAGCAAAAAAAAAAAAAAAAGGTGATGAACCAAAACAAAGATCGTGCGCAGCGCCAACGTAAGCATCGTCGGCTTTCGCTGCAGAAGATCAAAGCATACTTCTCTATCGTATCGACTGTCGATGCATCAACAACAAAAGCTTAAGCCGTAGTCGATCCACCGCGATTGTTAACCCCACCACACTTCATCGTATTCAAGCCATATCTTAAGGAAAGGGCGCCCTCTCTCTCTCCGTCTGTGTCAGCGACGGTGCAAAGCGGGATAAGCGTTAAATGTTTTTTCCCTCTTCCTGGCCCTGTCTCACCCCCACTGCTTACATGCCTGGCCACGGTTGCCAGCATTGCGACGTCATTAGCAACTGTAAATGCAATGACAACAACAACAACATCAGTTTCGTCTTTATGCCCGATACCATCGATCATTCTATCTGCTGACTCAGTGGATTTATCAACTGCAACTAGCGCAGCACCGACAGATGCTTCAATTAAAAATCAAGGTTCGACCATACAGACTGGCATACATCGCATAAACATTAAGGGGCACAACTAGTGTGACATTTCAAAAAAATCTTTTTTTTTTCTTTCATATTTCGGTAGATTACACCTTTAAAAATAACATATTAAAATTTCAAATCGATATCTTAAATAGTTTTTGAGTTATAGCAATTTTAAGAGCAGCCGCTCGTATAGCAGTGAGTACGATTATTTTATCTTTAAACGCGTTTTTCTCGAAACTGCATTTTCCGAATTTGCTGCAGTGATAACTCAAAAACTAATAATCCGATCATTATCAAATTTTTTTTAGATGTTCTATATATAGTCCTCCCTACAATGACCTATCGGTTTTTTAATCCAATCAAAAATCGAATTTTGGCAGGCCAAAAACGACCCAAATTTTGAGTAAAATTCGATGTTTTTTTTTTTTTAAAACGCCGCCATTTTGTCAATTTTTGATATTTTTTATTTATCGTAGGTCATTGTATGGACAATATCATCTAGTTTAACGAGAATTTTTCATTTTTTGATTTCATCCACGGAGAAAGCCGGAATCACTGCAGCAGTTGGGGCACTTTTTTTTTTAGCGCCGTTGGAGATCGGCTCTAGCTTAAAAAATATTTAATTTTTTTCTTTAAAAATTTAACTGTATATTCTTCAAACATGTATAAATATATTCTGAAAATTTGAAAAGAATTGATCAAGTAGTTTTTTTTATAAAAATTCCCAAAAATCACCATTTTTTTAGGCCGTCACACTAGTTGTGCCCCTTAAAAGAAAACTAAGCCTACAGGATACGAAAATGGGAAACGTAGCAAAATTAATCGGGCTTCCCCAAGCCAAGGAACTGTGCAAAACTCTAATACTGCAAAAATATTTGAACTTTTGGCTGACACGACCGACGAAATCCCTTCTACAGTCTCGGATACGGACAAAAAGAAAGCGAGGCCGGCTCCGCTTTATATTCGAGAGAAAAAACTCCAACAACTTTGTTAATATAAAAATCGATCTGATTGGTAAAGATAGCTTCCACACATTCCCTTTGACTAAAGGAGACATACATGAAACAAAGGTCCAAGTCGAAAGCGAAGAAAGCTTTAGAAAACTGAAGGAGCTTCTACCCCCAAGAAAAAGAACTACTATACCTACCAGCTAAAAAGTAGTAAAGGTCAACAAGTTGTTATAAAAGGAATCGAACCAGACGTAAACACTGCTGAAGTCAAACAGGCACTAAAAGATAAAGGTTTTAACATAAAAACAGTCTCAAACATACGTAACCGAAACAAACAACCGCAACCTCGCTTTAAAGTGGAACTTGCACCTGACACTAAGGCGCTTAAGAAAAACGAAGTCCATCCCATCTACAATCTCCAGTTTCCAATGCATCGCAGAATAACGGTTAAAGAGCCGCATAAACGCAATGGCCCAGTCCAGTGCGGAAATTGTCAGGAATACGGACACACCAAATCTTACTGCACACTCCGCTCTGTATGCGTCGTCTGCGGAGGGCTGCATACCTCTGCTAAGTGTGAATTAAAAAATGAGCCAAATGACAAAAAGTGTAGTAACTGCGGAGGAGACTACAGAGCAAACTACAGAGGCTGTCCAGTATACAAGGAGTTAAAAAGGATAAACCAAAGAGTGTCAACAGCACGATCTCACCACACACCATTGATACCCTCTAAGCTCACACCTGGTCTGGACCAGATAAACAACTACTTCTGGAATGGTATCATCGTCGACTACCATGTTCTTAAATGCGGGGATGAACCGTTAATATTCACTATACTTCCCATCAAACCTTGGCAACTTTATAGCAGGCATCCGGTTGTGATTGGCACTATCTGAGAATGATGCGTTTGTGAAGCTAATTCTTCGGGTCGACTTGGTCAAAATATATTCCTCTTCATTTTCAAGTCTAGAAATATCAACTGGGTCCAACTCCTCGATTCGCAGCTGAATTTGAGCTAATTGCCTATAATGTGATTCTAACATTTGCAAGCCACACTGTGAGAGTAGCAGCCAAAGCTCGTTCTTTGCAGCTATTGAACTTTTGTTCAATCACTGTGCGCTTGCGCCTGAGAACCACCAGCGGCTCTTCGGTTGTCGGCTTCGTTATCTACGAAAATAAATTTTTCAGTCAATAGAACATAAACTCCAACGCAGGTGATATGCAGAATATAGCGATAATGAGTACAGTTTTGAAACTTGTTTCCAACTTAGAAACTTGTTTTCAAAGCTCATCTTTACCGGGTGTACTTCAAGTGAAAGCTTTAAACTAACTTAAATTCGCTCAATTTCAAAATAATCAAAAGGCCTTTTATATCTTTAAATGGTCTTCAATTAAAATGATTTTAAATGTGTAGCTATCGGATGTGTGGCTATGTTGCTCAACTTGAAGTCCAATGCGAATTATGACTGCCGGCGGTTCCCTTGAGATCCACCGATTCCAATAAATCCAGGACTGCAGATGTCCTGTCACGGTCGCCAATTTTTCGCCTTGCACCTTGCAGCACGAATTTAGAAGCGGCTTGCTTCATTTAAGATGCTTTAACAATATTATTTTATTATATTTAATATTATATTTTATTATTTTTGCCTTGTTCTTATCAAATCTGCGTTTGTCGTAACGAGCATTGGAATCCATGTTTACTTTAGCTTGTTTTCTTAAATTTTCCCATTCAACTAAATTGTCCTCTTCATCACCTATCGCCAAAAGGCCAAAAGGTCTAGATTCCCTACCAATTAGCACTTCTATCGGGCTGACCTTGGTGACTCGATTGGCCGTACAATTCATTGCTAGCTGTACTTCGGGTAAGGCGTCTTGCCACGACCTCTGGCTGGTTTCGACAACGGTCAACATACTCTTAAGCGTGCTCATTACACGTTCCACCTGGCCATTGGGATCACCTCGAAGCTGGTCCGAGAAGTAAGTACAAAGCTAAACCTTCTGGGCAGCAACAACTGCCCGTCACTAAGATGGATCTCAGGACATAAAAACATATTCGGGAAGATAGGGGGTACAATAGATCCAGTTGGGTCGAGGTAACCAATTCCCATGCATCCCAATGCATAAAATATATATTGTGCACATGAACCCGAAAGGAAAGTCAGTCTGTTCAAACAACTAATGAAATTCCAGATTAGGAACATGTAAAAATAAAATCACAGTTTTGCAGGGACATCTTGCTACGAGAAGTTTTATTTGTTCCAGAATTGAGCCATTTTTTATCTGTTGGTAAAATAATTAGTTATAGACGTTCTCTGAAATTTACAAATAAATTGACTTGTGTGGTGAACAAAAGGAATTAGAAATTGCTTAATGTGACTTTGGATGCTGGAATCTTTAAGGCTAGAGTGTCGAGAAAATATAAACAATGGATATACAGCGCACATCCAGCGGTACATTCAAATATTGAAATGTGGCTTAACAGATTTAAAAAACCATTCGATCAGTTTAATGGTATATACACAATAAATAAGCTTGATCTGAAACATTTAGATATATATGCCATATATTATATGGACCTATGTGCATGGCATCAATATCTGGTGCGAGATAAATAATAACTTTTATAGATAATTAGACGAGATTTGTGTGGACATATTGGACGTTAATACGGACTTCAAAGCGTTTCTTCGAGGCATAATCCATCAAACAACGGAAAGCTACACACCACAGCAGAACGGATTAGCTGAGAGGGCCAACCGAACTTTAGTCGAGATGGCGAGGTGTATGTTGGAAGCGGTGGCTCTACCACAGTACCTGTGGGCAAAGTCCATAAAAACGGCTACTTTTGTGCGCAACAGGAGTATTACAAAGAAGTTGGGTGAGAGGACTCCATATGGATGTTCAACCAAAAGCCAAGTGTGAGGCATTTCAGGACATTCGGATGCAACCGTATAAATTTGAATTAACAGCCAGGTGAAGAAAAGTTTGAAACAAAAGGTATAAAACTTATTTTTTTAGGATTCTCAGAGAAGTCCAAGGCGTTCCGACTGTGCGACATTCTTAGAAAAATCGTTTTCCATTGGACGGAAAGATTACGAGACAGAAAATAATGCTAGTTCTGACCGCCCCAAATTTGCGACTGGATTGGTAATTCTGGACGAAAACCGAGTGAAGGATCTTCTGACGACCATGTTAACCAGCACATTACACTGGACACTCCACAGCAACTGGATATTCCGTAGGAACTGGACACTCCGCAGAAAGAAGATACTCCGCTGGAAGGAAACGAACTGCAGGATGGTGCAAGTGAACTGGAGGGTCAGGATCTACAGCATGACCACGGAGATAGATGACGTTATCTTACCAAGATCAAGGAAGCACGGACGACCAAGAATTTGGCGAACAGCTCAGCCCCTTAGCTATTAGACGTCGATAAGAAATTGAATGTTTTAGTTAGTAAATGGGTGTTTAGAAATAAACGGAATGCTGATGGGAGCATTGAAAAACACAAAAGCTAGACTTGTGGCATAAGGCTTTGGACAACAGATGCGTGTTGATTACAACAACACATACGCCCCGGTAGTCAGATATCCGACTATACAATTGATATTCGCAATTGCAGCAAAGTTTAGTATATGTCAATCACATTGATATCGTGACGGCGTATTTGGATGGAAATCTTAAAGAAGATGTATACATGCGACAGCCGGAGATGTTTATCGATTAAGCCAGACCGAATGCTTCATGTTAGCTGAAGAAGTCGATCTATGGTCTTAAGCAGGAAGGACATGAATGGCATTCAAAAACCACGGAGATTCTAAAGGATATAGGATTCAAGCAGCGCTCTACAGAAAGTTGTGTATACATTGATCGTACAGTTGAAAGCGATATCAATTTAATTGCCCTATATGTCGATTACATGCTGCTGGCATGTTTGAATCTAAAACGAATGGCAGCGATTGTAAAGAAATTAAACGAAAACATCGAAACAGTTGATCGAGGACCTGTGAAGTATTATTTGGGATTGGAAGTTGACCAAAATGGACAGCAAAGTACCAATTTAGAAAATCTTATTTGTTACACAGATGCAGATTAGGGATCAGAATCATCTGATTGAAAGTTCTACAGCGGCTATATAATAATGTTAGCAGGAGCATGGGTTTTCTGGATCTTGTCAAGGAAGCAACGATTTTGGATCCGATAACCAGGCGGCTATTGCTATTGCTATTGCCACCAACCCGATGGTACATAAGAGGAGTAAACACATCGATATTCGGTTCTATTTCGTTCGGGATCAAGTAGAAAACCAGGAAATCAAGATAGCCTACGTTTCTACAATGGACAACGTCGCTGATGTATTTACGAAAGCCCTTTTTAAGGAGAAACATTCACAATGCTATAAATTAATGAATTTGTACTTTTTAAGTTATACATCCGAGTTATACATTGTTATGTTTAGTTTGAAAGCAACAGGAATGTAAACAGCTGATCATAATAACGGACAGCCACACCTGTTATAAGCCTATAAGAGATTTATCTTCACCTAATTAAATAGCTCTAACTCGACAAGACTTGTTCTCCTTTTCGCTCCAAGTTATAACGGGTGTAACTAAAAACATAACTAATGTTTTTATTTCTAGTAAAAAAAAAGAAAAATCGTTTTTAGGCATGAGGATTTAACATATAACTCATATTACTTAAAGTAAATAGAAAATTGAGTTTTGTCACTTGTGAGGAGTCGTAAAACTCCCCTCAACTGCAGGTGCAGGGAAAACTCCGCATAGCAACAGCGGGACGAGATGCATGCGGAAGAGCGGGTACCAAAAAGGGAAATATCGGTACCGCTCTGGATCTTGGACTCCAGTCGGCAAGGGCATCGACGTCGAACGGTGAATCCGCGGACTTTGGACCGAGTCTGAGTCTGCGGACTTCGGACCCGCACAAAGAGGAGACACTATGAATTAACAGGACCTCGATGCACTTTGGACCCGATCACGTGAGCCGGCTGGAGAGGATAATGGGACCCGCAGGGGATATAAAAGGACGGCGCAAGCGCAACGCGGGGAGTTAGATAGAAACCGCCTCGGAGGACGGTCGTGTCCAAGACCCACGCCTGGACAGTCAAGTGAAAGTCGTGCAGGAGACCGTGCCAACGCGAGTGGAAACCCAAGTGAATACCAAGTGTTAATATATCCGGATCAAGATCGCCGAGTTAAGAAGCCCAACGACGGTCACTAGAGGTGGAGAACTATCGATGACACTATCGGGACTATCGATGGTTTGCCACTATCGATACGCAATCGATAGTTGCGCGCACTCTCGATAGTGGTCAATCGCTATCGTCGATTATTATCGATATTTTGGTTTTCCAATGTCTACGTTAAAAGTGTAAAGGAAAAGAAATTGCGCGAATTTGTTACAGAGTTTTATAAATTGTTATTAAAAACATAATGGATCGTTTTCTCCAAATAGGTAAGATATTGTTATTTTGTTGTTATATTGTAAAATTGTATTATAAAGTTAAAAGCCAAATTTTGTGTGACAATAACAAAAGTGTTACGTGAGATGCCATTACTGCTATTACGGTTTGTTGTGAAATACATACGCATATATACATACATGCGTTTGTTTTTCACAAAGATAAATACATAATAATAAAAGTATACATTTAATTAAAGAAAAATGCTGAACATATATAAATTTATAGAAAGCAGTTAAGGTAAGCCTAAAAAATTAAAATCATATTATTCGAATAATAATTATTTATTCTTTTCAGATAAAGATTGGAAAACCAATGCCATATTTTATAAATAAATACTATATATATAAATAAATATCATTAGAAACACTAATTAAATTATTTTTTTTGAGTGTACTCTGCACTATCGACAACTATCGACGATAGCTTTTCTTTGCTATCGCCGATAGTTGATAGTTTGAAAACTATCAAGCGCTATCGAAGGCGCAGACTATCGATAGTTCTCCACCTCTAACGGTCACGTCTACATAAGCTGAGACTGTCAAGCTGAGATCCCAAGGGTGCCAGGTAAGTTGTAGGGCGCGTCTACGAGTCCCAAGACCGACGAAGTTGGAAAAGTCTGAACAGTGGATGTTGTGCAAAAGGTACGCGGTGTCGGTTCACACGAAGGTGAGGACCTGCTGAGGGCCAGGCCGACGAAGATCCAGTGGAGTTGCGCGTAAGGTACCCGGTGTCGGTCCATACGAGGGTGAGGACCTGCCGAGGGTCAGGCCGACGAAGTCCCGACCGAACTCCGTGGTGGAGCGAAGAGTGGTGACTGTAGGCATCACTGCTTAGCCCTGCTAGGGAGGTTCTGCTTAACATCCTCCAGGTTGTGAGAGACCAGTAGCGAGCCTATTACGCGACCGGTACCCGAAAGACTCGGTAAGATAGAGGACGCGAGACAGGCGTGCTGCCGCAGGAGTCGACGCGGGAGTCATCACCGGCGTCAACGAGGGCGATATAGTCGCTAGACAGCAGCTTTCAAGATCAAATCAACTTTATAAACCGAGAAACAATAAACCAATCTCCCTATTGCTAAATCTAACCCCATTTCTGTGTATTTCTTGGACGGGATCACGCAACAATAAATTGGCGGGATGAATATACAAACTCAGCTGAGTTAGCCGCGCGTTTTACGTAGCGAGAAAACAGTGAAAAAGCAGTTCGTTACACACAAAATTTTAAAAAAAATAATGAGTTACAATAACTAATCAGCTTTCTTATTTTTTTTTTTTAGTACAAACAAGAAGAAATCGTCTTTGGGCATGTAGACTTCACAGATAACTCTTATTGCTTGGAATTGATAGAAAAACCTCCCCGTTGTGTGTTAAAACTACTGACAGAGCAATGCCATATGCCAAAGGGTTCCGATTTAGCATATTTAAATAATATGCACTCAGAGTTTGAATTTCATCCAAATTATATTAAAGGATTTGATCGTCGTCATTGGGAAACTGAGTTTGGAATAAAACATTACGCTGGCAATGTAATTTATGCTGTTGATGGATTTGTGGAAAAAAATCGAGATGTTCAACAAGACGTTTTGTTTGACTATATGAATAACAGTGAAGATATGTTTATAAAGGATTTATCTAATTACCAGGTAATTATAATTAACCATTGATATATGTAATATAGTATTTATTAAGAAAGATATTAATATTATAATAGTGTGTTTCACGTGCTCTTTTAATGTTCTTTTAATTTGACAACTTTTTGCAAGCGACAACTTTTTTCGACTTTACAACTTTACGACTTGACAACTTGACGACTTCGACTTGACTGTGTGTTTCTCTTCTCTTATTATCCGTTTTCCTTCTTGTTGTGTGGGGTTGCCAACTTGATCGCAACCATCTCTTCCTTACATATATATATATATATATAATAATAATATTTACTCGAATATAAAAATACAAGTATATACATGACTAACATATAAGAGAAAATTAGTCCTCTAAGCTTTCCGTTTGTGAAGAGTCTTAAACTTCCCACAAATCAAGGTGCAGGGGAAAAAGCGCATGACAATAGCGAGAGAGGCCAAAGCCGTCCAGGTCGAACAGGAAATTACGGACCTTGGACTGGGGCAGAGCGCAGAAGCTGGGAAATAACGGTGCCGTTCTGGACCTTGGACTATATATAATATAACGTTGTCGGATTTTAGTGAAATTTTTCTTAGTGGAATTAAAAAGAACCACGTTTGTTTTCTTTTTTTTTCATTATTTATATATATATTTTACGATATATTTCTATGGCAGCTATATAAAAGAACTATCCGATTTTGATAAAATTTTGAAATCGCCATCTGGAAGAAATTAAGTTGATCTGATCAAAACCAACGGCCTGAGAATTATACCCATGCAGAGAAAAAGGGTATTATAATTTCAGTCAGAAGTTTCCAACGCAGTGAAGGAGACACCTCAGACCCTATAAAGTATATACATTCTTGATCAGCATCATCTGTCCATCTGTCCGTCTGTCCGTTTCTCTTCAAACTAGTCTCTCAGTTTTGAAGCTATCTTGCTGAAACGTTCCCAAAAGTTGTGTAGGTATTGCACGCAGTACTTAAGTCGGAACGCGCCGGATCGGCCTACTATATCGGATAATGAAATAGACATTTCTCACACTGTTGTTTTTGATCAGATCGACTTGAGCTGCAGAGCAGCTTGCCGAACCTAGCTTCCTTTCTTGTTTTTTATTTCATTCTTTCATATGGGAGCTATCCGATATAGTCGGCTGATCCAGCCCGTTCCGATTTATATATTGCGTGCAATAACTACAAAACTTTTGGGAACGTTTTAGCAAGATAGCTTCAAAACTGAGAGACTAGTTTAAAGCAGAGCTCGCAAATAACAGTCGACCGTTTCTCGTTGTCTGCTAATAACAGTATTTTCCTGACCCTTTACGAAAAGTCTCAGAGAACGACCGATTTATGGGTTCCTAAAATGGGTTCGGTTGCGCTCAGACCGAAACCGATTTTTTCTATTCGGTTTTGTTCTGGTTGCTCCAGGACCGTTTTGTCGTTTTCAGTGAAGCAAAAGGTCTTTTGCATATGTATTGGTATACAGTGCACGTATAGGCAAGCAAATCGTAAAACATCGGTTTTGCGGACGAAATATATTAATCGTCTTCGTGAATTGAACGTGTGTGTGTAAATGACAAGACCGTTTGCATTGAGTTTTTCGGTCAATCGGTCTTTTGGTGACTCTCATTGTACGAGCGTTTCTCGATCTGCTCCTTACGCACTGCTCATTGAAAGACCGAAATGCAAAGAGCTCAACGAAAAGTGCTCAACAGAAAACACAAATGATGGCAGCAAGGGGCTCTTGCTCAGAGCGAGAGCGAGACAGTATGAACTTTTTCAGTTGTGCTCGCACCCAGAGCACTAGATGAAAAACGGTTAACTGTTATTTGCGAGCTCTGGTTTAAAGAGAAATGGACAGATGTACAAACGTATTTCTTTACTGCGTTGCAAACTTCTGACTGAATTTATAATACCCTTTGCCCTGCAAGGGTATATAAAGTACATGGTGGACATGCAGACCCCCTATTCAACCCCTAGGCATGTCGAAGAAGCACCCCAGCACAGTGGCTGTTCGTTCGTCCATATGAGTGCAATAATATGGGCGCCCTGATGGCGTTGGCAGACCAGTTCACGAAGCTCGAGCTGCAACAGGAGTGGTTCGAGCAGGAGACAGCCCTAAAGGTCCGAGTTCTTCCTATTGTCACCATAAGGGAGCAGGGAGGGACATAGAGGCGCTGCCATGGTAGACACGGCTAGAATTATATAAATAAGTCGGGCACAAGCATGCCGGAAAGATGGAGGACACAACCTCTGGAAGAGAAAGTACCGAATCCGTCAAGTCATGTACGGCTGAGACTGCGGCAAACTTGTGCTTAGTGTATGAGATCGAAAAACGCAGAGAGGCCCTGGAATCCGAGGACCAGCCAAGGATCGCATGGTGATGCATCTAGAAACTAATGGGCGTCCTGAAGGCAGAAGAGATCCAGTTGCCTGCCACGGTGCTAATAAACATGACGTCAATTAAAGCCACGGCGCCAGGGTAAGCTTTATAAGCAAAGAGCTGGCGGACAGGCTGCCGGAAAGGTCGTGCGGGTCGAAGCAGCGGTACTACCCAAAAATCACAAGATTAAGGGGAGAAATAAACGAGAAAGCAGGCGAGCGATTGAAGAATGGATGCATTCAACTATAGGAAGCCCGTAAAGATCGCTAATCGTCATGATGAAATAGAAGACGGCGGAGAAGGGTGGACGGAAGAATAGCCATTTGAGGATGTAGTCTCGTGGAAACTGTAGCAAGCGGGTCCAGGAAACAGGTTTTTTTTAACAATTATTTCATTTATTGGATTTCTCTTCGTGGTTAAGAGACTAACAATAAGTATTCAAATCTTAACTTAAGAATGATATTTAAATTGTTTTGAAGCCGGAGACCGGTGGACTTGCCACTCTCTACGGAGTCGGCGCTTATCCTGTAGGAGCGACTCAATCTGCCTATTTAAGCGAGTGTTTCTCGAGATATTAGTGGGCAATGGCTCCGGCGTAGAGACTTTGGCGGCGGAGAACATGACTTCGGCAATTTTTTATACCCTTGCAGAGCAAAGGGTATTATAATTTCAGACACCTCAGACCCCATAAAGTATATATATTCTTGATCAGCATCACGATCAGAATCCAAATATGTATGTACGTCTGTCTGTCTGTCCATCTGTCCTTCTGTCCATCTGTCCTTCTGTCCGTCTGTGCGTTTTTCTTCAAACTAGACTCTCAGTTTTAAAGCTTTCTTGCTGAAACTTTACCAAAAGGTGTGTAGTTATTGCACGCAGTATATAAGTCGGAACGAGCCGGATCGGCCGACTATATCGGATAGCTCCAATACGAGAGAACGAAATAAAAAATTCTCAGGCATCTGTTTTTGATCGGATCGACTTGATTTCATCCTGATGGCATTTTCTAACTGCTATTTTTTTTTTTTTTTTTTTTTTTTTTATATACACGCAATATATTTTGTATACGTATGTAAAAAACTTGCACAGAATATATGTATAGGTATGCTTTATGTGCACTGCTTCACAACATAAGCTAACAAAGACTCGCAAAGCACTTTAAATCTTATAGATTACATCGAGTTTACGCTTCTAGAGATTTGATTATTTAAAATACAGTTACTAAACTAAGCAAAAGAAACAATTTAACAGTCTGATAGTCTGTCGAGGTCCATTCCCTACGTGGCAGGTGTGGCTTTTGCTTCTGGCACGGCTGTGGCGGCCGCCGCAGAGTTTGCTCCCGCCGAGCCGGAGGTCATCGAGGTGGTGAGTAGAACCTCCTGGTCGGGAACAACGGACACGGCCTCCTTCACATATCCGTAGATGTGCTTGCGCGTATCGTTGACAACATCGCGCACCATTAGCTTAAAGAAGTTTGTGTGCAGCGGCGTTTCAGCATACCGTTCGTACTGATCCAGAGAATCCTGGAGTTTCAGCGTGAGGTCATAGTTCTTGCGCACAACATCGAGTATTTGCTCCTCCGTGGGCGTGGAAAGGCCCTGCTCTGCCAGCCATTCCTTGATCTTGTTCTGGAAGTGCTTTACAATGGCTAGGATATTGACCAGGGCGTTCAGTAGTTTGATGACATCGTCTTTGTACTCGCACTCCGGCATCGTTGGAGTGGGTAATGTCGATGATAGGGGCGTTCGATAAATCCGGCACAGGTTGAGCCAGGCTTAAAGTGTTACTGGGCGATGGCGGGGCACTGGACTCCGCCTGCGTGTGAGCCAGAGTGGTGATAAAGTTTCTGTTCAGATGCACTGCCTCATAGAGGGCTAGTAGAAGGCCATTATTCGCCTTGATCTGCTGCACCCGTTCGCATCCTTCATCCGACACAAACATGTTGCCCACAATATTCGAGAGCGATGAGAACCACGACGAGGACTGCACATTGTTTAGGCTCTGGATGTATTGGCGGCAGAAGTCAATCAGCGACTGCGATATCATTTGTCCATAGCCATTTAGTGCCAGCTCATCAGCCAGAATGGAGAGCTGCACCACGTAGGGATTGGTAGCCTCGTGCTTGCGATAGTTGACCAGGATGGTGAGAAGGATAACGATGTCATGACCGTGTTGGGAGCGGAAGGTGGGGTCGCTAAGAAGCCGGACGAAGGCATCAAACATGCTGTGCATCATCAGGTGCTCAAAGAGTTCGTTCTGGTTGACGTTATCAGTGCCAGTGACCAGAACCTGAAGCAGTTTCAGGCACATGAAGCGGGCGTTTTCAGGCACATCGCCCAGCAAAATGCGGTTGCAGTATTGCATGAGTAGCTTCAGCCACTCGTCCATCTTCTCGTGTCCGAAAATCTCGTTGAGGATGTTAAACGTGGGATCTGCGTTTGACTTCTTGAAGATTCCGTAAAATAGGGAGCACAGCGTTTGCAGACTGTTGCACAGGCGCTTGGGATGATCAGTGTCCAGCATTTCAATGCACCTCTGGAAGAGGGTGTTCAGGGTGTTGAATTTCGGATTAAATTTGATCAAAATCGGATAACTCTATGATATAGCTGCCATATGAGAGGTCGAAAAATTAATATAGAATTAATGGAAATAAATTGATAACATCGTTGTTTTTTATCCCACGAGCATGCTTTTTTTTAAAAACTCTTATATTGAGAAAAAAGTTTCATGAAAATCGGACAACTATATCTTATAGCTGCCATAGGAAAGATCGAAAAATCTATATAGAAATAACGGAAATAAAATTGTAACATCGTTGTTTTTCATCAGACAAGCATGATTTTGGAATATATAGTCTTCTAACGACTCTTGAATACCGAATTAAATTTCATCAAAATCGGACAACTATATCATATAGCTCCCATATGATCTATACTCAATAAAAAAAGGTAAAAAAATTTTTAAGTTAAACCGTTTTATGTAAAACATGTACTAAATGTACTAAAAGCCTAAAAATAATATAAAATAGATACAGACGTGGGAATTATAAACATATGCTTAGACTAGACTAAAATAAAACCGTGGGGCTAGTCAATTGTGTACAATCGTTGATTAAAATGGTTGTTTGCCCCACGGTTTTATTTTAGTCTAGTCTAAGCATATGTTTATAATTCCCACGTCTGTATCTATTTTATATTATTTTTTAGGCTTTTAGTACATTTAGTACATGTTTTACATAAAACGGTTTAACTTAAAAATTTTTTTTTACCTTTTTTTATTTTCTAGTTTTTAGTTTTTATTTCGCATTTTTATTTATATTTTTTTTTTCGAAGTTAACTCCACAGGTAAGTATGTTAATGCAGCAGCGTTGTACCGAACTGTAACGAACTTGATTAGGATAACAACGTTTGGTACAAATATAACAAACATGTATATGTCGGATCAAATGAAACGGGGCCTACTTTATTCTCTTGGTCAGAGTAGGTGAAGCGGGGCCTTCTTTAATGTGAAGCAGGGACTATTAAAAAAGGAAGTTAGAAATTGAGTGAAAGCATGGCAGAGCGGCACAGATTTAGACTGCTGCCAAGTGAGGTCTGTTCGTTAAGCGCTGACATACATGCTAGAAAGAGAGGACTAACAATGTATAAGAATTGAGTAGAAATTAGAAATTTGGAAAGAAGACTCTTGGGAAGTCACTGACTTGGGAGTTCAGAAAGCGCCTGGCAAACGAACAGAACTTGCTGCTGAGGATTCTAGTTAAAGAAATGGAAAAGACAAACGACCCTCCGACATATACATGTTGTGTTAATAGCCTTCTCGAATGCCTGCAGATTATAAGCTCTGCTCTGTGTTTTTGATGCTTTTTGTTCCCGTCGTTTCTGTAATCGACCATTTCTATCAACTTCACTTTCTTTAGCTCGTTTTGCTTTATAATTTTCTTTCGCTTTTTGAAGCCTTCGTTTACGCTGTGTTGCAGTTTCTTTCATAATTATTATTATTATTTAGCTTACCCCGTTTGTTGTCAGATTGATCTGAATTAATCTGATGTGTTTGACAGTGACAATGATAGCCATGTTGATGGGATTGATAAAACCTAAGTTATCCGCCATTTTGCAGAGGCCGCCATCTTGAATTTTAATTTTATTTAGTACATTGTATTCTACTTGTGGAGACCTTTCATTTGATACCCATATTGATGGGATTGATAGAACCTACGTTATCCGCCATTTTGCGGCCGACATCTTGGATTTACAATGTTATTGACATTACTATATTGTATTGTCATCGGAACTGAAGGTGTGTATCAAATTTCAGATCAATCTGACAACAGGAGGGTACTTACATTTCAATTTCTAATTTTGACCCTAGGGTGAGCTAAATAAAACAGTTTAATAAAAAATATGGAAAATGAATAGAAAAATCGTCTTAGCTTCAATGTTGTTTAGCCTTTATGTATTTTTTTTCGACATATTTGATGACTTTAATGGTATAAAAGCTTCGGTTTACCGAAGCTAGCTTCTTTTCTTGTTTTCTTTTGTGAAAAATCTTTACCTCCATATATGGGCCTCCAAAAAATTTTTTATACGGGGCCCCGACAAGGCACGCTACGCCACTGGCCTTCTATAATGGATTTTAATTGTTCACTGGTCAATGCCATGTTTGAACTATTTTGTTGTGAACTTTCCGCGGTGTTTAGCTTTTGAAATCTGTCCAACAAATCTTCTTACTCACTAACACTCATAAGGTTTTAACACAAAGAACAAAGAATTTTGTTCCTTTTGTATTTAATTGTTTTTAAAAAAAATTTCCGAACTTGTGCCTTTATTATTATTTTGACTGAGACTCTTGCAAAATCACTTTTTTAATATTTTTAAAATATTTTGCAATTTGAAAATATTGGGCGTATCAATGAACACTCTACTTACATGATTTTTATTAAATTATAGAGCTAAATGTTGTATCTTCCTTTTTTTTTATTCAGTTGCGCTCTTGTAGTCGTTCCTGGTTTGTTTTTATTTAGTTGTGTTGTTGTTGTTGCCTGGTTTTGATGGGTTTACGTTGTTTTGTAGTTTTTTGTTTTTTATTTTTAACGGATCGAACGCGTTTTATATATTTTTTTATTTAATATTTTTATTTAAACGTCGAATCAAGGGTCTTACGATCGAGTTTTTTCATAGAAAGGTCGAGGGTCTTACGACGCGTTGGGTGTCAATTAACAAAATGTCCTTTTAAGGATTTATTGTAAGACGCGCGGTACTGCACGAATGAGAAGACTTGGAGCTTGAGAGGTGATGACCGTCACGATTTATTTCCAAAATTCAACTAAATGCTAAGTACATAAATTCTTATAACGAAAGCTAACCCTATGCCCTAAAAGTGCTGACCCAGCTGCCCATGCATGGTGTTGGGTAGCCGCCGTTGCATCGGAGTTCATTGCCCGCTGATTGCGCTGACCGAAGCCTGAGATTTTAGCAACGTCGTTGTGCAACGTCCGCAGGTGTCGCTGGCCGTGCATTATTTTATTCGGTTATGCATGATCAGCTACTTTCGTATTGCTGGGAGACCGTGTTAACTTATATATACAAATTAGAGGCCATTAAATACAGTCATTGCATGACGTATAGTTGCTACAAAAGTAATATCAAATGTATATATTTTTACGATAACTGGCTAGTGCTGCTGACACTCATAGTTATAAGTAGAGGTCATTTAAGTCAAAAATATAGCTATCACTTTAAGAATTGTACACACCAAACGGTTGCTATGCGGGGGTCAAAGGTAACTCAAGCTTTGACAGTAAACGCGGTCCCTGCATTTTCCTCTATAAACCGAACGTACACTTTACTGAAAACCATCGGAAATTAGGAAAAGTCGACATGAACAGCGGTCAAAATTTCGACCATCGGAAAATGTTTAATGGGGTTGTACCAAGGATGCGATTACAAACGTTTAGAGGTATGCCACTTTGGAATCAGAGTGAAATATACAAAGTTATGGTTTCTGGAAGTCTAGTTTTAGGTCACTTTACTGAAAACCATCGGAAACTAGTCTGACATACACAGGGGTCAAAATTTCGACCATTGGAAAATGGAAAATTTTGAATGGGGTTGTACCAAGGATACGATTACAAACGTTTAGAGGTATGACACTTTGGAATCAGAGTAAAATTTGTCAAATTTATGGGTTCTGGAAGTCCAGTTTTAGGTCACAATATTGAGAACTATCGGAAACTGGAAAAGTCTGACATGTTGACCCCTGTCGATCATCGGAAAATGGAAAATTTTGAATGGGGCTGTACCAAGTATGGAAGTCCAATTTAAGGTCACTTTTTTTTTTTTTTTTTTTTTTTTTTTTTTTTTTTTGTCACTTTACTGAAAACGTTTGGAGGTATGCCACTTTGGAATCAGAGTGAAATAGACAAAGTTATGGGTTCTGGAAGTCTAGTTTTAGGTCACTTTACTGAAAACCATCGGAAATTAGGAAAATCTGACATAAACAGGGGTCAAAATGTCGACCATCGGAAAACGGAAAATTTTGAATGGGGTTGTACCAAGGATGCGATTATAAACGTTTAGAGGTATGCCACTTTGGTATCAGAGTGAAATATACAATGTTATGGTTTCTGGAAGTCTAGTTTTAGGTCACTTTACTGAAAACCATCGGAAACTAGTCTGACATGAACAGGGATCAAAATTTCGATCATCGGAATCGCTCTGGCTGATTAAGCGATATTGTCTTGGCTACAGGGAATTGTAAATGTCATTCATTTACAGATAGCCGTGATCGAAAAATCATGTATCATATGTATGTATGTTTAAGGGGTTATACTTATACCTTCTTTGTCGAAGAAAAAGAGGAAAGTTGGGATTTTTTTGGGTATGTAGCAATTATTTAATTACACGGATGTTTTAATTTTTTTTATAGCACACTTTATTAACAATGTTTGTGCAAAATTTCGTGGAAAAATATTAAATAGTTTTTAAGGGGTGGCTGTTTCCCTTAGAGGCCTTTTTTATGTAGAGCCTTGCGGTGATACTTCCCCAGGTCGAACAGGTCAACCGAAACCATAAAAGTAAAAACATTTCATTAGTTTAGTGTAATTCCTTGTGCTTGAACGATCGTTTTTAAGATTTTTTTATTTTTTTTTTATGCATACGGGAACGTTTTATGCTAAAAATGAACTTTTTGGTCTCTAGAAATTTCACTAAATAATTCATTTCGGCGAAAAAAAGTTTGTGCGTGAAAAGTCGATCGTTCAAGCACAGAAAAATTTCATTACGAACATTTGAAAAAAAATTTGAAGTAAATCGGTTCAGTAGTTTTCCGCCAATCCATATCACCGCAAAGTCATTTTTCAAGAAACACCATTTCGAGATATTCGTTCAAGTTCAGTTTAAGGCCGCGACGAGGCGCGCGGTTAGGAGCGCTGTAACTTTTTTTCTACTGCTCGAATCTCTATGAAAATTTGGGAAAATGTTCTCAAGGAGTTGTTCTTTAAGATAAAGCAAAAAAAAATGTTCGATTTTTTTTAAATAAAAAAGGTAGGGGAATGTTGTCAGGGTTGGGCCATTTTTTGACCTATGTCCATAAGTTCTGAACGAATGACAATTCAGAATAAGTTTATACATTTTTGGAAAGGTACAAGCAAGAGAAAGTGTTCACCAAAAATAGAGAATAAAAAAACAAAAACAAAAAAAGTTATAGGCGTTTGAAAAAAAAAATTGTAGTCAGGGTTGGGCCACCTTCAGAAAATCGTTGACAATATCGTAACGTGGTGAAATAAAATTGAATTCAGGTAAATCTTACATTATTTAGTTCATTTATTTAATTATTTGGGATTTTACATTAAATATCAAATTATTCAGAGTTGTTTTTTCGTTTGTAGCGAGAAACACTAAAGAAAAAGATAAAAGTGACTCATCTTCTTTCAATCCATCGAAATATTTTTTTAAGGAAATCTATTTAATTTATTTTGCATATTTTTGCTACAAAAAACTTAAATATTACAACAAAAATACACGAAAATACACGAATAAAATGTACAAATTTTGATGGCCCAAGCCTGACTACAAAAGTGGCCCAACCCTGACGACATGCGGTATTAATCTATTATGGTATGATATAGCCAAACTACAGTCGACTCTCATTAATTCAAACCTGCGATAATTCGAACCTCTCTATAATTCAAAGTTATCTCGAGGTCCCTACGAAATCTCTTTATATTTCGAACTAAATCAGTACATTTTCATACACTTGGTAATTCGTACGAAAAAATCACTGATATTTAACAAAACCACGCGTTAATTCGAACTCAACAGCGTCTAACACTCGATAATTCAAAGTTGCATAGAAAAAAGACGGGAATTTTGCGACAAGTTCAAACTTGCCTTTGTTTTTGTTTTGATTATGTAGTTTGACCATTTGACGCACACACTTCTTACGAATTAGTTTGTGTGCTTATTCAGTTACTGTTACTCTTTCGTTGGTATGCATATTAAAAGTTAGTGTTAGCTATGAGCCCTAGAAAGTATAAAGAACCTTTGGCGGAGGTGTCAGTTAAGGAAGCAAGATCCTCATTTGATACCTTACAAAGCTTATGTCTACAAAACGAAAGTGATGAAAAAGCATTTCAGGCACTTTTTCTCTTTAAAAAAGTTATTGAGCAGTGTGAGCAGCAGAATTGTGCTTTAAAGCAAACCAGTATAACAAAGTTCTTTCGATAGATTAATTAATTCACATTACGAATACATGTACGTACACGAATGTACCTCTTAATTCTTATCATTTGTATATTAATAAATAACAATTAACCAACACTTAATAATTCGAAGTTTTATTTATTTTCTCTCGCAAATTTCGAACCATTTGAGAGTCCCTCGAGTTTCGAATTAACGAGAGTCGACTGTATATCATATAAGCATATAAGCTTCGGCTTGCCGAAGTTAGCTTCCTTCTTGTTATAATTATTTTGTTAGATGAACATGATTTTTCGAAACATACAGTGTAATTCAAATACGATTTTGCGCCCCTTAGATTTGGCGCCCGGGGCACTTGCCCCTTTCGCCCCCCCCCTAGTTCCGCCACTGGCCAAACTATATCTATCAATGAAACTATATTATTTTGTAATATAACACCTATATAACGTATTTTTATGCTCACTTTGCGGATGACATGTTGTAATCTTGTGTTATTCCACCTTTTCGGCCAGGTTAAAAAAACTTTTTCGAGCACTTTTTTTCAAAGAACAACGACACGTAGAAAAATGAAATCCCGAAATAAGTAGTCACGTGGAAAGTTTCGAGTGACCGATAGAAGTTTCTAGACACCCACTAACAGATGGTACTAGAACGAATATTCAAAATATTGAGATGGCCCAAGCCTGACAACGGTCCAACCCTGACAACATTCCCCTACTAAAATAATTGTTTACAAAATGCTTTTATTAAACTCAATTTGCTTACCTCGACGGTTCGTCGGTTGAGCACGAGCAAAATTTGTATTCGAGCAATTCAATCGGTTGCTCTCAGACTTTTTGCTCAAAGTCTGAGTGAACAACACTTATTTTTTAGACCGCACGCTCGGTTAACAGTTATTTGCGAGCTATGATTTTAAGTAATGTTACATTTTTTCTCGTGTGTGATTTCCAAGCGCACAAAGTCAATAAAAGTTTCCCGCCAACTTAATTACACAAATCAGCTGTTCAATCACTTGACTTTGAAGCTCAATAAAAAAGTTTGCATTTCAACTAAAAATACTTTTTAATACTTTCTATAAAGGTAATTTAATATTAATTTGTTTAATTAAAATTAAGATTTACTGCAATAAAATGTTTACTTTATTCCGCTTATATGGCGATCCGACCTAGTGTGCGATGACGAAAAGTAAGAAAACTCCAGGGTGCAGGTTTACCTTGTTTTTTATTTATACCAGGTATTTCATTACTATTAGGTTCGGGCTGCTCCTTCCTGAGTCGATTGACTCTGTACCCGGCTCTTGGATCTCTTCTGATCCGCACTTACATGCACCCATTTATACCCGGTATTTCATTATTATTAGGTTCGGGCGTTAATGCACTTCTCATAGTGTCATAAGGCCCACAAGAAAAATGACATAGCGCCCGCGGGCGATATGACACTTTCAAAAAGTGACGGAATGCCCGCGGGCGCTATGACACAATTGTTTCGGTGCACAATATTTCTGGTTAACCTGTCTTTAGCTAACACAAATAGATTTGACGGTTTTCCAACACGTGAACATGCAACATATAGTTGCCCATGAGAAAAGCACGGGCGGATTAGATTTTTTCGGCGGCATTTTAATTTATTATTATAATTATGTGACAATACCTACATGTATATTTTTTATATATTGGGTCTACAACTTTGCTTCCGCCGTTTTCCAATAGATGTCTCTAGGGTCCAGCACTGGTCGATATAAATCGATTAAATACTTTTATATCGATCTTACACATCTGTCCAACAAAACCCAACTAAATATTTGTGGATATCTGTTTGCATCCCAAACATATTCTCAACTGAAAATGTCACTTTTTGAGCCGAATTCTCGACATTTGCGGGAAATTTTGCTTTTCTTTTTTAATTCCAAGAAAAGTGCTGCTGAAGCTCATCGAATGCTTTCGGATACGTACGGTGAGGATGTTCTGAGTCAAAGAACATGTCGCGAATGGTTTCAACGTTTTAAGAATGGTGATTATGAAGTCAAAGACCGACATTCACGGCACCAAGGTCAAGCTCTGCATTTGGTGGGACCAGCTGGGGGTGATATATTATGAGCTGCTAAAGCCAAGTGAAACCATCACAGGAGATCGATACCGAACGCAATTGATGCGTTTGAGCCGAGCACTTAAAGAAAAACGGACACAGTACGAGGAAAGACACGATAAAGTCATTCTCCAGCATGACAATGATCGGCCTCACGTCGCAAAGGTGGTCAAAAAATATTTGGAGACGCTGAAATGGGAAATCTTACCCCACCCGCCGTATTCTCCAGACGTTGCTCCATCTGACTACCACCTGTTCCGATCGATGGCACACGGTCTAGCTAAAGAGCACTTCAGTTCTTATGAAGAAGTCAAAAATTGGATCGACTCGAAAGATGAGGAGTTCTTTCGTCACGGAATACGCATGCTGCCAGAAAGATGGTCAAAAGTAGTAGCTAGCGACGGCCAATATTTTGAATAACATATCTGAAACCGTTTTGTTACAATAGAGCATTGAATTTACAAAAAAAACGGCGGAAGCAAAGTTGTAGACCCAATATATAGAATTTTGAATAATGAAGCACAGATAACTAAAAAGCAGGAATGATTTCACTGTAATATCGTCAGTATAATTTGAATTTGATTTACACTTCGGTCTACGTACGTGGTTGGCTATGCTAACACCAAAAATTAAAAAAGTAGAAATAATTGAATTTCACTCTATTTCGTTTACTACAAATTAAATTTAATTTATACCTTAACGTCAATAACACGTGGTAATCAGGCTATTGTCGGTTTACCATAGCAGCAGGGTTGCCAACTTTACGTCTTTTTAAGTAGATCTACGTACTTCAAGCCTTTCTTGCAAACCTACGAACTTCAGTCCCAGTCCCAATCTACGTATTTTCTATCAAAATTGTTCATAGCAGTGCCATCTATTGTTTACTTACTCAATCTAATCGAAAAGTATCGACACCTATTAGATTATTTTGGAGTTAACAGATAATTGTGACTTTCAATTAATTATAGACAAATAATTAGCAATAAAATAAAATTGCGACTATAATTAAAGATCTAAGCTATCCTATCTCTCAAGTTGGACCAGACTGCTCATGGTATGCCAATTTAATTTAACATCGGTTAAGTAGTTTAGGAGTCCATAGCGGACAAACATCGTGACTGGAGATTTTATATATATAAGATGTGGCGGCGGGCCGTCACACTCCCCCTCTTTGGAGATCGGGGTCTGGGTTGTGTTGACCCTGAAGTGTCCCGCTCGCCCTATGCGGATCCGGGTGAAGAGCTCGCCGGAAACAACCTTGTGGGTCCCTCGGGTTCCGGGCCGCCAGGCCGCCTTGAGGTATGCTTGTGGTTTGGTGTTGATGGTGGGTTGTTTCCGTAGTCCTTGTTCCTTGTTCCGCTGTCCTATTCCTTGGTTGTTTTGGTTGTTGATGCGTGGGTCCTGGTTCTGTGCCGTTGTCGTCGTCGTTTGTCGCGGAGGTGCCTGCCTGGCCACTGGTGCTGCTCGGGTTCGGGTCCTGATCTCGGGCCCTATTGCTTCTATGGCCGAGAGCAATACCACCCGTCTGCGGTTGGACTCCAGCTTTTCCAACGAAGCACGGTATTTTGCCGCTGGATTTTTAAATTTATTCTCCATCTGTAATTTTTTGGAGATTTGTTTATTTCTGATCTCTTTTTCTTTTTATGACTAACTACGTTTTTGACTACGCTGCTAACTACGGCGTTCCCTTTATATGGTTTAAGTTCGCTAACGTAAGCCCTATGCCTTTTTCCGGTAGTATTATGTTTTAGGTTTGCTATTACTGCGGATATGAAACCTATAACCTTAAATGGTCCTTCGTATTTTGGCGCTAGTTTGGTCGCAAACCCTGCGGCTGCTTTGGATAATGGGTGTTGTCGTTCCCATACGAGGTCTCCGATCTTGGGTTTCCAGTCTCTTTTTCGTAAGTTGTAGGCTCTTGCCTGGTCACATGCAGCCTTTCTCATGTTTTCTCGCGCTAGCTCCCCTGTCTCTTTCATTCTATTCCATCGGTCCTCTCTTGTTTCTTCTACTATGCCTGATCCTGATTTGGTTTCGTTAAACAGACTGCCTGGTAGTCGTATTTCTCTTCCATATAGAAGGTACGCTGGGCTATGCCGCGTTGATTCCGATCGGCTGCTGTTTATGGCTAGCATTATTTCTGGTAGCCAATCGTCCCATCTTTTGTGTTCCGCGCCCGTGAGTTGGCCCAACATTGTTTTAATATTCCTGTTTGCTCTTTCCGCTGGGTTCTCCTCAGGTGTGTATGGCGCTGTCAGTTGGTACGTTATCCCCAATCTTTCTAGCTGGGATTTAAATTTTCTGCTTGTGAACTGAACCCCATTGTCTGATATCAATTTCTATGCCTAAGTGTCCTGCTACTGTATCGCAATGGTTTTCTTTGAGAACTCGTTCCCTTTGTTTCTTTGCTACGCATAGCTTCCATGGCTGGGTATCCTCATCTGTTGCCCATGACGGTAGGTTTCTGTATAGCCTTCCTTCTATGGCTGCGTAGTCTGGCCATGTTGCTGGGTCTTTTTCTATTGCTAGTAGTTTTTGTTTTATCCAGTTATCTTCCTCCATTTCTGCTCCCCGAACTTCGTCCTCCAGCATTCTGGATAGTGCGTCTGCCACTACGTTTAGTTTTCCCTTGCGGTAGCGAATCTCAAATGAGTATGGCTGCAATTGAGTTCAACCATTAAGTGCTTGGTGATATGGCTGTTATGACCCGAAGTGGTATCATTCTAGGTACATTCTCATTTTTGGATTCCCCAGTGGATTGCCAAGCACTCTTTTTCGGTAGCTGAGTATTTTGCTTACGCTTTGGTTAATCTTCTGCTAGCGTATGCGATCACTTGTTCGCCGTTTTCGCCTTCCTGTGTTAGGACTGCTCCTAGCCCGTAATCACTGGCGTCGGTCTGTAGTATGAACGTTTTTGTGAAGTCTGGACAGCTTAGGACTGGTGCCTCTGTTAGCGCGCGTTTTAGGGCTCGTGCTGCTGTTTCATGTTCTGTGTTCCATTTGAATTTTTCCCCTTTCTTGACTAGGTCGTATAGAGGTTTTGCTAGCTCGGTAAAGTTTGGTATGAACCGTCTGTACCACGAGGCTACTCCCAGGAAGCTGTGTACTTGTTTTGTTGTTTTCGGACTTGGCATTTTTTGGATTTTTTTTTTTTTCTAACCCCTTTATTTATTACATCTATTCAATAGAATATTAAGTAATTGTTTTGGAATACAACAAGTGGGCTTAACTTATTACCAACACCATTGTGTTGGTATAACTTTTTAATTTCGCTTATTTTTATTTTTATTTACTTAACTTTATTCTGTTTTTGGTGCGCTAGTGCTGTGGGAGTTCTCCCTTTTAGTCTTCTTTGTTGTGCTTCTTTTCTCGGAATGTCTCTTAGGCTATGATTCTGGTGCGCAAGTAATTTTTTTTTTTCCACGTAAGTTTTGAGTCAATAGTGAGTCCCACAGTGGCGGATCCACGGGGGGGTTTTCGGGTCCGGACCCACACCCCCCCCCATGGGATCATATGCTTTCAAATTTTATGCTTTTATTGGGCATGTTGGTGGAGTTGAAACACCAAGTTATTAATAAAAATTCGTAATTTTTTGAATGTTTTATAAAAATTTAAACTTATTTTCGAATAATAAATCAAGAAAAAATATTACATATGATCCACAAACGGTTCTATTCACTCTTAAATTTCCGAGGTTTTTCAAAAAACTTTCTGAGAATTTCGTCTTCAGTCGAAGTTATGCGATGATGAATGTTCAAAGATGCAAGACCATTGAGACCCTCTTGACCCATCGTGTTTCTCAGATAATCTTTCATTCTCCTCAAAGTCGAAAATGATCGTTCTGGAGTTGCTGTGGTAACGGGTATCACCGCCAAAACCCATTGGGACAGTTTTAGATCAACCAAAACAAACATTTCTAGCAATAGGCTTTGGGTCATATTCTTGGTTGAATCTAAATCGATTCCATTTAGCCAAGTTATTGACACTTTTCACTAAACTTTCTTTGTAATTTGTTAAATATATATTAACATTCATGATACCGGCAATAAAAACTTAGTTCCCGACCCCGGATGCAGCCATATAAGCCCAAACCATGACATGGTCATCGCCGTGCCAATGCATTGCTTTTAACTTTTTAGTTTCCATCTTCGTATTGGAACATCTCCTCACTTAGCGTCTTCCAACCAACCCAAAATAATTAAAAATTGATTCATCTGCTTAAATTTCGTCATTCCAGAAATAAATCGGCCGAATTTCTAACACCATGGCGAACTTGACCCAAGGCATCATATTTGTATACTTTTGAATATATTTTTTCATGCAACTTGATCATTAAAGTTATGGTGGTGCAATATGTTCCGAACTGTATTTGGGTAAAATTGGTTGACAATTTCGATCTCAATCTGCGCAGCAATTTTTGAAACCGATAGCTTGAGGTGTTCCTTAGTTTTCCGGACAAAACAGCGCTCCTCGAGATCGTTGAATATTTGGTTTGGTGCAACCCGGCCCTTTTTGTAGCCCTTTCTTGATCTAGAACTGTCCCGATGGGATTAATACGCCAACACAGTCTCCAGACTTAAATTTTATTGAACAATTGTTGAAAATTTTGGACTTGGAGATTCGAAAAGTGGATTTTCCAACGAAAATGACCTGAAGATTTTTTTACTGCAGAAGTGGGCTAAAATACACGTTAAAACAACTAGAAAAATGTTGAAATCTTTATGAAATTAATTTAAAGCCCTTAACAAACGGATAGGAGCTAAAAAAAAGTTTAAAAATTAAGAAATAGTTAAGTTATTGAACATTAAAGTGCTTGCACGAAATAAGCTTCGACGTCAGAAGTGCCTCGTTTTTTTATTTTTATTTGAAAAGTTGTTTTGTTTTTGTAGATTAGTAAATTTTTCTTTGTCATAATAGTTAATAAAGAGTTTCTTTAAATTACTGCGTTTTAATTTTGTTGATATCTTTTCTAGTTTGGCAGCAATGTCGATTTGAAATTGTATTTTGTTCTTGCACGAAATAAGCTTCGAGCCACTGTACGTGGTAATTATGCATATATCTCAAGGAAAAAAAAAATTTCTACCCCCCCCAAACTTTTGGACCCCCCTTATCAAAATCCTGGTTCCGCCACTGGAGTCCCAGGTATTTTGCGCTAGTACTCAGTTTCAGGATTTCGTCATCTATTCTTATTCTTGTTGGGGTAGTTATTTTCTTTTTTGTGTATACCACCTGTTGGGTTTTGTCCTTGTTTATTTCAATGCCCCATTTTTCAAACCATGACATTGTTGTTGTTAATATCTCTTGAAGTGTGTTTGCTGCTCTTTTTTCTGTGTAACTAGAGCCCAATAGCACTGTATCGTCAGCAAAGGTTGCAATCATGGAACCATGGGTCAGTGGGTTTGGGATGTCTGCTGTGTATATAAGGTATAATACTGGTCCTAGTACACTGCCTTGGGGTACACCCGCTGCCACAGGCATAAGGTCTGAACATTCATCGTCGCATTTGATATAGAAATATCTGTTAGACAAGTAACTTTTTAGTATAGTGAATAGGTTAAATGGTAGGATGTTGTGAAGCTTATGGAGTAGTCCTGTATGCCATACTTTGTCAAACGCCTTTGCAATGTCCATGTATACTGCTACGGAAACTTTCTTGTTGTCAAAGTCTTCTGTTATTTTGTTGATAACTCTGTGCACTTGCTGCACCGTTGAGTGTTTTTTTCGAAAACCAAATTGGTGGGGTGGGATCACATTATTTTCTATTAAGATCGGGTTGATTCTATCAAGTAAATTTCTTCAAAAATTTTTGATAGAATTGGTAACCGGCTGATTGGTCTATATGAGCTAACGAGAGATGCACTTTTATGCGGTTTTGGGATTGCTGTAATCTGGGCAATTTTCCACGTCGAACTTAAGTCTTATCACTGCACTAAAAATGTCTCTTATAAATCTAATCGTATTGTCTGGCAGCTCTTTTAGTGTTTTACCACTGATTTGATCATAGCCCGGTGTCTTTTTGTCTTTGACTTTTAATATTTGTTCTCTTATTTCGTATATCGTTGTTCTTCTGATTGCACAGTTGGGTTTGGGTAAATGTGATGGAAGCTCAACGTTTTGGTTGTCCATACTGTTCGTAAAAATTTCCTCAAAGTGTTCTGCCAGTGTGTCAGCTTTTTCTTTGTTTGTTCTTGCCCATGAGTTTTTCTTTGTCTTTATTGGATGTTTATGTATAATTGCTTTTGTCAGTTTTTTAGTTGCTTTCCATAGGGAGTAGTTTGTAGATGTCGTTGTTCCCAGATTTTCCAGCTGACTTCTGATTTGGCTTTCGTTGTACTCTTGTAGCGTTTGCTTGAGATCTTTTGTTGCACGGTTTAGCTTGGCCTTGTCATTTGGGTGCTTGGTGGACTGCCATATTTTTCTTAATTGGCGCTTATGTTTGATTTTGTCTTTTATGTGTAATGGAGTCCTTTTGGTTATTACGGGGATCAGAGCCGGCGTCGATTGCCATAGAGCTTTAATTATGTTGTCGTTTAAGTGCATTATAGCAGAGTCTAGTTCTTCATTTGTTTTTAGAGAGGCCATGGTATCCATGTTGTCAAGTAATATCTCCCTGAATAGATTCCAGTTCGTTTTGTGGTTGTGGCTCGGAGTGTTGCTTGTCAGGTCTGGTGTGCTTTTTATAGTTATTAAGATTGGTGAGTGGTCTGATGATAGGTCCAGGCTTGACTTTATTTTTATGTTTTGGTGTGTCAAGTTTTTGGTAATGCAAAAGTCAATCAAGTCGGGAAGTTTTTTTGTATCAGTTGGCCAGTAAGTTGGCTCTCCTGTACTTATTGTACGGCTATTATTGGCTTTGATAGCTTCGTAAAGTTGTCTTCCCTTTGCATTTGTCAGGCGCGATCCCCACATGGCATTTTTGGCGTTGTAGTCTCCTCCCGCCAGGTATCGATTCCCAAGCGAATTTAGGTAGTCTAGGTATTGCTCTTTCGTGTTATTAAATTTGGGTGGGCAGTAAACAGCCGAGATGTTTAGTTGTCCAAACTGGTCCGAAATTGATATTGTCGTGGCTTGTATGTTTGCAGACTTATAGCACATTTTAGGTCATTCTTGATTATGATTGCTGTGCCTCCATGGGCTTTGTTGTCTGGGTGGTTTGTGAAGAATATGTTATAGTCAAGAATGCTGATATATGTTTTGTCTGTGGCGTGGGCCTCTGAAATTAGCATTATGTCAATCTGGTTTTCTTGTAGAAAGCTCTTAATTTCTAGGATATGGCGCGATAGTCCATTTGCATTCCAGACTGCGATAATCAAATTGTTGTTTGTCAAGTTTGGACACAAGTATGGTAACTATGTTCATCATGCTTGACATCTGTGCAATCAGTTGTTTCATAAGTGTCTTCCGTTCTTGCATGTCCTCTTGTTGTTGGTTATTGTTTGTTGGAATGAACGGCTCATCATTGTGTAGGAAAGTTTGGTGGGTTGATGTTGGAGGTTTGTTTTTTTGTAGGGCTTTTGCGTATGATATTTTAGGATTGATCAAGTCAGGTGTACTTTTTGTGGCAATTTCGGGTGGCGTCCGGATTTGTGGTAATTCTTTTTGACGGAGACTTGGATATTTTTTAAGTTGTAGGGCTTTGTAGACCATACAGTCTTTATAATTGGAGGTGTGGTTCTCGCTACAGAGAGCGCATTTTATTTGGCTCTTGTCAGAGTTGGTTATTTGTAGGTGGCAGTTGGCTGATTGGTGCTTACCAGCGCATTTTACGCAAATGGGATCTCTCGTGCAGTAGTTTCTTGTGTGTCCGTATTTTTGGCAGTTTGTACATTGAGGTATTATACGTTTTTGGTGCGGTGGCTCAAAAACAACTTTGCAGTGTAGTAAATGGCTTATTTTGTATATGTCTTTATTGTTGTCTTGCGTTTTAAGTTCAATTGAGAAGAGGGGGAGTGGCTTTTTTGTGTCATTTCGTTGGATGTTGTGGATGTTTAGTACTGTGTGCCCAAGGTCGGCTAGTTCGTTAATTATTTCGTCTTTTTCGGTAGCATGGTGTACGTGGCGGAGTATTACTTTTAATCCTCTCTGTTCTTTCGGTCTGTACGTGTAAAATTTGGTCTCTTTGTCTTTAAGTAACTTTAGGATGTTTGTGTAGTGTATACTTTCTTGTGGTTGTATTTTTATTTCGTTCGTTGAGAGTGCTTTTAGTTTTTGTCTTTGAGTGTCTTTTGAGTGGCTCTTTGGTTTTTGCTCCGTTGTTTTTTGGTTGAGTTCGTGTGTTCGTTTACTTGTCCAGGCGACTGTCTATCACGAGTCCGTTTAAGGCTTTGTTGACTTGGTTGCGGGTTAATTTGTTCGGTATTATCCACTGTTGTTGTAATAGAACAGGACGGTCTGGTAGAGTAGCTTGTTGTAGTTGTTGTTGTTAGGGGTGCTGTCGTAGTTGTAGTTGTTGCAGATGTTGTGGAGAGTAGCAGAGACGATGTTAGAAGCTTGGAGTTTATTATTGTGGTACTTGCTGCGGCATTGTAAATCGTTGTTGGCAAATTTGTGGGTTGGGTTGACGTTGAGGTTGGCGGGAGAGTAGAGATCGTGGGCAACGGTGAAGTGCATTGCTCGCTCCAAGATAATTGCTCCTTAGGGAGAGCGGCTGGTGTGTTTGTGGAACCGTTTTGATTGTGGTTGTTGTTGTTGGGCGTTGCTTGTAAAAGCGCGGGAGAGCAAGAGCGTGCTCTCTGAGGCTGCACTGAGAGGGTGCTATGTGCACTGTTGTTGTCGGCGCTTGACTTTATTGTAAAGTAAGCGTTGTTGATGCTTGAGCGAGGGCGCGCACTCTGAGTTTGAGTGCAACGCTCACTCATTTTGGCTTGGGTCTGCTTATTTGTTTATATTAGTTATAATAAGGTAAACACAAGGGTTTTTTATATGGGAAAGCGTCTTTTCGCTGGGGTTTGTTGGGTGCACTAGTGAGCCTATAATTTCGCAATTGGATGCTGGTAAAATAGGAGATTTCACTGAGCGATTGAACAACACGTCTATACACTGCGTCGTTTCGACTATGTTTTGGATTGCAAAAATTTTTTCTGGGTTTGTGTGAATCCCTCTTGCGCTGACTATGTGGCCTAGATATTTTAGTTCTTCCTTAAAAAAATGGCATTTCTCGGTGTTGATTCGTAGGTTTGCTTTTCTTAGTCGTCTCATTACCTCCTGTAGTTTTTCCATATGTTCCTGTTTTGTTCTTCCTATCACTACGATATCGTCCAGGTATGCGAATGCAAATGGTTCCATTTCCGGTCCGATAACTAAATCTAATGCTCTTTGAAACGTGGCTGGTGCTTTGTGTAGCCCGAATGGCTTACCTTCCATTGGAACAGTCCTCGTCCTGGGACTGTGAACGCCGTTTACTGTCTGCTGCTTTCTTCCATAGGTATTTGCCAATATCTGCTCTTTAAGTCTAATCTATATATATAAAAGCAAGTTGTGTTAGTTACACCACTTATAACTTTAGAACGGCTGTACAGATTTGGCTGAAAATTGGTAGGAAGGTAGCTTAGAGCCCGGAATAGGACGTAGAGTACTTTTTATTCCGTTCGACATACCAAACATCGCATATAAAATGAGTTATTACCTCATCACACTGACAAGCACAACACTACCATAGCATTTTAACTCAATTTTTTTGAAGTGAATTTAAGTTATTTGTGATTTTGGTGAATTGAAGTGAAGTGAAGCTTTTCGTGGTTTTAGTGAATTGAAGTGAAGTTTAATTAATAATGCCGCGACCAAGACGATCGAATCTTTCCCGACAAAGCCGTAATTGAAGAAGACTACAAAATACTGCAAACGAAAGGACTGAAGGAGAACAAAACATTGCACGTGAACAGCGCCGCGTTAGTATGGGTCGACTTCGTGCTTCTCAATAAGAAGAAAAAAGTGAGGCAACCCGTAACACGGCTCGGTTGACAATGCAGAATCGTCGAGCTTACAACAGAGGTCAAGAAATAGATCATTTGCGACGCAAAAGATATTTATCAAGTGCTGATTTGAATCGAGCAGTGTTTCAATACGATTGCATCACTGATTACAGCTTGCATCCCAGCGTTTGCATTGGGCAAATGGACGTTGTTTGCAAGTATTGCGGTGCGTTGAAGTTTTACGGAGAAACGCCTGGATTATGCTGCTTTAATGGTAAAGTGAAATAGCCATTGTTGACTCCGCCACCTGAGCCATTGTATTCACTGCTTTGTGGTGAAACACAAGAATCACGCCACTTTCCTGCAAATACTCGAAAATACAATGGTTGTTTCCAAATGACGTCATTTGGGGCAGATGTTATCGAAGAACGAGGATTTAATCCGACATTTAAGGTTTTTTTTTTGGTATTACATAAAATTTAGTTAAAGAATAACTTACTTTATCTTAGATACAAGGGCAGATTCACCATCGAATTGGATCATTACTACCTTTCGAAGATACACAAAAAAAAATTTTACAAATATATTTCATGGGCAACATGGAAGAACAAAACTTGAACGACGCCTAGGGATCAATACAGGAATGAAGCGAGCAATTCTTCAAGACTAGCAGTGTCTGCTTCATGAACATTATGCGATGGCCAGGTTGTTTAAGAGTGCTTTAGAGCGCATGCTAAATGATGACGATAAAGTTGTCATAAAAGCAGATAAACGACCATCTGGAACACACGAAAGGACATTTAATGCTCCAACAATAGACGAAGTCGCCATCCTGATTCCTGATTGTGAACAATTTGGAAACCGAGATACTGGGCAGAAATCACGACATTGATATGAATGAGGAGGTACATAATCGGGTTTTACTCTTGATCGAAGATTAATCAGGTTAGAATGCCAGCGCCAAATCGTGAAATGAATGAGGCATTTAATCGAGAATTAGAACGAGAACGTGAATATGAGCACCAGGAATTAAATTTATTAGTTCAAACGAATGTACCCCTGTTGAATTCCCAACAGAAGAAAGTTTATGATACTTTAAGAGGGTCTTCCTATGTGACAGCCTGTTTTTTAGGGATATTTTAGGATTTTTTTTTCTACGACCAGTAAATATTTAGAGCTTCATGTTTTTTATCATTTATTAACACATATTTGGACAGTATAAATAAAAAATTTCAGCTAAAAATATTCAGTCAAACTAGAGTTACAGCGCACTGAACACCCCCGCCTCGAAAAAAGAGCTCCCACTTCCTCCACGATTCCGGCTGATCGGCTTATCTGAAAAAAAAAAATAAACAGCGTTTTAATTTGTAGGCTTAAAAGCACGGAATGACCTATAATCAAATGAATATAAAAAAAATTGGATTTTTGATAGACATTTGAAATAAAAGTTGCAAATTAGGGTTTTTTTTTTTTTTTTTTTTTTGCTATAAAAAAATCGAAGTTTTGAAAATTTTCGATTGATAATAGTTCATTCCATGCGTTTACATATATTGAGTGTGCCCTGTAAATTTCAAGTAATTCGGTCCAGCCGTTTCTGAGATACAATGGAGGAAAGTTTGAAAAACACAGTTTTGAGAAAAACGCGTTTAAAGTTTCTAACTGCCAACTCAGCGCTCCGAACCGCTCTTTCTTTTACCTGCTGTATCTATAAAACGACTTCGAATTTTCTAAAATCGCTTTACTATCGTATTCTAGACATGTTAAGGGAGCAATTTATGAAAAAAAATCGATTTTTTCAACCCATCACATAGGAAGACCCCCTTAATGAAGGCAATCGATGAAAAAAATGGTGGTTTATATTTCCTTGATGCCCCTGGTGGAACTGGCAAGACATTCCTCATGTCATTAGCTTAAGCAACTATTCGGTCAAGATCCAACATAGCTGTTGCAGTTTCTTCTTCGGGAATAGCAGCCATTTTGTTAGAAGGATGCCAAACGGCTCATTCAGCATTAAAATTACCGTTAAATCTTCAAATTATTGAAGAACCAACGTGTGTAATGTGGGTGGTTTCCCTGTGTCTAAAAGAAAGAAGATGTTGTAGAGGAAATAGCTAAAGCTATTGATTGCGGACGACACAGACGATTGACAGGATTTCGGGAAGTGTACCTCTTGCTATGCTCAAACTAGCTCGCCGGATTGTCGTGGGGTCTTTCTACTCTCCTATAAGTCAATCGGTCACATGAGCATAATATTTTAGGTACACGTTGTAACGAACAACGGTGAGCTGATGGTATCCCGAACTGTAAGCCCTGCACGCGTTTTATTCTGGCTTTAACTTGTCGGCAAATGGCTTATGGGTGCTCATTTAAATCCTTAACAATTAAATTTTCTTGCGTGCAAAAATAAAACAACGAGCCAAAATCGGCCGGATATAGAGATAGCATGACAAACGGACAGACAGAAATGAATTGAATTTCCCTCAACGTACGCCACAAGATGTATGCGGGCGCGAAATTAGCCCTCCCTTCCTTGGCCATGTCAATATTCCAAATATGATCTGCAACAGGCCCCATTAGAAAAAGGCAACTAAGGTGGCTCTCGGGTCAGCATGGAGTTAAAAAGATTGGTTATCTACTCAGACATTATAATTCGTTTTATTTCCTAAATATAAAAGCTAAAGATAACATAGTATAATTCATAAAGAAAATTCTTGTTGGCTTTGTAGACATGTATGATTTCATAAGGTCTAATATAATAATATCAAAAACCTACAAAATAAACTTGCAAATGATTACGAACTAATTTCAATTTCATTTCTCTATAATTTTAACATGTTCGTGAATATTTGGTTCTATTCTTTACTTATAGTGTTATTTCAAATTTCAAGTTTAATTCATAATAACAGCTATTCGTTAGCGCTTTAATTTTAACTAGTAAGCCCAGCGAACTCCGTTCCGCCACCAGATGGCGATAGTTTTAGGTAAAACTTCGTTTGGTGTTTAAAAGATAAAGAAATTTTTTTTTGTTTTATATATGAAAAAGAAAAATTTTATTTCGATACCATTAAAACTTTGGCCATTTCCGAGTGTTTTGCAATATTACACGTTCGTTCCTCAATAATTTGAAGATTTAACGGTAATTTTAATGCTGAATGAGCCGTTTGGCATCCTTCTAACAATATGGCTGCTATTCCCAAAGAAGCAACTGCAACAGCTATGTTGGATCTCGCCCGAACAGTTGCTAAAGCTAATGACATGAGGAATGTCTTGTCAGTACCACCAGGGGCATCTAGGAAATATAAACCACAATTTTCTTCATCGATTGCCTTCATTTAAGTATTATAAACTTTCTTCTGTTGGGAATTCAACAGGGGTACATTCGCTTGAACTAATAAATTTAATTCCTGGTGATCATATTCACGTTCCCGTTCTAATTCTCGATTAAATGCCTCATTCATTTCACGATTTGGCGCTGGCATTCTAACCTGATTAATATATTACCGCACATGAGGTAACACATATATTATCTTCGATCAAGAGTAAAACCCGATAATGTATCTCCTCATTCATCAAATTGTTCACAATCAGGATGGCGACTTCGTCTATTGTTGGAGCATTAAATGTCCTTTCGTGTGTTCCAGATGGTCGTTTATCTGCTTTTATGACAACTTTATAGTCATCATTTGGCATGCACTCTAAAGCACTCTTAAACAACCTGACCATCGCATGATGTTCATGAAGGAGACACTGCATGTCTTGAAGAATTGCTCGCTTCATCCCTTCATTGATCGCTAGACGTCGATCAAGTTGTTCTTCCATGTTGCCCATGAAATATATTTGTAAAAATTTTTTTGTGTATCTTCGAAAGGAAGTAATGATCCAATTCGATGGTGAATCTGCCCTTGTATCTAAGATAAAGTAAGTTATTCTTTAACTATATTCTATGTAATACAAACAAAAAAAAAACCTTAAATGTCGGATTAAATCCTCGTTCTTCGATAATATTTGCCCCAAATGACGTCATTTGGAAACAACCATTGTATTTTCGGGTATTTGCAAGAAAGTGGCGTGATTCTTGTGTTTCACCACAAAGCAACGAATACAATGGCTCAGGTGGCGGAGTCAACAATGGCAATTTAACTTTACCATTAAAGCAGCATAATCCAGGCGTTTCTCCGGAAAACTTCAGTGCACCGCAATACTCGCAAACAACGTCCATTTGCCCAATGCAAACGCTAGGATGCAAGCTGTAATCAGTGATGCAATCGTATTGAAACGCTGCTCGATTCAAATCAGCACTTGATAAATTTCTTCTGCGTCGCAAATGATCTATATCTTGACCTCTGTTGTAAGCTCGACGATTCTGCATTATCAACCGAGCCGTATTACGGATTGCCTCTCTTTGCTCTGCTGATTGAGAAGCACGAAGCCGACCCATACTAACGCGGTTCTGTTCACGTTCAATGTTTTGTTCTTCTTCAGACCTTCCATTTGCAGTATTTCGTAGTCTTCTTGCATTACGGCTTTGTCGGGAAAGATTCGATCGTCTTGGTCGCGGCATTATTAATTAAACTTCACTTCACTTCAATTCACAAAAAGCACGAAAAACTTCACTTCACTTCAATTCACCAAAATCACAAATAATTTCAATTCACTTCAAAAAAATTGAGTTAAAATGCTATGGTAGTGTGTGCTTGTCAGTGTGATGAGGTAATAACTCAGTTTATATGCGATTTTTGGTATGTCGAACGGAATAAAAAGTACCCTAAGTCCTATTCCGGGCTCTAAGCTACCCTCCTACCAATTTTCAGCCAAATCTGTTCAGCCGTTCTTAAGTTATAAGTGGTGTAACTAACACAACTTGCTTTTATATATATAGATTTTACAAAGTTTTACTTTTAATGAATAAGTGTCATAAATCGCATTGTATTATAAAATCAAATTAAATTCGTTTTTAAACCTCAGGGTTAGGTTCGCATCATACAGTAATTAAATAATGTGTGCCAAATTGGGTATTATTAAGAGTCATGCTTGGCTCACCTGAGTTTCCTCCACTGATGAAAGCGCTTCCAAAAGTTGGGACTTGAGCTGAAAAATTATTAGCAAAGCAGTTTGGCGATAACACCTAATTGGCTGATAGCTGTCGTTAATGCGACCGAACTTGGCATAACCTCTGACACAGTTTCATTTTATATTCTTTTTTTTTTAATTCTTCCACTACATTCAAAAATAATCTTTACTGCTAACGATAGTTGAAATTCAGTTTTCGTAATATTCACATTTTTTTTACATTTAATTTACTATGTTTTTAACCTAACTTAATTATTTTGAACATAGGCGAATTTATTTTATATATACGTTTTGTAAATTCACATGATTTCGATGGTTTCGTGAGGCTCAAATTTTAACAAAATTATAATCTGCTTTTCGGCTAACATTTTTTTACAATTCACTGATTTGGGTTGCACCTCCGTATTTAGCCACTTCTTTTAGTTTAATTGATATTACGCGCAGGCGTCTGCTTAGGCACAACGACAATTTGTGCACTGCATTCCGACAGGCATCTCGGACCACTTTACTTGAACTTGAATTAATACATTTGAGGGGGTCTACAAGTTCCGACAGCAAGACAAGAAAAAGGCAAAAGAAAACACCTCCTTTTAAGGTATTCGGCCACCTAGTGCCACTCAGCCATTTATTGCCTGGTTTCTGGCGAAGATCACTGACTCATTATATGGTACCCGACAGGAACTAGCTGGTGAAAATAATCCTTAATCCTTCCTCCTATGCGCCGCAGAAATTTATTGACGATACTGCTTGAAGACGGTCGATTGAACTGCCCCCTTTTTGGGGAAGCAGTGATTGCTGACGTTAACGTAATTCCCGCCTCCGCGCAGGGAAATCTTAAAATTCCGAGTGTACCTATTCGGGTACGGAAGGGGAATTAATTGACGAAAATCTGGTTAAAAATCCCTTGTCCACTTACACTTGTAATGGACTTGCAACAGGGTTATGCAATCTGCTGCACGACGACTGGTGAAGTCGCGCTCCAACCGGACCTTGATCAGACACAACCTTAACTTTTCACTTTATATTAAAATCACTGGCTGGACTGCACCCAACCGTTCACGCCGAGCTTCAAAATTTGAAAAGGAAGTTTGAGATTTCCCTCACGTGCACTTTGCCGATCTAGTAATGCTAAAGTCAGCCAAAAATGACGTTAGCGTAAATGCAGCCGTACCTAATATCGAATAAACCTCTCGGCCACGGTTGCCAACTAAAATCGATAGCCCAACCACCACTGATATATCCCAAAAATGCAGTTGTACCTATCATAGAATTCCTCTCACACCAACTAGTGCCATTATCCTCCTCTAGGTGGCGCAGGAAAGCTTGCGATCATCTGTTTTTTATTTACCTATTCGCTACAACGTATGGCTGCGAGTTTATGGCTATTAAAGTAGTGGGGTTGGCAAATAAAATAATTGTAATTGGCTAACGACTATAACCAAGTAGTGTTTCGTTCTTTTTAGGCTGGGAATTAGATGTTAATTATCCCATTTCTTAACCCTCCTTTACTTTATCATATTAAATATTAATATGACCCTGCACATGCTCTACTCAGGACGAATAATTAAAGAAATTAGGCGATCATTTTAATATTAAGTGTACATTTTAATAATTCAAATAAGTGTCAAAATAATTCATAGTAATTCTTAAAGTTTTCTAATATTGTTCTTAGAATATAAGTCTAAGTTATCAAAATTCAGACGGTCAAAATAGTCGTACGATAGTAGGTATTTAGGATATTTGGATTTCAAGTTGTGTATCTTAAGTTAATAATAGGACGCAAGTATATACACATTTTGAGGGGTTCAATTCACTTAATTATTCTTACTTAAAAACTCACTCTTTACTTTTTATTTCATTTTCCAAGCGTGATCGTTGAGCTCAAGGATGACGGTGTTTGATGAGTGTAATATTTGGGAATCGAAAAGATTTATAAGTAAACAAGGCCTAATTTTAACTAGAAAGATACCAGCGGTTGAAAAACTGCCGTAAGTGTCATTTTTTATGATTTTGCTTCTGCTTCTGCTTTTGAAAAAATTAGAAGTCGCAGTCGAAGCATAGCACAAACTTATGAAAGCAACGAAAAGCAAAAATCATCAGCAGGCCTCGCTTTTCGTTTTCTTGCTTCTGATTTTGCTGCTGCTTTCAATCGTAGCCGAAAGTCGTTGCTGTTGCAGCTGTCGGCTTTCGGAAGTCGTCAGCAGTCGAAGCCTCAAAAAACGAGGCATTCGACTTATTGCTGCTTTTGATTTGAGTTTGAGAGGCGGCGATGTGTTGGCCAAAACTGATTTTAGCGAAGCGTGATTGTCATCCGAGTTCCTCGAAGACGACCAGGAGTAGAGCAGGTCACATTTATGGGGTCATTGGAGCACTATTTCTTCTTGTTGGTGGGGTTGCTCTTTCGGCTTATGTAACCATGACCACGTGCAGTTTACGACCTTTGATCCGGACCCTGATCAGGCGTGGAGAATAAGCCTCTCTGATAACTTGGGCTCCGCGGTTCCACTAGCCAATAAAACCAGGCTTAGTTATTTCCGATTAAAAGTCCCTCGTCGAAAAGTATCAGGCCTCCAAGTGGCCAGGCGAGTAAACGGCCTTCATAGATTTTGGACGACTTGTATTGGCACTTGTGTTCACAATCCCTCGATCGACAATAATGAATTGGTCTTTAACTTCTTAAAGAAGTTTTGCGTTCGCAACTGAGCTTTTGAGAGTTCGTGCGGAGCTGCCGACACCGAATTACTCAAGCCGGGGTGATAACGGAGGAATCATACGATTTTTCTACTTGCATGTTACCTGAATATTGCTTATCTATTATTTATGAGCGTTTGTTTTCTCGATGCGCTCTTGCAAGACGAAGCTTTCTGCATATGAACCATAAAACGTCTTATACTTTAGAAGTTTCACTCAAATGCAATTTATAAAGAGAACATTAAGAGTATAGGTATTTGTACTTTCTATTTAAACTGACCACTACAGGCAGTTTGCGAGTGCTAGTTATGACTGGCAACGAGAAAACAGAAAGAAGGGCAGTTTCTTATGTTCTTACTTGGATATCTTTTAGATGAAAAATTCCTAACTTTTTACCTTGTTTATTTGATAACTAATAGTAAGACGATCCTACCTTACGTTCAACAATGGCTGGTACAAAGACTGGTGCCAGTTTTGCATTAAACTTTTTGATTGCACTAATTTGGCAAAAATTTCTAGCTAATACTTTATCGCCTTCCTTAAAACGGGTGCAGGAAATGAAATCTTGTAAAGTGATCTACTATTATAAGGATTCCAATGTTTCCCTTTCGTGATCTTGGGTAAGGTCCTAGCAGATCCATGTAAAGTTTCTGGAAAGGTCGATCAGATATCATGGGCTTTCCCATAGGCGGTTTTAAGACTACGTTAGGATGCTTGGTCTGACGACAAACATCACAGCTAGTTATATATTCCCGTATCTGCTTTACCATCTTCGGCCAAAACATATATCTTCTGATTTTTTCAATAGTTTTTCCTACTCCACTATGAGCTGCGTTAGGCGGGTCATGTGCTCTGCTAATAACATCTAATGTTAGTCCGGCCGGTACCCATAATTTCCAAGCTAATTGGTCTTCAATGTCATTGCCCTTAACTGGTTCAGTTCTTTTATAAATTATCCCATCTGCGATCTTTAAATCGGGTAACTTAGCCTGATTAGTACGAATATTTTCTATAAGATTAACATACTCCTCTGATTTGAACTCTTCGGAATTAAGATCGACTATTGGTCCCTGTTCTTCTACTTCGGATACGACAGGTTCATCTCTTCGCGAAAGCGCATCTGCTACAACGTTTTGGGTTCCTTTTCTATGGGTTATTCGAAAGGAGAACCCTTGTAATTGTATTGCCCAACGAGCAAGACGACCAGACAATTCCTTTTGGCTCATAAGCCACTGTAGAGATGCGTGATCAGTAACTACTTCAAAATCCTGACCCTCTACGTACGCTCGAAACTTACGGATTCCTTTTATTACCGCCAAACATTCTAGCTCTGTTACAGAGTAGTTTCTTTGAGCCTTCGTCAACTTTTCGGACATTCCTCGTTCTCCTCATTGTTTTGCACTAACACACATCCCAATCCAAAAGTACTTGCGTCGCACAAAAGCAGAAAAGGTTTCGTAAAATTTGGAGTGGATAAAATCGGAGCGGATGTGAGACAACGTTTAAGGGTGTTAAAGGCTTCGTCTGCTATAGAGTTCCATGCATAGTGCTTCGATTTCTTTAGAAGTTCAGTAAGCGGACAACTGACTGTGGCATAATTATCAACAAAACGACGATACCATCCGGCAAGACCCAGAAAATGCCTAAGTTGCTTTACTGAACTCGGTATTGGAAAATCTACAATTGCTTTAATTTTGCCGGAATCGGTTTTCAGTTGGCCATATCCAATTATGAACCCGAGATACTTAATTTCCTGCATACAGAAATGAGACTTTGCTACGTTAATCGTAAGATTAGCTTTCCGTAAGTGCACCGCTACTTCTCGTAACAATATAAGATGAGATTCAAAATCATCCGACAACACTAAAAGATCGTCTAAATAGACGAAAACCCGTGTTCGCAGATGGGCGGGTATCACTTGATCCATAAGCCTACATAGAGTTTGAGCGGCATTCGTTAGCCCAAAAGGAATAACTTTATACTGGTAAAGTGGCCTGTTTGGTATAGTGAACGCAGTGTAAGGTCGAGAAGACTCAGCTAAAGGTATCTGCCAGTAGGCATGCTTCATATCCAGCCCTGTTATGTATTTGGCTGGAGGCAGCCGACTAAGTATCCCATCTATATGGGGCAAGGGATAGGCGTCCTTTCGTGTGCATTTGTTAATTTCGCGTGAGTCTAAGCATAACCTGTTTTTACTTCCTTTTTTAACTAATACGCAATTACTGCTCCACGGACTATTTGAAGGCTCAATGACATCTAAGGCTAACATCTTTTCCACTTCCTCAAACATCCATTTCTCTTTGGCCGGTGAGATTGGCCAATGCCTTTGCTTAACTGGAGTCTCTGTATTTATAATCATCGAGTGCTCAATAGGTGATGTACGACCAAGTCCTTCGCGTTCAAATGATGGAAAAGTTTTTATGACTGCTTCAAGTTTAATTTTCTGATCTTCCGTTAATAAATGCATTTTTGGCTCCTCTTTTCTGGAGGAATCGTCTCCTGTATATAACTCACCTACTGTTTCTACTTTATTAAGTAACTTAGCTAAAAGACCGAAACTTTGCCAGAAGTCAACTCCTAAATAAACATCTTGTTTTAATTCTGGAATAAAAAAAATTCTATTTCCTTAACTTTATCTTGAAATCTTATTGGGACTAAAAAGTTTTGCGATAACTGAACAAGACTCATTGCTAGCTGTTCGTATTTTCCCTGAACATTTGCGGGTTTTCTGATGATGTATTAAGGCCTTGGCTGCGGCTCCCCCTAAACAACTTACAGTTGCTCCCGAATCCAAAAGCGCTTTATACGTTGTACCTTCTATTATAATGTCAGTGTATAAACGGTTGTCTGAACTCAAAATGACTGCTGATATTATTCTGATCCGATCTGCTCTTACTGTTTTCCAGAACTCCCAACTTCTTAATGTAGATCGTTTGGGCTTGATCCGTATATTGAGTAATAGATTATTATAAAGTTCGTTTTCATTTTTATCTAATAGTTCGTCTAAAGTTTGAGTCGCGGAATGACTGACTAATTTTAATGGATAAGAGGGTAATTTAGAAATTTGTTCTACTTTTGCGACGTTAATGTCGAACATTTTAAATGGTTCTACTTTGTCGGATGCGCTGATCGATGCAGGTTCTGCGCATCCCGCTTCCGGTTTCCCGACGGATTGCATTTTGGACACCGAGGCTTGTATACATCTTTAGCACCACATCCGTAACAATGCAAACGCTTTTCCGCCACACACTCCTTATAACCATGGCCGATCTGATCACAGTTAAAGCAAGTCACTTTTGTCCAATCCCTTTTTACTATCTGTGCCACGGATTCTTCTTCCTCTTCAGTATCGGTTAGGATCTCGGATACATGTTGTTTTCCGAACCTATTTCTAGGTATGGCATTGTTAGTTTCTCTACAAAAATTGTCGTGCTTCTTAACTTCTTCACGCAGTTCACAGCGGTTTTTAATTTTTAGGTGAAGAAGCTCATATCTAAGTGAGACTTTAGCATTGCGCTTTAAAATATCCACTATTTTATCTTCTGCTACTTCACTGGAGAGACGAGAGACTAGGTCTTCAATGGCTGATTGGAAGTCGCCAAATGATTCACCTTCTTTTTGTCGCCTTCTCCTTATCAACTCCCACAAGTCAAAGTCATCTTTCGTATCATCGAATCTTTGTCGGAATGCTACCGAAAAGGTTTGCCACGAAAAGAGTGGATTCTTCCGATGAAAGTTCCAGAACCAATCACTGGCTTTGGCTGAGAACAACAGATGCAGGTTATCGCAGAGTATTCCATAGTCGTTGTTTAAAGTTGAAGATATTAAAGACCTCACCCTGTACAGAAATTCGTCAACGTACATGGAGTCTTTTGATCCATCGAATTTTAAACGCCAACTGGCCAGAATATTTGCAGCCTTCTCTGGTGCGACTGATCTATTAGACGTGCTGCTAAATTGATTTCCTAACCCTTCTGCGTTTCTTTGTGAAGGTTGATTCCTTTGTACGTCACTTTGAGGATCCGGTTGTTGCGGCTGTGTCGGAGTTAAGTCCGTAGCTAATGTAAGTCTTCCTAGTTGTGCTCTAAGACTCTCTTCTATAGTCCTTTTTACGAACGAACTAAGTTCTGTCATCATGTCTTTTTGCTGGCTTTTTATAATAGCATGGATAACGTTTGAAGTATTCTCGCTCTCATCTCCTTCTTGAGAGTAAGGTGCTGTACTTGCAACCGAGTTATCTCTTCCGTTTCGAGTCTGTGATCTGGTTCTCATCGCCCTGCGATCGAAATCTGTACGGTTTTGTCGCAACTTAGCCCCTCGCCCCCTTCCTCGACCTCTTGGTCTTTGCTCGGGAGATAGAAATTCAAAATTTTGTTGAGCTGGAGCTAAATTTATATTATCTTGTAGTTCCGCTGCTAAAGTGTTTTCCTCAAAGGTGATCATAGCCGGATTAAATTCGAATTTGCAAATAGTGCATATTCGGCTCGTTTTCAAATATTCCTGCATGCAGCTATCGTGAAAGCGATGTCCACATGGTGTAGTACAATTTAACTGCGCTGTAGTTAATGTCTCTTTACAGATGCCGCAAAATTCGGGGACAGATTCCCCCAGATCGCCGCCTACTGCGCCACCTTCTGGGGTGCGTTGTAACGGCATTTTAAATTTAGATAAATTTGTTGCTTTTAGAAATTAATTGTTCTGAATTAGCTTTTCTCTAAACTCAAGAATGTTTGTTTTATAATCAAATACAAATATTCGTCCCTTTTGAGCATGTATTAGTCAGTAAAATATAAAACTACTAGCTTAGAACGAAACACTTCCTTTTGAAATTTGATATACATTTTGTTTGCTTTTATAGAAACTAATCTGGTAGTGGTCAATCTCCAAATAATGAATCTAGCAAATTAAATATCCAACTGCCTTGATTTAATTTCCTTTCACAAACTTTGGTGATATATGGTTTATAGTTTGGACGTCCTATCCTGATACTCCGAATGGATGACGTAAAATCGCAAACTAAAATTGACCAAAATATCTATGTCTACTTTGTCAGCCTTACTGAGTTTGTATCGACTTATATTCTGAATTAATTAAGGTCGGCTAATCCAATTTTGAATTAAACACCGCATATCCGTTAACATCATCCAGAACTTAAAAGGGATAGATTCAGTATAGCATGACATATTTGAAAAATACTATTGTTTTTGGGTGGAATTGGAAGAGCTTTATTTGTGGTATCTAAAACCCTAATTTTTCTCCTGGTTTCAAAGGCCACACGTTCTGGGCGCCAATTATGTAATGTGGGTGGTTTCCCTGTGTTTAAAAGAAAGAAGATGTTGTTGAGGAAATAGCTAAAGCTATTGATTGCGGACGACACAGACGATTGACAGGATTTCGGGAAGTGTACCTCTTGCTATGCTCAAACTAGCTCGCCGGATTGTCGTGGGGTCTTTCTACTCTCCTATAAGTCAATCGGTCCCATGAGCATAATATTTTAGGTACACGTATGACTGCGAGTTTATGGCTATTAAAGTAGTAGGGTTGGCAAATAAAATAATTGTAATTGGCTAACGACTATAACCAAGTAGTGTTTCGTTCTTTTTAGGCTGGGAATTAGATGTTAATTATCCCATTTCTTAACCCTCCTTTACTTTATCATATTAAATATTAATATGACCCTTATAAAAGAACTAGTTTTAATTCACATTAACACTGACCTGCACATGCTCTACTCAGGACGAATAATTAAAGAAATTAGGCGATCATTTTAATATTAAGTGTACATTTTAATAATTCAAATAAGTGTCAAAATAATTCATAGTAATTCTTAAAGTTTTCTAATATTGTTCTTAGAATATAAGATTTTGTATTTACAGTCTAAGTTATCAAAATTCAGATGGTCAAAATAGTCGTACGATAGTAGGTATTTAGGATATTTGGATTTCAAGTTGTGTATCTTAAGTTAATAATAGGACGCAAGTATATACACATTTTGAGGGGTTCAATTCACTTAATTATTCTTACTTAAAAACTCACTCTTTACTTTTTATTTCATTTTACAAGCGTGATCGTTGAGCTCAAGGATGACGGTGTTTGATGAGTGCTATATTTGGGAATCGAAAAGAATTATAAGTAAACAAGGCCTAATTTTAACTAGAAAGATACTTCAATATTTTGTTTTCATACCCTTATTAAACGTACCATCCTCGACACTATAAGCTCAAAATTAATATAAAGGTAAACGATCTAAATATTATTTATAAAAAGAAAAATCTCGAACAGCAGTCCATCTCAAGCAGCAACAGTTTTGGAGCAACTGCCATGCGCATACGGCTTCGGTTTTAAAGCCACTCCAGTAGTCCCATGGGCACTGTTTGAGAGGCGGCAATGTGTTGGCCAAAACTGATTTTAGCGAAGCGTGATTGTCATCCGAGTTCCTCGAAGACGACCAGGAGTAGAGCAGGTCACATTTATGGGGTCATTGGAGCACTATTTCTTCTTGTTGGTGGGGTTGCTCTTTCGGCTTATGTAACCATGACCACGTGCAGTTTACGACCTTTGATCCGGACCCTGATCAGGCGTGGAGAATAAGCCTCTCTGATAACTTGGGCTCCGCGGTTCCACTAGCCAATAAAACCAGGCTTAGTTATTTCCGATTAAAAGTCCCTCGTCGAAAAGTATCAGGCCTCCAAGTGGCCAGGCGAGTAAACGGCCTTCATAGATTTTGGACGACTTGTATTGGCACTTGTGTTCACAATCCCTCGATCGACGATAATGAATTGGTCTTTAACTTCTTAAAGAAGTTTTGCGTTCGCAACTGAGCTTTTGAGAGTTCGTGCGGAGCTGCCGACACCGAATTACTCAAGCCGGGGTGATAACGGAGGAATCATACGATTTTTCTACTTGCATGTTACCTGAATATTGCTTATCTATTATGTATGAGCGTTTGTTTTCTCGATGCGCTCTTGCAAGACGAAGCTTTCTACATATGAACCATAAAACGTCTTATACTTTAGAAGTTTCACTCAAATGCAATTTATAAAGAGAACATTAAGAGTATAGGTATTTGTACTTTCTATTTAAACTGGCCACTACACGTGTAATATTGCAAAACACTCAGCAATGGCCAAAGTTTTAATGGTATCGAAATAAAATTTTTCCTTTTCATATATGAAACAAAAAAAAATTTTCTTTATCTTTTAAACACCAAACGAAATTTTACATAAAACTATCGCCATCTGGTGGCGGAACGGAGTTCGCCGGGTTTACTAGTGTACTTATATATTTTGCTTCTCGGAGTTGATTCAGGATGTGATCCATCCGTGGTACCGGGTATGCGTCTCGTTCTGAGTGTTCGTTAAGCTGTCTGTAGTCGACGCACAATACTTGCTTGTTTTTCTTCTCCACTATTACTACTGGGGAGCTGTATGCTGAGTGGGATGGTTCGATGAGGTCTTGTGCTAGAAGTTCGTCTACTTGCTCGTTGATGATGGACTGCATTGCTGGGTTTCGAGGGTAGTATCTCTGTTTAATGGGCCTATCGTGTTTCATGAAGATTCTGTGTTTTGCTATGTGACTGAAGCCCTTGACTTGTTCCGTTCTTTTTTTGAGAATTTCTTGGATCGTCTCTTCTGTGAGATCGTCCGTTGTGAGGGACCCTATACCCTGTGTACTGTCTTTTGTTGGTTTCTTTTTTCCTTGTTTCTCCTTTTTTGTTCCGATGTGTGCTGTAATACCTCCATATTGAATGGTAGCCTTGCATTGTTGTAAGAAGTCGACTCCCAGGAGCAAGTTTCCCATAACTTCGTCGAGGATTAATAGTATGACTGTTTTGGATAGGGTTCCTAGTTGGATCGGCACTTCTAGCGCTTCTGTTACGTTTCTGTTTGTTCCGTCTGCTAGTCTTATAGCTTCAGTTACTCGTGTTTGTGTTCCGAGTGTTGCTATTTCGTTTGCGAGTTCTCTGCCTATAAAACTTCTCGTGGCTCTGGTGTCTATCATACCTTCTACTCTCCTGGTGCCTACTCTAACATGTGCAAGTACTCGCCTATTCCTAAATTCTATCGTTGTTGCGGGTTGCCTGTCGGTCGTCTGGGCCCTGGGTACCCGCTCTGCTCCCATCGGCCTCTCTCGTTTCCCGAGTTTTCCTGTCTGCGGCAGCAGTGTATTGTCCGATTTCTATCCTGTCCACAAACCCAGCAGAACAGCCTTGGTGGGTTGTTACATCCCCGTGCTGAGTGTCCCACCATTTTGCATCTTGAGCATTTATTCCTTATGTCGAAAGTTTCTACTATTCCTCTGTTTAGTGACTGGGTTGGTTGTTGCGGTCTCCAGTAGTCTCTTGTCTGGTATTGTGTTCTTTGTAGTGCTATGTTTTCTTGTCTTTCTTTTGGTTCTTCAGCTTGGAGTGCCTGGAATTCATCTGCCAGTCGGAGGTATTCCATTAGTGATTTGCATTCCCCACGTTTGGCGTACCACTTGAATTCTACGCGACTGTTTCTGTAGATCCATTCTAATTTACTTTCATCTGTGAGTTTTGTGAACCTCATAATTTTCCACAGTTCTCGTGCGAACTCCTTTGCTGACTCGTTTTTTCCCTGATGCCTGCGTGTTATTTGTTTCTTTTTTTTCTCCTCGTGGTCTGCTGGCTTGAAGTATTCCAGAAATTCATTTTTGAAACGTTTCCATGATGTCATCTCCTTCGGGTGGGTGTGCCACCAGTCCAAGGCTCCATCTTTTAGCAAGATTACCATAGCTCCTACTGCTTGGTCAGTTTCTAGTCCGTATGCTTCTGTCAATCCCTCTATCCTGTAGATGAATTCGTCGAATTCCTCTCTCCAGCTACGTATGACTCCCATTGTGGTTATTTTGTCCATTGTGTTCCTTATTGGCGTTGGTGACGGCTTGCTGTCTTCTTGGGTCTGGTTGTTGGGTTTATTTATGTCTGTTGGTATCTGTAGGGTCAATTGGTTCCCTCGATCTACGTTCCTTTTTATGCTACCCGATGCCTCGGGTGTTGGAGACGGGTTTCTCATGTGCTTTTGGGATAGTTCCAGTAGTCGTCTTGTTGTTTCTTCGTCGTGGTCTTGTCTCGTGAATTCGGACATCTGTCTTCGCATATCTTCGCAAAGAGTTTTGGGTTTGATGTTGAATTCCCTGAGATATTCCTCCAGTTGGGATTTGTTTACGTTTGTAATTCACCCTCTGGTTATTTTTTCAGCCATTGTGAATTTTTATTTGGCTTGGGAAGGGGGTAAACGATCTTTATTTGTTATAAGAGGAGGCCACTGTCTCTTGTCTAGCTGTTCGGGCGCCACCCTGTTCCGGGAGGCGATATAGCTCGCCGATGGCCAGGGTTCGAGACAGAATTTCCTATCTAATTTGGCCCCTCTTCAAGATTGGTTTACCTTCTCCTTTCCCAGAATAACTCGAGGGGGTAATGCGGTGTCGAGGGTGTCTTCGTATATTTTCTCTTAGGCTTAACTAATATTACAGGGGTATTGATAATGGTCGGGTATTTTGGGGTTTTTGTCGTATATTTGCTTATCCTGAATTATGTCTTAGGGGTATTGATATAGTCTGGTTTGGTCTCTCGGCGCTCTGGCCGGTGTTTTGTTCGGCACTCGTGGTGGTCCGATGAATATGTCGACGTCCGGTGCTGCTGGAGGGCCGGGCTACGTTGACGTCCGGCGCTGCTGGAGGGCCGGGTCTACGTTGATGTCCGGCGCTGCTGAAGGGCCGGGGTGACGTCGATGTCTGGCGCTGCTGAAGGGCCGGGACGACGTCGATGTCCGGCGCTGCGGAAGGGCTAGGGTTGCGTCAGTGTCCGGCGCTGCTGGAGGGCCGGGGGACACGTTGATATCCGTTGCGACTGAAAAGCCGGGTACTCTGTGCGGCTGAAGAGCCGGCTTAATTTCTACGGCTGAAGAGCCGGGTGCTCCGTGCGGCTAAAGAGCTGGGTGGTTTCTACGGCTGTAGAGCCGGGTGCTCCGTTGGCTGAAGATCCGGTTTGGTTCCTACGGCCGGGAGGCTGGATCGGTCGCTGCGGCTGAGTGCTGTCGATCGGCTCGAAATTCCGCTGTCGCGTCGTGTACTGTTCGTCCGTCAGGGGAACGCTCTACTTAGGTGGGGTCATGCAGCAGGAGTCCAATGCTACTCCGCTTCGCTCCCGGGTCGGAAGCCGGGGGCGTGACTTCTAGGAGGAACTCTCTGAGCTGGGCTGACTGATAAATCACACCGGACTCAGAGATCTCGACCAGACCAAAGGTTGATTATTACTAACCAGATCGGGCGTAGGTGATCCTTCCGTGGTCGCGAGCCGAATAAAGATCCGTACTCTGCGGAAAACCACCACCAGAAATAGGGAACAGAACACTTACCCCTTTTGATGCTGCTCGACCAAACGCCTGAGCACAAGTGACTGGAATGAGGACGTGGCACTGTTTATATAGGCCCCAGATGGTAATTAGTGTGCCCAGATAGCTGGTGGGATTATTCCACGATTACCGATAATCGTCGATCGTTATCGATAGACCAGGGCTGCGTAAACAGTTATCGATATCTATCGTTTTAGCAGGGTTGCATATATAGTTATCGATAGCTTGTCTAGGGCTGCGTAAACAGTTATCGATTGCCCGCGCATTTTGAAATAAGAGCTTTTTATTGTGTTTGTTTTGGTTTATGTCGCGGATCGGATAATGTTAATGATAATGTCTGGTAAGTATCGATAGTCAGTATGTACTATGTACTAAAAAGCTACGCTAAGATTGGCGCCACGGTTACTCCGATCGGCGATTCCAAGAGAGAAGGGAGGAAATACTGCGGTATGTAGAAGATATAGGTTGAAGTTAAAGTTAAGTTTGTATGTTTTCCTCAACAGAATAAAACGCTCATAATACACGCTCATCTATGCTTGTCAAATTGATGTGTTGTTACGCTCTGGTATTTCTCGTTTCGGTGAAGTAGAGTGTTAAAGGCAACTCCACTTGGAATTTAGATCGGCGTCATTTCTTTTATTCGCATTCCGTTATTCGGAGTCTTGGAGTGGGAACTCTAGCGGCATTTGGAAGCGTACATACACAGATTCATGTGCGACATGCCGACTACACATTCGCCCAGACGGAGCCCCAGAATAAACCAATCTGAGGCTACCGCAGCTACAAGGACCACATCTGCAGCATCTGGCACACCGGCCGGCTTAGCGAATGCAGATGGTGGACGACAGTGGCCACGGACTCCAAAGGAAAGTGGGGTAAAACGCACCATGGACACTGCCCAGGCGGAACAACCAGGACAGGCTATGGACCCCACGACTACGCAGATTGCGACGCTCATGGAAAGGATCGCAAGTCTGGAGAAGGAGCTCCTACAGGCAAGGGCAAATGAAGGACAAGCCGCCAGGAATCCCGTTATTATCGGGTTGAGCGGCGTCGGAGTGAGCGGTGCGGCGAATACACCGCTAGGAAAGGCGCCATGTTTGAGCGCAACAGAAGGGCAGCTCTTGAGTGAAAATCTGCCAACGGGATCAGTGACGCCATATTGCTATGGACATTTGCCGGCACAATTGAGTGCAAATCCGCCGCCACAATTGAGTGGAAGTTTGCCGCCATATTTGAGTGGTAATGCGGCGATCGGGCAACAAGTCACAGGTTGTACAACTGTAAGCTATTCGCCGCCATGTTGTGTCACAGCCACGGTGCAGTCAGAACGAGGTTATGTTCATGCATCACGGGAGCCACAGCACAACATCGCGATATCTACGCCGTCACCCGGATCCTATGGATCAGCGGGCTTAGTAAATGCATGGACGCCACGCAGATTGCCTGATCTTCCAGAGTTTGAGGGTCAGCCAGAGGAATGGCCAATATTTCAGTGTGCGTTCTTGGAGACGACGGTAGCATATTAGTGTACACCATTAGAGAACAATCAAAGGCTAGTGAAAGCCCTGAAGGGTGAAGCGAGGACGGCAGTCAAATCACTGCTTATTCATCCAAACAACGTGGAAGCTGTAATGGATCAGCTACGCTTCCGTTATGGACGTCCGGAGCAATTGATCCGGAGTCAACTGGAGAGCGTGCAGGAGCTGCAGCCAATTCAGGAGCACAACATTGGAAGGATTGTGTCGTTCGCCTCAAGGGTGAGCAATCTCGCAGTGTTTCTACAGTCAACCGCCAGCGGTGACCACCACCTAGGAAATCCCACCCTGATGGAGGAGCTAATCACCAAATTGCCCCCAAGTAAGAGGTTGGATTGGGCCAGACACGCGGCCATGATAAAACCGTATCCAACGGTAGCACACTTGAGTGAGTGGCTAAGTGAGCTCGCCACGCTGGTGTGTACCATTACGGACGGGAGCAGTAAATACCCAAAGCGAAGGGTGTTACATGCGAACGCGAACTTTGACCATCCGATGCGAAGTGATCATCGGGAAGACCAGAGAGGTTGCCTCACGTGTGAAGGGCAAAACGGCATCAAGGATTGCAAGGAGTTCCATCACGCCAACGTCAGGATGCGGATGGAGTTTATCAAGAAGCATCGGATCTGACGGGAGCTGCACGAGGTCATCAGCCAACGCAAGCGGATGCCGCAGTCAGAGGATCCAACAATGAATAACATTTCCATGTCCCATGCAACAAGCCTGAGAAGCGCAGGGAGCAAAGAAAACGAGAGTCTATGGGTAGTGTACGGACCAGTGAGACGACAAGCGAGTCCACTGATGGGAGATCGTGCCTTCTAGCCGTTACCCAGGATGACGCTCTGGAGAAGATGGTCAGCGAGTATTTCGAAATTGAAAACTTTGGAGTGAAGCCAGCGCCACCGGTCGCAGCAAGCGACGATGAACGGGCCCTGGGCATCTTGCAGGGAACGACTAAGTGGATAGACCAACGACACCAGACTGGGCTGCTATGGAAAGATGACGAGGTGAGACTGCCAGATAGTTACAGCATGGCACTGCAGCGACTCGTCAACATCGAAAGGAAAATGAGGCGCGACACGAACTTCGCGCGGGCCTACAACGGAATTATGGATGACTACGTCAAGAAAGGATACGCACGTCGACTAGGGCAGCAGGAGATCACTTATGGTAACGGTGACAAGTTGAGGTACCTGCCGCACTTCGGGGTCGAGAACCCAAACAAGCCTGGGAAGATCCGCCTAGTTTTCGACGCAGCAGCTAAAGTGAACGGCGTATCTGGGATGAGCCGTTGCCAGGCGAGCTAGCTGCCGCATTCGAGAGCTGGCGGCAAGAGATGAGTTTTGTGAAAGAGTTCCGATGTCCACGTTATTACTTTGGAACTGGACGAGTACGAGCACTACAGCTGCACGTCTTCGTGGACTCCAGTCAGTCGGCGTTCGCTGCGACGGCGTATTGGCGGGCCACCTACGCAAACGACGATGTGCAGGCGATTTTCGTGTGTGCCAAAACGAAATGTGCTCCGATGAGGACAATGTCAATCCCGAGACTGGAACTTCAAGCGGCCGTGCTAGGGACACGTCTGATGAACACTGTGAGACAGGAACACAGTTTGGAGATAAGTGAATGTATACTATGGACGGATTCAAAGACCGTGCTGCACTGGATAAGCAGCACCCACCGGCGATACAAACAATTCGTTGGAAACCGGGTGCCAGAAATCCTGGAGTCGACGGAAGTATCCCAATGGAGATGGGTTCCAACTGCCGAAAACGTGGCAGAAGACGCAACCAGACCGCAATGCCATGTGGACCTAAGTCAAAGGTCACGATGGTTATGCGGGCCGACGTTCCTACGGGAACCAGAGGAGAATTGGCCGAAGAGTTCCTCGAGTGGTAGTCACAATACGAAAGCGAGCGACGAGGAAGAGATGCCATGTGAGTTTGCCTTGGTGACTGCAAACGGGTTTTTTATATCTTTCCAGAGGTTCTCGAACTACAACCGTCTTGTGAGGACCACAGCTTGGGTTCTCAGATTCGTCCGACGATGTCGCGGCCAGTATAGCGACAGTGAGGAATATGGACTCACGGCAAATGAATGCGTCAAGGCAGAGCGCGAACTCATCCGGCGGGCGCAAAGTGAAGCGTTCTCTGGAGAAGAGAGAGACGAGACGGGAAAGATCCCAAAAGAAGGCAGCCAACTGCGAGGGCTGTCCCCGTATTTCGACGACGAAGGAGTCATGCGTGTAAGGGTAAGGATCGACGCCGCTGCATGTGTACCATACAGTGCTCGGCGCCCAATTATACTGTCCCACAGACACACGCTGACGGAGATGGTGGTACGCCATTACCACGAAAGGATGGGGCATCAGAACCAGGATGCGACCATAGGCGAGATACGAAAGAAGTACTGGATAACGAGTATACGGAGGCTGCTACGGAAGGTGATGGCTGACTGCCGCATTTGCAAGTTGCGGAGGGCACAACCGATGCAGCCAATAATGGGACCACTGCCAGAGGACCGACTAGAGGCCAACGGATGGCCATTTAAGTACACAGGCCTGGATTATTTTGGACCGTGGCACGTGACGAACGGACGTCGCATTGAGAAGAGGTGGGTGGCACTGTTCACCTGTCTAACCACGAGGGCGATCCACTTGGATATGGCCCATGATTTATCCACAGATTCCTGCATCATCGCTATGAGAAATTTTATGAGTCGGCGAGGACCGGTGGTCAAGATAAGAAGCGACAATGGGAAGAACTTCGTTGGAGCCAATCGAGAGGCCCGAAGATTCGACGAGGTTTTCGAGCCAGAGAAGATCCAAGGCGAGCTATCGTCCAAAGGAGTGGAATGGATCTTCAAATGTCCGGCGAACCCAGCTGAGGGTGGCGCCTGGGAAAGGATGGTCCAGTGCGTCAAGAAGGTACTGGCGCATACGACGAGGGAGCTGGCTCCCAAGGAACATGTTCTGGAGAATCTGTTGATCGAGGCGGAGAACATAGTCAATTCTCGCCCTCTAACGCACTTGCCAGTCATGGTGGACCAGGAAGCTCCACTGACACCCAACGACTTGCTGAAAAGAGTACCAAATTTGCCGGATCTACCCGGAGGGAATGGACAGCCGTTGGAGAAGTGCGCCACTAAGAAGCAGTGGCGACTGGCCAGGATGATGAGAGACCGATTCTGGAAGCGATGGGTACACGAGTATTTGCCTACTCTTGTGCGCAGGGAGAAATGGTACAAGCACGTCGAGCCCCTGCGATCCGGCCATACCACGTCGAGAATGGAAACGAAGGATCGTGGAGGAGGTGTTCGCTGGAGTAGATGGAGTGCCCAGACGAGCGGCGGTACGGACTGACGATCGAGCCAGGATGATCCGCCCCGCTTCGAAGCTAGCTGTGCTGGATGCTGTGAATTCGGTCGCTTCACGGGGGCCGGGATGTCGCGGATCGGATAATGTTAATGATAATGTCTGTTAAGTATCGATAGTCAGTCAGTATTTTGAATTACGCGCTACGTTCAGTATTTGTTAGTGATTTATATTTGTTTGAGATTGGTCATACTATGTACTAAAAAGCTACGCTAAGATTGGCGCCACGGTTACTCCGATAGGCGATTCCAAGAGAGAATGGAGGAAATACTGCGGTATGTAGAAGATATAGGTTGAGGTTAAAGTTAAGTTTGTATGTTTTCCTCAACAGAATAAAACGCTCATAATACACGCTCATCTATGCTTGTCAAATTGATGTGTTGTTACGCTACGAGATCTGGTATTTCTCGTTTCGGTGAAATAGAGTGTTAAAGGCAACTCCACTTGGAATTTAGATCGGCGTCAGTTTATTTATTTTTTTATTATTTTATTGTGGCGGCGGGCCATCACAACCAAGCAACAAAGTGTGATGGAGATCATGTCATTTATGAAAGCGACCATGCAAACGTTGGTTCAGAACCAGAGTATGGTGATGCAGTTGCTTGTATCACAACAGTCCAAATAATCAATGACCAATCCATGTGAAATGCCAACGGCATAACTCGAAAAGTGATAATTGACATTCCGAACTATACTATTGAGGTCACCTGTAAACTCTTCAATGGGATCATAAGTCTCGGCTACTACCCAAAGAAATAGAAAACGTTTATTATCATAATGATACCGATGCCTGGAAAAGATCACACGATTCCGACCAATAAGTTTATTCTTCTAACACGCATAATACCATATAAGGGAGACGTATCTCAAGCATTCGAACGCGACTGGCTCAACGGTCTCATGCATAAAATCAAAACACATTTTCCCGGGTACACTAATAAATTTCTTTAGTCGTATCTCTATCAACAGAGTCTTCGCAATGTGGTGCAACACAACAATATCCGACAGCTACAAAATCGAACCTGGAGTCCCACAAGGAAGCGCACTTGGATCAACCCTAATCGTCCTTTATACAGCGGATATTCTCACGAGCGACGGACTAATAACATCCACCTCCGCGGACGAAACTGCGATCCTCAGCCGCTCCAGGTGCTCAGTCCGTGCAACATCCCAATTAGCCAACCACCTCACGTAGTGGAGAAGTGGCTTTCCGACTGGCGTATCAAAATAAACGAACAGAAGTGTAAACACGTAACGTTTACCCTCAACAGGCAAACATGTCCTCCGATCTACTTGAACAGCACACAGATCCCCCAAGTCAACAAAGTATCGTATCTCGACGTCTACCTCGAATGCAAGAAACTACACCCAAAAACTAAAAGCCAGCAGCCTCCACTGGATTGTGTCTGCTCTACAACTCCACTCTTAAGCCAATCTGGACGTATTGCTCCCAGCTTTGGGGAACGCGAGCAAAACCAACATAAACATCATATAGCGCTCCTTAGAACTATCACTGTGGCACCATGGTATATTCAAAACCAAAACATCCACAGGGATCATTCTCGCGTAAAAAATGAAATAGAGAAGCAAAAAGCGTCATACAAGGAATATCTCTCAGCCCACCCAATTCCTCTCGTAGGGAATTTGACTCGGGTTTCCCGCCCATGACGTAACGAACCCATCAAACCCATCCATAATTTGTCAGGCTCATTTTAACTTTTTCAGTCTATTTGACTTATAGTTAGGTTATAATATAAAAGCAACGAAAGAAAAAAAATGGCTCCATCACTACACTCTGGAGTCGGAAACAGCAGTCATCTGTATGGACGGCGTGCAAAAACGCAACTGGCAAGGTTATGGCCTCCGTATTTTGGGATGCACATGGAATAATAATAATTCATAGACTATCTCTAGAAGGGGCAGACCATCAACGGCGACTTTTACATTGCGTAAATAGAGCATTTGTAGGACGAAATCGCTTGGAAAAAGAAAACTATGTTGAATAAAATAAAGAATTTTGACAAAAAAAAACGTGTTTCAGTCTAAAACGAAAATACATTTTCAGCCGAATTGTTATGGGAGCTATAAAATATAATCAGCCAAAGTATTCCATTTTTAAAGTAAAATAATTATAATATTTTTTCTAAATTTTTGGAAACAATTTCATAGCAAATTCACAATTCAAGGCATTTATGACCGAGGCAATCGATATTGCTATATCATCGTTAATAAATGAAAAAAAAATAACGCGTAGGTCATACCGAAATTCTATTCACGAATATTTATAAAGTTTTTTTCGTGATTGATTGATGATTGAGAGTTGAATGAAGCTGCTGGGAAGTGATTCTGTTTTACATTCTTATTGTTTGATATTGCTTAAAATTTGTGTTTTTAATTCTCTGATGTTATAGATTTGATATTTTTTTAGGATCTTCAATTCATCAGTTCAAGTTATCCTCGAGGCTCTTCTAAAACGAAGTGTACTGTTAGTGATAATTTTCGGCATCAATTACAGTCCCTTATAGATGTTCTTCAAAATACTAAACCATGGTAAGTTCATATCTGCTCTTACACATTTAAACCATTTAAAGCTGAATGAATTTCAATCCATTTGTATTTTAACGTTCTTAATCGACCTTTACGAAATAAAAAAATTCAAATGAAATTTAGTATTTCTGGGTTTTTAAATAAAAAAGAATAACATGTTTGGCATCGATAAGAAGATACAATAAGTTTTATAAAAGATTTTCGATTTGCCATATTGTAACGTAGTCGAAAGATAATCGATAAGTTATTCAGTATTGTTTGGAAATAAGATTATGAATGTATTGGGATATAGTTTGGAATAATAAAATACTAAACAGGCAAAAGCCCTATTGCTGAACGAGTCACACGGTTACAGACCTAAAAATCAATCTGGTTATTTTAGAGGTGTTGTTTTGGCAGAATTTAGGTCCCAAATAAGCTACTGATAACTGGAAAATTGTTTAATTTTGGAAGTCTGACTTTAATTTAAAACAAGAAAGGAAGCTAGCTTCGGCAAGCCGAAGCTTATATACCCTTGCAGTAATCAAATATGTCGAACAAAATGCATAAAGGCTAAACATCGAAGCTATAACGATTTTTCTATTCATTTTCCATATTTCCGACTGTAGATCATATGGGAGCTATATGATATAGTTGTCCGATTTTGATCAAATTTAATTCGTAATTTAAGAGTCTTAAGAAAACTCTATATTTCAAAAATCATACTTGTCTGATGAAAAACCACGATGTTATCATTTTACTTCCGTTATATCTATACAGATATTTCGATCTTTCCTATGACAGCTATAAGATATAGGTGTCCGATTTTTATGAAACTTTTTTCTCAATATAAGAGTTGTTAAAAAACTTGATATTCAAAAAATCATGCTCATGGGATAAAATGGGAGTTATCCGATTTTGATCAAATTTAATCCGAAATTCAATAGTAGTTAGAAAACGCCATCTGAAAGAATTCAAGTCGATCTGATCAAAAACAACGGCCTGAGAATTTTTTATTTCATTCTCTCGTATTGGAGCTATCCGATATAGTCGGCCGATCCGGCCCGTTCCGACTTATATACTGCGTGCAATAACTACACACCTTTTGGGAAAGTTTTATCAAGATACTGAGAGACTAGTTTGAAGAGAAACAGACAGACGGACATACGGACAGACGTGTAGACGTATTCTCATTCTACTCGTGATGCTGATCAAGAATATATATACTTTATGGGGTCTGAGGTGTCTCCTTCACTGCGTTGCAAACTTCTGACTGAAATTATAATACCCTTTTGCTCTGCAAGGGTATAATGAAAGATCTAAACAGGTATAAAATCCGCAAGACAAAAAGAGAAAGTTAGTCAAGTCATACACGCAGGCTCCGGTTTTCACTTTTTTTCGTTTTCGTTTTTGGGCGAAAACGTACGTTTTCGTTTTAGGTGCTCCGGTTTTCACAAATTTTTTGTCATCGTTTCGTTATCGGAATGGTTGACAAATCCTCGGGCAATATCTGGCTTGTCTTTCATAAAACCCAGCAAGATTTCATCCTGGAGCGTTGACTTATGCTTCCCCCTGAAAACAATAGCTTTGCACTTAGTTTTAAATACACAAAATAAGTTGTCTTATTTGTGTTTCCTACAATAAGGGGCTGCCACCTTTTTTGCAGCTTTCATTCCACTATTCTCAACAACTTTTTTACTACACTTTTGTCAAAATATTTTAAATATCAAATATTTTTTTCTTCGTTTTCATTTTATAAGTATTTTAAAGTGGGTGTTTCGTTCCACTACAAGTACGGCAGCATTGACGATAACTTTTGGCAATAGTTTTATCGACCCCTTAGCAAAACGAAAGTTGTTGTTGCCGACGGCAAATATTTTATTTATGAAATCATGATGGGGTCAGAAAAAAATTATTTAACAAATAAATACGAATTAGACTAATCTACTGATGGTGTGAAATGAACATCAATAGACCAAGGAGTCAACTGACACAAGCGTATTAATAAACTAACGAATAAGCTAATATTGATGTTTCGTTAAATTCGTCTCCACCAAAAGTGATAAAACTTCGTCAATATCGGCTTGGCAATATTTTGGGCCTGAAGCAGCGTTGCCAGTTTTTTTTTTTTTTGCCAAGTCGGGACTTAGGAACTTTTTTAGTGAAAAAAGCGGTACTCTTACGTCGAAAGCGGGACATAATAAAAAACGTATATAACCAGAAGTTTTTAAAATATTTACTGCTTCACTGCTCTAAAACAAACGGTAATCGTTATTCTTTCGTTGATAATCGTACGTTTTCGTGAAACAGAAAATTATAAGCAAATGAAAATAAGGAAAGAGCGAAGAGAAAGTGAGGAAGTCGCAGTCGCACGCGCCTCTCTCACTCCTGAGCGCTTCATCAGCCCGCACGTTCGAATTATCATTAAAAAGCGGGACTGAACCGGTCCCGCGCGGGACATTTAATTTTAATTTAAAAATCGGGACGTCCGCCAAAATCGGGACGTCTGGCAACGCTGGCCTGAAGACAAGCTGCACGATCGAAGCAAGGAAGCAGCAGAGTTATCCATTTTCGCTATTTCAGCAATCCTTCGACGTTTTGCTCTATTCGAACAATCTGAAATGTCAATTTTCGGCCGTCCAAGATTGACACTTTCTTGTGTTGGTTGAGAAAACTCATGAGCACATGAACACAATTGTATCTATTTCATTCAACCAAATTTATTGATATTGCATAATTGCAGTTTTCTTCCGTTTGTAGCTATCCCAAAAAGTAGCAATTCTTTTGCATATGCAATCAATACGTTTTGGTAGTTGCCTTAGCTCGGGAATGTAACCGTAGTTTTCAATTTGCTCTTGCATAACTTCAATAATTTTTTGTAATCTTCCAGCGTTAGTGCCACCTTCTGCACACCAAAGATTAAAAATAAATAGTCGTGTAAATACACACTTATGGGAATCTCCTAAAAAGTGAATTTCAATGAAATAAATAAATAAAAAAATTTCAAAAAACATTACAAACACGAGCGACGAGGACAAAACAAAAGCACAATAAGGAAAAACTTTCCCTTGGCAAACGCTAGATGGCATCAGTATTTTTCCGATTATACATATAAACATCTGCAAATTTCTGCAGCTGATTTTAGGCATATAGTACCCTAAAAGTCAGACGAATACATTAACAAACGTACTATTTGTGGGATTTCGTGGGATCACAACTAAAACTTTAACTAAACATGAAAAGACGTTCACAAAATTATCTGACGTTAGTCAGATAAATTTTATAAAACCAATTTTTTAAAGTTAATACCGTCAACTTTAAAATGCATTTTAAATAATTAAATTTGGTGAATTTTTGCGAACGTCCGACCATTTTGAACTTCACTTTTGTTTTGACGAAAAGCACTAAAACGCAGCTGTAGCAGCAAAATTGAAGATGTGTTCACAGTTTGCTTTCTATTTTTAGAATGTCCCAAATTCTTTACATTTTGACTACATAATTATTTTTAAGTCGATTCACTTCTAGAAGTGACTTCCGCGACACTTCCAGAAGTGACTTCCGCGATACTTCCAGAAGTGACTTCGGCGACACTTCCAGAAGTGACTTCGGCGACACTTCTAGAAGTGACTTCCGCGACACTTCCAGAAGTGTCTTCCGCGACACTTCTAGAAGTGACTTCCGCGACACTTCCAGAAGTGACTTCCGCGACACTTCCAGAAGTGACTTCGGCGACACTTCTAGAAGTGACTTCCGCGACACTTCCAGAAGTGTCTTCCGCGACACTTCTAGAAGTGACTTCCGCGACACTTCCAGAAGTGACTTCCGCGACACTTCCAGAAGTGACTTCGGCGACACTTCTAGAAGTGACTTCCGCGACACTTCTAGAAGTGACTTCCGCGACACTTCCAGAAGTGACTTCCGCGACACTTCCAGAAGTGACTTCCGCGACACTTCCAGAAGTGACTTCGGCGACACTTCTAGAAGTGACTTCCGCGACATTTCCAGAAGTTACCCAGAAGAATATTCCCAATTGGAAAAAAAAAGGAAAATATTTTTACTATATTTATTAAAAGTTTAGCTTTTTCTATTATATAAAACTAGCGGACCCGGCGAACTTTGTCTCGCCCCAATTTCACGATTTCATATAACCCCAGAGTAATAATAGAACACTGGTAATTCAAATTTTTTTGACTCGAAATCATTGGAGAGCGATGTGATAAACAATATATTTTGTTTTGTTATCCGGTGTAAAAATAAATAATGATGACGACTTTCCGACACGCGAACAGGCTACGTATAACTGTCCATGTGAAAAACATTGATATTCCAGATTTATCCCGCAGACTTCCAACGACTGGCCTTGCGATTTATTGATTGTCATCGCAAATGCCAATCGAACTGGGAACTGAATCCTATTAAATTGGAATGGAGATCTGTTGTAATAATCGGAATTCTTGGGATAAGAACTTCCTCTCCTTTAAATTTACCCTTGATGATCGTCGCTTGAATCACGTTGTTCATTAGTTTCTTAACGGACAACCGCGTACCGTTGGATAATCTCGGATGATTTAGATTTCGCAGCTTTATAATAACTGATCCCACCTTCAGTTGCAAATTATGCGGCGGAGTTCCTGGCACATCCAGTGAGTTCAAAAATTCTGTCGGATAGTTGGTCGCTTCATCCTCTATTATTTTGTCGGGCTTGAGGTGGGGTTTGTGCAGCACGAAGCTGTGCCATTCGGGCACGTGTCGATGCTTTTGTTTCTGCACGTTTCTCTTGCGTCCGACTATTACGGAAATTCTGACTATTTATTAAATTGCGCGAACGCCGTCCAAGTCTTAATCTTCTAACATCAGGCATTATTTCCAATTGTTTAAGCTCACTCGATTTTTTTGTATAAATATTTTTTTACCGACTTCATCGATACACAATATCAACGCAGCTATGATCTTTGTAGTGTGTTTTAGAATTTTACATACAACATTGTGTACATCTGTTGAGCCGCTAGCGACTTTACCAGAAGGTTTTCCCAAAATTTTCTTATGCTATAACCTTCTTCTGGCAGGTACTAAAAAAAAAAAAAAAAAAATTTGACCCATATCGGCCCAGCCGTTCTCATGTAATGCCATTCCGCACATTTTTTGTCTCCATTTTTATATATGTATATAGATTCTCGTGTTACAGTTTTTGTTACCATACTCCTCCGAAACGGCTGTACCGATTCTCATGAAATTTTGTGAGCGTATTGCATAGGTCTGAGAATCAACCAACATCTATTTTTCATCCTGTTTAACCCTGTTCGACATACCAAAAATCGCATATAAAGTGAGTTACTACCTCATCACACTGACAAAAACACGCTTAAATCAATTTAAACTGGGGCAAAAATCCTTCATCATTAAGTAAAATCATTAGTTCTATTTATGAGTGTTTTGTCCAGTAAGCAATGGCAAAAAAAAAACGCAAAAAAAAAATTTGAGCCATGCTACAAGTAGATCTCGATACATGCAAAATAGAAGATCCGAAAGAATAGCGCAATTGCATAAAGAAGAGCCAGAAGATACACGAGCCGAACGCAATGAAGTCAGAGAAGAGCCAGAAAATTCACGAACTGAACGCAATGAAGTCAGAAGATTAGAACAACGACAACCACGCCGTTTCACAGTCCAACGACGTTGTTGGAACATAGGTCGTAGTACAGTGATTGCTAGAAGAGTACGTTGCCATCAGGTGGCGAAACGGAGTTCGCCGGGGTTTGCTAGTTTTAATATAATTTTGTATATTTTCGACGCTTGTAAACCCGATGAACTGTTGACGGAAGATTTTTTGATTTTTCAGCTCTGAATTATCCGGAAATTTAACAAATGTAAACTCTAAAAGAAAACAAACAAATAACATTATTAAAATGAAACGCATATTTAGAAACTGATGTGCATTACCTTTATATAAAAAAATAGTTGATCTTAACATGTGCTGCATTTTTTCCGGCATTGTACGCGTTGTTAGACGTAATAATATCTTTAAACACTTAACAATTTTCAGACTTAAACTGGCAAGACAGCAATCTAGAAACTAAATGACGCTTTGCAAAATCAGTACGCGCGTCCAAAGAAAATAAAAAAAATGTTCAGTAAAACCAGAATATCGGTACATTTTTGGGACCTTTGCTTTACTATCTTTCTATCAACTTCCAGAAGTGACTTGGGAGATAGTTTTTTTTTGTATATTTGTTGTTGTAAAATGCGTTCTATCGTCTTTCTATCTTCCAGAAGTGACTCAGAAGTGCCTTATTCGGGATGGATGTGTATTTTGTTGTTGGAAGAGGTGTCTTCTAGACGATAAAAAACTCTTCTTTTTTTTTCCAAAAATTTCTATCGTCTTTCTATCTTCCAGAAGTGACTAAGAAGTGTCTTTTAGGCGATAGGGGATAAATTTATCTTCCAAGGCTTGCAGGGAAAACACGCTGTTAGAAATGTATGTATTTATTAGTGATCGTCACCTTTGCTTGTGTGCGTACCAGCGACACGAAGGATCTTACACTATCACTGCCCTTTTGTTAGTTTTAGCTATCACCTTAACAACGTTGCTGCGAAGAGAGAGAGAGAGAGAGAGAGAGAGTCGAAGTGCAATGCCGACGTCACACTGTGTGTGCAGACCTCATAGCGTATTCCATGAGATGTCCCGTAATAATTCTAGATTTTTCTGCTTTTTTTCCGAGTAAAACTAAAAGCGTAAATTCGGCAAATGAAAAATATGTAATAATAAGCTCACTCAGTTTTTAGTATTATGAGAAACCCATGCTTTTGAATTCAATTTATTTATTTATTTTTATTTTTTTTTTTTCCTTTATAACACCTCCTGGGAGCATAGGGCCTCGACTAGATTCCTCCATCTTACTCTATTTCGGGCTGTCTGTTTCGCTGTGTCCCATGTGATGTTGTATTGGGACAACTCTTGAAGGGCGGTTCGTCTCCATGTTGCTTTAGGCCTGCCTACACGCCTGCTTCCCTGTGGGTTCCACTCTAGCGCCATTCTAACCATGCTATCCTGGTCCTTTCGCAGTGCGTGGCCTATCCATCTCCATTTTTTCTTCCTAATTTGGAGTCTTATTGCTATTTCACCCGTCATATTCCAGAGGTCTGTGTTGGAGATTCTGTTTGGCCAGATTTCGATTTAATTAAAAAAATAATTTGATTGTTTTTTCTGTCCCTTGAAAGTCGCTATAACCGGATTCTACTGTATGTCTAAAAAGCGACGAAAATAATTTAACATGCATAAGAAGGAAAAAGAAAATAGCCAAAGCAATAACAAATTTGGTCGAGAGCCTTAGCAAGTGAAGAAAATCGTTTGCTCTGCTTTCATCCCGCTATAACTTTTCTACTCTCGCTATGCGTAGCCGTAGCACAAAATTTTTTTTTGCTATTTGCTATAGCTATAGTTCGGACTCGATGAAACTCCGAGCAGAGCAGAGCACGCAATTTTTCGTTGTTCTGCTATGGCTCTGCTACGGCTCTCGTCAAAGTGAGAGGGGTAGCAATAGCATAGCGATATATACTATATATGAATCTCGCTGCTACGGAGTAGTAAATGCAAACCCTGGTTGTAACTTGTCTTTATATTGACCTTTGCCAAAACAGGCTTAGGGGAATAAACAAATACAATATTACACGGTCCAAAATAACTTACATACATATATGTACATAGGGGAATGTTGTCAGGGTTGGGCCATATTTTGACCTATGTCCATAAGTTCTGAACGAATGACAATTTAAAATAAGTTTATACATTTTTGGAAAGGTACAAGCAAGAGAAAGTGTTCACCAAAAATAGAGAATAAAAAAACAAAAACAAAAAAAGTTATAGGCGTTTGAAAAAAAAAATGTAGTCAGAGTTGAGCAATGTAGTCAGGGTTGGGCCACCTTCAGAAAATCGTTGACAATATTGTAACGTGGTGGAATAAAATTGAATTCAGTTAAATCTGACATTATTTTGTTCATTTAGTTAATTATTTGGGGTTTTACAGTAAAATTATCAAATTATTCAGAGTTGTTTTTCGTTTGTAGCGAGAAACACTAAAGAAAAAGATAAAAGTGATTCATCTTCTTTCAATCCATCAAAATATTTTTTTAAGGAAATCTATTTAATTTATTTTGCATATTTTTGCTACAAAAAACTTAAATAATACAACAAAAATCGAAAATACACGAATAAAATGTAAAAATTATGATGGCCCAAGCCTGACTCCAAAGGTGGCCCAACCCTGACGACATGCGGTATTAATCTATTATGGTATGATATAGCCAAACTATATCTATCAATGAAACTATATCTTAGTATTTTGTAATATAACATAATAACTATATAACGTATTTTTATGTTCACTTTGCGGATGACATGTTGTAATCATGGCAAGTTTTACTTTTGCCCCGTGCAGACGTGTTTCTTGAATGCTCCGCCAAGCGAGTCAATTAGCTCGATATTTAAGTGAAATAAAAACTGAAATAGTAGCGAAAAGACGCTGGCAGCAATGCCAAATCATATTAGCTCCATTTCCTTGTTTTCTAACAGAACAAAGTGAAGAAAACAATTAATCTCAAACAAAATACAATGCCTGCGGGCAAATCAATAATAAGTGCAACTAGTAAACCCACGAGTCAAAGTCGAATGCAACAACAACAAAAGCAAGACGAACGCCGACTGTCTTCTGCCCGGAATAATGCTTATGTAGCAATTGTTTCGGTGACAGTAAGTAACGAACACGCAACAACAAAAGCATTGTCATTGACTGCTTCCGAGAGAGCGCGCTCACTGTCACCTGCACTCCTAAGCTCAAGCAGCGCTGCCATGGCCCAGTCGTGGAGCTCCCAATGCCAGTGCTGCCAACTTTTGACCAGCAAAAAAAGCTGTTTTTGACGGAAAGAATAAAGAAAAAAGCTAAAAAAAATTGTTAAAAAATCCAATAAAAAGCTAAAAAAAAAATTTCTCAAAAAGGCGAAAAAAAAATTCAAAAAATAACGATTTATTAAGTTAAATTAATTTATTGAGTTAGGATTTCCATCATTTTATCAATATCTTCCTCGTCTTCCTCATTTGCGTATGACATGTTGATTCCTATCATTGAACCGTTTTTTTTACTGGCTTCCCAAGTGGTCAATTTTAGCTGTAATAGTGGTCTTGCAATAGTTGCAATAAACCCTCTGCTGGTTTGTGTCGTCCCTGCAAATCCATGCCTTGAACTCTTAATTTTTAAGCCAGACATCGCGGCATTATTGCTTATATTCTTTCGGCATATTAGAACTTCAGAACTAAGAATTTACGCGCACTTTTTATTTAGAGATGGAATCACTATGCGAGTGATGACATTTTCGTATATCGAGAAAATCACATATGTACGCTACCACATTTTCTGGTTTGTTTGTAAGTGACTATCGTAAAACTGCCACTTTTTCATATTTTATACTTAAATGTTTATAATACAAAAAAAATCGTGAAAAAGCCGACTGAATTTTTAAGAAAGCCAGATTTCCCGCTTTTCCCAATTCCCGCAATTCACAAATTTTTCCCGCAGTTAGCCTTAAAAAAAAGCCAGTTTTGAAGGGAAAAAATCCAAATTGGCAGCACTGCCCAATGCACATCTCCACTCTCACCACTCATTGCACTGACTACGTCAGCTCTTGCGCTGACCAGCACGATGCCCTCTTTTACAACTGTTGTTTCGACGACGACAACAACAACTTCAACGTCGGTGGCAAATCTGTGGCCGATATTATCATCGCAAGTGAAATGTGTCTCTGCTGCCTCTCTCCCACAAACAACGCTTGTACAGACCGGGATCGATCGGTACGTACAAATAAAAAGAAAGCTTAGCCCACAAAAAACAAATGCAAACCTGCCGAAAGTATCGAAAACCTCAGGCAACAACAACAAAGCAACTTCTGACAATAGATTTGCTATACTTGGTGACCTTGGAGAAGATGAGGGTCAACCGCCTCAACCCACCAAAGATGTAAAGCCACCCCCTATCTACAGAGCTTATTAACAATCTTAAACATAAAAAATCGGGCCAAATAACTTTTATATTACCAACTTAAAAAGAGGTAATATATCAGAAACCAAACTCCAAATAAAAAATGAAAGCAACTACCGCACTGTGACGAATTTCCTCGACCATGTGCCGGTAAATTACTACACCTACCAGCTCAAAAGTAGCAAAGGACTACAAGTTGTAGTAAAAGGAATAGAATCAACCGTCCCAGTAGCTGACATAGCCGAGGGACTAAAAGAGCAAGGTTTTGACGTTAAATATGTAACCAATATAATCAACAGGGCAAAAATCCCTCAGCCGCTATTTAAGATTGAACTGGCGCCAGAGACTGCACCTCTTAAGAAAAATGCAGTCCACCCTATTTACAAGTTACAATATCTTCTCCACCGAAGAATTACCGAAGAGGAGCCACACAAGCGAAACGGCCCGGTACAATGTACTAACTGTCAGGAGTTTGGGCACACAAGGAGCTACTGCACCTTGCGATCAGTCTGTGTCGCCTGTGGTGATCTGCACTGCATAGATGCATGTCTGAGAAACAAAGAAGATCCTGCAACGAGGAAATGTAGTACCTGTGGTGGAAACCACACTGCCAACTATTGGGGCTACCCTATCTATAAAGAACTCAAGACTCGTCTGACTCAGACTGACTACCGCTCAACATGTTGTTCAACCAAACTACTTCACGCCATCAGTAACAACACCCGGAGTCTCCTTTGCCAGAGCTCTTTGATACTCTGGAGCATCGCCAGTGCCAGTAAGTCTTTCTCAGCCTGAAGTTGTGCATTCTCTCCAGCCCATACCAAATCGAAAAGATGACTCGCTGCCAAAACAAAATACCCAGCGAACAACTCAACCCACTACTCAGCAAAACCAGCTTCCCCCCCCCACCAGCACATAGCGGACTTGAACACACACTAGCTACGCTTACAAAAATTATGCTATCGATACAAAGTACCCTGCAAGACCTAACGCGAAAGCTTTTGATTAAACAATCTAAATGAATCCCTTAAAAATATGCTTCTGGAACGCCAACGGCGTTTCCCAACACAAATACGAACTCCTTCAGTTCCTAAAGAACCATGATATCGATATCATGCTTCTCTCGGAAACTCATCTAACCCATAAAAACAATTTTTATCTCACCGGCTATGTATTTCACGCGACCAACTACCCAGATGGCAAGGCACATGGAGGCACCGGCATTCTTGTTAGGACACATTCGCTACTAACTACCTACAGGCCACATTCATACGTATCAATATAACCAGCGGTCCACTCACACTATCAGCTGTGTATTGTCCCCCACGATTCAATATTCCAGAGAATTCATTTTTGGGCTTCTACAACTCACTAGGCAACTGCTTTGTAGCTGCCGGTGACTATAATGCAAAACACCACTACTGGGGCTCTCGTCTTATTAACCCCAAAGGACGGCAACTATACAATGCTATTATCAAACCTATTAATAAGCTAGATTTTGTTTCACCAGGTAGTCCTACATACTGGCCTGCAGTTCCGAATAAACAACCAGACATTATCGATTTTGCCGTAACTAGGAGAGTGCCGTCCAGGCTGTTACGCGTTGGAACACTGGCGGAACTTTCATCTGATCACTCGCCTGTTCTTCTCTGCCTATTTGAACACCTTGTGTCCGCGCCAAGACGGGACACTTCTTTATGGCAGTGTAACAATTAACAGACCAGAGAGCAGTTCTCTCCAGATGATCTCTCATCTCGCTCTCTTGGTCTGCTAATTGTCTCCACACCGCTCTGCCGCCCTCTCCTGGAATTACATCAAACCAGTGTAAAAAGCGACCACAATTTCTGACTTCCAATACAACAAACTGGCTAAAGTATAAAAAATACATCAGCTCTCACATTGAAATCGAACCCAATATCTCGTGTGAAGCTGACATTGAAAACTCACTCAAGCACATAACAGATGTAATGTCCTCAGCTGCCAAACACTCTACACCTGACCCCTTAGCTACATCCCTCCCAAATACTATGCGTACAAACATGCAGATCTAATCGCTCCTTCAAGAAACGCGTAGACTTCGCCGAAACTGGCAGACACACCGATCCCCAGCCACTAAACAAAGCTATAAAGAAGCCTGTCGGAAGCTATCTAAAGCTTTAATATCTGAGAAGAATCAGGCTCAACATGCGTATATAGCACAGCTCTCACTAGCAACAAATTCCCACTCTGGAGAGCGCACCCAAACATTCAACCACCTATAGAACCCGATTTTCCAATTCGATCACCAACAGGTGTATGGGCGCGTAGTGACGAGGAAAAGGCCAACATCTTCGCCTTTCACTTACAAATCGTCTTCCAACCTCATCCGCCGGCGAACCAATTTACTTTGCCAAACATCCCACCAGCAGAGCCTTCCTCCACAATCATTCTTGAAACAAGTACAGTCACAAAAGCCATTGCAGAACAGTTGAATCCAAAAAAAAGCCCCCGGCCATGATTAAATTTCGTCAAAAATGATAATTGAAATGCCTGCATGTGCAGTTAAATGCATCACCACCATATTCAACACAATTCTCAAATGGGGCTATTTTCCTCTGCAATGGAAAAAGTCCGTCATTACAATGATACCGAAACCAGGCAAAGACAAATCCCAACCTTCCTCATACAGGCCCATTAGCCTCCTTCCGTGCTTATCAAAGCTATTTGAAAAGCTGCTTTCATGCCACCTAAGAACCCACCTCCAAAACAACAGAGCGATTCCCCTGCATCAGTTCGGCTTCAGGGAAAAGCACGGAACTATCGAACAGGTAAATCGCATAACAGCTGAAATACGCGCAGCTTTTGAATACAGGGAATACTGCAGTGCCATATTCCTAGACGTGTCTCAAGCCTTCGATCGCGTCTGGATTGAAGGTCTAGTTTACAAAATCAAGACCGTCTTGCCACAAAACACCCACAAGTTGCTTGAATCTTATCTCAAAGATAGAGTCTTTACTGTAAGATGCAAAAACTTCTTCTCTGAAAGCCACAAAATCAAGGCAGGAGTACCCCAAGGAAGTGTGCTCGGACCGATTATGTATGTCCTATACACGGCTGATATTCCCACAAGCGGTCAAACAATCCTATCCACCTTTGCTGATGACACAGCTATAATCAGTCGTTCAAAATGTCCAAAAACAGCAACAGCCCACTTAAAAAACCATCTGACAGACGTGGAAAAATGGTTTGCAGATTGGCGCATACAAGTCAACGATCAAAAGTGTAATCAAATAACGTTTACACTTAATCGGGAAACCTGCCCACCACTGTCCCTAAACAACAAACAAATCCCCCAAGTCAACGAAGTCACCTACCTGGGCATCCACTTAGACAGGCGGCTTACCTGGAGAAGGCACATTGAAGCGAAGAAGACCTCCCTAAAACTCAAGGCCATATCCATATCCATAGGGACCTGGATATAAAAACGGTCAAAGAAGAAATTGATAGTAAAGCTTTGAAATACGAAAATAGATTATCAATACATCCAAACCAACTAGCCAGGTAGCTCAGGCGGCTCAGCCACTCTCGTCTACAGCGCAACGACCGCCCACTCCTGCCCAATTGAGGGCTGTCGACCAATTAATAAACATAATATAACAAATAAATAAAATAAATTAATAATATACAGTATAGGTTAAGATCTGAATTCTTATTGTAAGTTTCTTCAAGAGAAGATTCAATAAATAAAGATAAAGCTCAAAAAAAAAAAAAAAAAATGTAATCTTGTGTTATTCCACCTTTAAGGCCAGGCTAAAAAAAATTTCGAGCACTTTCTTTTCACAGAACAACGACACGTAGAAAAATTAAATCCCGAAATAAGTAGTCACGTGGAAAGTTTCGAGTGACCGATAGAAGTTTCTAGACACCCACTAACAGATGGTACTATTCAAAATATTCAAAATATTGAGATGGCCCAAGCCTGACAACGGTCCAACCCTGACAACATTCCCCTACTATAAAAACTTTTGATCTATCTTTATGAACAGTTGTTTCTTATTTCTATTGTTGGAGATTATAATGATTTCTTTTTCTCGTAATTCCGTTACTGTATACGGACCTGTATATTTAAAATCTAACTTGTGCACTGCTTTTTTAATAATTTAACTTTATCTTCTACAGAAATATCTATACATACTTACATTTAACTATAGTTATTGATCTATGCACTTTGTGACGATGCAACCTGACGGCCAGATCATCACAACCAGCAGAGAAACACACCGATGCGACAGATTACTATTATTATTATTATCCTATTGTTATCATTATTATTATACTAAGAGAAGTCAGACGTAAAGTATTATTTATGAAGAAACCCCGAAGTCGGCGGCAAGGAGCCAAATATATTTAATTATACTAAAGCTGAATATAGTTAGGACTAGAACATTAAGTGAGGTCATAAACCCCGCCCACGGTATCGATCCTGGATAAAAATACTAGAAAGTCCAGGGAGATACCAGATAAGCTTAGCGTAGGCGAGGGAAAAAAGTATGTGGGCACACGAAGGGAAGCTCTCTTCCACTTGGACATGGGCATGAGAGAGAACGGACGCGAGGATCGGCAGCTCTTGCCGGGCAGCGATGGAAAAGTAGAGTAAAGTTGCGAACGAACGTGCGCGGGCGGCAAGGACCCGGTGCGTAAAAGTAGAGGCAGTCGGTGTAAAAGAAAAGTGACGAGCGGACGTGCGCGGGCGACAAGGACCCGGTACGTGAAAGTGAAAACACAGAGGAAGAGGAACAAGTGAGATCTCGAAGACAGGTTAGAAAGAACACACTGTAATCGGTGCAGTGTAGATATTAATAAAAATAAAGTTTAAAAGCAAGTAGAAATATTAACCCGTTGTTATTGATTTTCCTTGCAAATCCATTACTAAGTAAACGTAGTCTTAGCAGTGCGAAACTCCTCTCCCTTGTCATTCACCCCACGGTCATAGTGAAAACTCGTTTTGGGACGGACGATCCTCCCTGAGTAGGACGGGAAGAGGGAAGGCGGATCCTCCCTGTAGGGTAATCGTTTCGGGATGGCCGATCCGCCCTAGGCAGATCGGGAAAGGGGCGGCGGATCCCCCTAGTGAACAAATCGTTTTGGGACGGAAGATCCTCCCCAGTTAGGACGGAAGAGGGAAGGCGGATCCTCCCTATAGTAAACTCGTTTGGGAAGGCCGATCCTCCCTAGGCAGATCGGAAGAAGGGCGGCGGATCCCCCTTATCGCGCGTGAGTGATTTTCTGAGCCCCGAATTGTTCTGTCGGCTTCGGTCTCGCACGAAGGTCCAGCCGGTGGAATTTTCCGTCCCCGTCAGACGAGGGACTATTTTCAGCCCAAGATCTTCATATTGACTGCGGCCTCGCCCGAAGGTCCAGCCGGTGGAATTTTCCGTCTCCGTCAGACGAGAGACTATTTTCAGCCCAAGATCTTCCTATTGGCTGCGGCCTCGCCCGAAGGTCCAGCCCGTGGGATTTTTGGGTCCGAAGAACCCCTTCAAGACAGTACAAAACCTCTGTTCGTCAAGCGGACAGATCTCTCTAGCTCAGTGACTTACAAATTTTCTTGTAAAGGACCCCGGAATACGACTGAGATTCATATTCCGGCTAGAAAACTCCCTTACATTTTGTGCCAACGGTTTTTCCAATCTTCGAAGCACCTCAAAAAATCATTTTTTTTTGATGCCGTCTTTATCTCGCTAAGCGTAGCGTAACGTCTTCCTTTCATGGGCCTCTTCAGTTTAGGAAACAAGAAAAAGTCACAGGGGGCCAGGTCTGGGGAATACGGTGGCTGCGGCATCATTAGTGTGTTGTTTTTGGTCAAAAAGTCGCGCACAAGCAACGATGTGTGAGCAGGGGCGTTATCGTGGTGCAAAAGCCAATTTTTGTTCTTCCACAAATCCGGGCGTTTCTGGTGGGTAATATTCCTTATTGACCGTTCTTCCCTGTGGGAAGAACTCATGATGCACCACGCCCCTGCAATCGAAGATAACTGTCAGCAAAACTTTCACATTCGACCGAAGTGGAAGTGCTCGGGCGTCCGGCACGCTCTTCATCGTTCACATCTTTTCGGTCTTGTGAGAACATTTTGTACCACAGACAAACGTTGCTTCGGTCCAAGGTAGCATCTCCGTATGCCACAGTCAACATTCGGAATGCATCCACGCACTTAATTTCGTTTTTCACACAAAATTTGATACAGGTTCATTGATCCATTTTTTTGAATAGGTAAAAATCGAAGACGATCCAAAACACGTTGCACGTTGCACGCAATGCAGCTGTCAACAATAAAGTGAACATTCAAAATGGCCGAGCTTGACGGTATAAGTGAGAGACATGAGTACCAACATAACGCCACAATAAAATCGAAATTCGATACGAGGTAACCCGCGAAAATTCAAAAGTCGCGATACTTTTTGAACACACCTCGTATGAGCGCTTCTATTTGTTAAAAGTTCTATGACTTCTTTCTGCTGTTCCAACTGTCTGGTGGTGGTGTGCAGTAGATGCTATATTTTTAATTTTAAGGTATATGCAGAAATCATTTCTAATTGAGTTCTTATATTCTGTTCCCATGTCCGTAAATAACGTATTTTTGGGACCGTACTTCAGAATAAATTCGTTAAGTATAGCTTTTGCGACAGTGTTTGAACTTTTAATTGTAATTGGGAGTGCAACTAAATATATGGTTAAATCACATATAAGTAATGTAGACACACATTTTCTGATTTTGGTAGTTGACCAATAGTGTCAACCAGGGAGCTGCAACAATCACAATTTTTTCGATCCTACTCCATCATTTACTCGGATTTTTTTTTGTGATTGAAAACATTGGTTCAACAAAAACGTATGATCGCTTACGATCGTGCTCAAAGCGAACATTCAGTTTTAATCACTCAGGCTTGGTTCCGAATGATTTTGTTTGATCGAACCGTTTTGTGTGAGCGGCAATGAATGTTCGAGAATGTTGCTTACATTCAGTTCGAGTACAATAATACGAACTGGTCATGCTGGGTGGTGATTCGATTCAAGCTATCGAACTATGTATTTACTTTGTGCACGTGCTAAGAATTTGTAGTTTGATCTCTAAAATCACAATAATAATTATGGAGATGGTTTGGTAAGTCAATCTATTGTTTTTTATTTTTGTTTTTAAAGCGATTAAGATTGACATTTTTTTTTTTAAGTTTTTTTTATCTCAGTGAAGTTTGTGCTCTTTAATATTTGGAGCATTAATTTTAATGATTAATTTAAGTATTAATTCTATTTTAATTTTGAGCTTAAATAATGAAGAAATAAATGAAGTTTTGTATTTTGATTAAATTAATGCATCGCAACTTTTTTCCTTTAAAATAAAGATATTTACATAACAACTATGCACATTTTCGATTTGATTCGTTCACTCACATTCAATTCAAGTGTAACTTTATCGAAGTCTGAGCGGTTTGTGCGTCGTTGTACTTGATCGTCTTTTTCGGTACGACCATTTTCGATCATTATACCGAAACCAACAAATCAGTTTGAATTAGTAAGCAGAACACTCGAGTGAATGGTTCGAACTCGTTCGTTTTGTGCACGAAACTCGATCGTACCACTTCGTAGCGAAGCGCTGTGTTGAGTTGTGATCGGTTTGAGCAAGTTTGATCGAACATGAACGATCATACTCGATGCAGTTCTCTGGTGTCAACCATCACTCTCTCAAAAGCATTTTTGGGAATGTTTAAAGAGTCTTTGTATGTTTTGTCACTTTCGATTATTATCATGTTTGGTATTTTCGTATGTTTTACGTAATGTATTGAGTCATACCTTTCCAGAAATAATGTCATTAAACCGTGGTCAAGGTTTTTTAACGCCTGGGTGACTTTTTAGGGTGACGTTTTTCGAAAGTTTATAAATTACAGACTTTTCTCTGTTTATTACATTTGAATTCACTGCATCGTAGTTTACAAGTGGTTCATTATACTGACTACTTGATCTTTATTTGATGTATTAAGTAGTCTTATGAGCGGGTTTTGGGATGTTGAAACTGAATCTACCTAATTCGATTTTTCGGACAACTGCACAGTGGGCGATTTGGTCTCGCTAGTGGAACTTAATTAATAACTTCTAAACTTAAATAGATGTTTAAATTGTTTTTTTTTTAATTTTTTTTCTTTCATTTAAAAAAATTTAATTTAATTAATTAAAAAATTTTTTAAATATAAAATTTTGTTTTACTTTTATTTTTTTAAACTTCAATTAACATATTTCATGAATAAACTTTATCTAAAAAAGGCTACAATGTTATTCGGAATCAGAGAAGGCATATTAAACAAGAAATGAAGCTAGCTTCAGCAAGCCGAAGCTTATATACCCTTGCAGTCAAAATGCATAAAGGTTAAACAACATCGAAGCTAAGACGATTTTTCTATTCATCTATATCAATACTAATATTATAAAGAGGTAAAATTTGTTTGTTTGTTTGTTTGTTTGCAGCGAATAGGCTCCGGAACTACTTGTCCGATTTAAAAAATTCTTTCACCGATAGAAAGCTACATTATCGTGGAGTTAAATAGGCTATAATTTATTTTGAAAAAAATTAGGGATCCGTAAGAAAATTGCAATATTGTCGCATATAAAGTGAGTTGCTACCTCATCACACTGACAAACACGCTCCCATAGCATTTTAACTCAATTTTTGTGTTCACTGTGAAATTGAGAAAAAAAAGGAATTTTTATTCAGTTTAAGTTGAACTGTGAAAATTATGTGGATCGTGCATTCGTCCACTCTGTCCATAGTCCAAAATGCTTAGAGGACAACGTGAAAACATTGGCCGCAGACATCCAAGCCAGCAACAAGTATATTCACAAAACTTAAGCGAAGAACGACAAATGAGCACATGGAGATCATTGGCATCATTCAATCGCTTGGCATTCCAATATGATATATATATATTTTTCGAACTCTCCTATGGCAGCTATGTGATAGAGTTATCCGATTTTGATCAAATTTAATCAGAAATTCAATAACAGATCGAAAACGCCATCTTGAAAAAATCAAGTCGATCTGATCAAAAACAACGGCGTTAGAATTTTTTATTTCATTCTCTCGTGTGGGAGCTATCCGATATAGTCGGCCGATCCGGCCCGTTCCGACTCATATACTGCGTGCAATACCTACACACATTTTGGGAAAGTTTCAGCAAGATAGCTTTAAAACTGAGAGACTAGTTTGCGCGGAAACGGACAGACGTACAGACTTATTCCGATTCTGCTCGTGATGCTGATCAAGAATATATATACTTTATGGGGTCTGAGGTGTCTCCTTCACTGCGTTGCAAACTTCTGACTGAAATTATAATACCCTTTTGCTCTGCAAGGGTATAAAAATACTAAAATATACTAAAAAAAATATGCTTATATGCCGACCAAGGGGCGCTGCCGTGTATCGTACGGCTCGGTTCGCGAGAAAAGAGTCGCGATTGAGGAAAATAAGTAGAGACCGAGGAAAATGAGGAAGAACACAATTAGATCTAGTTATGTGCTTAGAAGGTTAGAAGTGATCGCTAACATGATCCTTACAGAGTATTACGTTCTGACTATAAAAGACTTTATCCTATTATATCTATATCTGACTCTCTGCCGCTCTTAAAGCGATCACTTATATGCACTTATAGTTAGATTTACATTGATTTAAAATTAGGGGCATATAATTTATGGTTAATCTGCTTGAAACAGAAAAGTTTAGCCTACTAGCTAAGTCGAGGCTATCAATACCACCACTAACAAGATCATGCATAAAAACTGCTCCAAGTATCGTTCTACGGTTGGCTAGGGAGGGTAAGTTAATTAGAAGTAGTACATATACTAGAGTAGGAGGGTAGTAAAAGGTTTGCATCCCAATTAAGGCGCCGTAGGGCAAAAAGTAGAACATTTTTTTGAACCGATTCAATACGATCCGAATGAACTCCATATTGGGGACTCCGGACCGGTGATCCATATTCAAGAATGGGACGGACAAGCGAAGTAAATAAATTTTCAGTAATGTAAGGTTCGTCAAATTCCTTTGACCACCTTTTTATAAATCCAAGCAAACCTCAGGCTTTATTCACCATAGACGAAATATGATTAATGAATAAGCTAAACAGTAACGAACCAAGGTGGCTCCCTTGCGGGATGCCGGAGGTGACTCGGAGAACACAAGAGAGTGAATTTTTAAAAAGGACCCTTTGTGTCCTGCCATTCAGATAACTTAAGATCCATTCTAATAGATCAACTGGGAAACCTAATAAGCCAAGTTTCCTTACAAGAAGGGAATGATTTACAGAGTCAAATGCTTTACTGTAATGTAAATGACATCTGTTTGAAAATTGTGTTTAGTGATCTTAAAAGATGAAAAATCCCAGCGTAAGAAAAGTTAATTTTTTCCACTTTAATGTTATCGGCCTTTGTTTTGTCTTGTATCAGGGGAAAGCCGAGAACCGAAAATCTGTTTCTTAACACCAACTTGAGCCGGTAAACCCTTGTGATGGTAATTTTTTTGAGGTAAGTGGAATGTAGGTAAACATCCTACCACAACTCGGCCGTCCTGACTGAATGATCACTGTGAGCGTAGAAATACATTTATAGTATACTAGCTGCCCGTCCCAGCTTCGCCCGGTTTTTTTTTTAGTAGTTCCTTTTTTTTTATTTGTATTAACGTATTATTACTGTAGTACATTTTTGTAAACTATGTTCTTTTTTTTCCCCTCTCTGGTCAACACATGGAGATTCTGTGGACATCATACCCTGTAGAATTTCTTAATTCTTTAGAACTGTCGGGAGTACCTTCACACAAACTGAGGCTGAAAGTAGGAGTTCCTGTCATTTTGATGCGGAATTTAGATTCACCAAGACTGTGTAATGGCACACGATGGCAAGTAACACACCTCGGTCGCAATATTATAAAAGCAATCATTATGACTGGAATGGCAAAAGGAGAAAATGTTTTAATCCCCCGTATACCCATAATTCCGACAGATCTGCCGTTCCAGTTTAAGAGACTACAATTTCTACTGAAAATCGCATTCGCTATGACAATAAATAAAGCTCAGGGGCAAACATTAAAAGTAGCCGGCATAAATTTAGAAAAGAGATGTTTTTCTCACGGACAATTACACGTGGCTTGCTCACGTGTTTCAATGCATCATAAAATTTATGAGTATCAGGCACCCTTGTTAATGTGTCATCTCGGGCCTGTAAAACTATATCACGGGAAGCAAACTGTTCGCCTGTAACCATGGCTGCGCCTTCATTTATTAGCGGTGCATTATACCGTCTTCCATGTTCCCCACTTGGTGTGCGATCGGGGTGCATCACCAACTTATAATCCTCTCCCGGCATTCTTTCTAGTGCTGTTTTGAAAGTATTGATAAGGCGATTATGTTCATGCAACATTCTCTGGATTTTTAAAACAGTATCCCTTTCGATTCCTTGTATATTTTGACACCTGCGATCAGCTTCATTTTCTTCATCGCCCATGAAATAAAGTTGCAAAAACTTTGGTTGTTCATTATTTGCGGGAAGTAAGGAACCAATTCTGTGATACACCTGTCCTTGGATGGTAAGAGTAGGTGAAAATCCAGGCATTACGACCTCCTTATCTACACCAAATGATGTCATCTAAAAGCAAGAATTATACTTTCTAATCCTGCTTAAAAACCGGCGGGATTCGTTACTGTCGTATAAAAGTAAAGATTTGAGAGGTTCCTCTGGCTCGCCAAGTAATGGAATTTTAAACTTTTTACCAGAACAGCACATACCTGGAGTTTCTTCTTTCCATTTCAGTGCTTCACAATATCTGCATTTTTTATCCATTCTCCCTATGATAATCAATCGGTGATTAGCATAGTCTATCAAAGGGTCATACTCAAAAGAGGTACCATTAAATGTCTCCCACGTTCTCATTGATAACGTACGGGTTCTTTCTGCCTGCCGCTCTGCATTTAAAAGACGTCGTCTTTGTGAATCCTCGTCAGATTCTGCCGCAAACAATTGCGCGTGACGTTCGGCATCTAAAACTCGACGTGTCTGGGTCTGTTCCACTGTCTCAGCAGCTCTTTGAGATGCGTGGCGTTCAGCATCCAGGGTCTGACGGGCCCGAGTCTGCGTATAAGTCTCAGAAGCTCTTTGAGTCGCATGACGCTGAGAATCTAACATCTGACGCGTCCGAGTCTGCTCTTTAGATTCTTGGCCTCTAGAAACTTTTGCAGCTCGAGCTCTGCTAGAAATACTGCTTAGATTTGTTTTACGTTTGCCTGGCATATCGAAAACAATAACGGGAGTTTTAAAAACTACAACGTAAAACAATTTTTGATAAAGCAAACTTTTTTACTTAAAACGTAATGCCTACTGCTTACCCCATAAGAACGATTGCGTGATTATTCCGTTTCTCCACCTGCTGCTTACCACTTAAGATCGATGGCGTGATTATTTATAGCCTATTATGATTTCTAGGTTATCACCAATCACCATACCAAATTTCATCAAAATCCGTTCAGCCGTTTAGGCGTGATCGAGTAACAGACAGACAGAAACATTTTCACATTTATATATTAGTATGGATAGTATGGATGTCACAGTTAATTATCTTATATTATATTAGGTTGTCAAAAAAGTCTTGCGGTATTTTCGCTAGTTGGCGCTGAAAGCGCGTAGTTCTTGTTTTATTCGTCGCATCAGGTCATACTATACCTTTTTGGAAAGCTCATATTACGCGCTAACACGTGTTTGATTGACTGTATTTTCTTTTAAGTCGTTCGTTAGTTATAGCGTCGCAATCATGGAGCAAATTAAAGAGAAAATACAGCATATTTTACAGTACTACTACGATAAAGGCAAAAATGAATCTCAAGCCGCCAATAAAATTTGTGCAGTTTATGGACCCGATACAGTTTCCATTTCCACCGCACAACGATGGTTTCAACGTTTTCGTTCTGGTGAAGAGATGGTCGAAGATGCGCCACGCTCCGGAAGGCCTGTCGTCGAAAAATGAGATAAAATCGCTGAATTGGTCAAAAGAGACCGGCATAGTAGCAGCCGTAGCATCGGTCAAGAGCTGGGCATGAGTCATCAAACCGTTATTAACCATTTGAAGAAGCTTGGAGTCACTAAGAAGCTCGATGTATGGGTGCCACACGAATTGACGCGAAAAAACATCTCTTTTTTTTTTTTGAAGAGTATGGTGACTGGCGAACGGTCGTGGTCGAAAAGCGGTGAAGCGGCCAGACGGTGGCCAAGCCTGGATTGACGGCCAGGAAGGTTCTTCTGTGTGTTTGGGGGGATTGGCAGGGAATAATCCACTATGAGCTGCTCCCCTATGGCCAAACGCTCAATTCGGACCTGTACTGCAAACAACTGGACCGCTTGAAGACAGCACTCATGCAGAAGAGGCCATCTTTGATCGACAGAGGCCGAATTGTCTTCCACCAAGACAACGCCAGGCCACACACATCTTTAGTGACGCGCCAGAAGCTCCGGGAGCTCGGATGGGAGGTTCTTTTGCATCCACCGTATAGTCCGGATCTCGCACCAAGTGACTACCACCTGTTTCTGTCCATGGCGAACGCGCTTGGTAGTCTGAAGTTGGCCACAAGAGAGTCCTGTGAAAATTGGCTCTCCGATTTTTTTTGCCAATAGGGAAGCGAGCTTCTATGAGGGGCATTATGAAGTTGGCATCTCGTTGGGAACGCGTCATCGAACAAAACGGCGCATATGTATTTGACTTGAATCGCATTATTGTGAACAATTGAAAATTCAATAAAAATACCGCAAGACTTTTTTGACAACCTAATATTATATTAGAGGTATTATTTTCTTATGTTAACATTTTCTTTTTAACAATTTAACAATAATTAATTTCTTATACAATTTATTTATTTTTGTTTCTTATCCAATGCTTGATTTCGAGATGCTCCAGACCCCTTTGAACGGATTGCATGATACCTGAAATCCCTCAACGTCTTTTAACAGGAACCTGTAATTTCTTAATACTTTTGCAATTACATAAGGACCTTTATTCTTCGGAATCAGTTTTCTTCAAAACGCCTGTCGTGCTATTTAAATTAAATTTTTTACCATTACATAATCTCCTATTATTTACTTAGACGGTTTTCTGGCTGTTTTATCATATTGCTTTTTGTTGTGCGCTTGTGCTTTTTTTTAGACATTTTTTTGCTTCTTCTCTAATTTTTTTTAAATTCCTATTTTCTTCTGCGTTGTCTTACTCTTCTAATTTTTCTTTTAGTTCGTCCACCAATTGTCCCCTTTGTTCTTCACCAAATAACATTTTGCTCGGAGTTCGTTTAATGCTGCGGTTCTGTGTGTTGTTTAACACATGTTCTACTTTGTCTATTACCAAATCCCAATATATGCCTTTTTCTGGTTCAATTAGCTTTGCCATCATTGGTCCAAGATTTCGGTTGATTCTTTTGACCTGGCCATTTGCCTGTGGCGATCTTGTTGCTATTTTTATGTGCTTAACTTTGAATTCTGATAAAAACTCATCAAACTCTCTAGAAGTAAAGCAACTTCCTCTATCTGAAATTATACATTTTGGTTTGCTATATCCCCTAAAATAATCTCTTAATGCTGCGATAGCTTCCTTTGAATTTGTGGTCTTAGTTGTCTACAACCGAACAAATTTCGTGAAACCATCGACAATAGCAATTATGTGTTTCTGTGATCTGCTTTGATCGATATGTATCAGTTGAAAGGGTTTGTCACCTTTTTGAATACAATGTAGAAGTCCTTCTTTGCCGGTCTTGGGGGGAAATGCTAAACATTTGAGACAGTTTTCAATATGACCTAAACATTTATCTTTGGCATTAGGAAACCAATAACTTTTCGAAATAGCCTGTAACATTTTGGCTCTGCCTATATGACCAATCTCATTGTGGTATTTATAGAGTACATGTTTTTCCATATCTGTAGGTACGTAAAATAACAGCCTACCGTCGTTATTATACCCTTGCAGAGCAAAGGGTATTATAATTTCAGTCAGAGGTTTGCAACGCAGTGAAGGAGACACCTCAGACCCTATATAGTAGGGTTGTGATGATATGTAAAAATATCGTATCAGTGATATATAGTTTTTCAAAAATCTATCAAATTGATAAAAATTTGTATCACCCAAAAATATCGATACATCAAGTATTTTTGATATTTATTTGATTTACATATTTATTTTTATTAATCAACCAAATTTAAAAAAAAAATTTTTTTTTTAACGATTTTCGCTGCACATGTGCTCAATGCTTTATTTTAAATATGTACATAAATTTATATTTTATCCTGATTTTACTTTGCCTTTTTCCAATAACAAGTAATTTATTGTAAATTAAAAACGAAATCACTAACACGAAATTAGCGGAAAAAACTCGAGAGCAAATCAAATCTATTACTAGGAATTCGTGCACAAACACAAAATTTCGCGGAAATACATCCAAATCCACAGAAAAATACATTTTTGATGCGCTCATCTCATTGGCTTCCAGGGAATCACATCTGAGTGACCAATTCGAAAATATCAAAAATATATAAAAAAAATCAGCGATATTTGATATATCAGGTGAAAAAATATCATGATATAAGTATTTATTTTTGTCAAAAAAATATCGATATATTGATATTTTGATATATTATCAACAACCCTACTATGAAGTATATATATTCTTGATCAGCATCACGATCTGAATCGAAATCCGTCTGTCCGTCGGTCCGTCTGTTCGTCTGTCCGTCTGTCTGTTTCTATGTAAACTAGTCTCTCAGTTTTGAAGCTATCTTGCTGTGGAACGAGCCGGATCGACCGACTACATCGGATAGCTCCCATACGAGAGATTGAAAAACTTGATTTCTTTCAGATGGTGTTTAATAATTACTGTCGAATTTCGCATTCAATTTTTATCAAAATCGGATAACTCTATCATAGCTGCCATAGGAGAGATCGAAAAATATATATAGAATTAATGAAAATTAATTGATAACGTCGATGTTTTTCATCACACGACTATGATTTTTTGAGTATCAAGTTTTTTAACTAGCCTTGATTTATAAAAAAAATTTCATAAAAATCGGACAACTATATCATAAAGCTGCCATAGGAAAGATCGAAAAATCTATGTAGAATCAACGGAAATAAAATGTTAACATCGTTATTTCTCATCAGAAAATCATAATTTTTGGAATATAGAGTTTTCTAACGACTCTCGAATAACAAATAAAATTTCATCAAAATCGGACGACTATATCATATAGATGCCATATGAACAATAGTTTTTTTTATAAATTCTTCCATTTCTCATTTCAAACAGTTTATGCTCATTTTCCTTGCTTTTTTACCCTTTGAATTTTTGGATCCTTGGCTTGGCAAATTACTAGATTATCTTCAAATGTGTTGGTTTCCACCACTAAAATATTTCTACATCTGCTTAAAGCGTCAACGTGTTGCATTCTTTTCCCTTTCCTATGTATCAACTCGTCGTTATAACTCTGGAACTCTGAAGCCCATTTAGCAATGCGTGGATTAAGTTCAATCTTATTAAGTGTTAGTGTAAGAGAATTACAGTCGGTAATAATTTTAAAGCGTCGACCAAAAAAATATACTCTAAACCTGCGAAGTACGTGAATGATAGCCATTGTTTCGAGATCGAAACTGTGGTATTTCGATTCAGCAACGGTTGTGCGTTTGAAAAAAATAAAATATGGGGTGCAGCTTTCCGTCTTCTTTCTTTTCGAAAAGAACGGCTCCAAAGCCTTGGGAACTAGAATCGCAGAGCAACTCTACCTCGGCTTTGTAATTGTAAATGGCTAACACCGGTGCCTCTACCAGCTTTTTTTTAAGTTTTTCAAAACATATCATTTGCTTTTCTCCAAACTGAAACTTTTCGTCCTTTCTTAAAAGGTCATATAATGGTTTTGCTCCCTTTCTATTTTTGTTTATGTTTATCTTTACAGGTACGTTCGCTGTATAAAACCGAATTTACTAAAACGACCAAATAACTATGACAAATCATTAGTTCTTGATCAGTTAAAGTATCTTGGCGTTGTGGACATAATTCGGATAAGAAAAGAGGGGTTTCCAATTCACTTAAGTCATGAAGATTTTATCACAAAATATAAATGCCTGATGACAGAAAAGTCTGTTGAGGATTCATATAAGTATATATCCAATATAATGGACTTAAATGACTTGCCAAATACGGAGTGGCAAATAGGAAAAACTAAAATATTCCTGCGAAGTACTGTGCATCGCCTATTGGAATTCAACCGAAAAGAAAAAAATATATAAAAACGCTGTAACTATTCAAAAAAACTGGAAACGATTTCATTGTTTTAAGTCGTTCTTACGCATTAAACTGGCAGTTTTAAAAATACAACATGCGTATAAAGGCTGGAAATTAAGAATTCGATTTATAAAAATGAGGCGCAGTGCAATCGTCATACAAAGTCGTTTACGTGGAGTATTCGCTCGAGAGGTAAGACTTTATTAACAATTGTTATTATAATCTGATAGCTCCCTTTGTTAAACCATACCATACCATAACCAGAGTATGGGCAGATATAAACTATATTAAGTTCCCTAAATTAAGTTAGTGGTTGGGCCACTCTAAAAATGTCAAAGAAAATATCCTTTTTTTTTTTAAAGAACCCCCAAAACGCTTAAAACAATGTCCTAAAATTTTTAAGTACTCGATTTAGTACTGGCGGTCTGGTCTCCTTTTGAAGGCGCTCAAAACAACAAACTCGTGAAGGAGACACCTAGGATACTATAAAGTATATAAATTAACAAAATGCCCTTTTTAGGATTTACAGTAAGACGCGCGGTACTGCACGAATGAGAAGACTTATTCTGTTAAGCATTATCAGCCTGGAAACTTCCGTTTTGCTGGGAGACCGTGTTAACTCCTCCCTGCCAATGTAACGTAGGTTTTTCATATTTAATTTTTGTAAGTATGGTAAGCTTAGTATTTCTTGATGGTCCGTAATGTTAAGGACTGTTGATGCAGCGGGGGCTGGCGATTTTTTAACGTAGCTCTTCAAGTTTTGGTATATGGTGTTATTTATTTTTACCTCGTCGTCGAATGTAACGAGGAAGGTTCCGGTTACCAGTTTTCCATTGATCTTAGCTGTTCCGTCATTGAGATGATGACGCCATCATCGATGATTATTAGGAGTTCAAGGTAGGTGGTGCGAGTCGAGCAGTGTGCGTTACCTTCTGAGTGAAGTGGCTGCGCGCAGGTTGTGTAGGGCATTTCTCTGCAAAATGTTGTTGTAAGGGCGGTGCTGCAGTTTCCAATCGGCATGATTTTGTTACCGCAGTAAGCTACATATAATATTATCTTCATCAAAATTAATAATAGTGCCGTTGTTTCAACTGGGTGCAAGATTATCTTCTTACAAACTATGTACGGCTTAGGATATTTTAATATAAAGTATACATTTTTTAATAAAACTTCAGTAATAGTAACATTTGTAGAATGTTAATTGATTAAATTTTGTAAATCATTTGAATATAAAATTGCGGGGTTGATTATTCCAATTTTCGCAAGTGTAACTGACAACATTAAGGCTTCGAGTTCGGAAATAATTATTCTATTTCTTGATAGCAATTTTTCATACAAATTTTCTGTATTTATCTGTTGTACTTTTGTATTTTTTACTAAAATGTTTACTGTGTTTGTTAGGATATTTATTTGTTCCTGGGTCTTTGTGTTAATGTTTATTTGCCTATTTTCTGATTCTATGAGTTCTTTTTGCGTGAATTTAATTTTCTCAAAGTCATCGAAATCTGAAGTACCGGCTACGATTTTTAATGCGGTGCCTAATAAGTTGATGCTTCTAGCGTGTCTATGGTGAACATTTACTGTATCTATGAGAGTTCTAATGTGCCGTAAATCCGAGTCTAATATCTGCCTCATATGTGACCGAGGGAAATGTTCTTCCATTTCTTCCGTGTCCTTTACTATCTCCGAATACATTGTTAAATTGGTCGAATGTTTTAGGTACTGGAACTCTTTCCAAATGGTCACGTCTCCGTCTATGATTGGTATGTAGTTTGAGGTCGTGTAATCGGTGATTTTGGCCGTTATTGATACGGCGAGAAGAAGTACCGTCCAAATCCTGAGGTGTTGAAAATAAAAGAACAGAAAAAATAAACTTTATTATAATTACCTCAAATTGTCCTTATGGACCACCCTCCCTTTTATTAAGACTGCGGTCCCCAAGTCTGCTTCAATGGTTTCCTCGGTGTACAAATTTGAAAGTTTGTTTCCCAACCTCTTATTTGATTTTATGAGAACTTTGTCTCCTACTTGAAAATTTCTGTCTTGTCTAGTTTTATTTAATCTTTGTAGTTGGATGTTCTGTGCATTTGAGACTTTATCTCTAATTTCTGCGTTAAGCTTTATAGTTGATGAGTGAATTATGTCGATGGGTCGTTTATTTGTTACAGAGTGAATGATTCTATTGTATTCTATAGACGCGAGTAGTATTAATTCAACCGTGTCTCAATACCTCTTTCGATTTTTAAACACCGTGCAATTTCTGTTAGTGTACTGTGGAATCTTTCCACTTGTCCGTTCGATGTACTGTGAAGCGGCGGTGCATTAACGATTTGCATGTTAAACCGGTTGCTTAAAAGAGACCTAATTATTTCAGATTTTATAGAGGTCTCAATATCGCAATATATTGTTTTCGGTCGCCGGTATAAATTAATAAGTTGTAAAATCGCGGTTTGCACGTCTGCAATGGTTCTGGAAGCGATTGGTTGAACAATTGAAAATTTTGAAAATTTGTTTATGCAAGCTAAAAAGTATTTTTTGTCTGTCGAAAATATGTCAATGTGTAGGATTTCGCCTGTGTATGAGGGAATGGGTGTTTCTCCGAGAATTTGTTTCTGAGGGTGTCTATCGTATTTTGCCTTCTGGCATATTTTACAATTTGCGATCACCTCATTTGCCATATGAGTCATTTTGGGAAAAAAATAGTCTTGCAGAATCTGTTTTACGTTTTACGTTTTTTCTGGTGAAAACCAGACTTTAAATCTAATGTGGTAAAGTATTTTGCCTTTCCTAAATTTGCCAAGATAAAAACTACGTTCGGGATAGGGTATTTGTCATCTATTGTCTTCAAATTAAGCTTTCTGAAGTCTATTACTAGGCGTTTTTTTTGTTTTTCCCTGTTCATCGGTCCCTTTTTTTATCTACAACCCAAACGGGGTTGTTATATGGAGACCGAGATGGTCGGATTATGACGTCTCGTAACATCACTTGTGTTTCTGTGTTTACAAAGTCAGACACGCCCATTGGGTATGGATACAGTTTTGAATATATCGGATCTTCATTCTCTGTCCGGATAGTACCAACAATGTTAGTATTGTACGACAGCGCTTCGTTTGGCTCTGCAAATACACCCTTACGGTTTCCTAACATTTCCTGGAATTTTTCCATTATTTCCTGTGGTACCACTATATCCTCAACTTTTGTAAAATTTACATTTGCACACTTCAAAAATTTAATTTCCTTCGAACTGCTGTTAGTTATTAACTTTTTTTCTTTTAGGTCAAGTACGACGTCAGTTTTTTTAGTAGGTCCAGTCCAATAATCCCATCAAACGTTGTTAAGTTTGGTAGCAAGAAAAATGTTGTATTTGTATTAAAAATGTGCAATATACATTTTTTATTTATTGCGTTATGACCATGGATTGATTTTATAGAAAATGGTTTATTTACGAAAACAACGGTATTTAATTCTTTAATAGGTTTGATGTAATTTTTGGAAGCCCCTGTGTCAATTAAAAGTTTTATTTTTCTTCCTGCGATATCCCTTTCTATGAATGGGAGCAGGGTGTTATGCCTAAAAAATTTATTTTATCGTATTCTACTAGGTCATCGTCGATGTTATCACATTCCTCTTCGGCTACTGCCGGGTATTCATTATTGGTTTCATTTGGTGGGTCGTTTTCTACAGCCAGATGATTTATCCTCTGGTGTTTCGGTCCTGTATATCTAGCGCTACTACTAGTTGGCCTTTTAATCGTCTGTCCCTGATTATTGCTACCTTTGGGTTAAATAATTTGGTAAGTGCTTTGAATTTGTCTTGAAAACGGTCCACTTTGTTGGTTTTGGGTTGGTTGTCTAAAACAGGATAATGAAGGATCGACGTCCATTGGTTGGGTCGGTTCCTGTTTGGGTGGCTGTCTTGGTGGTATTTTATTAAAATGAGGATTTTTATCATTTGGGTTAAACTTAGCGTCTGTCGATGCACTTGTTTGTTCAGCCCTTTGGTGTTTTTCCTCCGTGCTACGTGCGAAACTACTTGCGAAGATGTATCGCTCATGATTAGCGTCTACTTCTTGCGCTAATGCTAAAGCGGAAGAAAGATCGGTTGGTCTTGCCGAAAAAAGAACGTCGCTAAGCGATTTTCTTGTGCCCGAAATAAATACTCGTAGCGCATCTGCTCTGTATTTTTCGTTCAGTGAGGCAGCTACGGTGTTGTCGTAGGACATAATTGTCTTGTTTATAAGCAGAGTCAGTTTTTTCTCCACTTCGTCATAGTACTGCAGAAGTGTCATGTTTCCTTGACGGAGTGTTGACATCTCCTGTTCTATTAAATATATCGGTCGTTTGTCCGCGTATGTAAAGTCAAGCCTGTTAAAAATAGCTTTAAAATTTAAAGGCGTGTGGAACGACGAAAGAACCATATCGGCCGAGCCTTTTATTTTGTTTCGGAGAATGCCTAAAGCTTGGTAGTGTTTGGAACTACCATCATGTTTCTCAAATACTTTATAGGCGGTATGCGCCGCTTTCCTCCAAGAAACGTATTCTTTCCCTCAAAGTCCGGCAGGGACTTCATAATATCTAACGTTTCGCAGCATGCGATACCTATTATAATTTCATCATCCCTATACGTTTCAACTTCGGGTGTGCCGATGTTTACACCACCTAATCGCTTCTGAACTTCTTGTAATTTTTGTTCAAAGCTTTTTTCCTGCGCGGCGAGTGCGCTCGCAACTGCGCCTTCTATAATGGATTTTAATTGTTCACTGGTCAATGCCATGTTTGAACTATTTTGTTGTGAACTTTCCGCGGTGTTTAGCTTTTGAAATCTGTCCAACAAATCTTCTATCTCAGTTACACTCATAAGATTTTAACACAAAGAACAAAGAATTGTAGTTGTAGTTAATTGTTTCTAAAAAAAAATTTCCGAACTTGTGCCTTTATTGCTAAGCTCCAATCCACCTTCATGTTGTCGCGTCTATATTCCTTCTGGCGAGGGCCGCTAAGACGGCATCGTGCGACGCATTGTCAAAGGCTCCCTCTATATCCAGAAAGGCACAGATTGCAACTTCTTTGTTGTCCACTGCCCCTTCAAGGGTGTGACAAAGTTGGTACAGAGCAGTGTCAGTTGAACGACCTGCCCTGTATGCGTGCTGAGTGGGTTGCAGCGGACAGTCCTTAAGAACTGTCCTCCTAATATGATATTCTACCAGCTTTTCCAACGTTTTAAGGCAAAACGAAGTTAAGCTGATAGGTCTGAAGGACTTTGGGTTGGTGATGTCTTTCTTCCCTGCTTTGGCGATGAAGACCACCCTAGCTCTACGCCACGCATTTGGGATGTGTCCAATTGCTAGGCTGCTTAGCATCAGTCTCCTTAAGCGGGTTAGGAGTAAGTCCAGTCCCTGCTGCAGGAATGATGGAGAGATACCATCCAGACCAGGTGACTTAAATGGTTGGAAGGTCCCAATTGCCCATTTAAGTCTCTCTGGAGAGACTAGAGACTTGGCAATTGCCCAGTCCTCTGCGCTTGTTCTGAGGTGTCTTGGAGTGGACGTTGCCTCCATTTGGTTGGCCGTATCTTCCGCCAGGGGTGAGCTCCCGGGGAAGTGTGTTTTAAAGAGTAAAGCTAGTTTATCCCTGTCGTCGGAAGTGTAAGAATTATCACATTTCCTCAGGGCTAGGTTACTTTCTGGTGCAACTTTGGCCATGGCCTTGTGCAATCTTGCCCCTTCATGGGCAGTGCTGATTGCCTCACAGAAGTCTCTGTAGTTCTTCCGTTTGGCCTTCCCGATGTCTTTTTTATAGAGCGTCAGGCTTTGTTTATATTGTCTCCAGTTATCCTCGCTCGTTTTTGCTCTGTTGAAGAGCCGGCGGGTGGAGATTCTGAGCCGTTCCAGGTTGTCATTCCACCATGGAGCGTATCTATCTGCTTTCCGTCTGCCAAGAGGGCAACTGTCCTCAACAGCATTGGTTATCTTCTTGCAGAGGTTACCCACTGCCTGATCCAATTCTAAAGAATGTCTGGGTATACCTGACGGTTCGTTAGAGAGATTGAGCTCAAGAGAGGACTTGAACCGATCCCAGTTTGTTTTCTTGGGATTCCTTTTGGGGGCGTCCCTAGCGGTGTTGAAGTCTAATTCAAATCTAATGATTCGGTGATCCGACATTGATTCCTCTGGCGACTCATGCCAGTTCTTAATAAGTGGTCCTAGAGACCTGCTCATATGAGTTATGTCTAGGACCTCTTCTCTTACTCTAGTAATGAATGTCGGTGTGTACCCGACATTACCGATTTCTAGGTTACTATTTACAATAAATTCTATTAGCTGCTCACCTCTGTTGTTGACATCGGTGCTTCCCCATATCACGTGATGTACATTGGCGTCACACCCGATGATTAGGGGCATCTTCTTCCTCCTGCAGCATTCCACGAGTCCGGTGATTTCCGGTGGTGGGCATGCTGCATCCCCAGCAAAATACGCCAATGCTATGGCGATCGCTGGTATCCTTCCTGCGCCGCTCACAGTTACCGCGACACAGTCACTGCTTAGGAACTCTGAAAAGTTATTATAATTGATATCTTTTCTTACCTTTGATTCCTTGGTGTACAGGCCTTTAATACCCTGATTGCACCAAGGCTCCTGTATGAGAGCTAGCCCGAGATTTTGGTTGGTGAACAACCTGGGCAGGACGGCTGATGCCGCCTTGGCTCGGTGTAGGTTGACCTGGGCTAGCCTCGTGCTGCTGTGTGCAGCCATCATTGGAGCGGATGCTCCATCTTTGGTGAAGGGGGCGGGTGTTCCCCTCCACTGCCATCCGTCAGAGTGATGTCGTCCTCCATTTCGTCCTTATTGTCGGAGGGCGTAGGATGCTTCTCATCCTCATTCCTCACGTCTGTAACGGCGCTAGGGTCCTCCTCTGTACCCATAGGCTCCTGTGGCTCGTCGAGGGATTCGTCGACCTCCACTTTGCCATCTGGGGGACCAGAGGGCGCTCCTTCTGTTGCGGCCATCTTTGCCGCCTTTCTCAGCCCACTCACCGAGACGATGCCGTACCTAAAGTTGAGCTGATGACCTCTAGCTACGATCTCGTCTCGGGTGAGCTGGTCGATCCCGATGACGAGGAGTGCTCCGCCTCCATCGTTCCTCCGGGAGACCACTCTCCAGGCATCTGTGTCCAGCCTGTTCTGTCGCCCAAGCATCGTGAGGAGTTCCTCATTTTCTCTTTCCGAGCTTCTGGGGCAGAAGACCGTGACATTATATGCCGCGGGAAATCTTCTCCCACCTTGGTTTCTAGGGGCACGCCCTTCCACGTTCTGAGCAAGGGCACAACGGCCCTCAGCCAGTCCGCTGAGTCCTGGTCCAGGCAGTCGATGAGGAGGTATCCTACCCTGAAGTGGATGCCCCTAAACGCGACTGCCGTGTCCCATGCCGACGTGATTACGTCGTCCATGATGGCCTCCTCCAACTCGGACAGTTCTTCGTGGCTCAAGTGTACCTGTGGGAAATCCTCAGGTAACACCGCCACTCTGACTCTCTTGGCGGCCTCCGCATAGGAGGTGTGTGTGCCAGTGAGAGGGGCTGTGGAGATGGACGGTGGCTGCTTCGCACTCCCTTCACTTGCCTTCGGTACGCTGAGTGTTCCAGCAGATGCCTTAGGGGGAGGTCTCCTTGCTGCCGCCGCCTTTGAGGTGCAAGGCTCCTCAGGCTTTGGGCAGGAGAGAGTAGGCTTAACCTCATTAGTGACCTCTGACTTCGACCTTTTTGGGGTGTCCGTTGGAGGGGTGAGGGTGCTGTTACCCCGCTTGCTTGCAGGTGCACTACATGGGGCCGCTGGTCGTGGCTCCTTTGCCTTCCTCAGTGCCTCGTCAGGTGACATGCCCTGCTGGAGGTATCTGAGGTACCATTTTGTTTTGGACCCCGGCAGGCCTCTCCTGTTGAGGTCGTCTAGGCCTCCAGGTTGTCCTTTGGCAGGCCTGGTCCTCTGTCCAGCCGCGGGGGGTGGGCGAGCCAGCCGGGATGGTCCTGCTGGTCGCGCACGTTCCCGGACTGGAACAGTTGACTATTGTGGGGGATGTCCCACATCTTGCGTCCGAGACGCACTCCTGGCGGTGGCTGCGCTCCTGGGTGGGGATGGTCCCACCTGTGGTCGCTCCCCGTCGAGGACTTGGTTTTCGAAGTGTCTTGCGACACTCGAGGCAGGGATGTCCTGCGGTAGTTTGGTGTTCGTATGCTTCTTCATAATCGAATCCTACGAGTTGCGGAGAAGGTATGGTCCACCCGGGCAGAGATCCGCCATACCCGGGTAAGGCGCGGTTAGGACAGGCGGTCGCCACTTGCCTGAACCCTCCGTGAAAGACTGGGCTATTTGTTAATCCGGGCCCCCAGCCAGGCTGACTATCGGCACGGGTCGGATGACACCTTAGTCCGGCACCGGATTGAGATTGTGGGAAGGGAAGTTGGTAGGTAATTGTGAGGGAAGAGGGGTGTGTAAGGCTACATTTTAAAGACGGCCAAACAAGCGTCTTATCAGTACACCGACTTCGGTGTACCCGCTGTTTGTCCGGGGTTGCTTATTAGCTTGCGCTTATTCACAACTAACCTTATGAATAAGGCCGTTCGCTATCCGCAATCTGCGACCCGCCTGGTGGCCCCAGCTAAGCCCCCCCCTTGAACATCTCACTAGTTCTCGAGGAACAGGATACCGATAATTACTCTTAGTGAATTTTTCCCTAGTGGTATAAGTTTTTTTAAACCTCTTTATGTCATTATTGACAATGAGGATTTTGGCTTGTCTTTGGTGCTCTCCCAGCAGCTTGCCTCATATGAACCTCTTCCTTTCTCAGATGGTCTCAGATAGATTGTGGGTCTGCCTATGCCACAATAAGGCTCGGGTCCTATAAGGGGGCGTTTTGCCTCTAGTTAAGCTTGCACTTAGATGTATACCCCGTTGGTCGCATATTACCTTTGAGTCCTTGGTGTACAGGCTACGTAACTATCACTAGAAATTGTATATTGTATAATAATTGTATAATCCTAATACTGTAGTTCATTAAGTTGTATGTATCTCAATATTCATGCGCGCACCCAAACAGATAAATAGAGAGATATTGAATCCTGATTTAGCCGCAAGTACTTTCTTCGACCCTTTTACCCCTTAACCACTTTTTAGTAAGGAGTTAAAATTACTTTTTATAAATAATTGACTCTGATAGATCTAAAAATATAATTCTTATCAATTTTGTGTTTTAATATTGTAGGTGGCGACAGCATTGAGGGAAATGAGGCGCGTAGATGAGGAAATGAAAAAGCGTAATAAAGTATATGAGCAATTTACCAATATCCATACCAGTGCTTTAGCAGATTGTGAAAGGTAAGTCTGTTGTTATACCTTAAACTTTTAATCAATCAATACGAGCGTAGTGTAAGTTATATTTCAAATTTTGAAGCATTCAAGGTTTTGATATGAGATAATGAGATTAGTGGGGCGGTGATTTACGTCTTGTGCTACCTTATATTATAATACGAATGTTTTGCCTCTTCTTTTTGTTTATGATGACGTCATAGCCGCAATTCGGATAATGATTTTGTCTTGTGTTCACTTACGTGTACTATTGTGATCGTATAGTTACAAAGCAAAATAAACCCAGTAATAGAAAATACCATACTGGTATTTTTTGGCTAATAATAGAGTGCTGTTATGCGAAAAGAGCAAATAATTAAACAGCACTATAGCGTATATTTTTTCAATGGATAAAAATAAAAAATTCAGCAAAACAATTAACACGCGGCAAATTATTGTAAACGGGAAATATAAATAATCATTCTCCAAAAAACCCAGCATGAGTTAATATTTATTTTGATATAGTCGCCCGATCCGTCCCGTTCCGACTTATATACTGCGAGCAATAACTACACAACTTTTGGGAAAGTTTTAGCAAGATAGCTTTAAAACTGAGAGACTAGAATGTATTTACTTTATGGGGTCTGCGGTGTCTTCTTCACTGCGTTACAAACTTCGGACTAAAATTATAATACCCTTTTACTCTGCAAGGGTATAAAAAGTCTATTATAGTCAAAACAAAGTACTCTGAAAGGCCTATGCAAGTTATTATTAGATTTACAATCTTTTACAACGATAGGAACATAATTTTTAGTTAATCTACTTGTCATCCAAAGATGCGGTCTACCCAACAAGTAAGGACTCTTAATTTCGCCACGTACAAGGTTATAAATTAATGCAGTAGCAAACATCGTACTGTGCTGTGTAAGGGAGGGCAAATTAATAATGATCAATCTATTGAAAAAATACGGTTGGAATAGATTTGGATTCCAGCTTAGGCGGCGTAAGACAAAAAGCAAAAATTTTTTTTTGGATTGATTCTTTTCGACGTGCACTCCGTATTTATGACTCCAAACAAGAGCCCCATACTCAAGAATTTGCCGGACCAGCAATATATATAAAATCTTAGTAACGTATGGATCATCAAATTTCTTCCACTATACAAGAACTCCACTTGCTTTATTTACCATGTTCGAAATATGAAATGAGAATTTAAGTTTGAAGTTTAAGAGGATGCCAAGCGTTGTTCTCTTCAAAGCAGGGACTGTAACGGTTATAATTAAAAAAGCAAAAAATTGCAAAATAAAAGTTATTTTATATATTTTTATGAAAAAAATTGATTTTTAATAACTAAAAATTAATTTTAATAATTAAAAATTAGTAATAATTATTAAATATCAATTTTTATATAAAAATTACCAGTTCACCCTCGACAGTCTAACCGATCGGTCGTGTTCTTCCGCGAGACGTCTACGTAGCGCAGCTTCAAAACAACAACACAAGCACAAAGCAAACAACAAAATTTTCTTATCTCTACTCCAACTGAGCGACGGACAATTTTGGCAGCATTTAAGAGGCCTTAAAGTTTGTTGACCCCACAATGCTGGGCCCTCCAGACATCTGGAGAAAACACCCTCCAGACGGTATATTTTTGGTAGCAACCAGAACGGATAAAGATTCCCAGCCCCTGGCTGCAATCTGCCCGTTCATTATCAAGAAGACCATCGACAATGCGATTCAAGGTGAAGTTACAAGTTGTAAGAGAACCAAAGACGGTAATCTACTGATTAAGACCAAAAACCTATTACAAGCCGAAAAACTTAAGAAACTCGTCAGTATGCCTTCCAACATTCCATATGTCGATATCCCCATTAAAATATCTGAACACCGAAGCCTTAACTCGAGTATTGGGATAATATATTCGAACGATTTGCGAGGAATCGATGAAACAGTCATCTTGGACAACCTAAAGTCTCAGAAAGTCGAAAGAGTCGAGAAAATATATAAATATATTCCCAACCAGGTTCTACAAAAAACTCCACAAAACGAAACGGGTCTTATCAAAATCTCATTCAAGCAAACCAATCTGCCAGACTTTCTCTATATTGGTTATGAGAGAGTTGAAGTTCGTACATTTGTACCGCGCCCTTTGCGTTGCAACAAATGCTCTAGGTTTGGTCATACCGCAAAGTTCTGCAACAACACACCAACTTGCGCCAACTGTGGTCAACGTGGGCATCACGTTAACTACGAAAATGGAGAAATTTGCCAAAACATGCCGAATTGCATAGATTGCTGCCTCAAGAAACTCCCATCATCTGACCACCATGCCCGCAACAAGGACTGCCCTGTCTTCTTGTCGAACAAGGAAGTCCAGGCCATTAAGACCCTACAAAAAAGTTGACAATAGGACAGCCTGGTCAATATACAACCGAAGACACCACGATGGATCTCTCTACTCGTCAGCAGCGAAATCCAATCTAGCCAACTCAAGCCAAACGACAACAAGGAAAACAATTAGCTATGCCCCAAACGAATTTGACACACCAACATCCAGGAACCTCGACCCAGACCCAGACGAACCAATGTCATCCAGCTCGGAAACTCCCTGCACTTCCCGTACTGCTAAAAAACCGGTAAAAATCCTTCCGCTCAACACAACAAATAGAACCAAAAGACTTTTAAAAAATGATCAGAGCGCAATTATCACCAGGTCGAAGCTTAAATCCCTTGCCTCAATTGAAACAAAAACAACACAGTAACAATCACAATGACCCTGAAACTTCTACAATGGAACATGAATGGATACCTGAACAATTACAACGAACTGCAAGTCCTGATTAAACGCTTTACTCCCAAAATCATTTCACTCCAAGAAACCCACATAACGTACACCCAACCAATCCCTATTCCAGTTAACTACAACATTCACCACACAGCCTCGCACAGCCCGGCGGCGCTGCCATTTTAATCCACAAATCCATACAACACAAATTCATCCCTCTCCAGAGCACAGTTGATTCCATTGCATTGGAAATTCAGTCTGTGAAAAAATTTAATATAATATCATCCTATATACCTCCTAACAAGAAATTTAACCAAATGGATCTTCATTCAATTTTACCACCGGGAAACTCCCCAAACCTAATTAAAGGCGACTTCAACAGCTGGAATACCAGCTGGGGATCCCCTACAATTAACGTGAGAGGAAGAATATTAGGAAAATTCATTCTGGACAACAACCTCATTATCCTTAACAACGGACAACCCACGCATTTCTCTACACACAGGACCTTTACACATATTGACTTGGCATTCTGTTCACCTGAACTTAAAGTATATTGCGACTTCAAAATCAGTGACTCCCTCCAAGGAAGCGATCACTTCCCAATCTCCATCGAAATTTTCCCGAAAAATCAGAGAGCAGATCAAAACTTTGTACAACGGTTCGTAACCAGCAGAGCTGACTGGGAAAAATTCGAGATGATAACTGAAGACCTAAACAATAAAATACCAATATCACTTAACATTAATCAGGAAGCAGGTAATATCAAGAAAATTATTTTGCAAAGTGCATACAAGAGCATTCCACATACAAGACCACCTAAGACACACCACAATTTTCCTTGGTGGAACAAAAAACTGGATAGTCTGAAAAAGGAAAAATTTAAAGCCTGGAAAACATTCAATAGAGAAATGTCCAATGCCAATCTCATCCATTATAAAAAAACGAACGCACAATTCAGAAGGGAACTAAAATTGAGTAAAGCCAACAGCCTATTTAAATTGTCTTCGACAATCTCCCCTCAGTCCAAATCGGAAGCAGTTTGGAGTAACCTAAAAAAACTCTGTGGCCTTCACAAAGCCACACAAATACACGCCATCAAGGACAACAGTAAAAGCGATCTGCTCACCAGCGCCGAAGATATTTCTGAAGCCTTTGCAAGCTATTGGTCACTTCGATCGGAAGACTCTCAATTCTCCAATACTTTCATTGAAGAAAAACGAAAACTAAATACGCTTAACTATTTAACTCCCCCACACAGAACTGCAGCGTTCATGGAACAGGATATAAACTTCCTAGAGTTCTCATCCGCACTAAATAGCTTAAAGGGTCACACCCCAGGACAAGATAAAATAAACTACGAAATGATACGACATGTCGCTGAATCACTCAAAATGAGAATTATCTGTTTTTTCAACAACATATTAAGATCTCATATTCCTCAATCGTACAAAATCAGCACAATTATTCCTATCCACAAACAAGGTGCAGACAAAACCATGACGGAATCATATCGGCCTATCTCCCTTAACCCATGTTTATCCAAAACCCTTGACAAGATAATCTCAAAACGGCTATGGTGGTTTGCTACAACTAACAAGCTACTGAATAGCCGTCAACTCGGATTTAAAAAAGGGAAATCTGCTATGCTTTACACAGATGCTCTAATTAGCAGAGCCCTCTCTGGAAAAGGACACATGTCCATTATATCTCTCGACTTCGCAAAAGCATTTAAAAAAAATAGGATTGCATACCATCACAAATCAACTGTCGGAATGGGGCTGTGGCCCACTAATAACACTGTCTTACAAAGATTTTGCAACGGGGACGGGGTATTTTTTTTTGGATTAGGGGTGACGAAAGACTACAAAAAAATTAAAAAAAGGGTTAGTTAGTTGTAGAAATTTCGCAGTAGAGGCAATTTTTCATTTTTCCCATTTTTCAAAAAATGACTCCGACTTTCTTAAAAGTATTAGCTAAAATTTTTATCCGATAGAGTTTGTTAATACTTTGTTTCAAAGGTAATACTATTACGCAACTTTTAAGCCCATTTGACGTTGTCTAGCTCATTGCTATCACGAGTTATGGCCAAAAGTGTGGGAAATTTTGTTTTTTGTATGGGGATATACATCCCCATATATCTAACTACGTATAATTATTCAATTTTAACGTTCGTTTTTGCATAAAGGTGAAAAATTGCGTTATTGTTTCATTTATCAACCGAAACAGTTAGCTGTTTTGTTGTAGATTAAGTTAAAGTATTATACGCTTCAAAATTATTTTACCTACGTTTTCGAGGTTACTGAACAAGCTCCGTCATCAGAACTTTCATTCGACCAACGAAATTCAATACAGTTGCAGTTTTAAGAAAAAAAACGAAAATATATTTTTCACCTTTATGCAAAAACGAACGTTAAAATTGAATAATTATACGTAGTTAGATATATGGGGATGTTCGTAATAGAATTCTCTACGACACCAAAAAGGAATTTTTTTACATTTCTTGCCCCACGCTACCGTTATAAAATTTCAAAGGTGAATAAAAATGCTAAAAATGCGATTTTTTGAACAAAATTTCCCACACTTTTGGCCATAACTCGTGATAGCAATGAGCTAGACAACGTCAAAAGCTTAAAAGTTGCGTAATAGTATTACCTTTAAAACAAAGTATTAACAAACTCTATCGGATAAAAATTTTAGCTAATACTTTTAAGAAAGTCGGAGTCATTTTTTGAAAAATGGGAAAAATGAAAAATTGCCTCTACTGCGAAATTTCTACAACTAACTAACCCTTTTTTTAATTTTTTTGTAGTCTTTCGTCACCCCCAACCCAAAAAAAATATCCCATCCCCGTTGCAAAAAATTTTTTGAATTTTGTAAGACTGTGTTATCTGAGTAAGGAACATTATTAATATTGCACCTATGAATTCTTTAATTTAATTATTATAAACGAAAAAGTATAATTTAAATGAAAATTAAAGAAAATAAAATAATAATGCTTTACAAGTCTGATATACCCTTTTACTATTGTAAAGTGTATAAAACCCGATAAACTGAAAATTGCCAGCTGTGAACAAATTCCCAATTTGGGAACAAGACGAATATGAAAAACGAAGACGCAAGCCGAAAGCAGCAGTTCGTCGTGTTTCTATTTTTAGATTTTCCCTTTTTACCCCGACCGACCGCATCATGAAGCTCGAAACAGAAACGAAAAATTTTTTGTATGAGATGCAACATCTTGATATTCTATAGTCTTTGGTAACATCCATCCGCGACCTTTTATTAAAATATAAAAACAAAATCAAGCTCCTATGGGTCCCCAGTCACGTCGGCATAAAAGGAAACGAAAATGCCGATACAGCAGCGAAAGAAGCGACCAACGCTCCATTACTTACTACACCAAATGTAAACCGTGGAGACATTAACAAACAAATAAAAACTGACACCCTTAAATATAAACCAATCACATTGCAAAAATCATCGCAGTGGTATCAACAAATAAACCCAGAAGCCATAAGCATAGCTGACTACATAAAAACTCCACAAGCCTTCAACCTACCAAGAAGGGAAATCACAAAAATAATACGCCTTCGACTTGGCCACACCAGACTCACCCACGAACATCGCTTTTCACAGCCACCCAACTCCCAATGCCAGTTCTGCACCACGGATAACATTTCAATCCCCCATATCCTTAACGACTGCCCAGCCCTACAAACATACAGAACAAATTTAACAAATGTTAAACTAACGGAACTGCTAATTAACCCTAATTTTGCAAACCTCCAGCTAAATTTAAAATTCCTCAAATCAGCTAACATCTTGCATCGTTTATAAACCTATTCTTTTTCGTTCCTCATTAAAAACTGTTATTTAATTTGTATATAGTTTATATGTAAATAACTTGTTATATATCATATTTGTAAACCAAAGTATTTTAAGTATTTATATATTTAAGAAAACATGTAATACTCATCCCGGCCGAAAGTCACCGCTGCTATGGCCGTTTCCCATCTGTACCTTAAGTTTACAACTTCCGAGTACAGAGTACAATAAATAAATAAATATAAAAATTACTCAATAACTTTTATTTTCAATTTTTATTATATAAATTGAAATTTAAAAATTATCGATAACTTTTATTTTAAAAATTGAAAATAAAGATTGAATCCATATATCTTTTGATCCGTAGAAGCCAGATCCGATATATATGTAGGTATATATATGATCTACACATCAATACCTTTCAGATGGTATATAATAAGTATGTATATATATATGTTTATCCGCTTATGTGCCTGTGTAGTATTAGATAGAATTAAATTTCAAAAAAATCGGACAACTATATCATATAGCTGTCATATGAACAATATTTGAAAATATACCAATATTAATAGCAAAATCTTCATAACATTGATGCCGTTTAGCACTTATGTATTTTGTTCGTGTATTTTAGTTACCTCAGAGGTAACTCTGAGGAGACTACTCATGGAATTTTTGAAAAGGACTCTTTGTGTTCGGCCACTTAGATCTAGTTATCTACTAAAAAAATCAGCTGGAAACCGTATCATGTCAAGTTTGCTTATCAATAGGAAGTGATTTACACAATCAAATGCTTTACTGGAAATAAAATTTACAAGCAAATTGAGAAGCTGGGTCGTAGAATTGATGGTCTTCTGAGTTGTACAAACAATATGGATATTTAAACAATGTAATTCACTGCTTACTTGAGCTTTTAGAATGGTCCGTCAGCGTTGCGGTGCAGTGCTGAGCTGATTCCGCCCTTTCTCTCCATTAGCAGCGAAAGCTCCCTTCACCCAAGCTCACCGCCGATTATGGGCACCGTGGTCAGATCGTGAAACTGAACATGCCCCCCGCCAATGCTAGACCATAGCAATAAGAATGTTCTGAACTGGATCAGGGTGCACCTGGAATCTGGGAGGGGAAACGTGAGCCACTAGAGCTACCTTAAGGGACGCTTTTCCTGAATCGGCAAGCCACAGATTTTCGCTGTCGATCGCTTCAGCTATCCTTTTGGGTTTTAAGCATCACCTCGTGAACCAAGCCATCCTGGCCCGGGTGGAGCTCGAGAATCCTTCTAAGTAGGCACTGCGATGGGGGAATCTGTCGTCCTTGACGAGTACAAGCTCGTCCAACTTCAAGTTTTCCGAATTTTGGGAATTTGGATTTTGGACGCTGCTGCAAATGCTAAGCGAATCCCTACTCCAGTCATCCCCAAAATGTCGCAACATTGATTGCTGAAGTAGAAACTGCTCCCTGAACTTGAAAGAGGCTGGTCTGCGGTCCGGGTGCGCAAACATAGAGCCGCCGATTAATAAATGGGCCGACATCCAAGTCATCCGCGCCCGCAGTGAGCGAGCACAGCGACCTTGAGGAAAGGCACACGTCTATGCTGAATAGCATTAAGGTCATCTCCTCGTAGGCCAGCTTTCGATCCAGAAAAAAAAAAAAAAAAAAGAGGACTAAAATGCTAATTGACTTGGGACTACCTCGGAGCGATGAGCTTCTCATAGTCATTGCTTCACTCACCATTTAAGCTAACAGTCTGCTCCCACGAAGTGGGGTTAGCATCTACTTTTGACAAGCCGGACTATATCCTGTTGACTCCGGCCTGGTGTTATTTATGGATAGCATTATTCCCGGAAGCCAATCGTTTGTGTTTTGGGCCTTTGAGCTGCACTATCATTGTCTTTATGGTCCTGTTTGCCCTTTCTGCTGGGTTCTCCTGAGGTGTATATGGGGCTGTCAGTTGATGCGTGATCCCCCATCTTTCTAGCTGGGTTCTAATTTTCGGTTCGTGAACTGGACTCCATTGTTTGTGACCAATTTTTTGGGCACCCCATATCGGTTCAAAATCTGTTCCCTAAGAGTCCTGAATACGCTGTCTGTGGTCGCCTTTTTCATGGCCCAGTTCTTCCCACTACAAAGTCTACGCATATTGTTTTCCATGGTGCCTGTGCGATTTTGGTTGGCATCTTTCCTGCAGTCTGTACTTGTGATGTTTTCCCTGAGAACTCGCTCCATTTGTTTTTCGCCACGCTAGCTTCCACGGCTGAGTATCTTCATTCGTTGCCCATGATGGTAGGATTCGGTTTAACCTTCCTTCTATTACTGCGTAATCTGGCCATGCTGCTGGGTCTTTCTGTAATCCTAAGAGTTTATGTTTTATCCAGTTGTTTTTCTCCATTTCCGCTTCCCGGACTTCCTCCTTCAGTATTCTGGATAGTTCCCTTTGCTGAGCGAATCTCGAATGAAAATGGCTGCATTGCCGACGCCCATCTAGCTATCTCAATTTAGCTCAACCATTTGAGTGCTTGGTGATTTATTATGACCACGAAATGATACCCTTCTAGGTACGTCCTCATTTTTTGGATTTCCAGTGGAATGCCAAGCACTCTTTTTCAGTGTCTGAGGATTTTGCATTTATTTTTGTTAGTTTGTTACTGGCGTATGCGATCACTTGTTCGCTGTTTTCGCCTTCCTGCTGTAGGACTGATCCTAGTCCGCAATCACTCAATCTGTAGTATGAATGTTTTTGTGAAGTCTGGGCATCTCAAGACTGCTGCCTCTGTTAGCGCACGTTTAAAGGTTCCTAGTTGAATCGGTAACTTAAGCGCTACTGTTACGGTTCTGTTTGTTCCGTCTGCTAGTCTTTTATTTTCAGCCGCACGTTTTCGTGCCCCGAGTGTGGCTATTTTGTTTGAAAGTTCCCGTCATATGAAATTGTCGTGAATTCGGGATTGTACCTTGCACACTACTGTTGCCTATGTGTATGTGTGCAAGTCCTCGCCGACCCTTGAATTCTATTGTTCTTGCGGGTTGCCTTGCGGTGATCTGGACCCTGCACTGCTCCCAAAGGCCTCTCTTGCACCTTGAGCATCTGTTCCTCATGTCAAAAGTCTCTTTTGTGCCTCTGTTTACTGATTGTGTTGGTTGTTGAGGTCACCAGTAGTCTCTTGTCTGGTATTGTGCCTTTTGGTATGGTGTATGCTCTGGTATCTCCTGTGGTTCCTTAGAGCGATTTGAATACTTCTGCCGGCCGGAGGTATTCCATTAGTGTTTTACATTCCCCGCGTTTGGCGTACCGCTTGAATTCTACGCGACTTAGATTTACTATAGTCTGTTGTATTCTGTGAGCTTTGTGCACCTCATAATTTTTCGTAGCTGTCGTGCGTACTCTTGCCTGCGGATGATTTGTTCCATTTTTTTCTCCTCATGGTCTGCTGGTTTGAAGTAGTCCAAAAATTTATTTTCGATGTTGTTATCTCTTTCGGGTGTGTGTGCCACTAGCCCAAAGCCCCAACTTTCAGCAAGAATACCATTGCTCCGGCCTCTTTGTCTGTTTTTTTCCGTAAACTTTCGTCAGTTCCTCTATCCGGTAGATGAACTCGTCCGGATCCCCGGTACCATCAAATTTTTCGCTCCAACTGCGTATGACTCCCATTGTGTTTTTTTGACCATTGAATGGAATGCAATGCATTGCTTTCCTTGTTGGTGTAGGTGACGGCTTCCTGCCTTCTTGAGTCTGGTTATCGGACTTATTTTCTCTGTTGGTGCTTGAAATGTCAATTGGTTTCCTCGTTCTGTGTTCTTTTATACGGTAACTGATGTATCTGGTGTTGGAGACGGGTTTCTTGCGTGTTTTCTTAGAGGCGTCTTGTCGTTTACTCGTCGCGATCTGAATTTCTGAATTCTGAATTCTGACCTTGACAAAGGATTTCTGGTTTGATGTTGAACTATTTGAGTATTCTTCCAACTGGATTTTGTTTATGTTGGCTATCCAATCTCATGTTACATTTTTTGTAGTAGGCTCACACATCAGGTACCCACTGTACCCCTTATAATCCAAACACATAGTAGTTTTTGTTTAAAACCAAATATGCATAATTAGAAGCATTTGCTCAAAACCAAATGTACCCGACTTATTGAGTGCGGAGTTAAATAACCCACACAAGAATGCAATGGGTAGCCCAAGTGCTGAGTCTGCATGTCTGGCATGCGCAAAGTAAATGCTGAGTCGGCATGCCTGTCATGGGCGTCTGAGTTACAAGTACGTGAGCATCATACTCTCTCTTTCTGCCTTGCGCGCCCACTGTTATATACAGATACATAACATGGACTGCTCCGCTGCCAGCGTGTCCGACGGCGTAGCTGTGCAGTCCATGGCTTCACCATTCTTTTAATGGACGTAGGAAAGGATTATAATTTGGATGTTCGTGCATAAACCCCTTTCCTTCTCCCACTTATTCTACATAAAGAATTTTACAACCTAATTATGAGTAAAATTGTGGTCACTTCGGCAAACGGTATGGGCAGACTTTTACCTGTCTTTATACGATCTTTGGTTTGTTTTAGAGGAGGCCACTGTATCTTGTCTTATCTGCTCAAGCGCCACTGTAACGACCCTGTTCCGGAAGGCGGCGGAGCTCGCCGATGGCAGGGGTTCGAGACATTCCTATTCCTATTTAAGGGGCACAACTAGTGTGACGGCCTAAAAAATTGGAGATTTTTGTGAATTTTTATAAAAAAAACTACTTGATCAATTCTCTTCAAATTTTCAGAATATATTTATACATGTTTTAAGAATGTATAGTGAAATTTTTAAAGAAAAAAGTTAAATATTTTTTTAAGTTATAGTCGATCTCCAACGGCGCTAAAAAAAAAAAAGTGCCTTAACTGCTGCAGTGATTCCGGCCCTCTCCGTGGACGAAATCAAAAAATGAAAAATTCTCGTTGAAATAGATAATATTTTCCATACCATGAACTACGATAAAAAAAAATATCAAAAAATTACAAAATGGCAGCGTTTTAAAATAAAAAAAACGAATTTTAACCAAAATTTTGGTCGTTTTTGGCCTGCCAAATTTTTGATCGGATCAAAAAACCGGTAGTTCATGGTACGTAGAACTATATAAAGAACATGTAAAAAAATTTGGTAGTGATCGGATCACTAGTTTTTGAGTTATCACTGCAGCAAATTCGGAAAATGCTGTTTCGAGAAAAACGCGTTTAAAGATAAAATAATCGTTTGCACTGTTATGAGAGCGGCTGCTCTTTAAATTGTTATAACTCAAAAACTATTTGAGATATCGATTTTAAATTTTAATATGTTATTTTTAAAGGTGTAATCTACCGAAATATAAAAAAAATTTTTTGATTTTTTTAAAACTTCACACTAGTTGTGCCCTTTAATCTGGCCTTCCTGGCTTTTAATCCTACCTTCTCTTTCCCAAAAGAACTCGAGAGTTTTGCGGTGTCAAGGGTTTTTTGAACATTAAGTTATTCTTAGTTAATTCTACTGCTTATTCGTGATGGTATAGATGGTCAGGTGTGGTCTTTGATGATGCTTCGTTGATCGACGCTTCGAACGGGCCGAGAGATGCTTTGTTGCTTGGCGCTCCGAAAGAGCCGAGAGATACTTCATTGCTCGGCGCTGCTTAACCTTCTGATTCGTCGACGGGAAGAAACTTCTTGGAAAAACTCTCTGAGCTGGGCTGACTAACCAATCACACCTGACTTATAAAGCATGACCTGACCAAGGCTGATTACTACCAACCAGATCGGGCGTAGGTGATCCTTTCTACGTCGTGAGTCGGATTAAAATCCGGAAACCATCACCAAGAATAGAAATCAGAACCCTTACCCTTTTGATGTTGCTCGTTCCAACGCCGGAGCACAAGTGACCGGTCTGGAGAAGTGGCCTGCGCATTTAAAAACAACATTTATTGTATATTGTGTTGGGCCCGAGTTTCACGCAATAATACAGTTCGTCTCGAATAAATCCAAAGTGAATGAGCGCAAGCTCTGTAATGATGAACCATATAGAGCAAAACTCGGCAACCACAACAAGGCTCTCGTCAATCAAAAACAACGCTTTCTTCTCCATTAGAGTGGAACCAACAACAACTGCAACACTATAAGCGAGTACGAAGGTAAAACGCACGATCTTATTGTGTCCCAGCGGCATAACACTAAAACAACGGTGAAATGTGCAATTCCGTTCCCCGACCCCTACAACAAAACCAACGATCCAACGAGCGCATAATGCGCTCGGTTAAAACGGTGACTTCGTTAGCTCTTACCAAGCTAGCCCCTACCCAACCAAAAAGTACAAACAATGTTGAAGTATCATTAATTCAAACTAAATTCGATTGGTACGTGCAAATTAAAAGAAAACTAAGCCCACAAGCAATAAAAAAAAATGCGTCCTGTAACGAACTGCTTTTTATATCTTCGCTCGCTACGTAAACGTGCGGCTAGCTCAGTTGAGTTTGTGTGTTCGTCCAAACAAATTTATTGTTGCGTGACCCCGAAACCAAAGAAGAACGCAGAGTTAGGTTAGATTTAGAATATGTGTGTTGGGTTTATTGTGTAGTGGCTCCCACGTCGACTTCTACGGCGGCACGCTTGTCGTGCGTCCTCTGCCTTGCCGAGTCTTTCGGGCACCGGTCGCGTATTAGGCTCGCTACGAGTCTCTCCCAACTTGGGGGATGTCAGGCAGAAAACCTTACTGGAGGGCTAAGCAGTGTTGCTGCAGTCAACACTTTACGCTCCTCCCTGGAGCGTGGTCGGCATTTCGTCGGGCTGGGCCTCGGCAGGTCCTCACTCTCGTGTGGACCGACTCCGGGCACCTTTCGCACAACTCCCTCGGATTTTCATCGGCTGGCCCTCAGCAGGTCCTCAATCTTTCATGTGAACCGACGCTGGGTACCTTTCGCACAACATCCACTGGATCTTCGTCAGCTGGCCCTCAGCAGGTTCTCAATATCTCATGCGAACCGACGCTGGGTACCTTTCGCACAACATCCACTGGATCTTCGTCAGCTGGCCCTCAGCAGGTTCTCAATATCTCATGCGAACCGACGCTGGGTACCTTTCGCACAACATCAACTTGCTCGCACTCCAGCAATATCGTCGTTTTCGAAACTCGTAGACGCACCCTACAACTCACCTTGTACCCTCGGGATCTCAGCTTGGCAGTCTCAGCTTATGAAGACGTGACCGTCGTTGGGCTTCTTGACTAGGGCATCTTGACTGTCGAAAACTCCCAGCGCGCGACTTCTTCCGATTCTCGTTTTCAAATTCGAAAAAGTCTCCCACGTAGTATTTCCCGCGCACAATCGATAATTCCTATCGATCGATCGTGGCGTTGCCACTCCTCAGGGCTGCAGTCATAATTAGCGTGACCGGCCAGCGATGTTTCCAGTATTTTTTTTGCTCCCATCGATCTTACTATCGATCGTGGCGACCCCATTCCCAATTTTTTTCGCCGGCCTCATGGTTTTGTTTTGGTAAGTATTTTGAAGCGGAAACCTTCCACAGATGTATGCGCCGGGGCGCTGACCCTGGCTAGCGCGTCCCGGCAGGCCAACATGCCCGGCCGTCGACCCACCCCTTTCCCTTCTCCTCCGCCGCGGCTCCCCGCTCTGGCTGGCCGTCTGGATTTTGCCATGGATTTCCAGGTAAGTTTGAGTTTTAATTTTTGCTAAACTCGCTTTACCAAATTCTCGTATGCCCTCCAGAGACTCCGGTTGGCTCCACGGCACTCATGATGAACTTCGATCCCCACCCGGTCGTTCTGCTGGACCGCCCTCTGCTGGACGTCCACCCCCTTCTCCGCTACCCCGCGGCTCCCCGCTCTGTGGCATGCCACAGGCTGGCCGTGAGGTCATTGCCTCAGGTGAGTCCTTTCGTTTACCTTACGCCGTACGTGCCTAACCTTTACTTTTTCCTTCCTTTTGTTTTAGCCCGCCTGCTCGACGCGGATCGCCCACCTCCACCTGCCCTCCCTGGACCGATGCAGCCGCCGCTGGATTTATTTTATTTATTTTTCTTTTTTTTTTTTTTTTGAGTCAATTTACTTTTTGTGATTATCCGTGTTTGTGCGTGCGGTTTTAACTCCACCGAAATAAATTCGTGTGTGTTCGTGCTGTCGTCATGACCTATCCTAAATACCTTCAGTGCGTCGTGCGTCGTGATTTTCCGCTATCACCCTCTGTATTGATCCTCTGGGTACGCATAGCTTCCACGCGACCACGTCCTCGTTCCCCGCTCTGTGGGGTATTTTTTTTTTTTTTTTTTTTTTTGATACGCGCGTAGTCCCACGGCCCACTTTCCCGCCCAACCGACCGAGGGGCGACCGCCGTGTAACGTACGGCACGATGCGCGATAATTTTGACGCGAAAGAAAAGTTAAATTTGACGCGATGTTAATTAAGAAAAAAAAAATTTAAAAACGAAGAAAAATTTTAAATTTAATTTAAGTTTAAATTTAGCAATCTAATTTTGTGCCAGAAATGTTAAAACTAATTGCTTAAGGAGCTGCAGAGAGTCAGAAGAGGATAAAATAGGAAAAAGTCTATTGTAGTCAGAACAAAGTACTCTGAAAGGCTCATGCACGTTATAATTACGTCTACACTGATTTAAAACTAAAGGAACATAATTTCTAGTTAATCTACTTGGTACCGAGAAATTTAGTCTACTCAGCAAATTAGGACAGTCAATATCACCACGTATAAGGTTATGTGGCGATACATTTGATCGCCTTCCAGCCTGTAATCCGGATATTTCTGCGGGTTCTACGCCACCTTGCTTCTCATTTCCGCTATCCAGTCGCGTTCCGCAGTCTTCGGGCCTGTCTTTGCTGTTTTGATTTTGCGACATTCCGCTGGCAATGGCTGCCTCGACAAGGCGTCCGCCACGACATTGAGCTGGCCTTTCCGGTAGGATATCTCGAAGTCATACTGCTGGAGTTCCAAAGCCCATCTCGCAATCCTTCCTGACGGGCTCTCTATACTGTTGAGCCACTTTAGTGCCATGTGATCAGTGATTACTTTGAAATGGTGTCCCTCCAGATACGGTCGCAACTTCCTTATGGCCCATACGATTGCCAAGCATTCTTTTTCAGTTGCGGAGTAATTCCTTTCCGCTCCATTCAGGGAGTGACTTGAATATGAAATTACCCTCTCGCCTTGATCCGAATGCTGCGTGAGTAAGGCGCCCAGCCCGTAGTCGGTCCACTCCCATTTCACCTTCTTCCGCAGTAGGGCATTTAGTGGCTGAACTAGCGTGGCGAAGTCGGGTACAAAGCGTCGGTACCACGATGCCACTCCCAAGTATTGCCTCAGCTCCTTAACGTTGGCTGGGGGTTCCAGCAACGCTATCGCCGCTACCTTCTCCGGATCAGTTCCAATTCCTTGGTCCGTGATGCGATGTCCCAAGTACTGCAGCTCGTTCCTGAAAAACTTGCACTTGTCCACATTCACCTTCAGGTTTGCTGCCCGCAGTCTTCGGAACACTTCCCTCAGGTTTCTTTTATGCTCCTCCAGCGTCCGTCCGATGACGATAATATCGTCTTGGTACGCAAATGCGTGCGGCATCATTTCAGGCCCTATGACCTGATCGCTGAGTGCAGCCCGAATGGCATCACCTTCCATTGGAACAATCCCTTTCCTGATCATAGGCATCGGGTACGCATCCTTTATCGACTTTGCGTTGATTTGTCGGAAATCTACGCACAGCCTCCATTTTTCCGTCTTCTTCTTTACCATGACGATTGGAGAGCTGTACGGGCTTCTTGACGGCTCGATGCATCCTTTTTCCAGCAGCTCGTCTACCTTTTCGTTTATTTCCCCCTGCATTTTGGGGTTTTTTGGGTAGTACCGCTGCTTCACTGGCTGGTCGTCCTTCATCGTGATCTTGTGGACGGCTATGTTTGATGCTCCGCTTGAATTTGGCGATGTCCTCTTCCGAAAACTGTTCCGGTGTTTCTACAACTGCCACCGACAGTCTTTCTTCCAGCATTCCTAGTCTGCGCTTCCTTGCTGGTATCGCCACCTCGAGTCCTGCGCATTTTACCTCCGCTCCTATTTTTGTGAGGAAATCCCAGCCCAACACTAGGGCATCTATCACTCTTGGGAGGATTAATTATTGCATCAACACCTTTCTCGTCCCGAGACCAACCACTATCTCCAGCTGTGATTGGATGCTCCCGCATTTTCCGTCTGCCATGCGCACCTGCCTTCTCGTCGGTACGACCTTACCGGCGGCCTGCAGCCTGTCCGCCAACTCTTCGCTTATAAAGCTTGCCGTGGCGCCAGTGTCCACCGTGGCCTTCACTTTTCGTTGGTTTATGAGCACTGTGGCGGACAGCTGCATCTCTTCCGCCTTCAGGTCGCCCATTAGTTTCGAGAGGCAGCACCTTGCGATCCCTGGCCGCCCCTCGTTGGCTGAGGTCGCTTGGCGTTTCCCGCTCGTGCGCAGCATTCGCCGTTCGTGACGCCTATTTTCCCGCATCTCCAACAGAATGCGATGTGGTCTTGGCTTCCGCATCTCCGGCATGCCTGGGATGGATTATTTACATATCCCGGCCGTGCGTTACGCTCGTCTGGCTCCTCCTGACAGCGCCTGCACGTGGCTGCTGGTTCTCTCCTAATGGCCGGCGCATGGTATCGGGCTTTTGGGATGTTTTCTTGCTCGAACCGCTCCCTCTGTTGGTCGAGCTCCTCAAATTCGTCCGCTAATGCCATCAGGGTATCCAGGTTCTGGCACCTGTAGGGGCGGATAAACAGCCGTAGTGTCGGGGTGCTGTTTTCTTTAATCCGCTCCAAGATTTCGTCCTTGTTTAAACCCAGGGGTCGCATCAATGTCTGCATGTAGTCCTTGAAGCTTTCGCCGTAATTTTGCTTCCGCTGCCTGACCTGATCTACGAGTTTGTTCATAAATCCCCTGGGCAAGAAGAACTCCTGGAAGCTCTGGCTAAATCCGCCCCAGGTATCCCAGAACCTGTTGTTGGCGATGAACCATTTGAGCGCTCTACCCTGAAGGAGTTCCGGCATCGCCCTCGGAATTTGGTTAATGTCCAGCCCGTATGTCATGGCCGACCACTCCACTTGTTCGAGGAACTCCAGGGGCTTCTCATTCCCGTCGTAGCGGAAACTCCACTCCCTGACTTGCTTTGCGATCTTGGCATAGTCTTGTCCGGGTTTGCCACTCTACGCTCGTTGTTCGCGGCTGTCGCTCTTCCTCTCCCTGCTGCTCTCCCGTCGGTCGCCAGACGAGCGGCTGCTGCTCCTGCCGGCGTTCTGCATGCTGCTCACGTCCAGGCTGCGCACCAGGCCCTCAACTCCGGTGACTTTCAGGCCGACCGACGGGTACTTGGCCAGCGCATCAGGATCGTGCCCGGAATGGTCGATAAATTCGACCAGTGTCCGCCTCATGTCCTCTACAAGGCCCTCTAGCTCGATTCCTAGGGCGCTTGCGATTGCAGGGAAATCGTCCTTTTTCAGGTTATATAACCACGACTTCCCCATTCTAAATCTATTTTCTGGTTTCTTTGGTCTGAGTATAACGCTTGGGCGCCAGATGTAACGAACTGCTTTTTATATCTTCGCTTGCTACGTAAACGTGCGGCTAGCTCAGTTGAGTTTGTGTGTTCGTCCCACCAAATTTATTGTTGCGTGACCCCGAAACCAAAGAAGAACGCAGAGTTAGGTTAGATTTAGAATATGTGTGTTGGGTTTATTGCTTGTAGATTTATAATAAAATATTCGACTTCTGGCTCCGATCGCTGATGAATACAACGCCCTCGCTGACGCCGGTAGTGGCTCCCACGTCGACTTCTACGGCGGCACGCTTGTCGTGCGTCCTCTGCCTTGCCGAGTCTTTCGGGCACCGGTCGCGTATTAGGCTCGCTACGAGTCTCTCCCAACTTGGGGGATGTCAGGCAGAAAACCTTACTGGAGGGCTAAGCAGTGTTGCTGCAGTCAACACTTTACGCTCCACCCTGGAGCGTGGTCGGCATTTCGTCGGGCTGGGCCTCGGCAGGTCCTCACTCTCGTGTGGACCGACTCCGGGCACCTTTCGCACAACTCCCTCGGATTTTCGTCGGCTGGCCCTCAGCAGGTCCTCAATCTTTCATGTGAACCGACGCTGGGTACCTTTCGCACAACATCAACTTGCTCGCACTCCAGCAATATCGTCGTTTTCGAAACTCGTAGACGCACCCTACAACTCACCTTGTACCCTCGGGATCTCAGCTTGGCAGTCTCAGCTTATGGAGACGTGACCGTCGTTGGGCTTCTCGACTCGGCGATCTTGATCCGGATATCCTGGCACTTGTTGTTCACTTGGGCTTTATTCGCGTTGATACGGTCACTTGCACGACTTTCACTTGACTGTACAGAAGTGTGCGCGCGCCCTCCTTTTATACGCCATCCGGGTCCCGCAATTTCCCTTCCTCGGTGGCGTGATCGGGTCCAAAGTGCAGGACAAGTGACGTGATCGGGTCCAAAGTGCAAGACAAGTCCCGTTAGTTCACGGACTCTCCTCTTTGTGCTGGTCCAAAGTCCGTGAACTTCACCGTTATACGGGTACAAAGTTCAGGACTTCACCGTTATAACGGGTACAAAGTCCAGAACGGTACCGTTAGTTCACGGTCTCTCCCCTTTGCGCGGGTCTGAAGTCCGCAGCCTCACCGTTATTGGGTCCCAAGTCTGCAGACTCACCGCAGCATTGAGTTCAAAGTCCAGAAAGCCGTTATTTCCCTTTTTTCCCACCGCACACAGCGCATCCCGCTGTTGCTATGCAGCTCCCCTGCACTCGGTTTTACAACTCCTTACAATCCAAATTATCAAGCAAGTTGAAGGAAGTGTGAGCAATAGATTATTCTATGTTAAACCCTTAAATGAATGACGAACAAGATTATCCATCAGTGGCCAAATTCCCAGATAACGCCAAAAAAAATTACTGCAATTGCCAACTTAAAAGTTTCAAAGGATTACAAGTATTTATCAAAGGAATCGATTACAGTTGGTTTTAAGTAAAAGGGTTTTGATTTCAAAGTGGCTATAAATACATTGAATAAAAACAAAGTTTCACAGCCAATGTTCAAAGTAGAGTTGTCACCGGAAAGTTTGCATTTGAAATCCAATGAAGCTCAATCTACAAGCTACAATCTACAATCTACCTATTACACCACAGGATCGCCTTTGAAGGACCCCACAACCGGAATCGATCCGTCTAATGCATGAATTGCCAGTAATACAGCCACACGAGAAACTTACTACACTTTACGCGCAGTCCGCGTTGCTTACGGGGATGCACATCCATTGAGGCCTGCCCTATAAACAAAAAAATTTCGTAATTGTGTTGGAATCCAGACTGCAAATTGCAGAGCTTGTCATAACTATAAAGAGTTGAAAAGTCAACATATAAATGCAGCTCGGAATCCTGTAACACCAAAAAACTCATACAAACCATCAACCAGGACCCCTGGAGTTTCTTTTACACAGGCGTTCAGTTACAACATCAGGACTTACGCCTCAGCCTCTAAGCTGAAAGTTCAGCAAACCACTTCTGCTACATTGCGGCAACAAAGATTGAACTAGAGTCTAGAAACTACTGGGCAACATACGACTGCAAATACACAATTGCTTAATGCTCTAGAATAAATGCTGATAACTTTAACTAACACAATGGTAGCAATACAGCGCTCTCAAAATATTCTTTTGAAGCTATTAATCAAACAAAAATCTGTTTAGATGTTTAGATTCTGGAATGCGAACGGTATTTCCCAGCACAAATACGAGCTCTCGCATTTCCATGTTTTTATCAGAGACTCATATAACAAAAACAATTTTCACCTTAATGGCTATACATTTTATGAAACAAACCATCCTGATGGCAAGACTCATGGCGGTACCGATCAAGAAACGCATACTATGAGTTGCCATAATTTGCAACAGCCTATATACAAGCCACATCAATGCACATCGATAGCGCTTTCTTAAACCTAGTCGCTGTATACTGCTCAGCGCGCTTTTCCATTTCCGAAGACGAATTTGTACAGTTCTTTGTTCTTGTAGATGACCGACTTTTAGCGGTTAGTGACTACAATGCAAAACACACCCATAGGGCTCTCGACTAACCAAATCCAAAGGAAGACAACCGTACAACTCTACAATAACACCAATCTTGACCTTGTCTCTTCAGGTCAGCCTACAAATCTTCTTATATATAAAAATCAATCGCAAAATGTGTTGGTAAGCGCATCACATGAAAACGGCTTGACCGATTTGGCTGAAAATTGGTAGGGAGATAGCTTAGAACAAGAAGAAGGTTGTAGCATAAGAAAATTATTGGAAAACCTTCTGGAAAAGTCGCTAGCGGCTTAACAGATGTACACAATGTTGTATGTAATTACGCAATCGTTCTTATGGGGTAGGCAGTAGGCATTTGGTTTTAAGTAAAAAGGTTTGCTTTATCAAAGTTTTTATAAAAAAAAGTGTTTTGTTTGTGAGTAGTGAAAAAATAATGCCTGCTATAAGACGAAGCAATTTAGGTAGAAGAACCAGAAATGCTACAAACCAGTCTAATTACCGATCTAATCGTACTGCACAAGAACGTGAATACGTAAATGAACGTGAAAGAATTCGGATATCACAAACGCGTGAAGCGCGAGCGCGACATTCAACTACAAACTTTATTTCATCAACGAAATCAATTGATTATATTGTTTAAAACTGCCTTGGATCTGATGCCATCCGATAATCACAAAATTGTAATCAGAGCTGATAAAACACCTGCAGGTCAACATACAAGACGTTTTAATGCACCAACTATTGACGAAGTTGCTATCATTGTAGTTGGAGAAAACTTGGAATCCCGTGATATTGTTTTACATCGTCGGAATGATCAATTACAACGTATAAAGGAAACACACCGCTCATATGATGCACTGCAATATCCCATTATATTTGCGCATAACTCAACAACGTCTAAACCGATTTTGATGAAATTTTTTGTGTGTATTCCAGGGGGTTTGAGGATGATTTAGATTCACAATATGTTAAAATAATATTAATTCGATCAAAAGATGAACTTATTCAGAAGGTGTTTCCAGATGTTTCTCAAAATTACAGAAACCATGATTGGTTGAGCGAACGAGCTATACTGGCTGCAAAAAACATAGATGTGAATGAATTAAATTTCAAAATTCAAGAACAAATTATAGGCGAATTGAAGATATATAAATCAGTTGATTCGGCTACTAATCAAGGTGATTTAGTCAACTATCCACCGGAATTTTTAAACTCGCTGGATTTGCCAGGTTTGCCACCTCACAATCTTCAATTAAAGGTTGGATCGGTGGTTATGTTGCGAAATATCAACCAGCCGCGTCTTTGCAACGGTACACGGTTAGCGATAAAAAATTACTTAACAATGTGATAGAAGCAACTATACTCAAAGGAAAATATAAAGGAGAAGATGTTCTCATACCGCGCATCCCAATGATTCCGACTAATGTGCCATTTGAGTTTAAACGACTACAGTTTCCAGTGCGGCTTGCTTTTGCTATGACTATAAACAGGTCCCAGGGGCAATCATTAAGTGTTTGTGGTATTAATCTAGAGAACCCATGATTCTCACATGGTCAATTGTATGTTGCCTGTTCCCGTGTTGGAAAACCATCAGATTTGTTTATCTATGCGCCAGGTAATCAAACAAAAAACATCGTATACCACAAAGCACTACAATGATAATAATAAAAATTATGATTCACATGATTAACAATAAAGCGATTACATACTTTTAAATCCTTATATATGTTTTATTAAATTATTTTTTATTCACAACGCCCTATTACAGGGTGATGGTTCTGTTTAGGAGATTTTTTTTAAATACGTAGGCACAAAAACTGCCACATTACAAATCTTTTTGACAGGACGAAGTCTGTCGGGTCAACTAGTTTATCAATAAATCCTTATAAAAAGCTTGGCTTGGTTGATTCTGCCATGACAAGAAGAGTGCCCACAGGTCATGTTCACATGGAACACTTATCAGATCTTTCATCGGATCATTAGCCCATTTTGCTTCATCTTTATGACCATCCACAGCTTTCAAAATGGACTCACTTTCTAGCGTCCAGCAAAATAGATTGGCTTAAATACAAAAGTTATGTAAGCACCAATTTTGTACCCAGTTATGCCACTAGCTGCACAAGACTCCACCCTATTACATCAGCAAATAACCCTTTTAACAGCAGTCGGATTTCTGGGCATATTAACGAACTGCTATGCAATAAGAGAAGGCTTCGCCTACCTCGATGGAGCAGCTTAAACCAACTTCTTACAACGCAAAACCCTAGAAGATGAAAAAAATCGAACTCAATTATTATCCATTGTGAAAAGCTGATTCCGGTATATGTCCACTAATTGAAAGTGTGTCGCCATTACACACACAAACAGGAGAGTAGGTTTGCAGCAACGAAGAGAGAGCTACTGTTGGCTGAATTGGCGATCATCTTGAAAACATACTCAAACATCAATCACAATAATAATAATAATAATTGGCCATCACAAACCTTGACGGGTCACAGCCTGTTGCAAAATTCGCTTCCACGCATCCCTGCCTTGGGCGCGCCTTTGCCAGTTGGCAGCACCGGATGAAGACAGGGCTTCCATCACCTGGTCTTGCCAACGCATCCGGGGTCGCTCTCTCCTCCGTTTTCCGACAATTACCGAATCAAACACCTTACGGGCCGGAGCGTCTACTTCCATACGGGCGATGTGACCCAGCCAGCGGAGTCTGTGTATTTTAACTCGACTGACTACATCAGCATCCCTGTACAGCTCATACAGCTCGTGGTTCCATTTAATGCGATAAGCATCGCCAACGCAGATCGGACCATAGATTTTGCGGAGAATCTTTCTCTCGAACACTCCAAGTGCAGCTGCATCGGATTGCACCACTGTCAAGCACTCCGCACCATATAATAGTATTGGAAGAATGAGCGTCTAGTAGAGTGTTATTTTTGCCTGTCGAGAGAGCTCTACTGTTGAAATGCCTACTGAGCCCAAAGTTACACCTGTTGGCAAGTGTGACTCTCCGCTTAATATCTAGGCTGACATCATTTGTGCTAGTTATAGCAGTGCCAAGGTAGATGAATTTCTTGACGGACTCAAAGCTAAAGTTGCCTGCAGTCAGCTGAGAATCAAGACGCCGCGATTCTCAGCTTGAGTACACCATAAACTTTGTCTTGTCCATGTTCTCTGCTAGTCCTACTTTAGCCGACTCTTTTTCAATAGCCCAATGATATCAATATCATCAGCGTAACCAATGAGTTGGGCACACCTGTTTGTCAGAATCGTCAGAATCCGATGCACACCAGCCTTCCTTACATTACTCTCCATTAGAATTTTGAAGAGCATGTAATATAGCGAGTCACCTTATCTGTGACCACACTTGGTACGAAAGGTTTCGGATTGATCGTTTCCTACCTTGACAGAGCTGATGGTATTTCTCAATGTCATCCGTATACCGCAAGCCGTATCAGCTGTGCTGGTATACCAAGCTCAGACATGGCGGCATATAGGCGATCTCGCCGGGGACTATCGAATGCAGCCATGTAATCGACGAGTAGATGATGGGTGTCGATCTGAAAATCTGATCAATAGAGGATTTTCCAGGCCTGAACCCGCACTGATAAGGTCAAATCAGCGCTTCAGCAGGGGGTTTCAGGTTTTCACACGGTATGCTCGAAAGGACCTTGTATGCGACTGGAAGAAGACTAATGCCACGGTAATTGGTGCGCAATGTGGCATCACCCTTCTTTAGGAAAGGACAGATCATGCTGAAGTTCCAATCTTCGGTGCATGCTCCCCACCAACATATCACCAGCTACCTTGAACAATTCAGCCGGCAGTCCATCAGCATCTGCGGATTGATTGTTTTTGAGTCGTTGGATTGCATCCTTGACTTCGGCATGGCTTGGGGTCGATACATCTATATCAGTACCGTAGATTGGGGTTCGTGGATCTTTTCTTGCGTCTGAAAAGGCGTTTCTCATCCCTTCTCCTTAACCTGTAGACCAAAAACAGCCCGTGTAGCCCCAGCTTGCAATGTTCGGTAGGCGGCGACTTTTGCAGCTGTTGCATCACGACACTCCATAGCATACGTCATACCATGGGTTCCTTGTTGGGGACGCTGGAATCCAAAGACTTCTTCTGCGCAAGTTCGCAGGGAGTGGGATATGAGCGCCCCCTAATCGCTGATGTCTTCAGGTGTTGGAGTTGTTCGGCTCAATAGGCCAAAGACTTGAGTGGAGAATGCATCCAGTGTATGTTGTGATTGCAGCTTTCCAATGTCCAGTCTTCTCAACAGTCCTCGACGTGCTACCTTCGCAACGCATAACCGTGTGCGAATCTTAGCTGCAACAAAATAATGGTCGGAGTCGATGTTGTGACCCCGACAGGATCGCACGTCGAGTATGCTAGATGCATGTCTTACATTGATCACAACACGATCGATCTGATTTTTGGTCAGTCGATCGGGAGAGAGCCACTACGCCTTATGTATGTCCAAATGACGGAACCCAGTACTACGAACTGCCATATTAGGCGCTGCAGAAAAGCCTATTAATTTGAGACCATTGCTTGAGGTGGTCTCATGTAGACTAAATCGCCCGACGAAGGCACGAAAGATGTCTTCTCGCCCTACTTTGGCATTAAAGTCCCCAAGGAGGATTTTAATGTCATGAGAAGGGCAGCGGCAGCATAGAAAGTAGCCTTGGTAACATCGTCCGTTTCTTCGGTTAGAGCGTGCCGCATATCAGGCTGATGTTGAAGAATTTGGCAGTAATTCGGAACGTTGCAAGTCTCTCGTTTATTGGCAGAAAATAAGAGACTCGGCACCGCTGTCTGGCGCCAACAACGAAGCCACAGCCAAATTCATGCCTTTCTGGATGGCAGCTATAGTAAATGTCGCAGTCCTTCTTCTTTATACAACCTTGTCCTATCGATCGAATTTCCTGGATAGCAGTGATATCAGCCCTACATTTTTTGCGGGTATCTGCTAGTTGTTGAGCAGCACCTGGCGAAATGGACGAAAATGGTACCCAGACATCAAGGTGGTAAGATAATTAAGTATGAAGAAATTAAATTGAAATGGAACTTGTATTGAAGCAAATAGAAAACAAGAAAGAAAGCTAGCTTCGGCAAGCCGAAGCTTATATACCCTTGCAGTCATCAAATATTTCGAACAGAATACACAAAGGCTAAACAACATCGAAGCTACGACGACTTTTCCATTAATTTTCCATATATTTGACTATTGTTCATATGGCAGCTATATGATATAGTGGTCTGATTTTAATAAAATTTAATTTGTTATTCAAGTCGTTAGTCGAAACTATATATTCCAAAAATCATGATTTTCTGATGAGAAATAACGATGTTATCATTTTATTTCCGTTAATCTTATATATAAAAATGGAACGCAAAATGTGTTGGTAAGCGCATAACTCAACAACGCCTGGACCAAATTGGCTAAATCTTTTTTTAAATGTTCGTTGAAGTTCAAGGATGGTTTGTAAAAAAAAAGAATTAGAATTATTGCTGGAAAAACCATAAAAATAGACCATTTCTTTTTCCCATACAAATGATTTGTAACTAAAACGTAGTCATGCTTTTTTTTTTGTCAACGAATACACAAAACAAATTCGTATATCGTCTTTTGTGCCGAGTGTTTAATTAGTGATTAGTGAAAAATAATGCCTCCTATAAGACGAAGAAATTTAGGTAGAAGAACCAGAAATGCTACAAACCAAGCTAATTACCGAACTAATCGTAGTGCACAAGAACGTGACGATGGAATTGAACGAGAAAGAATTCGGATATCACAAACAAATCTTCCACTGTTAAATAAACAACGGAAGTATGTATTTGAAACTCTTATGAAAGTAACAAATGATAAAACTGAAGGGATTTACTTCTTAGATGCACCTGGTGGTACAGGAAAAACTTTTTTGATTTCATTAAAATTAGCAACAATTCGCTCACAAAATAAAATTGCAATTGCACTCGCTTTGTCGGGAATCGCAGCAACTTTGCTTGAAGGTGGTCGAACAGCCCATTCAGCACTAAAATTGCCATTAAATATGCAAAGCAATGAAACTCCAACCTGCAACGTTTCGAATAACTCTGCAATGGCAAAGGTTTTGCAGCAATGTAAATTGATTGTTTGGGATGAATGCACGATGGCACATAAAAAATCTTTGGAGGCTTTAGACAGAACCTTAAAAGATCTACGGAGCAATAATAACCGATTTGGTGGTGCAATGATTTTATTAGCAGGAGATTTTCGTCAAACATTGCCAGGGATTCCACGATTAACGCCAGCTGTTGAACTCAATGCAAGTCTAAAGTCCTCCAATTTGTGGAAACATGTCAAAGTACTTCATTTAAGCAAGAATATGGGTGTCGAGTTGCAAAATGACCAATCTGGAAACATATTTTCTAATCAACTCATTGACATTGGTAACGGCAAATTTCCTATAGACATGTTGACTGGCTGCATTAACTTTCCTCATAGTTTTTGTCAGTTAATTCGATCAAAAGATGAACTTATTCAGAAGGTGTTTCCAGATGTTTCTCAAAATTACAGAAACCATGATTGGTTGAGCGAACGAGCTATACTGGCTGCAAAAAACATAGATGTGAATGAATTAAATTTCAAAATTCAAGAACAAATTACAGGCGAATTGAGGATATATAAATCAGTTGATTCGGCTACTAATCAAGATGATGTAGTCAACTATCCACCGGAATTTTTAAACTCGCTGGATTTGCCAGGTTTGCCGCCTCACAATCTTCAATTAAAGGTTGGATCGGTGGTTATAATGTTGCGAAATATCAACCAACCGCGTCTTTGCAACGGTACACGGTTAGCGATAAAAAAATTACTTAACAATGTGATAGAAGCAACTATACTCAAAGGAAAATATAAAGGAGAAGATGTTCTTATACCGCGCATCCCAATGATTCCGACTAATGTGCCATTTGAGTTTAAACGACTACAGTTTCCAGTGCGGCTTGCTTTTGCTATGACTATAAACAAGTCCCAGGGGCAATCATTAAGTGTTTGTGGTATTAATCTAGAGAACCCATGTTTCTCACATGGTCAATTGTATGTTGCCTGTTCCCGTGTTGGAAAACCATCAGATTTGTTTATCTATGCGCCAGGTAATCAAACAAAAAACATCGTATACCACAAAGCACTACAATGATAATAATAATAATTATGATTCACATGATTAACAATAAAGCGATTACTTACTTTTAAATCCTTATATATGTTTTATTTAATTATTTTTTATTCACAACGCCCTATTACAGGGTGACAGTTCTGTTTAGGAGATTTTTTTTAAATACGTAGGCACAAAAACTGCCACATTACAAATCTTTTTGACAGGACGAAGTCTGTCGGGTCAACTAGTTAATAAATAAATATATTGTAACGAAATTTGGTTTCAAATTACTTGACCAGGTGATCAGTTCCAAAGCTGACGTCTGGCAACCCTGGGATACCATCGACCGGTCACTCGAGGACCTGTAAAAAAGCCTGTCAAAAAGTTTAGGCGAATTTCGATCACACTGATCGATGTTCTCTCTCCCTCCTCTTCCTCCGGTTGTCTGCCAGGCTGCAAGCTGGTGTAATTAAGCGGGTAATAAAAACCTAAAGTAACCCTTAAAAACTCTTGCTCTGTTATTGGAATGGTGTTGGCATAACGTGGGCTGACCCCCACCTAATAAAAAGTATCCGCTCGGCTGACAGTGGCGAACTTGGAAACCTCGACGGGCAACTAAGTTTCGTTACATTGGTGCCAGGTGTGGGGTCACGTGGGTTTGCGAAAACCCAGACCCAAAGAAAATGCCTAAAAAGTCCGTTCGCCAACGTTAGCCCTCACCCGATGGGAATATGGGGGAGGCTGCACAACAGCACAAGATTCAGTCTTTCATGCAAAAGCTGGAAGAAAAAGTAAGCGTAATTGACAGGTCTCTAGAACGAAAGTTCGAGCAAAAGTTTGAGCAAATGTGGGCGACCTTCGAAAGGACAATGCTTGATGGCTTGCAAGGTGTAGCAAAAGGACCGGCCAGCACCGCAGATGCTTTTGCACCGGCCATGCCAGCGGGGAGCACCTCCAACGGACGTCGCAGCACGTCGCAATTGCCAAATAGAGCAAATCATTTGTATGGGAAAAAGAAATGGTTTATTTTTAGGGTTTTTCCAGCAATTATTCTAATTTTTTTTACAAACCATCCTTGAACTTCAACGAACATTTAAAAAAAGTTTTAGCGAATTTGGTCCAGGCGTTATTGAGTTATGCGCTTACCAACACATTTTGCGTTCCATTTTTATATATAAGATCGCAGTTCTATTATCAGGTAGTTGTAGATGAAATAAAATTCATCCTTAATCTGGCTTTCTTTTAAAAAATTGTCTTTAAACGAAAACACGTCATTTTTTACAAACCCTACTAAGACAATGAAGATCCCCTCAAGTTTAGGAACGTTTATAACTTCTGTCGCGGAGGAAATTTGTAAATTCAAAACAAAGTTTTTGGAGAGAGCAATATTACCTACTAGAAATAGCAGATCTGTGTCAAAAAAAAAACCATTTCATGGCGATGAAATTTTATAAAAGTTATTATGATTCTGAAGTTGGTGATGCTGTCCACCTTCTCTACCCTAAAGAAAACGGGCATTTTGTGGAATCGGAAAACTTCGGAATCTTTGAATTGGCTTTGATTTAACCAAAAATGTATTACTGCTGCTACTGCTAAAACAGACAGTTTTTTAAGACGAATCAGATTACTCATTCTTCCTTATTAAAATTCTGGGGATCTATAAATATGTCAAGTGTCTATTACATCTTCGGTAACTAGGGTACCTTAAATTATCCATGGTATTATACTTATTTTTCCTTTGCACAATTTGTTATATTTTTCTGAAGGTTTTTTTTCAATTTAAGAATTATCTTCTCAGCGAAATCAACTGCCATGCAAAATTTTGTGATGTTAGAACACTTAACTTCTAACCAATGTTCCGATGGAATAAGTAATTTCCAGATTTCATACCTGGTTTTTAAAGTAGTGAAATACATGCGGTATTTGTAGACGTCACGCACCGGAAAGTTTAGTAAATAAATTGATTTACTCCAAATTGACTTTGCTTTGGGATTGCAGTTAACATTTTCGGATTTTAAGTATAGTAGAATCCGCTTATAGCGACTTTCAAGGGACCGACGAGTTTTCGTCGTTATACCCGGAAGACGCACTAAGCAAAAAAATATAAGTGTATGTATAAGTCTGTCTGGGGACCAATCAAGCCATCGAGTTTTCGTCGCAATACCCGGACGGACACTATAAGCGGAGTCGTTATAACAGGATTCTACTGTAAATTGCTCGATGGCATCTTTTAGATTCGAAAATCAATACAACGGTTGTAAGCTTATAAATCCATTTAAAATTGGCATTGGAACATACAGTAGATGCCACGAAATTAGCACACTATGCAATGCCCATTTTTGAACTCTAAGTTCTCCTTTTCCTGAAGATTTTTCCCGTAAGCCATTTTACGGGAACATTTTAAGTCTTCAGAAATCTCTGAAATGAAAAAGGGATTTTTTTTAGGATATCAGCTCTTGTTTAGACCCGCGTTAGTATTGGCGGCTCCAGAATCCGTCTCCCTTTTCTAGGCGACTGGTTGTTTGATGAGGGTAAATTTTGGTCCAATTCTTCTTACTCCTAAGTGCTTAAAGTACTAAATATTTCCTCTGATCAAATCTGACTGACTCTGTCTGGTAAGTATCTATGCGCCGACTATATATAACTGATAAGTTTAAACACTTAATTAAATTTTATTTTGAAATTACCCTTCGCACACAAAATAATTTTACATATGCCAAAAAATAATTGTTTATTGCTACCGTCGCTCAGTCGCTGCCCCGCACGGTTACCGTTGCTGCATCTGTTGATATTCTTCTGTCCATATCACTGATATCTTTGTTGTACAGACAACTTCAGTGCTATATTTTTTAACCATTTTGGGAGTTAAATTGTAAACTGAGTAAGAAATTTAAAAAATATGTGTTCTTTTTTCAGATTACTGCAAGAGGAAATAAACGTGCTGACTCATATATCCGAAAATATTGAAAATTCCCAAAAGCCGTTATTGAACGACCATCAATGTAACAAAAATTCAAGTGAAACCTCAATAATACAAGACAGCGTTCAACTGGACACAATATTCGCATTTTTGTCAGATTCAACCGAGGAAACTCTGGATAACCCACTAATTGAAGAAATAAATAACAAAATGAATAATTTGGTTAAAGACCTGGATGACGAAGTAAGTAAGATTACTTACATTGACATTGCTTTGTCCGACTTTTTTACTTTTTACGAATTACTTTATCAGACTTTATCAAAGATATTAACACTGTGTTATTTCTAAGTAAGACAAAAGAAATGATTTTAAGATAGGCAACGAGTCGGTAGTAGAATTAATTTGACGTAGCTTATTATAGTCATTATATAAGATTAAAGAATTCATGTATGTCGTGGTTAGATCTACAATGATTCCAACTCAGACGAATATAGTGTCAAGTATTATTCGACGGTTCGATAAAGATGGTAAATTAAGAAATCGAAGTCTACTAGAATAAGTTAGTAACAAAAGGTATAAAAGGATATAGTTAACCTACAAGTGGTGAGTAATAACGTTATCACAAAGCTTTGGGAAAACGGACAACTTGTGGATACCTCCATACTTGTGTATACTTCTATAAACATGGGCGGATTAAGGCAATTTAACCCTGTCTATAATTGCTGATATCTGATTTATTCCTTTTTTATACCCTTGCAAAGCAGAGGGTATTATAATTTCAGTCAGAAGTTTGCAACGCAGTGAAGGAGACACCTCAGACCCCATAAAGTATACATGTTCCTGATCAGCAGCACGATCTGAATCGAAATACGTCCGTACGTCTGTCGGTCTGTCCATTTCTATGCAAACTAGTCTCTCAATTTTAAAGCTAACTTGCTGAAACTTTCCCAAAAGTTGTGTAGTTATTGCACGCAGTATGTATATAAGTCGGCACAGGCCGGATCGGCCGACTATATAGGATAGCTCCCATACGAGAGAATGAAATAAAAAATTATAACGCCGATGTTTTTGATCAAATCGACTTGATTTCTTCCAGATGGAGTTTTTTGACTACTATCGAATTTTGAATTGATTTTTATTAAAATTGGATAACTATATCATATAGTTATATTTTTATATACGAGATGTGTTCAAAAAATATCGCGAATTTTGTGTTTTTTCAAAAATTATTTTATTTTTGTCATGAATATCTATGTTGTCCCCTTAAAAATAATCCCCATGAGATATGCCAACTGTTTTTCCAATCTTCGAACCACTTCAAAAAATCATATTTTTTTTTATCTTGTTCAGCTTCTCCTTCGATGCCGTCTTTATCTCGTCAAGCATAGCGTAACGTCGTCCTTTAATGGGCCTCTTCAGTTTAGGAAACAAGAAAAAGTCACAGGGGGGCAGATCCGGGGAATGGTGGCTGCGGCATCATTAGTGTGTTGTTTTTAGCCAAAAAGTCGCGCAACGATGTGTGAGCAGGGGCGTTATCGTGTTGCAAAAGCCAATTTTCGCTCTTCCACAAACCCGGGCGTTTCTGGCGGATTGCTTCGCGCAAATTGCGCATAACTTGCAGGTAATATTCCTTATTGACCGTTCTTCCCTGGGGCAAGAACTCATGATGCACCACGCCCCTACAATCGAAGAAAACTGTCAGCAAAACTTTCACATTCAACCGAACTTGGCGCGCTTTTTTCGGTCTTGGTTCGTGCGGCAGCTTCCATTGAGATTATTGAGCTTTGGTTTCTACGTCGTAACCATAACTCCACGATTCGTCACCAGTCATGAGCCTCTGGAGCAAATTTGGGTCGACGCGGACAGAGTTTAACATCTCATTAGCAATGTTCATGCGATGCTGTTTTTGATCGCAATTGAGCTATTTTGGTACGAATTTCGCTGCGACCCGTCTCATGCCCAAATCATTGATAAAAATCGAATGGCACGAGCCAATCGATATGTTTAGGTCCTCAGCAACTTCTCTAACGGTGATTCGACGATTGGCCAACACCATTTTCTCCACTTCATTAATTTTTTCGTCTGTTGTTGAAGTGCTGGGGCGTCCGGCACGCTCTTCGTCGTTCACATCTTCTCGGCCTTCTGGGCTTCGGAAAGCATCACCGTTCTCAAACAAGGGTAAACAGGTGCCGTGTTTTCCAGGCGTATGCTTTTCGCAACCGCGACCTCCTGTCCCTTGCTCCACCGGCGGTTACTCAATTTTCTCCGGCGCGCCGGACTATTATTCATATGGCAGCCATATGATATAGTTGTCCGACGAAATTTAATTTGTAATTCAAGAGTCATTAGAAAACCCTATACTCCAAAAATCATGCTTGTCTGATAAAAGACAACGAAGTTATAATTTTATTTCCGTTATTTCCATATACATTTTTCGATCTTTCCTATGGCAGCTATATGATAACGTTGTCGGATTTTAATAATATTTTTCTCGATTCAAGGGTTATTAAAAAACTACATGAATTAAAAATCATGCTCGTAGAATTAAAAACAACGACGTTATAATTTTTTCATTATTTATATATATATTTTTTGATCTTTTGTATGGCAGCTATATGGTGGAGCTATCCGATTTTGATAAAATTTAATATGGAAAATGAATAGAAAAATCGTCTAAGCTTCGATGTTGCTTAGCCTTTATGCATTTTGTTAGACATATTTGATGACTGCAAGGGTATATAACTTCGGCGAGCCAAAGCTAGCTTCCTTTCTTGTTTTTTTTTAACATTGTAAAAATGTTATATTTAACGTTCTGAAGTTATTAATGGGCAGTAGACAATATACATATTGTAGATGAAGGTGCGCGCCCCGCACGTGCGGTTTCATCAGGTAGGGTGGAAAATTTTGTACATTTTTTTGCATGAAAAGAAGGTCAAAGATTATACTGGTCAACAAAAAAAATAAAATCGTTTGTTTCCTTTAATTTTTTTTGTGTTTCTATCTTAAAATAACGTCTATTTTTTAAATATGGTAACAATTTTTCTCTCACAGCTTTTGTTTTTGAGTTACAGCTAACTACCCTCCATTACTATTGATTAGTCGTGGGGCGGGCCTTCCAGAAATCACAAGAAATCACTGAAGCTGTTAGCAATCTTCCACTATTAAGGGCCAGGACCATAGAAATACCCAATTACATATAAAAAAAAATAAAGGAAACAAGACTTGTGTTGACCAGTGTTATTAATTAAGGAATAAGACACCAGTTTACCAGTTAAAATAACTCAGGTCGCACAGATAAAGTTGCAGTATAAAGTTGAAGTTTGACATTTCGCTCTGCTAATAGTAATAATATTACTGATTTGTAAAAAAAAGGGCTGACAAATTAACATATTTTTAATTGGTTATTTTGTTTTTTTTTTTCAGATTAAATTATCCGTGCAAGACGACATGAGTTTTAAAAACAACGAAACAGTAAAAGCTTTAGCTACCAAAGGTGTTCCATCTCTTCCAGAGCCCACAGTTCCTCCACCACCACCACCTACATCTCTAATAATTAAACAGAAGTATTCAAAACCTGAGCATATATATGAAGCTATAAACGCAAATAAACTAACGACCAAGAAGGGAATTTCAAATGAAAATAATATTTTCTTGAAATATAAAATTATAAAGGAACACAACAAAAATTCACCAACTTTAGCCTCTTCGTCATTAAATAAGTACCAACTAGATGATGAACGAGAGCAGAGACGAAAACATAGGGTGGAAAAAAAAATTTTTGAACTTAACTGTAACGAAGATGGCCAAAAAGATATTCACAATGACGATTCATTTTACAATATCTATGAGTTTGCGGAAAACTATTTTAATAGCCACGAGATTAAGAGGGATAATAACCTATTTTCAGAAAAAGAGGAGAAAAAAAACGATTCTGTAAAAAAACACGAAATGACAATGTTTTCAAGAACTGGCCAAATTCCAACATCACATATTCATATGTACGATCCAGAGAATGTTTTATTGTCATGCAACATATTTAGCGTAAGTCTAACTTTTGAAACATCCCTTTATTGTTATTCTGTAATCTATATATATAAAAGCAAGTTGTGTTAGTTACACCACTTATAACTTAAGAACGGCTGAACTGATTTGGCTGAAAATTGGTAGGAAGGTAGCTTAGAGCCCGGAGTAGGACTTAGGGTACTTTTTATTCCGTTCGACATACCAAAAATCGCATATAAACTGAGTTACTACCTCATCACACTGACAAGCACACACTACCATAGCATTTTAACTCAATTTTTTTGAAGTGAATTGAAGTTATTTGTGATTTTGGTGAATTGAATTGAAGTGAAGTTTTTCGTGCTTTTTGTGAATTGAAGTGAAGGGAAGTTTAATAAATAATGCCGCGACCAAGACGATCGAATCTTTCCCGACAAAGCCGTAATGCAAGAAGACTACGAAATACTGCAAATGGAAGGTCTGAAGAAGAACAAAACAATGAACGTGAACAGAACCGCGTTAGTATGGGTCGACGTCGTGCTTCTTAATCAGCAGAGCAAAGAGAGGCAATCCGTAATACGGCTCGGTTGACAATGCAGAATCGTCGAGCTTACAACAGAGGTCAAGAAATAGATCATTTGCGACGCAGAAGAAATTTATCAAGTGCTGATTTGAATCGAGCAGCGTTTCAATACGATTGCATCACTGATTACAGCTTGCATCCTAGCGTTTGCATTGGGCAAATGGACGTTGTTTGCGAGTATTGCGGTGCACTGAAGTTTTCCGGAGAAACGCCTGGATTATGCTGCTTTAATGGTAAAGTTAAATTGCCATGACTCCGCCACCTGAGCCATTGTATTCGTTGCATTGTGGTGAAACACAAGAATCACGCCACTTTCTTGCAAATACCCGAAAATACAATGGTTGTTTCCAAATGACGTCATTTGGGGCAGATATTATCGAAGAACGAGGATTTAATCCGACATTTAAGGTTTTTTTTTGGTATTACATAGAATTTAGTTAAAGAATAACTTACTTTATCTTAGATACAAGGGCAGATTCACCATCGAATTGGATCATTACTTCCTTTCGAAGATACACAAAAAAATTTTTACAAATATATTTCATGGGCAACATGGGAGAATGCGATCAATGAAGGGATGAAACGAGCAATTCTTCAAGACTTGCAGTGTCTGCTTCATGAACATCATGCGATGGTCAGGTTGTTTAAGAGTGCTTTAGAGCGCATGCCAAATGATGACTATAAAGTTGTCATAAACGCAGATAAACGACCATCTGGAACACACAAAAGGACATTTAATGCTCCAACAATAGACGAAGTCGCACATCCTGATTGTGAACAATTTGATGAATGAGGAGATACATTATCGGGTTTTACTCTTGATCGAAGATAATATATGTGTTACCTCATGTGCGGTAATATATTAATCAGGTTAGAATGCCAGCGCCAAATCGTGAAATGAATGAGGCATTTAATCGAGAATTAGAACGGGAACGTGAATATGATCACCAGGAATTAAAATAAATAAATAAATCAAGCGAATGTACCCCTGTTGAATTCCCAACAGAAGAAAGTTTATAATACTTTAATGAAGGCAATCGATGAAGAAAATGGTGGTTTATATTTCCTAGATGCCCCTGGTGGTACTGACAAGACATTCCTCATGTCATTAGCTTTAGCAACTGTTCGGGCGAGATCCAACATAGCTGTTGCAGTTGCTTCTTTGGGAATAGCAGCCATATTGTTAGAAGGATGCCAAACGGCTCATTCAGCATTAAAATTACCGTTAAATCTTCAAATTATTGAGGAACCAACGTGTAATATTGCAAAACACTCGGAAATGGCCAAAGTTTTAATGGTATCGAAATAAAATTTTTCCTTTTCATATATAAAACAAAAAAAAATTTTCTTTATCTTTTAAACACCAAACGAAGTTTTACCTAAAACTATCGCCATCTGGTGGCGGAACGGAGTTCGCTGGGTTTACTAGTAATCAGATAAAAGGGGAATTTATTGCAATGTTTATGTCTATAAAACGATCAAAGCCCTCGCTTTAAGTGCCAAGCTACTTTTTTACATACCACCGGTATGGGATGGAATGGACTAGAAAAAAGTTTTAAAGCTTAGTACTGTTGTCGACAAAAGATTTCCCATTTTACAGTTGTCTTTCAAAGCCACCAAATTATATTATATATTAGGTGCGCAACTAAGTTCCCGCTGTTTTTTCGATAAAAATGTAACTTTATATTAAAAAAACTTTTACATCTGAATCATTGAAAGTATTGCCCATCGCTAGACACAACTTTTTTCCATTTTCTGCCAGAGCTCGTATACCTTGACGCCAGCAGTTTTCATTTTTTGAGTCTATCCACGAATCAAGCCATTTTTTGATGTCTTCATATGAGTTTAACTGTCGATCAGCCAGGCCATGTGCCATCGAATGGAACAAGTAAAAATCAGACGGCGCAATATCTGGGGAATACGGCGGGTGGGGTAGGACTTGCCATTTGAGCGTTCCCAAGTAGGTTTTAACAAGTTTGGCAACGTGATGCCGAGCGTTGTCATGCAGTAAAATCACTTTTTCGTGCCTCTGCTCGTATTGTGACCGGTTTTCGCGCAGTGTTCGGCTCAATCGCATCAATTGAGTTCGATACCGTTCCCCAGTGATGGCTTGACGGGTAACTCCTAGTTCTGAAGCAAGCTCTTCTTGAGCTTGGCACGAATCCTCTTCGAACAAGGCTTCCAACTTAGTGTCTTCGAAGGTTTTAGGTCTTCCTTCACTAGGACTGTCGTCAACATCAAAATCCCCGTCTTTGAAGCGACATAACCAATCACGACGTCTTGTTTCGCTCAGAGCAGCATTTCCGTACACTTTTTGGAGTTCTCGATGCGCTTGAGCTGCCGCTTTTTGTAAATGAAAGAAGAAAATCAACACTTCCCGCAAATGACGGTTTTTGGCATTTTTACTTAACCAGAAGTATATAATGCGAAAACGAAATCACTTATGTGTCACAGCCGTTTGATTACCATATGTCTAAGCTTGGTTTGTGAAGTTTTGGACATGTCAAAATCGACCAACTCTTATTGCTAGAGCCATCTCCTAACAAACAGCGAGAACTTAGTTGCGCACCTAATATAATATATCTTAACTTTAAGTTATTTTTAAAACTTCATAAATTGTGTCACTTTTTATACCCTTGCAGAGCAAAAGGGAATTATAATTTCAGTCAGAAGTTTGCAACGCAGTGAAGGAGACACCTCAAACCCCATAAAGTTTATACATATGTATATTCTTGATCACCATCACGAGTAGAATCATAAGGGTGCATGTCATAACGCCCAGTGTCATAGCGCTTCTAAAAGTGTCATATCGCCCGCACCGGTAATGTCACAGCGCCCGTGGGCCTTATGACATTTGCAACCTGTGTTATAACGCCCTCAGTTTCTTAAAACTAGCAAAATGAGTTTTTTGGCAGCCTAATTAATCAAAAAAATGATTTGATTAGGTGGGACACCACATTTGAAGAGCAGTCATGCTCAGATAATAGTGAAGATGAAGATGAGGACAATACTTTACACTTCAGTCCAATGGTTGAAGTTCTTAAATGTATAATTTGCTTTGACACTCCGCGTGATGTGGTACTATTACCTTGTAGCCACTTTAAAATATGTTTTGAGTGCTACAAAGTGATGAAAATGAAAGCGGCGAAGTCTCTATTGCTCTGCCCATATTGCAGGCAAATAGTAGACAGCCAAATCAAAGTTTATCAATAATGTTTAAATGAAATAAATGACATGTTAACACAATTTTGTGTTTAAATTTACTTTATTAAAAGCGCAAGTAAAAATTGTTTTACATAAAAATCGCGCGATTTTTATGTAAAACAATTTTTGCCTGCGGCGCTTCTTGCGCTATTGAGCACTCGATTCTCACGACAAATTATGCTGGGCGGCTATTTATACCAGCTATTTCATTACTATCAGGTTCGGGCTGCCCCCTCCTGAGTCGATTGACTCTGTACCCGGCTCTTTGATCTCTTCTGATCCGCTCTTACATGCACACATTTATACCAGGTATTTCATTATTATTAGGTTCGGGCGTTAATGCACTTCTCATAGTGTCATAAGGCCCACAAGAAAAATGACATAGCGCCCGTGGGCGCTATGACACTGGGCGTTATGCCATGAACCCGAATCATAATACGTCTGCACGTCTGTCCTTCTGTCCGTTTCCGCGCAAACTAGTCTCTCAGTTTTAAAGCTTTGTAGTCATTGCACGCAGTATATAAGTCGGAACGGGCCGGATCGGCCGACTATATCGAATAGCTCCCATACAAGAGAATGAAATAAAAAATTCTAACGCCGTTGTTTTTGATCAGATCGACTTGATTTCTTCAAGATGGCGTTTTTGAACTGTTATTAAATTTCGGATCAAATTTGATCAAAATCGGATCTACAATTTAAAGGTCAATTTGAGATTATTGAGATTCTAGATGGAGGTAGATATCTTTTAAACTCTTTAACTAGTAAGCGGACTTACAAATATCCACACGAATCTCTAAGAGCTTTGCCAAATAGTCAGCTAATAACGTGATAGAAGATGCTAATGAAGTCTAAGAAGAGAAAAAGAAAAGACCGCACCATAACCGAAGAGACGGGTTATGGCGGGGGTCAAGACTGCTCCATAACAGAAATGACTTGTTATGGCGGGAGTCAGGACTGCACCATAACAGAAGAGGCTTGTGATGGTGGGAGTCAGGACCGCACCATACAGAAGAGACATTTAATGGCGGTGGTCAAAAGAGAGATAAAAAATAAAAATGAGAAAAGTGTTAATGGAATTACACTAAATGAAAATGTAAATCGATGTAAAATGTTATATTATACGATTTATGGAAAGATTTTATATATTAGATTAATGTTACTGGAGAATAACTAAACGAAAGGGATTTATTTATGTTGAAACGAAGAAACTTAATGGCTTAATATTATTCTGATTAAATGTTCCCCTGTTATGAGAGGTTTTTGTTTTTTAAATGTTTGATTAAATGTTCCCCTGTTATGAGAGGTTTTTGTTTCTTAAATGTTTGATTAAATGTTCCCCTGTTATGAGAGGTTTTTGTTTTTTAAATGTTTATCTTAAATTAGAATTTAATTGTCTTTGCTTACCTTTGCTCGGTTGCTTTAAAGGTGGGATATTCGCCTTTTAGGCATCGAAATATCTCCATGAAGGTAGAATGGAATCTTTCTATCTGACCGTTTAATTCGCTCTTCTGAGTTGGGGTATGATAGAGCTCAATTTCCAATGTTCGCAAGTAGTTTAGGACAGTTGGGCATAGAAGGTCTCTTTCGTTATCAGTTACTATCATTCTAGGCGCCGTGAAGTAATGAAGTGCGTCCAATAGTTTTTCGCGAAGATGGATTGCTGATTTCGATTGTAAGAAGAAAAGTTTAGCAAATTTAGAAAATTTGTCGATGCAACTGAGGTATATTTTTTTTCCAGTGTAAAAACGTCGATATGAAGTATCTCATATGGGTTAGGTATAGGGGTTGGCTGCAGTGGTGGTTTATTTGGGTGCCTGTCATACTTGTGCAATTTGCAAGTGGCACAGGTCGATATTTGCGTACGAATAATATTAGCCATCCGTAGGAAATAGTACTTCTCTAGGATCTGAATACGACCCTCTTTTGAATTTCTATGCGCTCTGCGATGCTCTTTTTCGATAACCTCGCAAACTTGCTCTTCATCCGTGATATCCTGTCCTAAGCGCTGTGTTATGCGGATTTTGAACGATTTAAAATTCTGGAAGCAACAGGTTTGAAGGAGTTGTAGGTAATCGTCCGGAATTTTAATCCCATTGATTACCGAAGGTTTCAAGTACTTTTATAGTGAGTTTAGAAGGTTTGAAGAGGAACAGTCGTTAATTGGAATTAAGTGGCGCACGTATCCAGCATGTGGGCGTTCGCATGAATAATCGGTCAGGCCCGGATGAAAAATCCATTGATTTCGGTAGGCATTAATCGGTGCTTCAACGTGGTGAATTAAATGAGATGCGTCTTGAAGAGCGCTGTGAATTGTAGCTATAGAATCTGACTCAGAGGCGGTTTCAGTGCCAGAGCCCAGGTGATTAACATACGTTGTAACCCTTGAGAGGGCATCGGTCACAATATTTGACTTTCCCGGTTTGTATATTAATTCGCAATTGTATTCCTCAATACGGGACTTCCACCGTTATAACTTGGCGTTAAAATTCCTATTGCCTAGTGCAAATGTTAAAGGCTGGTGATCGGTGTAAATCTTAATGGATCCAGTACCATACAAATAAGACCGAAGATTATCTAAGGCCCACAATATGGCGAGCATTTCCTATTCATTGGTGGCATAGTTTTCTTCCGTCTGAGTCAAAGAATTTATGTCCGGTATCGGATAAGTATCTGCAATCGTGACGGCGTTCAAGCGTTTAAAGTCGATGACCATGCGATATTGTTTCTCTCCGTTCGGTTTGGGTTTCTTTGGTACTACCCAGACCAGGGAGTTATAGGGGCTTTTAGATGGTTTGATGATCTCATTCCGCAAGAGTTCCTCTATCTGTCTATCCACTTTCCCTCTCATGTTGGTAGGGTAGGGATAGCTCTTTGTGTATATAGGGTCTGAGGTGCTTGTGCGAATCTCAGCCCTAACGCTCGTGTCTACGGCCTCTCCATTTGAGAGTGGCTCGAAGATTTTGGAATATTCGCTTATAAGCGCGTTTAAAGCTTCCTTTGCAGACTCAGGGTGTTTTTTATCTAACAATAGGTGTACATTCAAGGATTTTTTAGCAAGAAGGGGTATCTTAATATCGGGTGATATTGTCAAAAGGTCGTTTTTCCTGTCGATCAGAGCTTTTAAAGTTCTCAGGGTGTCGTCTCCTATGATGCCGTCAAATGATGTTAGTCTGGGAAGGACAAAAAAGGTGAGAATGGTATCGTTCCCAATCGGCTTAAAAAATTGTCCAGTGATACAATGTGTTATTTTTATATTACCCCCGCGGACTGAACGACAAACGGTGTTGGTAATGCTATAGAGCCGGCGGAGTTCTTGGGGCTTTTAAAATTGTTGTTAGCGCCGGTGTCTGTAAGAAATTGCAGTTTGGCCCCTGATTTAGTCCCATACTCTATGTATGGTATACTAGAGAGGCGTCAGTCATAAAATTTTGTTCACCATTGCCAATACACTGTATCTCCTCCAAGGGAGAACACTGTTCTACTCCTTGCGATGAGTGTTCCAGCTCCTCCCCCCATTGTTAGAATGTCGTTGATACCATTCATTGGGAACGGGGTCTGATGATGGAGTGGATTGGATATGGTAAAGCCTTTGAGCTTTACGGAAGGGATTCAAATTGGAGTTAGTGCTCGGGCTTCGTTTGATGCCGCCGGCCTCTCCTTGACGCGAGTTAAAATTTGACATATAACTTTGGCCTGATTGGTTTGACTCGTGCTTGATTGCTCCTCTAGCCCCCTTATATCTTGGAGGGCTCTGTGCGCTTCCGCTTGGAGCGTTCGTTTGTACCCTATGGTTAAAATGGTTATCGTTAAACTGATGCGTTTGGGGATACCTTGGTGCGATAGAAGGTCTATAATTCTGGTGACTTTGGGTAAAGGTCTGTTTTAAGAAAGGCGCCCTTGGCGCAGGGTTCCTCAGTTCCATCTTTTGTAATTCTAGACAAATAGAGTATGCCTCGTGGACATCCGCAGGTTTACGGATTATCAGTAGCCTAGAAGCGTCACCGTTTACTCCCCTAATAAAGGCATTAAGAGCTTTGTCCCTTTGACCGGCAAGAAAAGCATTGATTATCTCCGTAGAATAATTCATGCTTTTAATTTTGTTCATTATAAAGGAGACATGATTACTGATCCTGAGGTAGAAGTCGTCCAGTTTTTGGTTTCCCTGGGTCATTTGATCTAGCACGAACTCTAGCGTACCGACATCTCGTTTATCGGCAAAGTATAATACCAACACCCGTTTGACCTCTGTCCAATCGTCCTCCCGCACATTGTAGGCGTTGAGTGCCATGTCGGCTCTGCCCCCAATTTTTTGTCTAATCTGAATAAGGACTGACCTATACAGGGGTTTTTCCCGAACGACCTCGAAATCATTAACAATGGATTGAGCCCTATTAATCCAAGAATTATATTTCTCGGAATCTCCCTCGAAAGTCAGAAGCTCCCTTACGCAGTCCGGTATAGCCGAAGATTCCATAAGTTCGTACTCCGTACGTGGACGCGCTAGTGGTAGCGGTATGTCCGGTACCGGGTTGCGCCGCTCGAAGTCAGTTTCTAAAATGTTCACTCTATTCCCTATTTTCCTAACCTCTTCCTTTATGCCCACCATCTGAGTGGTCAAGGCCGTAATGGTAGCATCAAGACGGTTCAAAAATTCTTTCATTTCCTCCATTTTTAAAGTTAAATTTCCTTAGGAGTGTTTACTTTATTTTACTTTGGGTCGTAGCAGGGGATTTAGCAACAGTTTTCTTTTTTTATTTTAAATTTGTTATATAAGTTTATATTTTAATTTAATTTATTTTATTTTTTTTAATTAGGAATTGTGCGTATGTGGGAACGTTTCACTTACCCTCAGTATTTTCCTCCTTTATTCTTTCTTACAGGATTATTATTCTGAAATTAGATTAGAATTAGTAAGTGGTTTACTTTTTTGTTCATAATAAAAGAATCTTGATAATTTTCATTTGAGCGTTGTGCGATTTTTATTAAATTTCGTGTGTTTTCTCTTTCTTAATTTTGTGTAATTGTGTTTATCGGCGCGGTGGTCCGTATTTATCCATTTTGGCATTTCGCCTACTAAGGTACGGTTGCCACACAATCCACTGGGCGGCTTTTTTTGAATGCATTCCACATCCGTTAGCCTTTCCAGCAGATTGCCACTTACACGAAACATTTCACAAATTCTCCGTTTATCTTCAAAATAAATTTATAATCTTTTTCGCTCGCAAATTAATTGCCGCAGCGGTTATCCATGTTTATTTAATTAAAATTGCAATTTTTACACTCGCGAATAAGCTACCCAATGGTGTGGACTTATCGCCGCAGCGGATTATTGCTTCTTTTTTTTTAATATTACTTAGTGTTTTGTGCCCGCGAATATGCCGCGTCACAGGATACGTGTTCAGATCGCCGCGGCAGGTACTAAGTTATTTACAATTTTTTTGCGCCCGTGGGGAATGCCAGCTCTAAATGGCAGCATCCTCACCGCAGCGGGTAATTGTGGTTCACAACAAATTTTCATACATTCATCTATATTTTCCACACGCACACGCATAACGCTTTTTATTAAAATATTTTACTTTTTAATTATTAACGAAATTTTCACAGTTTTTGAAGTGAAACTTCTTTAGGCGCGTTATGGATTTTCGAGGACGGAGTAAAACCGATTCATGACCGTCACGAAAAAGCGAGGATCCCCATCCCTTTCTAAGCGCTGACGAACGATGTCTCTATCCTCCTCTATCCTTTCTCGACCGTCACGAAAAAGCGAGGATCCCCATCCCTTTCTAACCGCTGACGAACGATGTCTCTATCCTCCTCTATCCTTTCTCGCTCTCAGCGCGCTCGCACAAAGAGCGTAAAAATCTACAAAAAGAATGCGGTTGCAGTTGAAAAAAGGGTGAGAGGTGTGAATGTCAAAAAGGAATTCAAATCGAACAGGTTGCATACAGATATTAATTGGCACCATAATTTCTATCCATTTTTTTTGACCTAGAAATGAAAACACATATCAATATGCATTTGTCTTCTTCTTCTTCTCAATCGGTTTGTTAACTTTTGAGAGTCGCCAGCACATTTCAAGACCTCTAAAATTAAGCGTCTAAAAAGGCTTTTATTCGGTTTCCTACAGAATTTCAATTTTACCAATAAAATTGACATTCATTTTTACCAATTCAATTTTACTCAATATTACCTTCCTTCCTTCTACGTCTTCGATCTTTATTCGTACGAGTTTACTTTTGAAATCAAACAATAAGAGCTTTAACGTTACAAATCTTTTATTAGTTCACAAATCGTTGACTTGCTGCCTCGGGGGTACAAATAGAAGTAATCTTAAAATATAATTCGCGTGGCTTGTTGACTGCATAAGCTGGCAGAGCGGTTGCCGCAATCCGATGCTGACAACAGCGGTTTTGGGGATCTGGGCCAAAGTGTTGCCATGCTCCAGGTGATAGCGTTGTACTTCCGCTTGTGGGCTGTTACCATACTCCTCCGAAACGGCTATACCGATTCTCATGAAATTTTGTGAGCGTATTGCATAGGTCTGAGAATCAACCAACACCTGTTTTTCATCCTCTTAAGGGGTTATACCCCTATGGGTATAACTGTGCTGACTTTAAATTGGTGAGGTATTTTTGAGTTAATGATATTGTTGAAAAGTTTGAGGAGGGTTAGCATTAGGCTTGTGGGTAGGTTTTTTATCATGAGGTAGCTAATACGATCTCGGCCAGGGGTTTTTCCTTTTAATTGGTTGATGGAGGCTAACATTTCGATCATGGTAATGTCTTTTTCGATATGTGAGAATTGTTGGGGTTTAGATTACTTTTGTGTTGTATGAAGGTTGAGTGAAAATTACTGTCTAGCGCTGAATTCGACCAATGGTCAGAAAGAATGTTGGAAATTTCATTTTTGTGGAAAATGTTTTGTGTTGGGTTATTAGGGCCAGTGATGCGTGTCGAATTTTTGGGAAGGTGTCTCTATCCAACAGCCGGGTGCCCTCGAAAAATTAAAGGCTGACAATACCGCCATCCAGGAAATGAGATGTGTAACGAACTGTTTTTGTTGCTTTTATGCTCGCTACGGGGTTGTGCGGCTAGCTCAGTAATGGTTGTACGTTCGTCCCACCAAATTTATATGTTGTGATTGCCCCACCAGTGAATGAGAAGACAACGCTGATTTCTTGACTTCAAACTTGTTTATTTGATCTCTAAATCTGACAATTTGATATATTGCTCGCCTCGGTATGCTGCTCTCGACGCTCTCTGGTACGCTTCCCTCGATGTCGCCTCCTGGGTTGAATCCCTCTCCTGTGCTCCCGCTCGATCGCTGCCGTCGATGTCGGGTACCTCACGTGATAGAGTTGGACTATCTGGGCTCCACCCTAGTCCCTACTACTCCGTGCTGGGGCTGTTCAATCCTTGGGTCTAGGGGTTTCGCTGCTCCAGGACTCTGGCAGACACAGCAGGGTTCTCGGCGTGCACGCCTTTAACACCCGTGCCGTTCAACTGCGCCTAGTTCGATTAGTGTGCTGCCCACAGGACCTCAGCTACCTGTATCTCAATTCGGAGACTTGCAACTTTAAGTCCCGAACGTCTCGACGTAGCGATCTTGCTCCCTGTAGACTGCTTGCTTGGGATCCTCGTGTCCTTCGTCCACGCCGTTGATCCTTCCTCGTCCTGCTCTTCCTGTTCGTCCTCGCTTGAATCTCTGCTTGTATCCTCGCTTGACTTCTCGCTGTCTGATGTGTACTTGAGTTTCACTTCTCTTTGACTGCTGATCTAGGCTGAACTGCGGGCCCCGCTTATATAGGGCCCCCTGGTCCCGTTAATCCTCGGCGTCTCCTTTTCATCCGGGTCCAAGGTCCAACGGCGATCCCGTTACTCCTTCGGTCGGATCGCGTGACCGGGTCCAAGGTCCACCGCGATCCCGTTACTTCTTCGGTTGGATCGCGTGACCGGGTCCAAGGTCCACCGCGATCCCGTTGCTTCTTTGGCTGGATGGCGTGACCGGGTCCAAGGTCCACCGCGGCCACGCTATCCTTTTATCCAGCCCATTATTATTTGTGGGGAGTTATCCAACTCCTCACAGATGGACAGGACAAGGTTGCTCCAAGCGAGCAAACTGCGATATCTACTACAGCTGCCATGCGGAGAGGCGCGAATTTGGATGCGGATTTGTAGTAAGCCGGAGACTTTGCCACCACGTCTCCAATTTCACCCCAGTGAGTGAACGACTGGCTACAATCCGCGTCAAAGCTAGGTTTTTCAATCTAAGCATAATTTGCGCGCACACCCCGACGGAGGAGAAGGACGATTCTGTTAAAGATGCATTCTACGCGAGACTCGAGGACACAGAAGATTATCCTCGGGGACTTCAACGCAAAGGTCGGGCGCGAACGCATCTTTAACCCCAACGTCGGTCAATTCAGCCTCCATGAGACCACCTCGAACAACGGTCTCAGGCTGATTGACTTCGCCGCGGCGCTAAACATGGTAGTGAGTAGCACCAGATTTCGGCACCTCGACATCCACAGGGCCACATGGCTGTCCCCTGATCAAAAGACGCGCAACCAGATAGATCACGTTGTGATAGACGGAAGGCATGCCTCAAGCGTGATGGACGTGCGTACGTTTCGTGGAGTCAACATTGATTCGGACCACTATCTTGTCGCAGCCAAGATACGCATGCGGCTATGCCGAGCGAAAAACATACGCCCCATCACGCAACGAAAGCTTGACGTCACTAGGTTGCGATCACAACGGACAGCAATGGCCTACTCCACTCACCTCTCGGAGCTGCTCCACCAACCTATCCCTCTCCCTGTTGACGCCGGCGGACTCTGGGCGCACATTTCCTACTCAATGCGAGCTGCTGCTGAAACAACCATTGGGTTCAAGCGCCCACCCACACGGAACCAATGGTATGACGAGGAGTGTCGCGTTGCAGCTGCAGCAAAAAATGTTACCCACAGAAAAACGCTGCAGTCTGGCGTAACGTTTGAACGTTACAGAAAGAAAAGGAAGGAAGAGAGGCGACTTTTCAGACGGAAAAAACGGGAGCAAGAAAAGCAAGAGTGCGAGGAACTTGAGGTGTTGCAGGACAGGAATGATGTTTGGAAATTCTACCAACAAGTCAACCGTCTGACACAAGGTTTTAAGACCGAGCATCTAACTGTCGGGATGAAAATGGAAATCTGGTTACGGATACGCAGTGCAAGCTGAGGTTATGGAGGGAGCAATTCTCCAAGCTGCTAGCAGGCGATGGCGGCACCAATCCCACCATTGGAGGAAGTAGCCCGATACCACCAATCGACGACTATGTGGATATATCACTACCTAGCCATGACGAGGTCCGAGTTGCTATAACGCGGCTCAAAAACAACAAAGCAGCCGGTGCTGATGGACTGCCTGCAGAGTTGTATAAGGCCAGCGGCGAGGAGCTGATAAGGTGCATGCATCAGCTCTTGTGCAAAATATGGCTAGAAGAAAGCATGTCCAACGATTGGAATCTCAGCGTCCTTTGTCCTGTACTTAAGAAAGGTGACCCGACGATATGCGCCAATTACCGGGGGAATCAGCCTGATTACCATCTCATACAAGGTCCTATTGAGCGTAATATGTGAACGACTGAAGCCATATACCAGCACACTGATTGGACCTTATCAGTGCGGCTTCAGACCTGGTAAGTCCACCATAGACCAGATCTTCACATTACGCCAAATCCTGGAAAAAAACCCACGTGAATAACATCGACACACACCATCTCTTTGTCGATTATAAAGCTGTATTCGATAGCCCGACGAGGGAACGCCTATATGCCACCATGTCTGAGTTCGGTATTCCTGCAAAGCTAATACGTCTTTGCAGAATGACATTGAGCAGCACCATTAGCTCTGTCAAGGTAGCAACGAATCTCTCCGAAGCTTTTAATACCGTTCGAGCTTTCAGACAAGGCGACCCCCTATCTATATATATAAAAGCAAGTTGTGTTAGTTACACCACTTATAACTTAAGAACGGCTGAACAGATTTGGCAGAAAATTGGTAGGAAGGTAGCTTAGAGCCCGGAATAGGGCGTAGGGTACTTTTTATTCCGTTCGATATACCAAAAAATCGCATATAAACTGAGTTATTACCTCATCACACTGACAAGCACACACTACCATAGCATTTTAACTCAATTTTTTTGAAGTGAATTGAAGTTATTTGTGATTTTGGTGAATTGAAGTGAAGTGAAGTTTTTCGTGGTTTTAGTGAATTGAAGTGAAGTGAAGTTTAATTAATAATGCCGAAACCAAGACGATCGAATCTTTCCCGACAAAGCCGTAATTCAAGAGGACTACAAAATACTGTAAATGAAAGGACTGAAGGGGAACAAAACATTGCACGTGAACAGCGCCGCGTTTGTATGGGTCGACTTCGTGCTTCTCAATAAGAAGAACAAAGTGAGGCAACCCGTAACACGGTTCGGTTGACAATGCAGAATCGTCGAGCTTACAACAGAGGTCAAGAAATAGATAATTTGCGACGCAAAAGATATTTATCAAGTGCTGATTTGAATCGAGCAGTGTTTCAATACGATTGCATCACTGATTACAGCTTACGTCCCAGCGTTTGCATTGGGCAAATGGACGTTGCTTGCAAGTATTGCGATACGTTGAAGTTTTACGTTGAAACGCCTGGATTATGCTGCTTTAATGGTAAAGTGAAATTGCCATTGTTGACTCCGCCACCTGAGCCATTGTATTCACTGCTTTGTGGTGAAACACAAGAATCACGCCACTTTCCTGCAAATACTCGAAAATACAATGGTTGTTTCCAAATGACGTTATTTGGGGCAGATATTATCGAAGAACGAGGTTTAATCCGACATTTAAGGTTTTTTTTTTTTGGTATTACATAGAATTTAGTTAAAGAATAACTTACTTTATCTTAGATGCAAGGGCAGATTCACCATCGAATTGGATCATTACTACCTTTCGAAGATACACAAAAAAAATTTTTACAAATATATTTCATGGGCAACATGGAAGAACAACATGGTCGACGCCTAGGGATCAATACAGGAATGAAGCGAGCAATTCTTCAAGACTTGCAGTGTCTGCTTCATGAACATCATGCGATGGTCAGGTTGTTTAAGAGTGCTTTAGAGCGCATGCTAAATTATGACTATAAAGTTGTCATAAAAGCAGATAAACGACGATCTGGAACTCACGAAAGGACATTTAATGCTCCAACAATAGACGAAGTCGCCATCCTGATTGTGAACAATTTGGAAACCGAGATATTCTGCTCAAACGTCGCGATATTGGGCAGAAATCACGACATTAAGATGAATGAGGAGGTACATAATCGGGTTTTACTCTTGATCGAAGATATGTGTTACCTCATGTGCGGTAATTTATTAATCAGGTTAAAATGCCAGCGCCAAATCGTGAAATGAATGAGGCATTTAATCGAGAATTAGAACAGGAACGTGAATAAGATCACCAGGAATTAAATTTATTAGTTCAACAGAAGAAAGTTTATGATATTTTAATGAAGGCAATCGATGAAAAAAATGGTGGTTTATATTTCATAGATGCCCCTGGTGGAACTGGCAAGACATTCCTCATGTCATTAGCTTTAGCAACTGTTCGGGCGAGATCCAACATAGCTCTTGCAGTTGCTTCTTCTGGAATAGCAGCCATGTTGTTAGAAGGATGCCAAACGGCTCATTCAGCATTAAAATTACCGTTATGGTAAATCTTTAAATTATTGAAGAAAATATTGCAAAACACTCAGCAATGGCCAAAGTTTTAATGGTATCGAAATAAAAATTTTCCTTTTCATATATAAAACAAAAAAAAATTTTTTTTATCTTTTAAACACCAAACGAAATTTTACATAAAACTATCGCCATCTGGTGGTGGAACGGAGTTCGCCGGGTTTACTAGTTTTTTATAAAAGTGTCCAGCTCCTTGCTTACGCTGATTATATCGACATCATTGGCCGCAGCAAGCGTGATGTCACTGCTGCATTTTCCGCTATCGAAAGAGAGTCGGCAAAAGTGGGTTTGGCGGTAAACGAGGCCAAGACGAAGTATATGCTGTCTACAAGCAGGGAGGCGCGGCGCCTAGACTCCCATGTGGTAGAGGATAGCTATACCTTCGAAGTGGTCAAGGAGTTCACGTACCTTGGCACTGCCATTAACGCCGAAAATGACGTCAGCCTGGAGATCAAACGAAGAATCATACTTGCCAACAGGTGCTACTTTGGTCTGAGTAAGCAAATGTGCAATAGAGACCTCTCTCGCCGTACAAAATTAAACTCTACAAGACCCTCATCCTACCCGTGCTATTATATGGCGCAGAAGCATGGGTAATATCACTAACGGATGCAGCAGCGCTTGGAGTGTTCGAGAGAAAATTCTTCGCAAGATCTTTGGTCCCGTTTGGATTGGGGACGACTTTCGCATTCGGATGAACCACGAGCTGTATGAGTTGTACGACGACGTGGACGTGGTCCGGCGCATCACGATACAACGTCTGCGCTGGCTCGGCCACGTTGTGCGTATGGATGAAGTATCTTCAGCTCAGAAGGTATTTGAAGCGAGGTTCGACTACGGGCGACGATGAAGGGGACGACCAAAGCTCCGGTGGAAGGACCAAGTGGAGGAGAACCTGACTGCACTGGGTATTTGCGATTGGAGGAGGCGCGCGAGGAGCAGAGGCGCCTGGAGGGAGACGCTGAGGTCGGCCAAAACCCGAATCGGGTTGTAGTGCCACCTAATGAATGTAGGGTTATAACTTTAACGAGTTACCTACAAATGTTTATTTATTATAATTTTGGATATTCTTAATGTCTTACACAATTTAAATGTGCTTCACGTGTTCTCTCTTAACTTCTTAGTTTTCCTCTTTTACACTTCTTAGTTTTCCTCTTTTACGATTCATCTTTTACAACTTAAGCTCTCGACTTCGACCGCTCTGTTCGGCTTCTCATTCTGAAGTGTGTCCGTATTTCTAAAAGCTTAACATCCTTAACATTAATACTTAAATACTAAATACTTCATACTTAATACTAGATCCTTAACTTAAACACATTAGGGATATCCTACTATCCTATACCAATCCTACATTCGGCCATCCTGAATCTTAGTTCGCCCCGAACTAAACCCATTTTCATAAACTCTGCTGCTGTAAACGTGTGATTGGGACCTTCTTGGCAACCTCTACCTCGTATCGTCCATGATTTTCTTTTCAATCTTCCTCGTTTGTGCTTCTTCGTTTTTGGAATCGGAAACTGTAACACCGCCTCAATTTTGTCCTTTGAGGAAGAAACGAACTCATTTTCGATAACAAATCCCGATAACCGAATTCTTCTTTGCAAAAGTTGTGATTTTTCCCACTTGATCCGCAACCCTGCTTTGCTCGCGACTGTCACAACTGCTACTTCTTCCTTTTCGTCAACTGTCGGTATAACTATATCGTCCATGTACTCTATCTCTTTCTTTTGATTTATCTGCACTTCATCTGAGGTTTTAGGTTCAGTGATCATTTCGTTCACGCACAATCCTTCAAATACCTTTGATACTTCTTTTTCCTGAATTGTACTCCACCTGAACTCAAAATGAGATCCACTTCCTTCAAAACGTCGTTACCAATGATGGCTGCATACTCAATGTCTTTTTGTTTGATTACATTAAAAATTACATTAAAGCCAACATCCCCTGCTGACACTACTGTCTCAAACTGTCCGATCGTTTTAATTTCTCCATTCCCTATGCCTCGCAAGCTCTTTGTCTCCTTCCTTAGACTAACTCCTTTTAGCTTTTCCATTAGATCTTCCCTCATCAAACTCAGATCGCATCCTGAGTCTATCATTGCGACAAAATGTACGTCATTTACGCATATGACCGTATTGATTCCGTCTTTTGACATCGATCTAGACTTCAAAACACCTGCTTTCTCATTCCTTTCGATTGTTTTCTCCTGGTTGCAATCCTTAGCCACGTGACCAGTTTTATTGCATTTAAAGCATAAAACTGCCTCACTACATTCCTTTGAAAAGTGTCCCTCTTTGCCACATTTAAAACATTTCTTCTTAATCTGGGGAATTGGTGTTCTTGTACTGCCGCTCTCGGTACTCTCCTTGATCCTTTCGTAAATGTTTATCTCTGCTTTCAATTCATTAAGCGTCCTGCACCGGTACAAGTTACTCTTGTTTAATTTACTATCTGGAACACCATCCGCAAAGTACAATATAAGACTTGCTTCGTCTAATTTGACTTGCTTCCCAATCTCAATCAGGCTATACAGATACTCACTTAACGACTCTTTATCAAGTTTCACTCTATTCTTCAGTTGTTTATGTACTTCAGCTGCACACATTGTTTTGCCAAACTCGGCTCGCAGCTTTGCTTTCAATTTATCCCATCCTCTTACACCTGTTAGTCACAAACAATTTTGCCGCTCCGTGCAACAATTGCTTCCCGTAGATGTACTTTTGTACGCTATCCCAACCTACCGTTGCAGCACAATCTACAAATTCAGATACCCACTGACTGATATCTGGTTGATCTGATCCTGAAAAATGTGATAAACTATCTTGAATATCTTGGAGCGTAAATCTTGATGCGCTCTTAAAACCATCTGTCTCTGCTTCTTGATACTTGCTAGACTTAACTGAGTGCGTCTCTTGCTACTCTTCATCCTCCTCGACATCTCCTAGATTGTAATGCTCTAACAGTCTATCCTGCGGTACGGATTTCCTACCAGTGGACTCTAACTCTAAAGTTCTTAGGTGTTGCCGCAACTCCTCCACTCTTAAAGACAATATTGTTTTGGCATCCATGATCTCACGTAGCTCTAGTTAAACGATTCCTTGTCGATAGCACTGCTTGCTAGTTTGTTGTTGTTGTTGCAGTCTGCCAGTCTACATCCTCGTGTTGCCCAGAATTGGCGTTCCTCGACTGCAACTCCCTCGACGATGTCACTCCTCTTTGTTGTAGCCGCCGACCTCTGTGTCGCACTGCTTTACGGCTCTCTAGCCGTTGTTGTTGTTGCAGCCTGCCAATGTACGGCCTCCTTGTCGCACAGGATTGACGCTCTTCAACTGCAACTCCCTTGCTGACTCCTTAAATACACTGCTTTACCACCCTCCGGCAGTTATTGTTGCTGGAGTGGACCTCTGTGTCGCACTGCTTCGCCACTGACCGTCAATTGTTGTTGCAGCCTGCCAATCTAGGACCTCTGTGTCGCTAGATATGACGCTCTTCAACTGCAACTCCTCGACGCCGTCACCTCTTGTTGTAGCTGGAGTGGACCCCTGTGTCGCACTGCTTCGCCATTGATCGACAATTGTTGTTGCAGCCTGCCAATCTACGACCTCTGTATCGTTAGATTTGCACCTCTTCAACTGCAACTCCCTCGCTGCTGTCACCTCTTCTTGCTAGAGTGGACCCCCTGTGTCGCACTGCTTCGCCATTGATCGACAATTGTTGTTGCAGCCTGCCAATCCACGACCTCTGTGTCGTTAGATTTGCACCTCTTCAACTGCAACTCCCTCGCCGCTGTCACCTCTTCTTGCTAGAGTGGACCCCCTGTGTCGCACTGCTTCGCCATTGATCGACAATTGTTGTTGCAGCCTGCCAATCCACGACCTCTGTGTCGTTAGATTTGCACCTCTTCAACTGCAACTCCCTCGCCGCTGTCACCTCTTCTTGCTAGAGTGGACCCCCTGTGTCGCACTGCTTCGCCATTGATCGACAATTGTTGTTGCAGCCTGCTAATCTACGACCTCTGTGTCGTTAGATTTGCACCTCTTCAACTGCAACTCCCTCGCCGCCGTCACCTCTTGTTGGTGCTACAGTGGACCCCCTGTGTCGCACTGCTTCGCCACTGACCGACAATTGTTGTTGCAGCCTGCCAATCTACGACCTCTGTGTCGTTAGATTTGCACCTCTTCAACTGCAACTCCCTCGCCGCTGTCACCTCTTGTTTGCACACTCCTGCTTAGTGGTTCACACACATACTCACACCGATTTGACGATCGTTATGTGTAAGTAAATGCGCGGTTGCCACTTTTCAACTGGAACTTCCTCGCCGCTGTCATTTCTTGTTGTTGCTAGAGTGGACCCCCTGTGTCGCACTGCTTCGCCATTGATCGACAATTGTTGTTGCAGCCTGCCAATCTACGACCTCTGTGTCGTTAGATTTTGCACCTCTTCAACTGCAACTCCCTCGACGCCGTCACCTCTTGTTGTTGCTACAGTGGACCCCCTGTGTCGCACTGCTTCGCCACTGACCGACAATTGTTGTTGCAGCCTGCCAATCTACGACCTCTGTGTCGTTAGATTTGCACCTCTTCAACTGCAACTCCCTCGCCGCTGTCACCTCTTGTTTGCACACTCCTGCTTAGTGGTTCCACACATACTCACCCGATTTGACGATCGTTATGTGTAAGTAAATGCGCGGTTGCCACTTTTCAACTGGAACTTCCTCGCCGCTGTCATTTCTTGTTGTTGCTAGAGTGGACCCCCTGTGTCGCACTGCTTCGCCATTGATCGACAATTGTTGTTGCAGCCTGCCAATCTACGACCTCTGTGTCGTTAGATTTGCACCTCTTCAACTGCAACTCCCTCGCCGCTGTCACCTCTTCTTGCTAGAGTGGACCCCCTGTGTCGCACTGCTTCGCCATTGATCGACAATTGTTGTTGCAGCCTGCCAATCCACGACCTCTGTGTCGTTAGATTTGCACCTCTTCAACTGCAACTCCCTCGCCGCTGTCACCTCTTCTTGCTAGAGTGGACCCCCTGTGTCGCACTGCTTCGCCATTGATCGACAATTGTTGTTGCAGCCTGCCAATCCACGACCTCTGTGTCGTTAGATTTGCACCTCTTCAACTGCAACTCCCTCGCCGCTGTCACCTCTTCTTGCTAGAGTGGACCCCCTGTGTCGCACTGCTTCGCCATTGATCGACAATTGTTGTTGCAGCCTGCTAATCTACGACCTCTGTGTCGTTAGATTTGCACCTCTTCAACTGCAACTCCCTCGCTGCCGTCACCTCTTGTTGGTGCTACAGTGGACCCCCTGTGTCGCACTGCTTCGCCACTGACCGACAATTGTTGTTGCAGCCTGCCAATCTACGACCTCTGTGTCGTTAGATTTACACCTCTTCAACTGCAACTCCCTCGCCGCTGTCACCTCTTGTTTGCACACTCCTGCTTAGTGGTTCACACACATACTCACACCGATTTGACGATCGTTATGTAAGTAAATGCGCGGTTGCCACTTTTCAACTGGAACTTCCTCGCCGCTGTCATTTCTTGTTGTTGCTAGAGTGGACCCCTTGTGTCGCACTGCTTCGCCATTGATCGACAATTGTTGTTGCAGCCTGCCAATCTACGACCTCTGTGTCGTTAGATTCGCACCTCTTCAACTGCAACTCCCTCGACGCCGTCAGCTCTTGTTGTTGCTACAGTGGACCCCCTGTGTCGCACTGCTTCGCCACTGACCGACAATTGTTGTTGCAGCCTGCCAATCTACGACCTCTGTGTCGTTAGATTTGCACCTCTTCAACTGCAACTCCCTCGCCGCTGTCACCTCTTGTTTGCACACTCCTGCTTAGTGGTTCACACACATACTCACACCGATTTGACGATCGTTATGTGTAAGTAAATGCGCGGTTGCCACTTTTCAACTGGAACTTCCTCGCCGCTGTCATTTCTTGTTGTTGCTAGAGTGGACCCCCTGTGTCGCACTGCTTCGCCATTGATCGACAATTGTTGTTGCAGCCTGCCAATCTACGACCTCTGTGTCGTTAGATTTGCACCTCTTCAACTGCAACTCCCTCGCCGCTGTCACCTCTTGTTTGCACATTCCTGCTTAGTGGTTCACACACATACTCACACCGATTTGACGATCGTTATGTGTAAGTAAATGCGCGGTTGCCACTTTTCAACTGGAACTTCCTCGCCGCTGTCATTTCTTGTTGTTGCTAGAGTGGACCCCCTGTGTCGCACTGCTTCGCCATTGATCGACAATTGTTGTTGCAGCCTGCCAATCTACGACCTCTGTATCGTTAGATTTGCACCTCTTCAACTGCAACTCCCTCGCTGCTGTCACCTCTTGTTGCTAGAGTGGACCCCCTGTGTCGCACTGCTTCGCCATTGATCGACAATTGTTGTTGCAGCCTGCCAATCCACGACCTCTGTGTCGTTAGATTTGCACCTCTTCAACTGCAACTCCCTCGCCGCTGTCACCTCTTCTTGCTAGAGTGGACCCCCTGTGTCGCACTGCTTCGCCATTGATCGACAATTGTTGTTGCAGCCTGCCAATCCACGACCTCTGTGTCGTTAGATTTGCACCTCTTCAACTGCAACTCCCTCGCCGCTGTCACCTCTTGTTTGCACACTCCTGCTTAGTGGTTCACACACATACTCACACCGATTTGACGATCGTTATGTGTAAGTAAATGCGCGGTTGCCACTTTTCAACTGGAACTTCCTCGCCGCTGTCATTTCTTGTTGTTGCTAGAGTGGACCCCCTGTGTCGCACTGCTTCGCCATTGATCGACAATTGTTGTTGCAGCCTGCCAATCTACGACCTCTGTGTCGTTAGATTTGCACCTCTTCAACTGCAACTCCCTCGCCGCTGTCACCTCTTGTTTGCACATTCCTGCTTAGTGGTTCACACACATACTCACACCGATTTGACGATCGTTATGTGTAAGTAAATGCGCGGTTGCCACTTTTCAACTGGAACTTCCTCGCCGCTGTCATTTCTTGTTGTTGCTAGAGTGGACCCCCTGTGTCGCACTGCTTCGCCATTGATCGACAATTGTTGTTGCAGCCTGCCAATCTACGACCTCTGTATCGTTAGATTTGCACCTCTTCAACTGCAACTCCCTCGCTGCTGTCACCTCTTGTTGCTAGAGTGGACCCCCTGTGTCGCACTGCTTCGCCATTGATCGACAATTGTTGTTGCAGCCTGCCAATCCACGACCTCTGTGTCGTTAGATTTGCACCTCTTCAACTGCAACTCCCTCGCCGCTGTCACCTCTTCTTGCTAGAGTGGACCCCCTGTGTCGCACTGCTTCGCCATTGATCGACAATTGTTGTTGCAGCCTGCCAATCCACGACCTCTGTGTCGTTAGATTTGCACCTCTTCAACTGCAACTCCCTCGCCGCTGTTACCTCTTCTTGCTAGAGTGGACCCCCTGTGTCGCACTGCTTCGCCATTGATCGACAATTGTTGTTGCAGCCTGCTAATCTACGACCTCTGTGTCGTTAGATTTGCACCTCTTCAACTGCAACTCCCTCGCCGCCGTCACCTCTTGTTGGTGCTACAGTGGACCCCCTGTGTCGCACTGCTTCGCCACTGACCGACAATTGTTGTTGCAGCCTGCCAATCTACGACCTCTGTGTCGTTAGATTTGCACCTCTTCAACTGCAACTCCCTCGCCGCTGTCACCTCTTGTTTGCACACTCCTGCTTAGTGGTTCACACACATACTCACACCGATTTGACGATCGTTATGTGTAAGTAAATGCGCGGTTGCCACTTTTCAACTGGAACTTCCTCGCCGCTGTCATTTCTTGTTGTTGCTAGAGTGGACCCCCTGTGTCGCACTGCTTCGCCATTGATCGACAATTGTTGTTGCAGCCTGCCAATCTACGACCTCTGTGTCGTTAGATTAGCACCTCTTCAACTGCAACTCCCTCGACGCCGTCACCTCTTGTTGTTGCTACAGTGGACCCCCTGTGTCGCACTGCTTCGCCACTGACCGACAATTGTTGTTGCAGCCTGCCAATCTACGACCTCTGTGTCGTTAGATTTGCACCTCTTCAACTGCAACTCCCTCGCCGCTGTCACCTCTTGTTTGCACACTCCTGCTTAGTGGTTCACACACATACTCACACCGATTTGACGATCGTTATGTGTAAGTAAATGCGCGGTTGCCACTTTTCAACTGGAACTTCCTCGCCGCTGTCACTTCTTGTTGTTGCTAGAGTGGACCCCCTGTGTCGCACTGCTTCGCCATTGACCGACAATTGTTGTTGCAGCCTGCTAATCTACGACCTCTGTGTCGTTAGATTTGCACCTCTTCAACTGCAACTCCCTCGCCGCTGTCACCTCTTGTTTGCACACTCCTGCTTAGTGGTTCACACACATACTCACACCGATTTGACGATCGTTATGTGTAAGTAAATGCGCGGTTGCCACTTTTCAACTGGAACTTCCTCGCCGCTGTCATTTCTTGTTGTTGCTAGAGTGGACCCCCTGTGTCGCACTGTTTCGCCATTGATCGACAATTGTTGTTGCAGCCTGCCAATCTACGACCTCTGTGTCGTTAGATTTGCACCTCTTCAACTGCAACTCTCTCGCCGCTGTCACCTCTTGTTTGCACACTCCTGCTTAGTGGTTCACACACATACTCACACCGATTTGACGATCGTTATGTGTAAGTAAATGCGCGGTTGCCACTTTTCAACTGGAACTTCCTCGCCGCTGTCACTTCTTGTTGTTGCTAGAGTGGACCCCCTGTGTCGCACTGCTTCGCCATTGACCGACAATTGTTGTTGCAGCCTGCCAATCTACGACATCTGTGTCGTTAGATTTGCACCTCTTCAACTGCAACTCCCTCGACGCCGTCACCTCTTGTTGTAGCAGTCGACCTCTGTGTCGCACTGCTTCACGACTCTCTAGCCATTGTTGTTGTTGCAGCCTGCCAATCCACGACCTCTGTGTCGTTTGATTCGCACCTCTTTAACTGCAACTCTCTCGACGCCGTCAATATTCGATCTTGTACTTATTATACCATGGCTTGCACACTCCTGCTCGTGTTCCACTCACATACTTACACCGATTTGACGGTCGTTATGTGTAAGTAAATGCGCAGTTGCCACTTTTCACGTCGTTGTGATTGTCTGTGTGACGCCATCAACCCGCGATCTTTTCGCCAATTCTCGGAAGCTTCCTTTTCCACGAATTTCCACGACGCCTCGACTTTACGCAGTTTTCAATCCTCTTTCTCTTGTTTCGCACAACGCGCACACACACATCCGCACTTATAAAAGACGCAAAAAGAAATTTCCAGAATGTTCTATTTCATTTCCCGGACGAGCCCCCAATATTTGTAGGGTTATAACTATAACGAGTTACCTACAAATGTTTATCTATACTAATATTATAAAGAGGTAAAATTTGTTTGTTTGTTTGTTTGTTTGTTTGTTTGCAGGGAATAGACTCCGGAACTACTGGTCCGATTTAAAAAATTCTTTCGCCGATAGAAAGCTATATTATCGTGGAGTTAAATAGGCTATAATTTATTTTGAAAAAAATTAGGGATCCGTAAGAAAATTGCAATATTGTCGCATATAAAGTGAGTTGCTACCTCATCACACTGACAAACACGCTCCCATAGCATTTTAACTCAATTTTTGTGTTTACTGTGAAATTGTGAAAAAAAAGAATTTTTATTCAATTTAAGTTGAACTGTGAAAATTATGTGGATCGTGCATTTGAGGATAAATTCACCACTCTGTCCATAGTCAAAAATGCTTAGAGGGCGACGTGCAAACATTGGCCGCAGACACCCAAGCCAGCAGCCAGTATATTCACAAAACTTAAGCGAAGAAAGACAAATGAGCACACGGAGATCATTGGCATCATTCAATCGCTTGGCATTCCAATATGATCCCACTACGAACTACAGTGATAATGAAAATTTAGATATTGGACCAATGGCGACTATATACCGATATTGCAGTGCGTTAAAGTTTAAAAGAGAAACGGCTGGATTGTGCTGCGCAAGTGGAAAAGTCAAACTGGAAAAGTGTTAAATCACCATCTTTCTATACTTCCATATATTTGAAAAATGTTGCAACATGGATTATTATGTTGTTAAATTGTGTTGACCAGCGAAGCGGACACAGGACCTCTAGTTTATTATAATTCTGGATATTCTTAATGTCTTATACAATTTAAATGTGCTTCACGTGTTCTCTCTTAACTTCTTGATTTTCCTCTTTTACACTTCTTAGTTTTCCTCTTTTACGCTTCATCTTTTACAACTTAAGCTCTCGACTTCGACCGCTCTGTTCGGCTTCTCATTCTGAAGTGTGTCCGTATTTCTAAAAGCTTAACATCCTTAAAATTAATACTTAAATACTAAATACTTCATACTTAATACTAGATCCTTAACTTAAACACATTAGGGATATCCTACTATCCTATACCAATCCTACATGAATGAATATGTTTCTAAGGTTTTGCATCTTGAAGGTTTTATTGGGTGGAATGTACGAGAAAACTATTGTGAATTTGATTTTGGAGTGGACTGTTACTGCTACTGTGTCGAAGTCGGAAGCATTGATCGTAACGTTTTGTTGTTGTATGGAGTTGTGGATTAGGATTGTGGATTTTAATGAGCGTTTGCAATTCATTCTAGTTATTTATGTATCCACTTAAATTCCATTGAAGTACTTTTACCATTGCTTAAGGTGTAAGGGTTTGTAAAACGCCTTACAAGTTTGAGTGCAGGAGAGCCGCATAGCAACAGCGGGATGCGCTGCGTGCAGAAGAAAAGGGAAATAACGGCTCAAAGGACTTTGGACTCAATGCTGCGGTGAGTCTGCAGACTTTGGACCCAATAACGGTGAGTCTGCGGACTTCGGACCCGCGCAAAGAGGAGAGACCGTGAACTAACGGTACCGTTCTGGACTTTGTACCCGTTATAACGGTGAAGTTCTGGACTTTGTACCCGTTATAACGATGAAGTTGGCGGACTTTGGACCAGCACAAAGAGGAGAGACCGTGAACCAACGGGATTTGTGCTGCCCTTTGGACCCGATCACGCCACTTGTCCTGCACTTTGGACCCAATCACGCCACCGAAGGAGGGAAATAACGGGACCAGGGTGGCATATAAAAGGAGGACGCGTGCAGGAAGCTGGACAGTCAAGTGAAGTCGTGCAACGAGATCGTACCAACGCGAGTGAAACCCCAAGAAGAATACCAAGTGCCAATTAATCCGGAATCAAGATCGCCGAGTCGAGAAGCCCAACGACGGTCACGTCTACATAAGCTGAGACTGCCAAGCTGAGATCCCGAGGGTACAAGGTAAGTTGTAGGGTGCGTCTACGAGTCTCGAAATCGACGAAGTTGGTGGAGTCTTGGCAGTGGATGTTGTGCGAAAGGTACCCAGTGTCGGTACCCCATGAAAGATTGAGGACCTGCTGAGGGCCAGGCCGACGAAGATCCAGTGGAGTTGTGCGAAAGGTACCCGGTGTCGGTCCACACGAGAGTGAGGACCTGCTGAGGGCCAGGCCGACGAAGTCCCGACCGAACTCCGGGGTGGAGCGAATAGTGGTGACTGCAGGCATCACTGCTTAGCCCCGCTAGGGAGGTTCTGTCTAACATCCTCCAAGGTTGTGAGAGGCTCGTAGCGAGCCTAGTACGCGACCGGTGCCCAAAAGACTCGGCAAGGCAGAGGACGCGCGACAGGCGTGCCGCCGTAGAGTCGACGCGGGAGCCATTACCGGCGTCAACGAGGGAGAGCGAGTCGTCAGGCAGCAGATCCACGAGTCAATACCAAGCTGTAAAGCCACACCAATAAACCCAACATATATTCTAAAGCTAACCTATCTCTGTGTTCTTCTTTGGTCTCGGGGTCACGCAACAATAAATTTGGTGGGACGAACACATAAACTCAACTGAGCTAGCCGCACGTTTCGTAGCGAGCGGAGACAATAAAAAGCAGTTCGTTACATCTGGCGCCCAAGCGTGATACTCAGACCAAAGAGACCAGAATAGGTATAAAATGGGGAAGTCCTGTTTGTACAACCTTAAAAAGGACGATTTCCCGGCGATCGCAAGCGCCCTAGAGGGCCTTGTAGATGAAATGAGGCGGACACTGGCCGAATTTATCGACCACTCCGAACATGATCAGGAAGCGCTGGCAATTCTGGCGGCCCTGGAAAGGGATTACGCCAAATACCCGTCGGTCGGCCTGAAAGTCACCGGAGCCGAGGGCCTGGTGCGCAGCCTGGACGTGAGCAGCATGCAGAACGCCGGCAGGAGCAGCAGCCGCGACCGACGGGAAAACAGCAGGGAGAGAAAGAGCGTCAGCCGCGAACAACGCGAAGAAAATGGCAGACCAGGACAGGATTACGCCAAAGTCGCAAAACAAGTCAGGGAGTGGAGTTTCCGTTACGACGGGAATGAGAAGCCCCTGGCATTCCTCGAACAAGTGGAGTGGTCGGCCATGACGTACGGGCTGGATATCAACCAAATTCCGAGGGCGATGCCGGAGCTCCTTCAGGGCAGAGCGCTAAAATGGTTCATCGCTAATAACAGGTTCTGGGAGACCTGGGGCGGATTTAGCCAGAGCTTCTTACCCAGGGGATTTATGAGCAAACTCGCAGATCAGGTCAGGCAGAGGAAGCAGAACTACGGTGAAAGCTTCAAAGACTACATGGTAGACATGCAGACACTGATGCGACCCCTGGGTATGAACAAGGACGAGATCTTGGAGCGGGTTAAAGAAAATAGCACCCCAGCATTACGGCTGTTTATACGCCCATACAGGTGCCAGAACCTAGATACCCTGATGGCATTAGCGGACGAATTTGAGGAGCTCGACCAGCAGAGGGAGCGGTTCGAGCAGGAGAGCATCCCGAAAGCCCGATATCATGCGCCGGCCATGAGGAGGGAACCAGCAGCAACATGCAGGCGCTGTCAAGAGGAGCCAAACGAGCGCAACGCACGGCCGGGATACATAGATAATCCATCCCAGGCATGCCGGAGATGCGGAAGCCTAGACCACTGGGCCAAAGAATGCCGCAATAGAAGGATCGCATTCTGTTGGAGATGCGGGAAAATAGGCGTCACGAACGGCGAATGCTGCGCACGAGCGGGAAACGCCAAGCGACCTCAGCCACCGAGGGGCGGCCAGGGATCGCAAGGTGCTGCCTCTCGAAACTAATGGGCGACCTGAAGGCGGAAGAGATGCAGCTGTCCGCCACAGTGCTCATTAACCAACGAAAAGTAAAGGCCACGGTGGACACTGGCGCCACGGCCAGCTTTGTAAGCGAAGAGTTGGCAGACAGGCTGCAGGCCGCCGGTAAGGTCGTACCAACGAGAAGGCAGGTGCGCATGGCAGACGGAAGATGCGGGAGCATCCAATCACAGCTGGAGATAGTGGTTGGTCTCGGGACGAGGAAGGTGTTGATGCAATTATTAATCCTCCCAAGAGTGATAGACGCCCTAGTTTTGGGCTGGGATTTCCTCTCAAAAATAGGAGCGGAGGTAAAATGCGCAGGACTCGAGGTGGCGATACCAGCAAGGAAGCGCAGACTAGGAATGCTGGAAGAAAGACTGTCGGTGGCAGTGGTAGAAACACCATAACAGTTTTCGGAAGAGGACATCGCCAAATTCCTGAAGGAGGAGCTGAAAGCTCTAGAAGAGTCAAGCGGAGCATCAAACATAGCCGTCCACAAGATCACGATGAAGGACGACCAGCCAGTGAAGCAGCGGTACTACCCAAAAAACCCCAAAATGCAGGGGGAAATAAACGAAAAGGTAGACGAGCTGCTGGAAAAAGGATGCATCGAGCCGTCAAGAAGCCCGTACAGCTCTCCAATCGTCATGGTAAAGAAGAAGACGGGAAAATGGAGGCTGTGCGTAGATTTCCGACAAATCAACGCAAAGTCGGTAAAGGATGCGTACCCGATGCCTATGATAAATTACATCCTGGATCAGTTAAGGGAGGCACGATACATCAGCAGCCTGGACTTGAAGGATGGATACTGGCAGATACCGCTGGAAGAGAAGAGCAGGCAATATACCGCGTTCACCGTCCCAGGAAAAGGACTGTTCCAATGGAAGGTGATGCCATTCGGGCTGCACTCAGCGTCGGCAACGTTCCAAAGGGCGCTCGATCAGGTCATAGGGCCTGAGATGATGCCGCACGCATTTGCGTACCAAGACGATATTATCGTCATCGGACGGACGCTGGAGGAGCATAAAAGAAACCTGAGGGAAGTGTTCCGAAGACTGCGAGCAGCGAACCTAAAGGTAAATGTGGAGAAGTGCAAGTTCTTCAGAAAGGAGCTGCAGTACCTGGGACACCGCATCACCGACCAAGGAATTGGAACTGATCCGGAGAAGGTGGCGGCGATAGCGTTGCTAGAACCCCCAGCCAACGTCAAGGAGCTGAGGCAATACCTGGGAGTGGCATCATGGTACCGACGTTTTGTACCCGACTTCGCCACACTAGTCCAGCCGCTTAATGCCCTACTCCGAAAGAAGGTGAAATGGGAGTGGACCGACGACCACCAGAAGGCATTTGAGGCGGTCAAGGCCAGGCTGGTCGCAGACCCAATCTTGGCATGCCCAGACTTCACGAAGACGTTCATCCTGCGAACAGACGCCAGCGACTACGGGCTTGGCGCCATACTCACTCAGCATTCAGATCAAGGCGAAAGAGTAATTTCATATTCAAGTCGCTCCCTAAATGGAGCGGAAAGAAATTACTCCGCAACCGAAAAAGAATGCTTGGCGATTGTATGGGCCATAAGGAAGTTGCGACCCTATCTAGAGGGATACCATTTCAAAGTAATCACTGATCACATGGCACTAAAATGGCTCAACAGTATCGAGAGCCCGTCAGGAAGGATTGCGAGATGGGCGCTGGAACTCCAGCAATACGACTTTGAGATATCCTACCGAAAAGGCCAACTTAATGTCGTGGCGGATGCCCTGTCAAGAGAGCCGTTGCCAGCGGAATGCCGCCGCATGAAAACAAAGAAGGCAGACCCGAAGACAGCGGAACAGGGACGCGATTGGATAGCAGAGTTGAGGAACAAGGTGGAGCAAAACCCGCAGAAATACCAGGATTACATGCTGGAAGGCGATCAGATGTATCGCCACATACCCCACAGGGCGGGGAACGAGGACGTGGTCGCGTGGAAGCTATGCATACCCAGAGGATCAAGGCAGAGGGTGATAGCAGAAAATCACGACGCACCAACAGCCGGTCACTTGGGCAGCAGGAAGACGATCGCAAGAGTGGCTGCGAGGTACCACTGGCCGGGCATGCACAGGGACATCAGAGCCTACGTACGCAGCTGTGAGAGCTGCATGAAGTACAAGCCGAATCAGCTGCAGGCTGCAGGCAAGATGTTGACGCAGATTCCGGAGGAGCCGTGGGCGACAGTGTGTGCCGATTTCGTCGGGCCACTGCCGCGGTCAAAACACGGCAATGCTATGCTGCTCGTGCTGGTGGACCGATTCTCGAAGTGGACCGAGTTGGTGCCGATGCGGAAGGCGACCACGGAATCTCTACAGAAGGCGATAAGAGAGAGAATCGTCTCGCGGTACGGCGTCCCTAAAGTTCTAATCACGGACAACGGGGTGCAATTCACAAGCAGGGCGTTTAAAAGGTTTCTGGAAGAATTGGGGTGCGACACCAATTCACTGCACCATACACGCCTCAGGAAAACCCGACAGAAAGAGCAAACAGGACAGTTAAGACGATGATCGCCCAGTTCGCGGGGACCGACCAGAGGACCTGGGACGACAAATGGCCGGAACTACAGCTGGCAGTGAATACCAGTGTGGCGGAGTCTACCGGGTACTCGCCAGCGTTCGTCACCCAGGGTCGAGAACCTAGGCTGCCAAAAGCTCTTTTCGACGAGCACACAATCGGAACCGGAAAGGCGACACAAACACCGAAGGAAAATGCACAAAAACTGTCGGAAATTTTCGAACTCGTCAGGCGTAATATGGAGAAGGCAGCGCAAGATCAGGCAAGGCATTACAACCTGCGGAGGAGACCATGGACGCCAAGGATTGGTGATAGGGTCTGGGCAAAGGAGCACCACCTGTCCAAAGCGGTGGAAGGCTTCGCGGCGAAATTGGCCCCCAGATATGACGGGCCATTCACAATCACTAATTTTATTTCCCCGGTAATTTGTAATTTACGGCACAGCCAGAATGGCAAGGAAAAGAGGGCTCACATTAGCGAGCTGAAGCCGAGCACAACCGAGGGGGAAAAATAGAAGTGACCGTCATACTGGGGGCGCACTGTACGTGTGTTTCGCGAGAAAGGGGAGAGGACGATACGGAGTATCGAGAAAAATGGCATATACATATACATATGGAGCGCGAGCGCCAGGAGCGCGAGACGCGGGTCAGAGGAGGGTACATTGGAGCGCGAAAGCGGGTTAGAGGGAGGGTATATACACAAGCGAAAAAAATAAACGCGACCGGAGGTCACCAGCAGAAACAAGAACCGCAGCGGCGGCAACAACAGCGGCGTCGGCAGCAACAACAACCGCAGCGGGAGCAACAATAGCGGCATTAGCAGCAGCACAACTACAGCAGCAGCAACAATTCAGGCAGAGGCGGAAGGCCGCGGCCAGCGGAACAGCCAGGGGCGAAGTGGGGGCTCCGGCGTTGGTCGTCGGTCCTCCAGCTACTGGCGTCCCCGCTGGTGGTGCGATCCCCGCCGGCGGTCTGGCATGCACCGGAAATGGGGACAGGGGCGTAGAGTGCCGGAGGTGGACCAGGCGCGCGGGGGCCGGCGAGGAGCGAAACGAGAGAGGGTCGGGAGAGAGGGACCCAACGACTCCATGGACGTCCGCCCGAGGACCATCTGCAGGGCGCGACGGGCCAAGGATGGCGCCCGGCGCATGAGGAGAAAACATCGACTGGCAGCCTGGACGAGCTGGAATAAAAGGAGGAAAAGGGTAAGCCGAGGAGCGGCCAAATATTTCACAAACTTACCTGGAAGCAAGCCCGGGCGGCCAGTCCAAAGGGGGCTGCTGTGGAAGGGGGGTTGGGAGGGGAAAAGGGGCCAAGAGAGGGCCTGCCGGGACGCGCTGCATCATGTGGGGCGCCCCGGCACATACTCATCGGGGAGGCGCTCGCAGCTCAACCCGGCAAAGATGCATGCTGCAAGAAGAGGACGGAAATGGTGAGAAATGAGAAAAAAAAGAAATAACCTCAAGTACTTACCAAAACAAAACCACGAGGCCAGCGGAAATTGGGAATGGGGTCGCCACGATAACGGCGGTCGATCGATAGTGCGATCGATAGGAGCAAAAAATACTGGAAATATCGCTGGCCGGTCACACTAAATATGACGGCACCCTGAGGAGTGGCAACGCCACAATCGATCGGTAAGAGTTATCGATTGTGCGCGGGGAAATTCTGCGCGGGAGACTTTTTCAAATTTGAAACGAGGATCGGAAGGAGTCGCGCGCTGGGAGTTTCCGACAGCCAAGATGCCCTAGTCAAGAAGCCCAACGACGGGAAGTCTACATAAGCTGAGACTTAGGTGCTGAGGTTGGAGGAGCTCTCAGCCGTGGCAGGAGGAGGTCGACGAGGGAGTGGCAGCGGCCACAAGGATCGAGGATGGACGTGTGCGCAAGGAGCCGGGGGGGGTCAAGATGCCACAGTCGAGATGCTGAACGACCAGGTAGGGTCCAATAGGCTGAGGCTGTCCGGCTGAGATCCAGGAGGCCCTTGGCCGCACTCAGGAGTGGAGGTCGACGTGGGAAGGATGCAATTTGAGAACGTTTCCCCGTTTCTTCCGGAGCCCGAAGCTTTTAAAAGTTTCCGAAGGAAGGGGGAGATGTAAGGGTTTGTAAAACGCCTTACAAGTTTGAGTGCAGGAGAGCCGCATAGCAACAGCGGGATGCGCTGCGTGCAGAAGAAAAGGGAAATAACGGCTCAAAGGACTTTGGACTCAATGCTGCGGTGAGTCTGCAGACTTTGGACCCAATAACGGCGAGTCTGCGGACTTCGGACCCGCGCAAAGAGGAGAGACCGTGAACTAACGGTACCGTTCTGGACTTTGTACCCGTTATAACGGTGAAGTTCTGGACTTTGTACCCGTTATAACGGTGAAGTTGGCGGACTTTGGACCAGCACAAAGAGGAGAGACCGTGAACCAACGGGACTTGTGCTGCCCTTTGGACCCGATCACGCCACTTGTCCTGCACTTTGGACCCAATCACGCCACCGAAGGAGGGAAATAACGGGACCAGGGTGGCATATAAAAGGAGGACGCGTGCAGGAATCTGGACAGTCAAGTGAAGTCGTGCAACGAGATCGTACCAACGCGAGTGAAACCCCAAGGAGAATACCAAGTGCCAATTAATCCGGAATCAAGATCGCCGAGTCAAGAAGCCCAACGACGGTCACGTCTACATAAGCTGAGACTGCCAAGCTGAGATCCCGAGGGTACAAGGTAAGTTGTAGGGTGCGTCTACGAGTCTCGAAATCGACGAAGTTGGTGAAGTCTTGGCAGTGGATGTTGTGCGAAAGGTACCCAGCGTCGGTACCCCATGAAAGATTGAGGACCTGCTGAGGGCCAGGCCGACGAAGATCCAGTGGAGTTGTGCGAAAGGTACCCGGTGTCGGTCCACACGAGAGTGAACTCCGGGGTGGAGCGAAGAGTGGTGACTGCAGGCATCACTGCTTAGCCCCGCTAGGGAGGTTCTGTCTAACATCCTCCAAGGTTGTGAGAGGCTCGTAGCGAGGCATCACTGCTTAGCCCCGCTAGGGAGGTTCTGTCTAACATCCTCCAAGGTTGTGAGAGGCTCGTAGCGAGCCTAGTACGCGACCGGTGCCCAAAAGACTCGGCAAGGCAGAGGACGCGCGACAGGCGTGCCGCCGTAGAGTCGACGCGGGAGCCATTACCGGCGTCAACGAGGGAGAGCGAGTCGTCAGGCAGCAGATCCACGAGTCAATACCAAGCTGTAAAGCCACACCAATAAACCCAACATATATTCTAAAGCTAACCTATCTCTGTGTTCTTCTTTGGTCTCGGGGTCACGCAACAATAAATTTGGTGGGACGAACACCTAAACTCAACTGAGCTAGCCGCACGTTTCGTAGCGAGCGGAGACAATAAAAAGCAGTTCTTTACAAAGGTAAGTATTGTTAGAAAGACTTACTTATGTATTAAAGTGTAGGTGTATTTGGATTGAATTAGATATAAATAAATGCTGTCACTGTCACCTTTGAGTAGAGGGTTTTTGTTTTTATTGTTCTTTTTAGGTTTTTGTTCGTTATTTTCTTTGGTTTTGAGGGGTTTGGCAAGTGTGTGTTGTTGGTTTTAATCCCAAGAGCAAACATGGAGTTTTTAAATAACCCTTGAATCGAGAAAAAAAATTTTAAGATCCGAAAACATGTTTCTTATTTGGTTGTGTGTTTCTCAGCGGAACAGTTGTTGCATAGTGCGGGTCCTTTACAAGCTGTTGTGGGGTGTCCAAGTTTATTACAATTGCGACATCTGAGTGGGCGTGGTATGTATGGTCGAGTGTTAACCTTTTCATAACCAATCATCATTGTCTCTGGGAGAGTCAATGAGGCAAAGGTTATAATGATGAGTCCTGTTTCCTTAAGTTAATTTCGTTCCATTTTTTTTATTTTGCGTATTTCTGTTACTTTTTGAGATTTGAGTTCTTTCAATATAGTTTCTTCATCGATGCCTCGCAATTCATAAGAATAAATAACTCCCTTGGAGAAGTTAAGAGTATTATGCTCACAAACTGATACAGGGAAATCATGAAAGGTCTTCAGAAATCATAGGAAAGATCGAAAAATCTATGTTAAAATAACGGAAATAAAATGATAACATCGTTGGGTAAAGTTGCGCTTTAGCGGCTTTTGCTAAAAATGGGCCAGGAATTTTTTTTTAAAGGGATACCTTGGGGCCTAAACATTAATAAAAAAGTGGCGGAAAGCGTAAATTTTAATTATTTATGTGTTAAGGGGGTCTTCCTATGTGATAGGTTGAAAAAATCGATTTTTTTTTCATAAATTGCTCCCTTAACATGTCTAGAATACGGTAGTAAAGCGATTTTAGAAAATTCGAAGTCGTTTTAAAGATACAGCAGGTAAAAGAAAGAGCGGTTCGGAGCGCTGAGTTGGCAGTTAGAAACTTTAAACGCGTTTTTCTCAAAACTGTGTTTTTCAAACTTTCCTCCATTGTATCTCAGAAACGGCTGGACCGAATTACTTGAAATTTACAGGGCACACTCAATATATGTAAACGCATGGAATGAACTATTATCAATCGAAAATTTTCAAAACTTCGATTTTTTTATAGCAAAAAAAAAAAAAAAAAAAAAAAACGCCTAATTTGCAACTTTTATTTCAAATGTCTATCAAAAATCCAATTTTTTTTATATTCATTTGATTATAGGTCAATCCGTGCTTTTAAGCCTACAAATTAAAACGCCGTTTATTTTTTTTTTTTTTAGATAAGCCGATTAGCCGGAACCATGGAGGAAGTGGGAGCTCTTTTTTTCGAGGCGGGGGTGTTCAGAGCGCTGTAACTCCAGTTTGATTAAATATTTTTAGCTGAAATTTTTTATTTATACTGTCCAAATATGTGTTAATAAATGATAAAAAACTTGAAGCTCTAAATATTTACTGGTCGTAGAAAAAAATCCTAAAATATCCCTAAAAAACAGGCCGTCACATAGGAAGACCCCCTTAAAATAGCAATTATCACTGCCGCGAGACAACCCGTTTTAGAACATTGCCATGTTTTTCAAGCCAAGAACTTTACCGGGAAGAATGTATTGTGGAGGAAGAGTGCTGCAATTGTGTGAAAATTTAAAAACAAAAGAAATGAAACAATTTCACCATGTCAGACACTGCCAATTTTAGTACTGAACGCTGTAAAGGTTGCGAAGTGACTCAGAGTGAATATCCAGAAAAGCTATGGCCAGTTGCTTTTTTGCTATTTTTACAAATAAATAATTAGAAATCAAGCTTTCCGCCACTTTTTTATTAATGTTTAGGCCCCAAGCTATCCCTTAAACACAAAAAAAAAAAATCCTTGCTCATTTTTAACAAAAGCCGCTAAAGCGCAACTTTACCCATCGTTGTTTTTCATCAGACAATCGTGACTTTTGGAATATAGAGTTAACTACTCTTCAATTACGGGTTAAATTTTATAAAAATCGGACGACTACATCATATAGCTGCCATATGAACAATAATCGAAAATATGGAAAATGAATAGAAAAATCGTCATAGCTTCCATGTTGTTTAGCCTTTATGTATTTTGTAGACATATTTGATGACTGCAAGGGTATATAGGCTTCGGCTTGCCGAAGCTAGCTTTCCTTTTTTTTCGTTAATCCTGGACTTCTTAATGTCAAGGAAGAACAATTACCCCTCCCCCCGGAGAACGGTTCCTATTGAACAACAGAGAAGAAGCCTCCGTTCATAAAAGCCCTTTACCAAAACCTGTAGTTACTTATTTTCTATATTTTTTGCAGCTGCACAAGTTCGTCTTAAATGAAGACACACACTTCTTACTAAATATTTGCTAAACTAAAATATTTCAACATTTGACAAAACTATATTCTGAAAACAAAAATCTTTTGCTTATCTAATTTATGAAAAAAAAAAATTTTTTTCTATTTAAAGGAGCTTTGGAAATATATGCGAGGTGAACATACTGCAGAGCAAGAGCTACAGATAATTCAATATATTATTGGACTCGGCATAGAAAGAGAAGAATTACGTGATGAGATATTTGTTCAATGCATTCGTCAAACAAGAAACAACCCAAGTATTGAATGGAATGACAGAATTTGGCTTATTATGTGTCTCTCCATCGTTGCTTTTCAGCCAAGTAAACTTTTGTTTAGGTAAATGTTATATATTTTTAAAAATTATATCTGGTAAGCCAGAAAAAGTAAATAAACATAAACCAGCCCTTTAGAATGATGTTGACAGCCCACATTTACATGTTGCAGTATACTCTATATCGGGTAGTATAGTGTACAAGGTTGTCAATTTTTATACCCTTGCAGAGCAAAAGGGTATTGTATTATAATTTCAGTCAGTGAAGGAGACACCTCAGACCCCATAAAGTATATATATTCTTGATCAGCATGTCTGTCCGTCTGTACGTCTGTCCGTCTGTTCGTTTCCGCGCAAACTAGTCTCTCAGTTTTAAAGCTATCTTGCTGAAACTTTCCCAAAAAGTTATTGCACGCAGTATATAAGTCGGAACGGGCCAGATCGGCCGACTATATCAGATAGCTCCCATACGAGAGAATGAAATAAAAAATTCTCACGCCGTTGTTTTTGATCAGATCGACTTGAATTCTTCAAGATGGCGTTTTCCAACTGTTATTGAATTTCGGATTAAATTTGATCAAAATCGGATAACTCTATCATATAGCTGCCATAGAAGAGATCGAAAAATATATATACACTTAATGGAAATAAATTGATAACATGATTTTTTTATTTGATAAGCATGATTTTTGAAATTTAAAGTTTTCTAACGACTCTTGAACTACGAATTAATTTTGATGAAAATCGGACAACTATATCATAAAGCTCCCATATGATCTATAGTCGAAAATATGGAAAATGAATAGAAAAATCGTCTTAGCTTCGATGTTGTTTAGCCTTTATGTATTTTTTTCGACATACTTATTTGATGACTGCAAGGGTATAAAAGCTTCGGCTTGCCGAAGCTAGCTTCCTTTTTTGTTTTTGATACAATTAGAGTCAAACTAACGGAGTTACAGCTTTTCAAACGACCAAATTTGGACATATAAAAATACTTTTCATCGATTGCCAAATTTTCAATTCTTCACTTAAATCAACTGGTAATCAAGAAGAGTTTTTTTTTTAAATTTTTTTAAATGTGCTAAAATCGCACTTTTTCTTCCAAGTTCTGCAAAAATTAGACAAAAAAAACTCTTCCTGAATACCTCGAGAAATAAAACGCATATCACTTTTTTTAAGATGATCCATTAACGAGTTATGATGTTCACCGCCAAACAACATTTTTTCTAGGCGCTTCTGAAGATTAAACGTCACAGACTTATTTGTAAATATTTTTTATTAAAATCTTTTTCCCAATACTCTTCAAAAGTTAAACAATATTATGCCAATAAACTGAATAAAATAAAATTACTCATTTCGCCTTTTTGGCCTTTAAAACCTTATCGCCCTTAAGAGAAGTCTCTACGAAAAATCGACCCAGACTGTCGTTAACCTAAAAAGTCGTCCAGTCAAAAGAGAAAACATTTTTAAAGAGCTTAACTTTAAACTAAGTCATATTTAACTAATTTAAGTTCGTTAAAATGATCTTTAACTATATTAAATATCAATATATATATATATATATGTATATATAAATTAATCGATTGCCAAATATATATATATATATATATAATAATATAAATCCTAAAAATAAATAGAAATATATGCAGTAGAATCCGGTTATAGCGACTTTCAAGGGACCGGCGGTTTTTCAAAACTGAGAGACTAGTTCGCGCGGAAACAGACAGGAGGACAGATGGACAGTGTAGTGGCCAGTGAACAGAAAGACAATATTTTTAAATTATAACGGACGTACAAAATTTATTAGGTCAGCTAAGGGTTTAACTAGCTCGATTGTTCAAGCTTTAAGATCAACTATACTGCTTCAGCTTAAATCGTATAGTTATCTCACACACACCCTTTGCTAAGTTGCCAGGAATAGTCCCGTTAAAGCTCATGAACAGATAGCCACGCTGCTAGAAAATTCGGCCGATTCGATCATTTCGCTGCCGATCTTCTACCGCCACAGTGCGTAAAATTTTGTGAACGAGAAATTTTAATTCAAGAGTGAAAACCAACCACGTGTTCGGAACCGCACCCACAGCCAAGTCCAAATTTAGGCAAGTGGGCGGAGAACCGCAACTTTTGTGCAGCGATCAGGAGACTCCAAAGTCTACCTGTAGTGAACCAGTGATTTGATTTGAAGTTTTTGAAGGTAAATTTGCTAAAGTCATACAGAGTTGAGTGTGTACGCTAATTTAGTAAATCTTCCGTAGCTTCTGGTCATCGGCGGCCGGCTCAGCCTTGGCGCTGCGCGCTTTCATACAAACACACATACATATATGTGTTCTAAATCTTGCTGCCGCCGGTGTCCCAACTTTGCAGTCGGTATTAGTGGGATGCGCCATAACCTTTTTGGGATACCCTACCCAGGGAAATCTGTGGAGTAGTTAGAGCGACAGCAGGACAGCAGCCACATTTGACAAGTGGAAATAACAACATCTAAGCTGCAACATTAACAAAAAATATGTGAGCACATGGCGTTGCATAACATGTAACCTTTCTTCGTGAGTACACGAATCACCCTGTATTGGAAAGAAAACCAGAGTTTGGCACCGCTGAATATTAACCCTTGTGTCAGAGCTGTGCCAATGTCAACCACTTTAAAATATTTTAAATTTTAATTTGAATTCTCTTTGTTTGAAAATTTGATGAACTCTTAATTGAAATTTTTAGTTTAAGTAAACTCATGTGTACAGCCTCTAACGATTAATGTCAGCCTAAAATTTTTACTATCTTTATGCATACTCATTTACATATATTATATATATATATTTACTAAAGCTTGTTCCACAGCTACAAACAGTTTGTTGGGCCCAAGATCTTGTTGTAGGTTAATGTAAGTGGTACTTGGACTTATTTGGAAATGAATTAACCCTTAGTGGGTACAACCGAAGTTGACATTCTTGCGTTAGGCTTTTGTTAAATTTACAATGAATGAAGTTAAATTTCTTAGCATTTAAATTAAAATTAATCTAGAGCAAAATAATTTGAAAATTAAGTACAACCCTTTGGAAGAAAAATGAAAATGTATAATTATAAATATTATCATCTTTGGAATTTAATTAAAGTATGAACATTTGAAGATATCGCTGAGTCTGTCTAATTACATAATGCCGAGGAATTATCGAGGTTAAAACACGTATTGATTTTGTGTTAGGGGTAATGCCAAACTTCCATATCATTACCAAGGTAGGGCGGGTACAGAACGGGTGATCAATACCAACTAAGATCACCACAACCGTGTTTGCTTGCCTCTTTCTATCAACTATACCGATGGGGATCATTATGCTGATATTTTTGGTTATTTTTTTGTATTTAGTAGAGTAGAGTCAGAAAGTGCACTTTCATTTATCATGTCACCACACATGGAGAACATAGGGATAGGAAAAACCCCGACCCCAATACCGGCGAGCTGAGCGCAGAGCGCAGCATAGTGCACTGAGCCTCCGATTCCCTCTCCAACCGAGGCTGTGGCAAAAACAATTACCAGCCGTACCATTACAGTATAAATTGGCGCCCAACGTGGGGCCAGACTAAGAAACCGTACCTTTTAACGTTACAGATAAAATTGGCCCACATCGTGGTGACTCGACGATCGGAATCTTACCATTTATCTTACAGATAAATTGAAGCCCATAACGTGAGGCCAGACTAACAGAATCGTACCGTTTATCCTTACAGATAAAAAGGCACCTAGTCGATTGAGGGTAACACCGAAAAGATCGATGAATTAGTAGTCTTCACGTAAGCTCTGTTTGAACATCCAGTGATTAGTTTATTTATAGTTTGGGGTCTGGATATTATTTTGTAGTCAGCTTTTGGAAAATGAGATTTTATATTCTAAGAGGTTTAGTCTACCAAGGATGACTAGGAGAACTGTAGATTTTTCTAACCAGGACCATGTGGTATTTTTAGGGTAGTTTTCTTGTTGTATCTGAGCGAGGGAATTTGCGATTGAAGTTCGGGAATTCGGATTTATCGACCCAGCCAGACACATTAAGAAATTCCGCCTATGTAAGAGTTATCGTTCGACACTAGAATAGCGGACTTTAGAGGTCTTTGAAGTTCCGACTAGTATTAGACAGTAACTAAAACAAGTTATAATCTTATATATAAAAATGAATCGCAAAATGTGTTGGTAAGCGCATCACATGAAAACGGCTTGACCGATTTGGCTGAAAATTGGTAGGGAGATAGCTTAGAACAAGAAGAAGGTTGTAGCATAAGAAAATTATGGGAAAACCTTCTGGAAAAGTCGCTAGCGGCTTAACAGATGTACACAATGTTGTATGTAATTACGCAATCGTTCTTATGGGGTAGGCAGTAGGCATTCGGTTTTAAGTAAAAAGGTTTGCTTTATCAAGTTTTTTAAAAAAAAAAGTGTTTTGTTTGTGAGTAGTGAAAAAATAATGCCTGCTATAAGACGAAGCAATTTAGGTAGAAGAACCAGAAATGCTACAAACCAGTCTAATTACCGATCTAATCGTACTGCACAAGAACGTGAATACGTAATTGAACGTGAAAGAATTCGGATATCACAAACGCGTGAAGCGCGAGCGCGACATTCAACTAATAATCGCGCAAGTTTGAATCGAGCTGCTTTCAGTTACGATGTGTCAATTGACTACAGTAACTACCAATGTGTTGTTATTGGTTCTATGAACTACGTTTGCTCAAACTGTAAGGCATTAAAATACAAAAACGAAGCCAAAGGATTGTGTTGCGCAAATGGTAAAGTGAAATTGATACCATTGGATCCACCACCAGAACCATTGTACTCATTGGTTTCAGGAATAGGAACAGAATCTATACACTTTTTGACACATATCCAACAATATAACAATTGTTTTCAAATGACTTCATTTGGGGCAACAAATGTAGTTCGGGAAAATTTTATGCCAACTTTCAAGGTATGTATACACCAAAGTTAAGATGTGTCACTAATCTTTTCAATTTCTTAATCATTACGAAATATATCACTTAGTCATCATATTTTACAGATACAAGGGCAAATATATCACAGAGCAGGTTCACTGTTACCAGTGTCAGATAGCGACAACAAATTCTTGCAAATTTATTTTATGGGCAACTCACCACAAGAAATTGATCTGCGTTGCGCACATAACAATTTAGTAAAGAGGTCTATTGTAGAACAATTACAAACTTTATTTCATCAACGAAATCAATTGATTATATTGTTTAAAACTGCCTTGGATCTGATGCCATCCGATAATCACAAAATTGTAATCAGAGCTGATAAAACACCTGCAGGTCAACATACAAGACGTTTTAATGCACCAACTATTGACGAAGTTGCTATCATTGTAGTTGGAGAAAACTTGGAATCCCGTGATATTGTTTTACATCGTCGGAATGATCAATTACAACGTATAAAGGAAACACACCGCTCATATGATGCACTGCAAAATATCCCATTATATTTTGGCAAGGTGAAGATGGCTACGATTTCTCAATAAAAATGATAAATCCCATTACAGGTTACTAAAATATTAGTTTAGCTTTGGCGATAATATCTCAGTCATTATATTGATGTTATTAAAACAAAATCTATTTACAGGCTCTGAAACCAACAAAAAAGTCAGTTCAATGAACTATTATTCATACCGCCTAATGATTCGGGAAAATGAAGATAATCACAAATTGAAATGTCGGCGATTATATCACAAATATGTTGTTGACATGTATGTTAAAATTGAAACGGAGAGATTAACATTCATCAGGTTGAATCAAACCAAACTTCGATCTGAAGAGTATATTCACCTTCGAGATGCGATTAATACTGATGGAAATGCACAGAATGTCGGTCGGATGACTATTCTTCCATCAACATACATCGGAAGCCCACGGCATATGCACGAATATGCTCAAGATGCCATGTCGTATGTTCGTCATTATGGTACAGCAGATTTGTTCATCACATTTACATGCAATCCGCAATGGATAGAAATCAAGCAGGAGTTATTCTCTGGGCAATCACCCATTGATCGTCATGATATTACAGCCAGAGTCTTTAGACAAAAGTTAAAATCTTTAATGGATTTCATCGTAAAACATAATGTGTTTGGTGAGACACGCTGCTGGATGTATTCTGTGGAGTGGCAGAAACGAGGATTGCCACATGAACACATTTTGATTTGGTTGGTTGAAAAGATAAGGCCAAATGAAGTTGATGCAGTGATATCAGCTGAAATCCCTAATGTACAAGTAGATCCTGGATTGCATGAGGTAGTTATCAAAAACATGATACATGGTCCCTGTGGAACTCTTAATCAAAATTCTCCGTGTATGATTGATGGTAAATGTTCAAAACGATATCCACGGACATTCATATCGGAAACAATTACTGGTAATGACGGTTATCCATTGTATCGTCGCAGATCGACAGCAGACAATGGAAAATCAACAATTGTCAAATTAAATCAACAAGATATTGAAATAGATAATCGTTGGATTGTTCCATATTCACCCATTTTATCAAAGACATTCAAAGCACACATCAACGTTGAATCTTGCCATTCAGTGAAATCTATTAAATACATTTGCAAATATGTAACCAAAGGGAGTGATATGGCTGTGATTGGAATTGGTGCAGAGAATTCCAATGATGAAGTTACCCAATACCAAATGGGCCGCTATGTCAGTAGTAATGAAGCAGTTTGGCGAATATTTTCTTTCCCTATTCATGAGAGACACCCTTCTGTTGTTCACTTAAATTATTTTTTATTCACAACGCCCTATTACAGGATGACGGTTCTGTTTAGGAGATTTTTTTTAAATACGTAGGCACAAAAACTGCCACATTACAAATCTTTTTGACAGGACGAAGTCTGTCGGGTCAACTAGTTTACAATAAATTCTTTTTTTTATAGTGATAGAAGGGAGAAGAAGGCTCGATAACGACTCGGCATTGTAAATAGACAGACGATACTTAGAATTGACTTTGATATAAAATAATAATTACAGACATGGCAAGTAATGGTAATAGCTTTGAAAATACGCAAAACCGTCCCGGTCATTGTCGGATTTGCCATGAAAAACTTGAGAAAGACCAATTGTTGGCAACGACTCCGTGCAAACATCAATTCCACCACGCGTGTTTGACAAATTGGCTTAAGAATTCTCCAGCTTGTCCGTCATGTCGCGCTCTTTGTACTACAGAATTGCTTATGGGAGGAAATGTCGATTTGGAAACCGAAATTAGCAACGCTGAACTTGCAGCTAGCTCAGGTTTGGGAAATCCACCATCAGAACCGAATGACGCAAGTGGAGAAAGACTTCCACTTGATGGTCCAGGAACAAGTAGAAATTCTAATCGAGGTAGAGGTAGACCTAGAGGTATGAACAACAGGTTCGGTATGGTTACCCGATCTATGCAGAGAGGGGGAAGCCAAAACTCATTAGAAAATCCTAGTCAGCAACCCAATTCATTTAATAACACGGATAAAAGCGAAATTCTTAATATAGTAAAATCCATTATGGGAACTCAGCAGAAGACCTTATTAGACAAACTGACAGATCACATAAACACATCTTTAAGAATACAGCTCGATCTGTTAGGTCTGAGTTCTAATCGTAGCACTCCTAGTGCTAGGTTTCGTCCTTCACATACGGATCCGGTCGATATGTCCAATCACGATCTGGACTTAAGAAACAACAGTCATAGATCTACAGCTTCAATTTCACCAGAGAAAGTTGGTCAGGTTAATCAAAATTGAAAGGTAAAGTTTGATAATAGCAAAGACAGTCCATCAGCTTCCGAATTTATTTATCGCGTTCGTTCGTTGACGGCACAGACTTTAGGAAACGATTTTCAACTTGTATGCGATCATTTGCACTTACTCCTTTCTGGAAAGGCGTACGATTGGTTTTGGCAGTTTCATCGCAAACATGAAGAATTCACTTGGGAAACCTTTTGTTTTGCATTTAGAGACAAATACGATGATGTTGATAATGACGTTGACGTATGGAGACGTATCGCAAAGCGTAAGCAGGGAGATAATGAACCTTTTGATTCCTATCAATTGGGCATGGAGGAATTAGTTAATAGACTCGGCCGAACACTGACAGAACAAGACTTAGTAAAACTCTTGATTGATAATTCCAAAAGTTCTCTTCGATACGAATTACTTCACCTTAATATCGTGTCTATTAAGAAATTGATGATGGAAGTGAAAAAGCACGAACAATTTTATAACGAATTGAAGCACAATTCTTCTAAGCAACCTTTTGCTTATCGTAAAAATATTTCTGAAATTTGCACCGAATTAGAACTTTCGGAAGATCACGAGTTAATAGTAGCAGCCATCATGCGCAGCAAGATATCCTGTTGGAACTGTGATAAACCAGGACATAGATGGGACAATTGTTTAGAACCTAGAAGTGTGTTTTGTTATGGTTGCGGAACCAAGAACGTTTATAAACCTCTTTGTAGCAAGTGTAACCCTTCGGAAAACCAGCCGAGGGATGTGTCCAACAACCAGCTTTAGACACATCCGTATCCAGCCATAATAAAATCAGCATTCAGACCACACCTGGGAGTGGCGAAAAAGCAGTTAAGTCAGAATTAACAGAAAGACTTTTACCTTTCCACACCAGATGGTCTAATTATTTGAAAGCTTGACATCGGATATTCGGTAGTTTAAATAAAATTTCACTTGAGGCTAAACCCAAAAGATCAACCACTCGGTTACGGGAATTTTGGAAAAATATTATTAAAACTCGGCGTGTTTTGATTTCATCAATATAAGGAAAAGAAGACAATCGTTTGTACACACCCTTGATTATAGAAGATCAGAGATACGATGCTATATTAGATTCCGGAACAACCGTTAGTTGTGTTGGCAACAATGCAGCTAAAGTGCTTCTCGCTCATCCAAGCTCACGCAAGTGTTCTGGAAAAGTGAAAACAGCCAGTGGTGCTCTATGTTCCGTGAAAGGCATTATAACGTCCTCGATAAAGTACCGAAATCTGAACGAAAATATTGACTTTTATATTATTCCAGACTTACAACAAGACGTCTATCTCGGAATAGATTTCTTTAAGAAATTCAAACGTGCCGAGAGAATCCTTGACGAAACTATAGGAGAATTAGATGTTGGTCCATCGGAATATGAAGAACCGGAAACTAAGTTACATAGTCTCTCTAGTAAGGAAAAGGATCGTTTGAACAGTGTCAAGGAGATGTTTCCGTCGTATGAACGGGAGGGACTAGGCAGAACCAATATAATTTCCCATTCTATCGACGTAGGCGATGCTAAGCCGTTGAAACAAAGACATTGGCCAATTTCACCTGCGCGAGAGAAAATTATGTTAGCTCTTGATATAATAGAACCTTCTAATAGTCCATGGAGTAGTAACTGCGTTATTGTTCAGAAAGGCACTAAGGTTCGATTGTGTTTGGATTCTCGCGAAGTTAATAAGCATAACAGGAAGGACGTGTACCCTTTACCCCATATTGACGGGATTTTGAGTCGCTTACCTCCTGCTCTCTTTATAACTGGTCTCGATATGAAACATGCTTTTTGGCAGATACCGTTAGAAGAGCATTCGCGTCAGTATACTGCGTTTACTGTACCAAACCGCCCTCTCTACCAGTATAAGGTCATGCCGTTTGGGCTTACCAAAGCACCGCAGACCTTATGCCGACTAATGGACCATGTTATACCCGCACTTTTTTTTTTTTTTTTTTTAGACTTTGCTTGTTTATTTTGAATCTTCTCTTACGAGACTAACAAAATGTGTTAAAATCTTAAAGTACTACATTATTCTAACAATTTGTTAAACTGTATTTATGTTAGACTGTCCTAATAATTATCGCTGGATGGGAAGGTCGTTACGACGAAGGCGGGAGCGGCTACATACCAACGTCAATGCTCTAGCGAGGTGGTTTGGATGAGTTGACAGCTTTGTGTAGTAATTTTGCATGTGCTGCGCTATTACATCTCGGACGGGGAGTACATTCAAGTCTCTCTGAATATTTACACTCCGAACGTACCACGGTGCCCCAGTGATAATTCTTAGGATCTTTGCTTGGGCTCTCTGCACGATTTCTACGTTGCTGTTGCTGGCGCTGCCCCACAACTGGGAGCCATAAGTCCAGATTGGTTTCAAAACTGTATTGGACCTTGTAAGGACCTTGTAGTCCAGACTGAGTGGGGAGCGGGAGTTGATCAGCCAATGCAAACTATTTGCCTTCAGCCTTAGATGAGTTCGTTTAGCTTCAATATGCGTGCGCCAGGTAAGCCGTCTGTCGAGATGTACGCCAAGGTATGTTACATCATCTGACTGGGGGAGCACGATGTTGTTTAGTGTAAGGTTTGGGCAGTTTCGTCTATTTAAGGTAAATGTTACTTGTTTGCATTTTTGCTCATTTACTTTTATTCGCCAGTCTGAGAGCCATTTCTCCACTACTTCTAGATGTGCCGCAAGTTGCGCTGAGGCTTGTTGTGGACATCTAGATCGGCTGAGGATCGCGGTGTCGTCGGCAAACGTGGACATAGTCAGTTGACTGCTCGTAGGAATATCAGAAGTGTAGAGTAGGTATAAAGTTGGCCCGAGAACGCTCCCTTGAGGAACTCCTGCTTCGATGTTACGTTCAGCTGATATGGAAGTATTGCATCTCACCACAAATATTCTGTTGTAAAGATATGACTTCAAGAGTTTATGCGTGCTATTAGGGAGCATTATTTTGATTTTATGCATTAGGCCGTCAAGCCATACTCTGTCGAATGCTTGGGAGACGTCCATAAATACCGCAGTGCAGTATTCCCTATTTTCAAATGCACTTCGAATTTCTGAAGTTATGCGGTTCACCTGTTCGATAGTTCCATGTTTTTCGCGAAAGCCGAATTGATGTGCTGGGATAATATTATGTCTTCTGAAGTATGGTATGATACGGGTCAGAAGGCATTTTTCAAAGAGTTTTGATAGACAGGAAAGTAAACTTATCGGTCTGTATGAGGAGGCGAGGGTGTGGTCTTTTCCTGGTTTTGGTATCATTATGATGATTGACTTTTTCCACCTCTTTGGGAAGCAGCCCAGTCTTGTCATCGCGTTGAACAGCTGGCATATGGTACCAACGGCGCATAGTGGGAGTTCTATAAGCATTTTTTGAGTTATTAGATCGCAGCCTGGGGATTTTCTCGGTTGTAGCTGCTCTTTTATAATTTTTATGACTTCGCATGGTCGAAATACAATTGGTTCGGCAATAAGAAGGTCGTCTTCAGTTTGCGATCTTATATTACGCACGTTTGTTACTGGATTTGGCTGGAACACATTTTCAAGGTGGGCAGCGAATGTGTCGGCTCTGTCTTTGTCGCTTCTGGCCCAGCAGCCTGCAGGGGTCCTTATTGGCGTAACCGTTACTGTTGGTGGGCTCAGTGTTGAGTGGGCTTTCCATAGTGGGAATTTTGAGCTGAATGGAGATAGTTGTTCTATATAGCGATGTTGGGACCTGTCTTCTTCTTGTCGTAGTGCCTTGGTGAGTCTGCGTGAAGCTTCTTTTAACTGTTGCTTTGCAGATGGCGATCGAAGAGATTGCCATACACGTCGGGAACGACGCTTTGCTAGGACTAGCTGCTCTATTTCTGCGTTTGTATGCTTTATGTTATGTGTTGTGTTTTGCCTTGGTGGTGTTGCGATTCGTGCCGCTGAGGCCAAAACTGACTCTAGCATGCATACGGTTCTGTTGATGTCGTCTTCGCCGGTTAGCTGTGGTGTAAGTTCGATGTGCGAACTTACGTATTTTTGAATTTGAGCCAGTCTGTGCTTCTAGAAGTTAGCATGACGGGGTTGTCATTACTAACTGGCTGTTGGTTTAGGCTAAAAAGTACAGGCGAGTGATCTGATGATAGATCCGAGAGAGAACTGGCGCTAATTAGATTTCGTGGGATGTTTTTTATAACTGCGAAGTCTATCAAGTCTGGCAGTTTTCTGGGGTCGCTAGGCCAGTGTGTAGGTGATCCAGGGAAACGCAGTCAAGTTTGTTGCTAGGATTTATAATTGCATAATACAGTTGTCTACCTTTCGGCGTCACGAGGCGAGATCCCCAGTGCGTATGCTTGGCGTTGTAGTCTCCTGCTGCTATGAAGTATTTGCCTAGTGAGTTGAAGTAGTCAGTAAACTGGGCTTCGGATATCATGAATCGAGGAGGACAGTATACCGCTGCTAGAGCTAGATTGTGACAACCCAACTGTATATTGATAGATGTGGCTTGCAGGTAGTTAGTAGCAAACGTGTTGTGAAAGTGGTGCTTGATGCGGTTTTTAATCAGGACTCCAGTGCCTCCGTGGGCCTTTCCATCAGGATGATTGGTGTTGTAAAACATATACCCTCGGATTTGGAAATTATATTTGTTGGTAAGGTGGGTTTCTGCAAGTAACATTACGTCGATTTCATTGTCGTTCATAAATTGTGCTAGCTCAAGTTTGTGCCGTGAAACACCGTTGGCATTCCACAGTGCAATGCGCAGGGGAGCCATTGATTATTTTGATAAAGTGTTTTGGAGCATCTGAATCAAAATATTCTGATTTGTCAACATACTTTGCATGGTCGTCCGCATAAATGAAATGAATTCATCCATACTTTGTTGCAAACTGAGCATCATCGTTTCCATTCTATTTTCTGTGTGCTCTGCTAGTTGGTGAGAGACTGTAGGTGGTGGTTGGACATTGTAAGCGGGGCTGCTCGACTTCAGCAGTGCTTACGTCTGGTTCTATTCCTTTTATAACAACTTGTTGACCTTTACTACTTTTTAGCTGGTAGGTGTAGTAGTTCTTTTTCTTGGCGTCTAGGAGCTCCGTCAGTTTTCTAAAGCTTTCTTCGCTTTTGACTTGGACCTTTGTTTCATGTATTTCTCTTTTAGTCAAGGGGATTACGTGGAAGCTATCTTTACCAATCAGATCGATTATTATATTAACGAGGTTGTTGGAGTTTTTCTCTCGAATGTAAAGCGGAGTTCCGCACAACTTCGGAATAGAGTTTTGGTTTATCTCGATGATTTGTTAATCTTATCAGAAGATTTTGATTCACACTTGATTCTTCTACAAGAAATTGCACTTTGTTTAAGAAAAGCGAAGATTACGATAAATGTGGGAAAATCTAAATTTTGCATGAGAGAAATTAAGTATCTCTCTCAGTATCTCTCTTAATTTCAGATGGGCAGATTAAAACAGACCCGTTTAAAATTCAGGCTATTAACGAATTTCCACTCCCCACTACAGTGAAACAACTTTGACGTTTTCTAGGGTTGTCGGGTTGGTATAGGCGTTTTGCCGAAAACTACGCTTCTGTAAGCTTTCCACTGACTGAGATGCTTAAGAAAAACAAAATCTCGTTAGTTTGGGATGAAGCAGCGACAAACTCCTTTCAGGAATTGAAACGTAGACTGACAACAGCTCCTATCCTTGCAACACCTAACTTTTAAAAACCTTTCGTGTTGCTATGTGACGCTAGTTCTTTTGGCCTTGGTTGTGTTCTTCCTCAAAAGAATGATGATGGTTTCGAAATGCCTGTTGGTTACATGTCCGTTAAACTATCGAAGGCTCAGCGGAATTACACCGTCACAGAACTGGAGTGTCTCGCAGTTATTAAGGGTATAAAGAAGTTTCGCGCCTACATCGAAGGACAAGATTTTCTGGTAGTTACAGACCATGCAGCATTACAATGGCTTATGCGGCAGAAAGACTTGTCTGGTCGACTCGCTCGATGGGCTTTACAACTTCAAGGTTTCGATTTTCGCATTGAACATCAGAAGGGCTCTCAAAACATCATAGCAGACACCCTTTCCAGACAGAACGAATTAGTAGAGGAATTTGTGGACGTAGGTCCAATTATTGATTTAGAATCAGAAGATTTTCGCTCCTTGGAATATCTCGACCTGATCGAACGCATTCGTCAGAATCAAGAGGAACTTCCCAATCTTAAGATCACAGATGGATATGTATATAAGCGTACTGAAGCGATAACTGGAAACAATGAATCGGGTTTCGGCGTTGGATCATGAAAAAGAAAAAAAACAAAGGAAGGTTTTTTATAAAGGTACGACTCGGGGCTTACGGACTACGGACAACGGCGTATGGATTACTGGGTAGAAGTTTGGGGAGCCTCTCCGGGAAGGAGAACAATTTTGGCTACTGGACGCCGGACAATGCCGCGCGCCGTCCGGATGTCGACTACGCGGACATTGCCATCGGCTCCAGGAAAGACGGAGTCGATTCTACCGAGTCGCCACTCGTTTGAGGGCAGATTGTCGTCTTTGATGACGACCATGTCCCCGACACGCATATTCTCGGTGGGACACTTCCACTTGTTGCGCTTGTGGAGCTCTTTAAGGTCTTCATCCTTTCATCGAGCACGGAATTGCTGATGGAGCGCTTTCAAGTGTTGCCACCTGTTTAATATGGTCTTGGATACTCCCTTTACTTCGGGCTCCACTATGGATAGAAGAGGGCCGCCGACAAGAAAGTGCCCTGGTGTCAACGCTAGAAGATCAGTGGGATCCTCTGACATGGGAGATAGCGGTCTGGAATTTAGACAAGCTTCAATCTTCGCTAGCAGAGTGGCAAGTTCTTCAAAGGTATATTTCCGCGTAGCTGTGCATTTATAGAACAATGCCTTGAAGCTCTTGACACCAGCTTCCCATAGGCCTCCCATATGGGGTGCTCCTGGCGGAATGAAATGCCAGTCGAGCTGCTGATGACTATACGCATCAGTCACAGACTCTTTAACGGCCTGGAGAAAATCCCGGGACAGTAATGTGGAAGCGCCAACAAAGGTCTTCCCATTGTCCGACTGCACTTGGCGAGGACACCCACTTCTGGATACGAACCGAGCGAACGCCGCAAGAAATTTCTCGGTCGTCAGATCTGAAGTAGGCTCCAAATGGATAGCCTTAGTGGAGAAACAAACGAAAGCCAACACATACCCTTTCGTGATAAGACATGCTCTACCAGTGTAATTTTTTATATCGAAGGGCCCTGCGTAGTCCATCCCCGTGTACGTGAATGGACGGGAGAATGACACTCGTTCTCTTGGCAAATTTCCCATCATCTGGACTTGCAATCTCTTTTTGTAAATAACGCAGACCTTGCAGGCATTGATAACTGCCTTCACCAAGTATTTAATTCTCGGAACCCAATATCTGGACCGGGTGAGACGTACCACCAACTGGTTACCTCCGTGAAGCGTTATGAGATGCGTGAACTTTACCAGAAGCCGAGAGAGTGAACATTCGTACGGGAGGATTATCGGATGTCGTTCATCGTAACGCAAACTTTCAGAGGCTGTGACACGGCCACATGCCCTTAACAGCCCCTCCTGGTCTAGGAAAGGGTTTAAGGAGAAGATCGAACTGGAAGGGGACACCGGAAGCTTCTGACTCAAACAGCGATACTCGTTCGTTAAATACCTGCGCTGAGTGCAGAGAATCATGAGCCGTTCGGCGGCAACAAGTTCCTTGGCCTCCAGACGGATCTCTGAAAGCGGCGATTGTTTTTTGCACCGACTGATAAATCGCTGGACATACGCGAGGACCCGCAAAGCTCTATCCAATTTGGAAAAACGATCAAGGAAGTCTTCGTTCGGAATATACGCTACGTGGGCTTTGACTGCTCGCTTTTCGATCTCGGTCACGGGTAGGTCGGTCCCCTGGCTAGGCCATTGGCTACGTGGTTTTTGCAACCAAGTGGGTCCATGCCACCAGAGAGAACTACCGACAAGCTCTGGAAGGGCCACCCCTCGACTAGCCAAGTCAGCGGGATTATGTTCGGATTGAACGTGTGACCAGTTGGCTGCCTCTGTGGACTGAGTGATCTTCGTCACTCTGTTGGCAACGAAAGTAGTCCAATGGCAAGCTGGCTTAGCTAACCATGCCAACACAATGGTGGAGTCGGTCCAGCAGTGTAGATTCGAATTCAGCATCGGCATGCTGGGAAGGATCGCTTCAGCCATTTCGGCAAGCAGTAAAGCACCGCACAGCTCTAGTCGAGGAAGCGACACAGTTTTGACTGGCGCAACACGCGTCTTGGCGGTGAGCAGGTGTACCATCGTGGTATGTCCCATCTCTACGCGCACGTAGATCGCAGCGCCGTAGGCTTTCTGCGAGGCATCACAAAATCCATGATGCTCTAAGCGAAACTCTGGGCGAAAGGAAACCCATCTTGGAATCCGGACCTGATCAAGGATCGAATAACTTTGAAGAAAACTGTGCCACCTTTGGCACAGCTCAGATGGCAGCTTATCGTCCCACCCCAGCTCCTGAAGCCAAATCTCTTGCATAAAGATCTTGGCACACACAACAAATGGAGCGAGCCAGCCTGCCGGATCAAACAGTTTGGAGATTTGGGAAAGCACCTGGCGTTTTGTGGGGAAGATTTCTGTGGGTAGATCTGGTGGAACGAAGAAAAACTCATCGGACGTCGCTCTCCACCGTACACCGAGAGTCTTGGCTGTACTTTCAGTGTCGAGATCAAGGAAATCGCTGTTCAGAAGATGATCGGGTTGGATATGAGCTAACACCTCTTTGTTGTTGGATGTCCATTTTCTTAACGGAAAACCCGCGGAGTCTAGGGCATTCTGTAGCTCTTTTATTGTGAGTTGAGCATCTTCACCAGAGTCAGCTCCCGAAAGGACATCGTCTACATACATTGCACTACGAATGACTTTGCTCGCTCTTGGATGGCTGAGCTGCACGTCAGTCGCCAGCTGTTGTAGGACTCGTATCGCCAGGAAGGGCGCACAATTAATCCCGAAAGTTACCGTCTTTAATTCAAAATCTTGAATGTACCCCTCGCTGTTTCGGAATAAAATGCGTTGAAACGGGGTATGCTTCGGGTCTACCCAGATCTGTCGATACATTTTCTCGATATCGGCACTGTAAACGTATCGGAAATATCGCCACTTCAGAATTTGAATGGCCAGATCGGACTGTAAGACCGGGCCAGCATGAAGGATATCTTTTAGACTAACCCCATAGTCTGAAGGGCTCGAGGCATTGAACACCACACGAAGCTTGGTGGTCGTACTTTCCGGCTTGAGCACGGCATGATGCGGAAGATATTAACTCGCAGAATCATGGGTAGGATAGACCTCTTTCATGTGGTTGAGATCGAGATATTCTTGAATAACGGTATCGTACTTAACTTTCTGTTGGCTGTCCCTTTTCAAACGCTGCTCGTTTCTTAAGAATTGAGCCAACGCGAAGGATCTGGAGTGTCCCCACCCACTTCTGGATACGAACCGAGCGAACGCCGCAAGAAATTTCTTGGTCGTCAGATCTGAAGTAGGCTCCAAATGGATAGCCTTAGTGGAGAAACAAACGAAAACCAACACATACCCTTTCGTGATAAGACATGCTCTACCAGTGTAATTTTTTATATCGAAGGGCCCTGCGTAGTCCATCCCCGTGTACGTGAATGGACGGGAGAATGACACTCGTTCTCTTGGCAAATTTCCCATCATCTGGACTTGCAATCTCTTTTTGTAAATAACGCAGACCTTGCAGGCATTGATAACTGCCTTCACCAAGTTTTTAATTCTCGGAACCCAATATCTGGACCGGGTGAGACGTACCACCAACTGGTTACCTCCGTGAAGCGTTATGAGATGCGTGAACTTTACCAGAAGCCGAGAGAGTGAACATTCGTACGGGAGGATTATCGGATGTCGTTCATCGTAACGCAAACTTTCAGAGGCTGTGACACGGCCACATGCCCTTAACAGCCCCTCCTGGTCTAGGAGAGGGTTTAAGGAGAGGATCGAACTGGAAGGGGACACCGGAAGCTTCTGACTCAAACAGCGATACTCGTTCGTTAAATACCTGCGCTGAGTGCAGAGAATCATGAGCCGTTCGGCGGCGACAAGTTCCTTGGCCTCCAGACGGATCTCTGAAAGCGGCGATTGTTTTTTGCACCGACTGATAAATCGCTGGACATACGCGAGGACCCGCAAAGCTCTATCCAATTTGGAAAAACGATCAAGGAAGTCTTCGTTCGGAATATACGCTACGTGGGCTTTGACTGCTCGCTTTTCGATCTCGGTCACGGGTAGGTCGGTCCCCTGGCTAGGCCATTGGCTACGTGGTTTTTGCAACCAAGTGGGTCCATGCCACCAGAGAGAACTACCGACAAGCTCTGGAAGGGCCACCCCTCGACTAGCCAAGTCAGCGGGATTATGTTCGGATTGAACGTGTGACCAGTTGGCTGCCTCTGTGGACTGAGTGATCTTCGTCACTCTGTTGGCAACGAAAGTAGTCCAATGGCAAGCTGGCTTAGCTAACCATGCCAACACAATGGTGGAGTCGGTCCAGCAGTGTAGATTCGTCCAATGGCAAGCTGGCTTAGCTAACCATGCCAACACAATGGTGGAGTCGGTCCAGCAGTGTAGATTCGAATTCAGCATCGGCATGCTGGGAAGGATCGCTTCAGCCATTTCGGCAAGCAGTAAAGCTCCGCACAGCTCTAGTCGAGGAAGCGACACAGTTTTGACTGGCGCAACACGCGTCTTGGCGGTGAGCAGGTGTACCATCGTGGTATGTCCAATCTCTACGCGCAAGTAGATCGCAGCGCCGTAGGCTTTCTGCGAGGCATCACAAAATCCATGATGCTCTAAGCGAAACTCTGGGCGAAAGGAAACCCATCTTGGAATCCGGACCTGATCAAGGATCGAATAACTTTGAAGAAAACTGTGCCACCTTTGGCACAGCTCAGACGGCAGCTTATCGTCCCACCCCAGCTCCTGAAGCCAAATCTCTTGCATAAAGATCTTGGCACACACAACAAATGGAGCGAGCCAGCCTGCCGGATCAAACAGTTTTGGAGATTTGGGAAAGCACCTGGCGTTTTGTGGGGGGAGATTTCTGTGGGTAGATCTGGTGGAACGAAGAAAAACTCATCGGACGTCGCTCTCCACCGTACACCGAGAGTCTTGGCTATACTTTCAGTGTCGAGATCAAGGAAATCGCTGTTCAGAAGATGATCGGGTTGGATATGAGCTAACACCTCTTTGTTGTTGGATGTCCATTTTCTTAACGGAAAACCCGCGGAGTCTAGGGCATTCTGTAGCTCTTTTATTGTGAGTTGAGCATCTTTACCAGAGTCAGCTCCCGAAAGGACATCGTCTACATACATTGCACTACGAATGACTTTGCTCGCTCTTGGATGGCTGAGCTGCACGTCAGTCGCCAGCTGTTGTAGGACTCGTATCGCCAGGAAGGGCGCACAATTAATCCCGAAAGTTTCCGTCTTTAATTCAAAATCTCGAATGTACCCCTCGCTGTTTTGGAATAAAATGCGTTGGAACGGGGTATGCTTCGGGTCTACCCAGATCTGTCGATACATTTTCTCGATATCGGCACTGTAAACGTATCGGAAATATCGCCACTTCAGAATTTGAATGGTCAGATCGGACCGTAAGACCGGGCCAGCATGAAGGATATCTTTTAGACTAACCCCGTTGTCTGAAGGGCTCGAGGCATTGAACACCACACGAAGCTTGGTGGTCGTACTTTCCGGCTTGAGCACGGCATGATGCGGAAGATATTAACTCGCAGAATCATGGGTAGGATAGACCTCTTTCATGTGGTTGAGATCGAGATATTCTTGAATAACGGTATCGTACTTAACTTTCTGTTGGCTGTCCCTTTTCAAACGCTGCTCGTTTCTTAAGAATTGAGCCAACGCGAAGGATCTGGAGTGTCCCAGGGCGGGCTTTACGTCCTCCGGAAGGCTGACGATATATTTTCCACTATCGTCTCTCGTGGTTGTCCGGAGGAAATTTTCCCTCACAAGCCAAATCTGACTCTTTTGCCATTTTTATTGGCAGATCCTCCACCTCCCAAAACTTGGTGAGAAGTTGATCCAGGTTTGAATCGAATATATGGGAGATTCGAGTGGAGAAAGCGGAAATTTGCTCTTGCCTAGCAGCTGGCACTGGTCCGGTAAGGATCCATCCGAATATAGTCTCTTGACCAAGAAGAGAGCCACAGATGTTTGCTCGGGTGCCGCTTAGGAGTATGGAAGGCAGCAGATCAGCCCCGATTAACACATCTATCTGTGCACTCTCATGAAATTTTGGGTCCGCCAAAGAAAAATGGGGAAGCTCCCGTAGGAAATGCAGGACGGAAGTTGACCAGCTAATTGTGGAAGGACATAGGCAGTCGCGTCTAGCTGCAGGCCAGGCCTGGTCGGAGATCGAATTGAAAACTGGCAGAGTCTTTTGGATTCTGCTGCCAGTGTTTGGCTTAAGCCGGAGACTTGGGCTCGAATGAGCTGATGAGGCAACTTAATCAAGTTGAGCAGCCTCTCAGTCATGAATGTTGCCTCCGATCCAGAGTCGAGCAAGGCACGAGCTTTGAAGGTTGATCCCAAATGGCAAATGTCAATAACGGCGGTGCCCAACAAGACGGATCTATGACCCGTGGCAAAATAATTTTGCACCGTGGAGGTTGCGGCACTGGTAGTCGCTGGAGCGGTCGCAGTTGGTCTTGACCTGGGCGAAGAAGTTGGAGTTGGAGTCGAGGGCGTTGGAGACGCGTTACCTTGATGAAGTAGCGTGTGATGGCGGCCGCGGCATGTGAAGCAACTATGAGTGCTGTCACAGTCCCGTAGCTGATGTCCTCGTGCGAAGCAGTTCAGACACAGCTTTTTGCCTTTGATATAGGCGGACCGATCATCGACAGACATCCGGAGAAACCGTGCGCATGTCCGCACTGGATGGTTTTTTCAATTGCACAAGTCGCACCCTTTACCTCTGGGTACTACTCTAGCTTCATAGGAATGGATCCTACGTACCGTGGAATTCGAGGCTGCTGCTCTGGGCTGAGGCTGACTAGACGGACGGACGTCATCTATGGCCTCTAGTGTCCTGTGACGCTCAGTGAGGAAATTATTTAACTCCTGCCAAGAGGGAACATCGACCTTGTTGTGGAGCGACTGCTCCCAGAGGGAAAGTGTCAACTTTGGAAGTTTGGCGGAGACCATATAAACCAATAGGCAATCCCAATTGTCGGTGCTAATATCACTCGTTTCTAAAGCGTTAAGGCAACTCTGGATGGTGTCTTGAAGCTCTCGCAAAGCTGGCCCAGATTCCTGAGTGATGGACTGCACATTGAACAGTATTTTCAAATGACTATTTACTAATAACCGTTTGTTTTCAAAACGCTTAGTTAGGTTATCCCAGGCTGAGCGAAAACCATCGTTAGTCAAAGGCGACTTTGCCACAATTGTGTTTGCTTCGCCACTCGTTTTGGAATTCAGGTGGAACAATTTCTCGACCGGCGTCAATCTGGGATTATTAATGTAGATCGCCGTGAAAAGGTCCGTAAACGTCGGCCAGCGAAGATAATCGCCGGTGAAGACCTCGGTATCGCACGGAGGTAGCCGACAACCTGAAGGAACGTAGGTCTGGGACGGATCAGCAATAAGATTTTTTATGTTCGCACCACACCTTTCGTAGACGCCGTAGCAATAATTGTATTTCGCTCGGAGAATTGGCAAGCTGTCAGCTGCACTGTCTCCGGCTGAAATCAGGCGTACATTGCACTCATCGAACTCTTTTTGATGCGCTCCCACAATGCTCGGACCTCTTCGCGTCGGATATTTAGCATGGACATGCTCGGGGGAGTCGGCGACGGAGTGTTGCATCTCGCTTCGAATTCACTGAGTCGATCTGAAACCTCAATGAACTGATTCAGCGCAAGATCGGACGCAGCTAGAGCCATTTTTGTCTCGGAACGAGTGAGCCTTGCTTGGGGAGAGGGAGTCTTATTGGAAAGTTTAGGTGTGGGCGGCTTGACAACAATCTTCGGAGCTTTTGTTGGTGGAATGGGAGATTTCTTATTCACACCTTCACTGGACATGCCAAAAAACGAAACCTTTGTTGAAAAACGAGTGTGCTGGGCGTAAAAAACAAATTTTAGACCTTTGATATTTTAATTGCACTCTCGAAAAATTGGTGTTTAGCGGAATTTGTTTCGCTAAAAAGGAAACGGTCTATGGAAGCGACGATAAATAGAAAAGAGATATATGCCCAGTGGAAACGGGGTATATTTAAATTGCACAGGAGCGAATATTAATTGCCAAAAAAAACCCCAGAATAATTAAATAATATTTACTGTTTCGGATATGTAAAAAAAACGGGATTATTTTTTTTTGGTATGCTGGTATTTATTATTTTCTCTAAAGGGGTTAAAGAAAATATTACCAACTGTGGAGAAGACAGAAAAAACCAAAAAGGCTTGTTTATGCGGAGAATGGATGTTAATTATTTATTCAAAAAATAATTTATTTGCAAAAATTTAATTTATGAGCGATCAACAATGGTGTGCCGTACGGAGTGACGTTCACACTTAAATTTTATGGAACCAGACAACGAAATAAAATTTTTTTTTTTTAATTATTTTATGTTTTTTTTCTATGTTTAAGACCTTATGTCGTGTATAAAGCCCTTGCACTGGATGTCGTGCAACGGCTCCCTAATGGGCATGGGTGTGTATATATATGCAGTTGGGATGCTGGATTTGGATATACAGTCGACTCTCGTTAATTCAAACCTGCGATAATTCGAACCTCTCTATAATTCAAAGTTATCACGAGGTCCCTACGAAATCTCTTTATATTTCGAACTAAATCAATACATTTTCATACACTTGGTAATTCGAACGAAAAAATAATTGATATTTAACAAAACCACGCGTTAATTCGAAGTCATCAGCGTCTAACACTCGACAATTCAAAGTTACAAAGAAAAAAGGCGGAAATTTTGGGACAAGTTCAAACTTGCCTTTGTTTTTGTTTTGATTATGTAGTTTGACCATTTGACGCACACACTTCTTACGAATTGGTTTGTGTACTTATTCAGTTGCTGTTACTCTTTCGTTGGTATGCATATTAAAAGTTAGTGTTAGCTATGAGCCCTAGCAAGTATAAAGAACCTTTGGCAGAGGTGTCAGTTAAGGAAGCAAGATCCTCATTTGATACCTTATAAAGCTTATGTCTACAAAACGAAAGTGATGAAAAAGCATTTCAGGGACTTTTTCTCTTAAAAAAAAGTTATTGAGCAGTGTGAGCAGCAGAATTGTGCTTTAAAGCAAACCAGTATAACAAAGTTCTTTCGAAAATTTCGAACCATTTGATATTTCAAACACTCGATAATTCGAAATATTTCAAGAGTCCCTCGAGTTTCGAATTAACGAGAGTCGACTGTAAATGTATATATGTACGTATGTGCGTTCGTGCAGTTCGCGCTCACGCCAAAAAAAATGTTGGAAATAAAACACACTGAAACCAACAAAGTTTTCCGCGTCGGTGGTGGATTTTTATTATTTATTTTTATTTACACGGAGGCCGACGGAAAACTTTTAATGTTGGTATATTTTCGCTGTGGGAAGTAGAAAATATGATGTATGGATATATGGAATATATTTGGAGATATACAGGCAGGCTCCGGTTTTCACTTTCACAAGATTCTCTCGTTTTCGTTTTTGAAAACGAGAATTGGTGCTCCCGTTTTCACTTTCACAAGACTTTTTCGTTTTCAAAAACGGGCAAGTTTTTTTGTCGAAATGAAAAGTAAATGCGTTTTTCTACATTAAATCGGTTCTTAATTGCAAAAGGAAAAAAATAGTTGACTCCTTGGTCTATTGATGTTCATTTCACATCATCAGTAGGTCAATCTAATTCGTATTTATTTTTTAAATAATTATTTTCTGACCCCACCTTGATTTCATACATAAAATATTTGCCGTCGGCAACAACAAATTTCGTTTTGCTAAGGGGCCGATAAATCTATTGCCAAAAGTTATCGTCAATGCTGCCGTACTTGTAGTGGAACGAAACACCCACTTAAAAATACTTATAAAATGAAAACGAAAAAAAAATATTTGTAAAGAAAAGTTAAATAAGCTTTTTTTTTTTTAAAAATATGATTAATTTAGTTTCTTAAATGGCAAAAGTGCAGTAAAAAAAGTGGTTGAGAATAGTGGAATGAAAGCTGCAAAAAAGGTGGCAGCCCCTTATTGTGGGAAACAGCTGATATCTAATGGAGGCTTATTTGAACTTTTAAAAATGTAAGTAAGACAACTTAATTTACTGATCGTCAGACATATTAAAAACACATGTGCTGCATCTAAAATGTCTCGGTTTTCTTAAATCAATCAATTTCTGCCTTCTTTTGGCTTCAAAACAGGCAATTGAAAATATAAAAGGCATTTTTTCGCGTTGTTTACTTTTGACCAAAAAAAGTCAGCTGTTTGAACCATTCCGATAACGAAACGATGACAAAAAGTTTGTGAAAACCGGAGCACCTAAAACGAAAACGTACGTTTTCGCCCAAAAACGAAAACGAGAAAAAAAAGTGAAAACCGGAGCCTGCCTGATATATGGAATATATGATATATATATGTATATGTATATGTATGATATATGTTTGTATTTGTGGCGGAAAATTTATTTAAATTATTGCCGGCGGGTATGTGTTGAGCTTTCGATTTTTATTTAGTGGACTGTATTGAAAGAAAAGGTGTGCAAAATATTTAGCGTAGGAGTACAGTGAAAAAAAAACACTTTGAAATTGGGGGCCCTTTTTCGGCAGAACACTTGGAATTTTTTCACAGAAATTATTTTTTCACTATTCACTTGGAATATTTTGCACACTTTACACTTTTCATTAAATTTTGGAACTTTCACTTTTTATTGAAGTTTGCAATTTTCACCTTTTATTAAAGTTTTCAATTTTTGCTCTTTGTTAAAGTTTGGAATTTTGCTCATTTGATATATGTATACTTGTATGTACATATGTGTACGGTTTTACTTTGATGTACGGGCCAAAGAGGAATTGGAAGAATATGGCGGCACGATCAAAGAAAAACGGAAAATGGAAGAGAAATTAATAATTGCCGTTTTCGGATTAAATCGGACTTGGATTTTCAGAAAAAATCATGCAGAAAGTCAAACGAAACAGTGTTTTCGAGTGGCTGACTGCAGACCGGCAAATTAATATAGATCTTCGTCAGGGGCGGATTAAGACAATTTGCCGCCCTAGGCAGTTTTGATTTTGCCGCCCTTGACTGCAGCCTAATTTTCAAAAGTAGTATTTTATGTAGTGTTAACAGTCGAGATTTGCCGCCCCTAAAAATTTGCCGCCCTAGGCAGCTGCCTATGTTGCCTATATGGTAAATCCGCCACTGATCTTCGTACTTATCTTGAGCAATTTCGGGCGCTGGGTCAATCCGGCTCGAAGGACCAAAAAATGTTGTGTTGGGGGCGTCCGACTTGAAGGCAGCAAACTCCTGTGGTCAGCGACGGCTGGCGGTGCAAGCTGTGGGGGCAAGAAAAAACACTCGACGATCGCGGGAAAATAAAAAGACTTTGGATTTCAATCGTGGCGCGGACCGGCCGGGCGTTTAATTCATGCGTTGACGTATTTGGAACTAACTTAAGCTATTGTAAGCTAGGCGCTTGGAGGCGCAGCGGAGACTTCTTGCGCTCGGGGAGTGGAGAGCCTGGACGGCCGAGCGCGACATGCTCCAAGCTCCGGGAGAGGGAGAGTGCGGTGTGGGAAGCTCCGGGAGAGGGAGAGCGGGAGAGGCCTGAACACCTTGAAGAGCATATCTTATTCACATTTGGAGTTCCTGAATCAATTCTTACAGACAATGGATCGCAATTCGAAATCTCAGGAACATAATCTGTGGGTGTAGTGGTCAGTGAACAGAAAGACAAGATTTTTAAATTATAACGGACGTACAAAATTTATTAGGTCAGCTAAGGGTTAAACTAGCTCGAGTGTTCAAGCTTTAATATCAACTATACTGCTTCAGCTTAAATCGTATAGTTGTCTCACACACACCCTTTGCTAAGTTGCCAGGAATAGTCCCGTTAAAGGTCATGAACAGATAGCCACGCTCCTAGAAAATTCGGCCGATTCGATCATTTCGCTGCCGATCTTCTACCGCCACAGTGCGTAAAATTTTGTGAACGAGAAATTTTAATTCAAGAGTGAAAACCAACCACGTGTTCGGAACCGCACCCACAGCCAAGTCCAAATTTAGGCAAGTGGGCGGAGAACCGCAACTTTTGTGCAGCGATCAGGAGACTCCAAAGTCTACCTGTAGTGAACCAGTGATTTGATTTGAAGTTTTTGAAGGTAAATTTGCTAAAGTCATACAGAGTTGTGTGTGTACGCTAATTTAGTAAATCTTCCGTGCTTCTGGTCATCGGCGGCCGGCTCAGCCTTGGCGCTGCGCGCTTTCATACAAACACACATACATATATGTGTTCTAAATCTTGCTGCCGCCGGTGTCCCAACTTTGCAGTCGGTATTAGTGGGATGCGCCATAACCTTTTTGGGATACCCTACCCAGGGAAATCTGTGGAGTAGTTAGAGCGACAGCAGGACAGCAGCCACATTTGACAAGTGGAAATAACAACATCTAAGCTGCAACATTAACAAAAAATATGTGAGCACATGGCGTTGCATAACATATAACCTTTCTTCGTGAGTACACGAATCACCCTGTATTGGAAAGAAAACCAGAGTTTGGCACCGCTGAATATTAACCCTTGTGTCAGAGCTGTGCCAATGTCAACCAATTTAAAATAATTTAAATTTTAATTTGAATTCTCTTTGTTTGAAAATTTGATAAACTCTTAATTGAAATTTTTAGTTTAAGTAAACTCATATGTACAGCCTCTAACGATTAATGTCAGCCTAAAATTTTTACTATCTTTATGCAAGTTAATTTACTCCCGGAAACTTTTTAAAAAAAATAAAATTTTTTATTTTAATTTTCACTTGGTGATAAACCTTTATTTGAATATATAATTTTTACACAAGATTTTGCTTAACTTTAAAATTCCGTTACTGAACGCGGCTCGGGTCAAAAATGGACTGACTGCCAAATCTTTAATCTGATCCAAAGAACATCGGCCAAAAGCTTTTCTTGAACTTCAAGAAGTTTCTTTTTGTTTAAAATAAAAGCTCATGCTGTAAGTGTCGCATCCTATTGTGAAATTCAATTATGCTGACCAATGCAGTTTATTTGGGGCTTGGAGTGAGGAAGGCGCAATTGATTGGGCTTCGAACGGAAGCTGATGTTTACTTTAAGTTTGATTTGTTTATTTCGGTTGGGGATCCAAGAGCGGACCTCAAAGACAAAGGCAGGCAATGGCAAAGGCGAATGCGAAGATCGCTAAGATTGAATTTTGGAAATTGTTTATAAATGCCATAAGAAGCATAGTTTCATGGGTTGGATAACTCTCCCCCTTCTAAAATGGATCGCCCCGATTCATTATTAATTTCTTTTAATCGGTCTCTTAGTTTTGAAAAAAAGCATTGGTCTTGGTTTATATTTTTTTCTGTGACAATTTCTTCTAGATTTGTATCTTCTTGCATAATAATTTCTTGTTTTGAATTTTCGTGCTCTAAATTTTCTTGGTTAGCTTTTTCTTCTAGTTCTGGCCGTTGTTTTTTGTTTACAAAAATAACATTTTTATATTTTATAAAAAGTAAAAAAACTAAATATACGATGATTATAATTAGTAATATATAAGAAATTGGAATTTTTGTATTATTAATTTGGAAATATGGATTGAGAATATTTATATTATCAAGAGTAAGTTCTGAATTATTAGAAACAATATATTCATCAATGTCATAATTAATAAATTTATGCTGTGCTATGTAGTTTAATATTTTTCTTTCGGTGTTTACATAAGTAATATTATTTATGGTTACTGAGTCATTGAACAAAATTAAATATGAACCTTTTAGTTTTGTTATGTCTACTATGTTTGTTCCTGTAACTAAAATCGCACCATCTTGGAGGATGTCTATTTTTTTGTTAATTTCTCTTATTTTAGAACAGTTGGCTTTTTTCGCCATTTAAAAGTTTTATAAAGCAATTTCTTTCTGAACTTAATTTACAGTAGTTGTTGAAAATTTCTTCTTTAAAATTGGTCATTAAGTAATATTTATTTTTGCAAAAGGCAACTTGATTGTTTATCAATAATTTTCCATCGGGTTGAGCAATAGCTCTTGTTTTATACAGGTCACATTTTTCATTAATCAGGGGGTATTTTATATAGACTACTAATAAATCGTTATTAAATAAAATTTTATAAGTTGATATATCCATTAAGTCGGTTAATACTACAGATTGTTTTTCGTGATTGTAAATTTCCTTAATTTATTTTTCATTTAGAATTTTTGTATTAAAAATTTTTGTTTTTGCCAAGATAATGGTATCTAATAAATTTTGCAAATCGAATATTAGCAACCGTAAACGGTGTTTTCGTAAAATTGTTTCCTCATTGAAGACTACATTTTTTAAATTTTCAGTTAGGTATTTTACTTCGTTAAATAATTGGGAATTTATTGTGAATTGTTTGTTATTATTTTGTATTAAGTCATCTATTTTATTTTGTACAGTTATGAAATCATTATAATCAGGAGTTCCTGCTATCCATTTCCATAAAGTTCCTATTTCGTTTATTCCTCTTTTTTGCCTTTTTGGCATTATTTCTGATAATGTTATTCTGATGAGTTCTAAATCCATTGAAATTTCCCATTCTATATCTGTTTTTGCTGATTTATCTAAAATTCTAGTTTCCGTGTTAATTATTTCTTCATAAAAACTTAAATTAGTTACGTGAAATAAATCTGCGTATGAATCATACGTCAATACGTCTTTGTTGTCTTTAAATAATAAATAATCATGACTTGTATAGTCAATTATTTCGGAACTTGTTAAAAGTATTAGGTTCAGTACAAGTACTCGGGAAAACATTTTTCTGAAAAAAAGTAAAATTATATATTTTTTGCAATTAGAATTTAATATTATCTTTATGAATAGTCCTATTTCTATTGTTGATAATTATTTTGTTAGGCATATTTTCCTTAACTACCTGTTTTTTATATCTGGAATTAAGCTTATTTCGTTCCCCATGTTTTTTTTCATAAACAACTTGTCCTACATGATACTGTTTTTCTTTTCTGTTTTCGTTATGTTTTTCCAACATTTTTGACTGTGTATTTTTTAGTATGAGGGGAATATTTTCGTGCTCAATTTTATTATAAAGGATTCAAAAGGTTTTTGGTTTGTTGTAGAGTGAATAGTCTGATTATATTTTTGAGCGGCTCTAATAACTATTTCTGAATAGTCAGTTAAATTAAACTCTTCTTTTATGCAGCGAGCTATTTCCGTTAATGTCGAGTGTGCTCTCTCAACTTGTCCGTTTGAAGAACTGTGTCTTGGGTCTGCGTAATGTAAACTTATTCCACACCTTTGTGCAAATGATTTAAATTGGGCCGAGGTAAAACTCGGTTCGTTATCTGTCATAATTACTTTAACTTGGGGAAATTGTTGAAGTAGTTCCATTACTTTATTTTCAATGTTTAACTTAGTTTGAATTTCTTTTACCACAAGATATTTTGAATAAGCGTCTATACAGGTTAGGAATGTTAAATTTTGAGCGTAGTATATATCAATATGTAAATTCTCTCCCTCTTTATTTGGAATTGGGGCTTCCCCAATTGGAATTTTTACTGGGTGCCTGTTATATTTATTTTCGTTACAAATCACACAATTTTTAATATATTCTTTTAATTTTTTAAAACAGTTTGGCCAATAATATAATCTACTGATCTGTTTGTAGTTTTCTTCTACCCCTCTATGAGCTCGACTGTGTGTTTCTTCTATTATTATGGCTTTATCTTCTTCATTTTCCACGTCTTGTAGAAAGATTCTTGTAAAAAGGAATGTGTTTGTAAAATTATTTTTTAAAGGTAATTGAATATGAAATAAGTCCTCTAAGGTACACTGAATTCCTACCGTAATGTTAGGTGGAAGATACTCTCTTAATATTGATATTAAATTTTCTGGTGTGTCATATTCAATTATATGTCTTGTCCTGTCAAAGATTTCTAGTGACTCATGTATTGTATACCTTCCCGTTGTTAATAACAGTTGTTGTTTAAACTGATTTAACGGTTTACGGGTCTCTTGTATTACATTTTCAAAACTACTTTCAGCTGAATGCTGTGTGTTTTGATCTGAGTCTGACTGGTCTGTTTGTTCTATATCGCTGTTGGTAATATTATTTATCTGAATTCTAGATAATGCGTCGGCTACAACATTTGTTGTACCGGGCTTATATATTATTTTCGGTGTAAAGCTTTCTATGAATGAATACCATCTTTTCATTTCTACGTTCGGATTTTTATCCGAAACTGTGAAAGATAGAGATTGATGGTCGGTTTGGATTTCTATACCAATAACTCCGTACAAATAGTTTCTTAAATTTTTTAATGCCCATACTATGGCAAGCAATTCTTTTTTGTTTGTTGCGTAAAGCTGCTCGGTTTTATTTAGTGTTTTAGAAATAAAAGTAATTGGTTTATTATCTTGTGATAATACCGCCCCAATAGCTACGTCTGATGCGTCTGTTGTTAAAGTGAATTTCTTTTCATAATCTGGCTGAACTAATTCAACTTGTGCTATTAAATTTTCTTTTAGCTCGTTAAAAGCTTGTACAGCTGAATCGTCCAACTGTATTAAAATTTTTGAAGACATTCTTTTAGAGACATTTCCATTTTCCCCTCCTAAGTATTTAGTTAGGGGTTTTGCTATTTTAGCATAATTTCGGACAAATTTTCGGTAATAGCCAGTTAGGCCTAGAAAGCTTCGTAGTTCTCTAATATTTTGTGGTATCGGATATTTTGAAATTGTGGAGATTTTTTCCGGATCTGTTTTAATTACATTATGAGATACAATGTAACCAAGGAAAGAGGTTTCTAATTTAAAAAATTTAGATTTTTCGAGAGAAATTTTCATATTTGCTCTCTGTAAAATGCTGATTATTCGAATTAAGTCCGAGTAATGTTGCTCGATTGTGTTTGAGAAAATTATAATATCATCCATGTAGACGTGACATGTTTTTCCTACCTGTTCTCTTAGAATGTCATCCATTGCTCTTTGAAAAATTCTGGGTGCATTTGTTAAACCGAATGGCATGCGTAAAAATTCAAATTTTCCATTGTTAATGGAAAAGGATGTTTTTTCAACATCTGAGTCCTTCATTAAAATTTGATGGAATCCTGATTCCAAGTCAATTGTTGAAAAGAATTTAGCCTTCCCTAAGTTGGCTAATATTACAGACGGGTCTTGCATCGGGTATCTATCCGGTATTGTGTTTTCATTTAATTTTTTATAATCTATTACAAGCCTATGTTTTGGGCTACCATCTTCATTCTGACCTTTTTTGGGTACCACCAATACTGGTGAATTGTAAGGACTTCTACTGGGCCTTATAATATTTTCATTTAGCATTCTGCTAATTTCACTATTAACGAAATCTGAAACTGATAAGGCATAGGGATATTGTTTACTGTAAATAGGCCTGTCAATATTGGTGTTTATTTCACCTCTAATATCTGTTCTGAATGGAATTTGTAAATTTATTTTTGAATGTTCTGTTTCAATTAAGTCAATTATTTTTTTCTTCAAATCTTCAACTTGATTTGAGTTTAACATTTTAATGTTATTTATTTTATTTTTCTTAAATTCTATGACGGATAAATCATCGTCGATGCGTTTGGGATTTTTAGATCCCAAACTTTTTTAATTTTTTTGTTGACGGATAATTCTACGTCGGCGTGCTCAGGATTTTTAGATCCCAAACTTTTTAATTTTTTGTTGACGGATAATTCTACGTCGGCGTGCTCAGGATTTTTAGATCCCAAGCTTTTTTTTAATTTTTTGTTGACGGATAATTCTACGTCGGCGTGCTCAGGATTTGTAGATCCCAAGCTGAATGAACTTTTTTCAACCATTACAGATTCTGGTTGGATTTCTTTTTGCTCATCAAAGTATTTATTTATTATATACTCTTTTAATGGAAGAATAATTTTTTCCTTAGTTAACGACAATTGATTTAATGAATTATCTTCATCATAAAATAATTTTTCTTCTTTGCCGTTATAATTAATAGTTCCTCTTTGAATATTAATTACAGCTCCTATTTTCTTTAGGAGATTAAAACCTATTAGTAAGTCGGATTCTAATCCTTCTATTTCATAAAAAACTTGTTTTATATTAAATATGGTTACCATATGGTAATATTTAATTATAGTAAACCCATTAATGGTTGAAACTCTTTTGTAAATCGGAAGCTCATTTTTATTTTGGTATATTCCCTTTTTTATGTAACAGGATGTTGCACCTGTATCAATTAAAATTTTTAATTCCCTTTGGATTTTTTTATCTGTTCTTTTCAAGTAGGGTAATCCTACTCCGGGTTCTGACCTAAAAAATGATCCTCTTCTATATTATTTACTCTCATTGTTTTTTGAACGGGTTGATTTACTGATCCTGATGGTTCTCGCTTTAATGGTTGATGTGGTTCAGACTGTTTGTTTTGACCAGCGTTTGTATTTTCCCTTTGAGCTTTATTTTGATAAAAACTAATTCTGGGATCATTATTATTATAGTTTCGCTTGTTATTATAACCTCTATAAAAATTGTTATTCGGACGATTTTGATATTGGATTGATTCATCTACATCCATTGGTTCTGCAGCTGGCTGTACCTGATTATTATTGGGTTTCCAATTATTATTTTGTCCCCACTGATTGTTATTGTTTTGTCCCCACCGGTTATTATTCCTTTGACCCCATTGAATATTATTATTTTGTCCCTGATTCCACTGGTTATTATTCTCTTGCTTTGAGGCTCTTTGATTATACCTTAAATAAGTAGAATTGTTATTGTTGGATGTTTTATGGTTAGAAGTAGTACCATTTTGCTGTGATTCGTTATTATAATTTGAGTTATAATTTCTATAACTCATTCCCATGAAGTTATGAGCAAACTTTGCTCTCATATTGTTGCTTTCCATCTCCTGTACTAACGCTAATGCATTTGGCAAGTCTGTTGGGTTCATGGAATACAGAGTTGAAGATATTGGGCCGTTTAGGCCAGTTATGAAAACTCTCAGAGCACTCTGTCTATGTCTATTATTAACTTCAGAAGTTATTGGCTTATTTCTGCCATATGTCATTATTGTTTTATTGGTTAACAGAGTAAGTTTTCTGTACACCTGATTGTAATACTCCATAATAGTTTGTTTGCCCTGGGTTAAAATGCTTAGTTCCTGTTCAATTATGTGAAGAGGTCTCCTATCGCTAAAAATAAAATCTAATCTGGCCAGCATGGCATCAAAGTTAAAAGCTGTTCCGTGAATTGTTAAAGCATCATTTGCTTTTTCAGTTATCTTATTTCTTAGTATTGATAATGCTGAGAAATATCGCTTACTTTTTCGGGTGTACTGGCTCATAGCGTTCTCTGCTGCTTCCCTCCAACTAACATATTTTTCATGTTCTCCTTTAAATTCTGGTACTGATTTAACAATTTCATATGATTCCTCACATCTTATTGAATTGTCAATTTCTTCGGTATTATAGTCTTCTACTTTGTTTACATTCGTTTGAAGTTCTGTTTTTAAAGTTTCGATTTCTCGTTTAAGGGAATTAACCTCGGATGAAACAATCTGCTTTATTAATTCTTGTGTCAATAATACATGTTTTTGTAATTCTGTGTTTGCCATTTTACTTGTGCTTGGCTCTTCGGCCATTCTTAAATTATTAAATAAATATAATAAATCGTCTAGATTCTCCAGGGTAAATTATGAGTTTTTATCTTTTTATTCCTTAAATTACATTATATCTTAATTCTTACGATTTCTTTAGTTTTTTTTTGTTTTAATTTCCTTGATGATGTCACGTCTTCCCTCTTGGTTAATTTGATTGTTGTCGTGTTGATTTTGGCGAGGGAATGCCCTTCAGCCCATCCTTCCTTCTTAAGTGTTTTTAAATGTTGTCGTGTTGAGTTTGGCGAGGGAATGCCCTTCAGCCCTTCCTTCTATTTTTGAAAAGTTCTTTTTAATTTCCCTGGTTTTCTTTTAACTTTAACTTTTAATTTGTTTTTTAACTTTTTCTCCACGTTTTTTTTGTTTAGTTTATTTTTGATTTTCACTTAAATTTTTGTTTGGTTTATAATTTCTGTTTTTGTGTAAAAAAAAATAATTCTTTCGGTCCACCTTTATAATTTATTTCCGGGTATTTTGCGATCACAATATATCGTCGATTGGTGATGGATTTTTTTTAATTTTTTTCCACTAAAAATTGTTTGGGTTTTTGGCGGCGCGAGTTGCGTTTAGTTTTAATTAATTTGTTATCATTAATTTAAAAACGAACTTTTTATGACACCGCCCCACGTTGGGCGCCAGTTAATTTACTCCCGGAAACTTTTTAAAAAAAATAAAATTTTTTATTTTAATTTTCACTTGGTGATAAACCTTTATTTGAATATATAATTTTTACACAAGATTTTGCTTAACTTTAAAATTCCGTTACTGAACGCGGCTCGGGTCAAAAATAGACTGACTGCCAAATCTTTAATCTGATCCAAAGAACATCGGCCAAAAGCTTTTCTTGAACTTCAAGAAGTTTCTTTTTGTTTAAAATAAAAGCTCATGCTGTAAGTGTCGCATCCTATTGTGAAATTCAATTATGCTGACCAATGCAGTTTATTTGGGGCTTGGAGTGAGGAAGGCGCAATTGATTGGGCTTCGAACGGAAGCTGATGTTTACTTTAAGTTTGATTTGTTTATTTCGGTTGGGGATCCAAGAGCGGACCTCAAAGACAAAGGCAGGCAATGGCAAAGGCGAATGCGAAGATCGCTAAGATTGAATTTTGGAAATTGTTTATAAATGCCATAAGAAGCATAGTTTCATGGGTTGGATAACTTGCATACTCATTTACATATATTATATAAATATATTTACTAAAGCTTGTTCCACAGCTACAAACAGTTTGTTGGGCCCAAGATCTTGTTGTAGGTTAATGTAAGTGGTACTTGGACTTATTTGGAAATGAATTAACCCTTAGTGGGTACAACCGAAGTTGACATTCTTGCGTTAGGCTTTTGCTAAATTTACAATGAATGAAGTTAAATTTCTTAGCATTTAAATTAAAATTAATCTAGAGCAAAATAATTTGAAAATTAAGTACAACCCTTTGGAAGAAAAATGAAAATGTATAATTATAAATATTATCATCTTTGGAATTTAATTAAAGTATGAACATTTGAAGATATCGCTGAGTCTGTCTAATTACATAATGCCGAGGAATTATCGAGGTTAAAACACGTATTGATTTTGTGTTAGGGGTAATGCCAAACTTCCATATCATTACCAAGGTAGGGCGGGTACAGAACGGGTGATCAATACCAACTAAGATCACCACAACCGTGTTTGCTTGCCTCTTTCTATCAACTATACCGATGGGGATCATTATGCTGATATTTTTGGTTATTTTTTTGTATTTAGTAGAGTAGAGTCAGAAAGTGTACTTTCATTTATCATGTCACCACACATGGAGAACATAGGGATAGGAAAAACCCCGACCCCAATACCGGCGAGCTGAGCGCAAAGCGCAGCATAGTGCACTGAGCCTCCGATTCCCTCTCCAACCGAGGCTGTGGCAAAAACAATTACCAGCCGTACCATTACAACAGACGTGTTTCGATTCAGATCGTGATGCTGATCAAGAATATATATACTTTATGGGGTCTGAGGTGTCTCCTTCACTGCGTTGCAAACTTCTGGCCACAATTAAATATTGCCTCTACTGCGAAGTTTCTACAACTAAGTACCCCTTTTTTTTGATGTTTTTTGTAGTCTTCCGTCACCTCCCCCAAAAAAAAAAAAAAACACCCCATCTCCGTTGCAAAAAATTTTTTGAATTTTGTAAGACTGTGTTATTAGACTTTTTTGAATTTCCATTTCCATCAAATGTGGGTTTGTTTACCCCATTTAAATTATTTCCCACAGTTTTTTAAATGTATTAATCTAGACCTAGATTAACCTAATCTGATGTGTCCACTATTAAATTAAACATAAAAAATCTTTTAATTTCAGATATTTTGTTTCTTTTATAAAAAAAAGTATAAAGCATTTAGATGGAAAACTTAGGCAATACGCGCAATGGTGCTTTGATAACTGTAAAAGTACAAAAGTTTCAACCCGAGTATATCCACCATCTAGTGTCGAAGTTGCGGTAAGATCTTAGTTTTAAGCTTGCATAACAATATTTCAGTTTTTAAGATTTGCAACGGTAAAAAAAAACAAACAACTGACTAATATCACCTGCCACAAATTCAGAAGTGGGCGAATCTAAAAGGAAACCGTAAAAGGAATCAGAAATTGACATTAATAAAGTGACAGTGAAGATGTTAAAAAAATGGTTGGCGGCGTTGGGGTTACCAACAATGGGCTCCAAAGCAGAATTAGTAACTCGCCTAATCATTGTGCCAGCAGAACGCCGTGGTCATGCCCCCAGTTGGAAGCAAATATACAAGGAGCTACGAACGAATTGGAGCAACTGGAGGAAGAAGATATGCATGAGGTACTGGAGCAACAAGGACAGAAAATTCTCGAAGGTTCTAAGAAACTGCGCGACATTTATGATGAAATCGAAAATGCTAGAGGTTTGCTCCGAGACGAGAACATGCAGGTCGAAGAAGCAGAAGAATAACGACGAAATCAGCAGAAATGTTATGAGTACGCCGCATTTCAAAAGAAGGCTGGCGCCGAAAGTCAACGACAACAGAATTGCCGCGAATATACTGGAAGCGAAAGGATTAAAGGAGAACACAAAAGTAACGGTGTGCAGATCGACAAAAGCAGCGAAGACAACAAAGAGGACAATGTTAACGACGGTGGAAATGAAATGAAGAATGACACTGAGACAAAATATGTATGCGGAGGTTCAACAAGTGCATTTCAAGCAGGAAAAGATGTCGTATTGGAGTTTGCACGTATATTCAAACTGACTGAAGAGCAACGAAAGTTGTTATGTATTGGCAGTCTTAAAGGAAAGGCGTTTCAATGGTTGCATTCTGATCCCAAAAGGATTGGTGAACCAGTAGACCAACTACTGGAGAAGTTGATAAAGGCGTTCGGAGGTCATTCATCGAAATTGGAAATGAGGCGTAAATTTCATATGCGGAAGTGGCAAGCAGGAGAAAATTTTGCCATGTATTTCGAGGAGAAGCTCATGTTTGTCCAAGATCTCAACATCGACGAGGAAGAACTTTTGGATGGCATAATCGAAGGCATGCCAGACGAAAATCTACAGAACCAGGGTCGAATTCAGCGGTTCCAGTCTCCAGAAGACATGCTGCAGGCATTTTCAAATTTTCAAAATCCGTTTGCCAGCAGATACTAAAGCAGCCGTTCAAGGTGCAGCAAAAAAAAAAAACAACGTACCCATGGACACGCGTTGTATTAATTGCAACTCCAAGGGAAACTGGGCCAGAGACTGCAAGAAGCCCAAAAGAGAACCGGGAACATGCTATGGGTGTGGAGACAAGGACCACTTGGTAGCAGTGTGCCCTATGAGGAAGATAGCAGGAGACAATAAATATGTAAGATATTTGAAGATATATTTTGAAGATAATATTGATAAGTTTATAATTGCAGAGTGCCTCTTAGATTCGGGCAGCCCAGTCTCCTTGGTTAAAATTAAGTGTATTCCATTTAATGTAAAATAACAACCTATAACAGATACTTATGTTGGGCTTAATAATAGCCAATTAAAAACGTTTGGAAAAACTTATTGTTATGTAAAAAGAAATTAATAAATAATTATTTTCAATTACTGATTGTGGTCCTCAGCCACAATCTATGAGGTATGATGTAATATTGGGTGACAATTAAAAAATTAGACGACGAAATGAAAAAAATGAAGAAAAAATAATGGAAATACGGATAACAAATAATAAGGAAAATTTTAGAGAAAGAAAAGGATATGGAAATTGTTAGAACAAATGAGAGAGAAATAGTTAGTATACAAAGTAAAGAAAGAGAAGAAACAAATGAGAGAGAAATAGTTAGTACACATAGTTAAGAAAGAGAAAAAACAAATGATAGAAAAATAGTTGGAGTAAAAGAAAAGGAAATAGTGGGGAAACAGATACAGGAGTATTAGTAGAAAATTTTGAAGAAGAAATGCTGCAAATATTAGGTTGTTTGGTAATGACATACCGGTTTTTACATTCAAATTTCGCGCTTCGCTTGTGAAGTCAAATATAATCGTATCTGGCAATGTTTTATATCGTTTGAAAGGTATTGGCATCACCTTTAAAATGACATATGTAGATTGTTTACATGAGCTTTAAGTTAAAAAATTACAATCGATTTTAATGGAGTTCACAAACGCAGAAATTCGGGCAATTTTGAAATTCTATTTTGCACAGGGAAAACAACTGCGGAATCTCGCAGACAGATTATTGCTGTCTTTGGAGATAACAAACTTTCGATTCAAACCGCCGAACAGTGGTTTAGGGGATTCCGAAGTGGCAATTTTGATGCCGAAAAACCCAAGCCTTCCGGACGACCAGTGACCGTTGATACGAATAAAATCATGGAAATAGTGGATCGAGATCGTCATGTGACTATTAGAACCATCGCAGAGGAGCTGCAACTAAGCACGGAAACCGTCCATAGGCATTTAAAGTCGATAAATTTAACAAAAAGCTCGATGTATGGGGGCCAAAAAAACCTTTTCAACCGTGTATCAATCTGCGAATCTTTGTTGCACCGTAATAAACTCGACTCATTTCTGGATCGGTTAGTCACTGGTGATAAAAAATGGATCACATATGACAACATAAAGCGTAAAAGATCCTGGTCAAAGCACGGTTAGTCGTCTCAAACGGTGGCAAAGCAAGGACTGACGGCTCAGAAGGTGTTGCTGAGTGAATGGTGGGATATCAGAGGAATTATTTATTATGAAGTGTGGCCCTATGACCAAACCAAGTGTTAATGCATCCACCTTATAGTCCGGACATTGCCCCAAGCGATTACCATCTGTTTTTGGCCATGCAAAATTTTTTCGATGGACAAAAATTGAGTTTAAGGGAGGATTGTGAAAATCGAATCGCCGAGATTTTTGCCAGTAGGGACAAGGACTTCTTTAGGAGAGGCATATACAAGTTACCATCAAAATGGCAGAAAATCATCGAAGACAACGGTAGGGGAATGTTGTCAGGGTTGGACCGTTGTCAGGGTTGGGCCATCTCAATATTTTCAATATTCGTTCTAGTACCATCTGTTTGTGGGTGTCTAGAAACTTCTATCGGTCACTCGAAACTTTCCACGTGACTACTTATTTCGGGATTTTATTTTTCTACGTGTCGTTGTGAAAAAAAGTGCTCAAAAAATTTTTTTAAACCTGGCCGAAAAGGGGGAATAACAAAAGATTACAACAAGTCATCCGCAAAGTGAGCATAAAAATACGTTATATAGTTGTTGTATTACAAAATACTAAGATATAGTTTCATTGATAGATATATGTAGTTTGGCTATATCATACCATAATAGATTAATACCGCATGTCGTCAGGGTTGGGCCACTTATGTAGTCACGCTTGGGCCATCATAATTTTTACATTTTATTCGTGTATTTTCGATTTTTGTTGTAATATTTAAGTTTTTTGTAGCATAAATATGCAAAATAAATTAAATAGATTTCCTTAAAAAAAATATTTTGATGGATTAAAAGAAGATGAATCATTTTTATCTTTTTCTTTAGTGTTTCTCACTGCAATCAAAAAACAACTCTGAATAATTTGATATTTACTGTAAAATCCCAAATAATTAAATAAATGAACAAAATAATGTCAGATTTACCTGAATTCAATTTTATTCCACCACGTTACGATATTGTCAACGATTTTCTGAAGGTAGCCCAACCCTGACAACATGGACCAACGCTGACTACATTTTTTTTTTTCAAACACCTATAACTTTTTTTGTTTTTGTTTTTTTTTTTTTATTCTCAATTTTTGGTGAACACTTTCTCTTGCTTGTACCTTTCCAAAAATGTATAAACTTATTCTAATTTATCATTCGTTCAGAACTTATGGACATAGGTCAAAATATGGCCCAACCCTGACAACATTCCCCTATATTTGCAGATTTAATAAGAGAAAATAAAGTAGTAGTTTATATGGACGATATAATGATAGCAAGTAGAAATGTAGAAGAACATTTATAAGTATTTTAAGTGAGGTGTTTGACAAGTTGGTTCAAAATAAAAGATCAATTATTTGAATTTGGAGAAAAGGAAATAAACTGTTTTGAGTTGTAAAAAGAAAAGTTATTAGATGCACCGGTGTTAGTAATTTGTAATTATAACGATGAGACAGAATTACATTGTGATGCCGGTGCATTAGGGTTGGGAGCGGTTTTGATGCAAAAGAAAAGTGATAACAATTTTGTATTTTTCGAAGAGAACTTCAGAAACTGAATCGAAATACGCAAGTTTTAAATTAGAAACTTTAGCCGTAATATATGCCTTAAGGAGATTTAAAGTACAGTAGAATCCTGTTATAACGACTCCGCTTATAGTGTCCGTCCGGGTTGTGCGACGAAAACTCGATGGTTTGGTTGGTCCCCATACAAAGTTGTATGAAAGGGCCTCCGCTTAGAGCGTTTCCGCTTTTAGCGACAAACCGCTTATAAGAATGAAATTTTTCAAGAAAATTGAAAAATTTAACCGGATATTGCGTTGTGCCGGAAAAAATACTGCCATAGTTCAAAATTTGAGCATCAAAACACGCTGTTAGAAATGTACATATGTATTTGTCAGTGATCGGAACTCTTGCTTGTGTGCGTAGCAGCGACACGAAGGATCTTGCACTGGCACAACTCTCTGTTAGTTTTAGCTGTCGCCTTAACAACGCTGCTGCGAGAGAGAGGGTCGAAGTGCAATGCCGACGTCACACTGTGGGTGCAGACCTCATAGTCTATTCCATGAGATGTCCCGATATATTTCTAGTTTTTTCTGCTTTTTTTCCGAGTAAAACTGAATGTTTTAATTTGCCAAATGCAATATGTGCAATAATAAGCTCATTCAGTTTTCAGTATTTAGAAAAACCTATGTTTTTGAATTTAATTTATTGAATTTTTCGTTTTAATAAAAAAATTAATTTGATTTATTTTAAAAACCTATTACAAACACAGCAACCATAAAATAATCAAAAAAAAATTTTTTTTTCCTCCTTTGGCTTAGTGCGTCTTCCGGTTATAACGACGAAAAATGGTCGGTCCCTTGAAAGTCGTTATAACCGGATTCTACTGTATATCTATTAGGAAAAAAATTTAAGATCATAACAGATTGCAATTCATTGAAACAAACAATGGATAAAATAGAAGTGAATCCAATGATAGCACGATGAGCATTAGAACTACAGGAATATGAAGGCGAAATATTGCATAGGTAGGGGAAAAAGGATGCAGCATGTGGGTGCATTGAGTAGATGTATCGATATTATGATTATTTCACCAAACAGTTTTGAAGATAATTTAATGATTGGGCAAACGAAAGACGAAAAATTAGAAGAAATTAGAAAATTGTTAGATAAAAGTGAGCATAAACTTTATGAAATGAGGAATGGTATAATTTTTAAGAAGATGAATGACAAAAGACTATTATTTTATATATCACAGGATATGGAGGATAGTGTGCTGTACAGGTATTATGATGAATTAGGACACATAGGGAGAGATAAGATGATAAATGCAATTGATAAGAGTTATTGGTTTCCGAATAGAAAAGAGAAAATAGTAAAGCATATTGAAAATTGTTTGAGGTGTATAGCGCATACACCACAGACTGGCGGAAAGAAGGGATATTACATAGCATACCGAAAGGAAATAAACCATTCGAGATGATCCGCATAGAGCACATATTTGAGAAAATAGTAAAGCATATTGAAAATTGTTTGAGGTGTATAGCGCATACACCACAGAGTGGCGGGAAAGAAGGGATATTACATAGCATACCGAAAGGAAATAAACCATTCGAGTTGATCCGCATAGAGCACATATTTGTGGTAATAGATAGATTTACATTACATATTTACTTTAGGGCGTATAGTAGACCGAAATGTATAGTATCGGATAGAGGAAGTTGTTATACATCGATAGAATTTAGAGAATTTTTAGAAGGGTATAATATATAACACACAAAGATTGCAACAGGATCGCCTCAGGCCAATGAATAGGTTGAAAGGGTAAATAGAATAAATAGGTTACCTCGACCCAACTGGATCTATTTTACCCCTTATCTGAGCTTAGAGCTCACCCATCAACCCGGCTCCTTCGATAAGGTTGAGGAGCTTTATCGGGTCGATGCTTCCAGAGGTCCCAAGTGTAAGGAACCTGGACTCGAGGGTTCTGCTCCTCAGGCTACTTAGTGCTGGGCAATCTGATATTATGTGTAGGGAGGTTTCATCCTCGCTATCACAGAATCTGCATGTTTTACTGTTTGTAATCCCTATATTAAATAGGTGTCTCCTTAGTTTGCAGTGTCCGGTTAATAAGCCGGTAACTATCCTAAGTGAACTCTTCCCTAGTAGTATAAGTTTCTTAAACCTCTTCATGTCATAATTGACGATGAGGGTTTTGGCTTGTCTTTGGCCTGTGGTGTCTTCCCAGCAGGCTTGCCTCATATGTACCTCTTCTGTTCTTAGGTAATCTTTGACTGTGTGTCTCCCTATGCCACAGTAAGGCTCGGGTCCTATAAGGGGTCGTTCCGCCCCTAGTTTTGCTAGCCTGTCGGCTAGTTCATTCCCGGATATGTCTTTGTGTCCTGAAATCCATCTTAATGACAGCCTGTTGTTGCTGCCCAGACGGTTCAGCTTTGTTCTTACTTCTCGAACCAGCTTCGAGGTGATTTTATTGCTGCATAGTGCAGTAATTGCCGCTCGACTGTCCGAGAGGATCGCAATGTCCTTGTTTGTGTACCCACGCTTCATATTAAACTCTGCACACCGTCCTATGGCGCAAACTTCAGCTTGGAATATGCTGGTGTATTGGCCTAACGATTCATGGTATTTGATTCGTGGTCCTACTACTCCAAGGCCAGTGCCTTGGTGTGTTAAAGACCCGTCCGTATACCATGTTATAGTGTGACTCGCCATGGAGTGTACTTCCTTCATGGTGGTCCATTCTTTCTTGTTGCTCAGATGAGCAGAGAAATTCTTTTCAAAGATGAATTCTACTGTCATTTCGTCCCTGGGGTGTGAGCTCAGGGGAAGTTCGACTAGTAGTTTTGCCGCATCCCTAGAACTGAGGATGCGGTCACTGCCATTACCACAAGAAGTGATTCTTAGTAGGGTGGCCTTCCGCTGTAACTCTACTACGCAGTGTAGCGGAGTGAGTTCCATGAGAACTTCCAGTGCCGCAGTGGGGCAGGTTTTCATTGCTCCTGTCATACATATGCATGCCAGTCTTTGCAGCCTTTGGAGCTGTTTCTGTGCGGTAACGAGCCTAGCTCGTTTACCCCAGGCTACTGCCCCATATGTGAGTATTGGCCTCACAATTATAAGGTATAACCATCTGATAATTTGGAGTGAGGTCCCCCAAGATTTCCCTGCAATTTTCCGACAGGTGAAGAGAGCCCTGAGGCACTTATCCACTGCCTTTTGCATATGGGTTGCAAACGTTAGCCTCCTGTCGAAGGTAACTCCGAGGTACTTAACTTCCCGGCTTATTGCTACGGGAGTACCTAGTAGCATGATTTGTCTCATCTTCTTTAGTTTGTACTTCTCTGTAAAAGGAACAATGACTGTTTTTGCGGGGTTGAGGTTAAGCCCAACTTCCCTGCACCAGTCGAGCGTTATCTTGAGTCCGAGTTGGACAATAGACTTCTGCATGAATGCACTCATTTGTGGCATAACAGATCTGTACAGTAGTGTAGTGTTTTCAAAAATACTGCACTCAATTTTTACTGTACAGTATACTCTATAGGTCAGAAGAAGATAGCACAACATTTTTAGTGTACTCACTTCGAGTGAGTTCAGTATATGGTTGTACTCTTCGTAAGGAGTACTATATTTTTCCTTTTTAAACACGCTGTACAGCTTGTATGTTGACTGTGAACAACTGTGCAGATGAGTGCAGTATGTTTCTGTTGCCAAAAATTTATTTTCCGAAAAACTGTCCAAAATTGCCACCACTGAAGACATGGTAAACAAAATAATGTTCCTTCATTACAATATTAATAACTTAAATATAGATTCTTTAATAACATAAAATAATTATTATAATTAGTTTAAATTTAGATATAAATAATTTCTAATTTCTTTATTTTATAATAAATACTGTTTAGCTAATAAGCTTTTTTTATTAGCTGTGGAAATTAAAGAATTAACAAAATTTTGAGTTCGATTTATGCGAGAGCAGCGATTTTATTTCGACGAAAATGAGTTACAAAAATGTTCCGTGAGATCGAAAGGAAGAATACAATTGAATTGAATAAAGACGCGGATCAGCCGATTGCTGACCGAAAGTATAAACCAACAAGCAACGAGAGTGGTGAATAGAACGATAAAGAGAGAGAGAGAGCGATGGTAATTATGCAGATAAGCTAAGAGCTAGCATTAAGAGAATCTACATATCTGCTGCGTCTGGATGACCCGACATACTCCCCCCCGTTGGAAGCCTGGCTTTCAACAGCATCCTTAAGGGGCAGCAGACACAGCTTATTAACTGCTCGTTTTGTTACTCCAGATGTTGTCTTGAGAACGGCAACTCGAGCAACTCCATCTCCACCACAGAGAAGCTCAACGACTCTCGCTAGGGGCCACTTCATCGGAGGCAAGTTCTCATCCTTAACCAGCACCACGTCACCGACAACTAGGCCAGGCTTCGGGGTACGCCATTTGGAGCGCTGCTGCAGTAGCGTCAGGTATTCTTCCTTCCATCGGGTCCAGAAGACCTGCTGCAAGTAGGCCACACGTTGCCAGCCATCCAACCGATTGAAGTTAAGGGCGGTCACATCCGGCTCGATGAATGAGGATGGTGGGCCACCATTCAGAAAGTGGGCTGGCGTTAGCACATCCAGGTCAGCGGGATTTTCTGAAATTGAGACTAAAGGCCGGGAGTTAACTACTGCCGAGATATGGCACAGAAGAGTCCGCAGCTCGTCGAAGGCCAACACTGAAGGCCCAATAGCGCGGTAGAAATGGTGCTTCGCCGTCTTCACCGCAGCTTCCCAGAGACCACCAAAATGTGGCGATCTGGGAGGAATAAAACGCCAATCAATGAGCTCCGCTAGGCAAAAATCCAACGTCGCTTTCTGATGCTCGTCGCTGAGGAACAGGCGTCTCAACTCAATCAGCTCATTGCGTGCACCCACAAAGTTCGTTGCATTGTCCGACCAAATCTGCCGCGGTTTTCTCCTGGTGCATATAAATCTCTTGAGGCCATGCAGAAATGATACCGTTGAGAGATCCCTGATCAACTCCAAGTGAATGGCCTTTGTTGCGAAGCAGATAAAGACGCAAACGTAGCATTTTACTGGGGCCTTGTTTCGCACTTCCGGCTTGTAAAAGAATGGTCCACAAAAGTCAATGCCAGTGACTTCAAATGCATGAGAACCATCCAATCGCTCCTTTGGGAGATCCGCCATTACATGCTCCACTAATCGAGGCTTCGTTCGAAAGCATCTGACGCATTTGTTCAAAACCTTGCTCACTGTCTTCCTCCCCCAATAGGCCAATACTGGGATCGAACTATGCAGAGTAAGGCTCGAGGTCCAGTGTGCAGATTGCGCTCATGAAAATGAGTAACGATGGCGGCAGTGACAGGATGGCTCCGTGGCAATATGATTGGATGACGGGCATTAAAATCCAGCGACGAGTTCCTTAGTCGGCCATCCACTCTAAGAAGCCCAAACTGATCAATAAAAGGAGATAGAGATGCAAGCGAACTAGATTGGGCTACTACTCCTTTAGACTGCAAGGATTTAATGTCCTCCCATAAATGAGAACGCTGAACCAGACGAAGCAACAACTGAGTACCGCTTTGGATATCCGAAACCTTAAGATCCGGCTGCCGAATGCGATTGATAAATTTGAAGACGTATCCGAAAATCCTTTGAAGCGACGCGAAGGAATTTGCAAATTTGGAACAGGCTATGATGTCTACGTATGGCGATTTAATTAGCAGGACCTTTCGACGAAGCTCAAGTGTTGACTTCTCAGCAAGGATTGGGGAAGGCCAGTCAATCTTGGGTCTGCAAAGAAATGTCGGCCCGTTAAACCATATAGGGGACTCGCTCAGCTCAGTGGGAAGGACACCTCGGGAAAGAATGTCAGCCGGATTCAAAGAAGTTGGAACGTAACGCCACTCCATCGAATCGGTTCGCTCTTGAATGGCAGCAACTCGGTTTGCCACAAACATGTTGAATCTGGAGGGCTCGTCTCGGATCCAGGACAGCGCAACCGCAGAGTCACTCCAACAATAATACTGTCCCTTAAATACGTTGGTGCCAGCTACTTCCGAGATGAGTTTAGACAAGAGATCGGCTCCACAAAGCTCCAGCTTGGGCACGGTGAGTGTCTTCAAGGGAGCGACCCTTGACTTTGAACAAAGCAACTGCGACTGTCCACTGCACACGATGTAGACACAGGCGCCGTATGCTTCCATGCTGGCATCACAAAATCCATGGACCTGAATCTCAGAGTTAGGAGACAGAACTAGCCGAGGGAAACACAAACGCTTGATTTGCACAAAACTCCTGCATATCGAATTCCATTCCGTATTCTGAGCTTCAGGAAGGCTTTCATCCCAGGATAACCTTTCCTTGCACAATTGCTGAAGGAAAATTTTCGCTTTTGCTATCACCGGACCAACCAATCCAAGAGGATCATAAAATCGTGCAATGGCAGACAAGACAGAACGCCTACAGGGACTTGAGGTCAACTGCAAGACAGAAAACGAGAACAATAGCTGATCAGAGGCAGGATCCCAGGCTAAACCCAGAGTTTTGGTAAAGTCAGTGCCGTCATCAAACTTCAAATATGACTCCTTATCTTCGTCAGACACTCCACACAAAGCCGCTGGCACGTTTGAGCACCACTTTCTAAGTTTAAAGCCTCCTCTGGACAGAATTTTAGAGGTCTGATCTACAATGATGATAGCCTCGTCCACGGTCTGGGCTCCAGATATCAGATCATCTACGTAAAAGTCGCGCTGAATGACCTCAGCCCCAAGCGGAAACGAAGAATGCTCGTCTGTTGACAGCTGATGCATAGCCCGCACAGCCAGAAATGATGCAGGCTTCGTGCCATAAGTGACGGTGTCCAGCTTGAATACTTGCAGCTTGTCCTGTGGGGAAGTCCTCCATAAAATGCATTGCAAATAGCTGTCCTCTGGATGTACCTTGACACAACGGTACATCTTACAAATGTCTCCAGTGATGGCTACCGGGTATGAGCGAAATCGAATTAAAATCTGGAACAGGGTATGTTGAATTACGGGACCTGCCATGAGCAAATCATTGAGAGAGTAGCCTGATGAAGTAGCGGCAGATCCGTCAAAAACGACGCGAAGCTTTGTAGTGGAACTATCCTCCTTTGTGACGCAATGATGAGGCAAAAAGAAGCGACAAGAAGCGAGGTCTGCGCCAGCAACTGTTGACATGTGCCCCAAGTCAAAGTATTCCTTTATAAAAGCCGCATATTGGGCCTTCAAGGCTGGCCGACGATCTAGCTTCCTCTCTAGGGACAGGAATCTACGATAAGCTTGCTGGTAGGACTCACCCAATAATTCCAGGTTGAGCTTGGCAGGCAAACGAACAGAATAGTCTCCAGCAGGGGAACGAATGAAATGCTTTTTAAAGTGCGCCTCACAGTCCTGTTCTTCCTTAGTAGAATGCGCAATTGGCTCCACGCAGCTTTCCACCTCCCAAAATCGACGAAGAAGATCATCAAGTCGATCTAAGCTATTATCCCTACTAACGATAGGTAAAGGAATGGTCGAGATTAACGATGAGCCATTGGAGACGCCATATCCTCCGGAAACAACCCATCCCAGGCGAGTTTTTTGTATAAGCGGTAATCCAGGTGGGAGCTTAATTTGCCCAACGCACAACAGCTCGTAAAATAAACTGGCTCCAATCAAGAGATCCACACGCTGAGGGACATAAAATGTAGGATCAGCTAATTGTATGTTTTGCGGTATTTTCCAGCTGCCGATGTCCACATTGAAACTAGGCTGTCGCTCAGTTATATTGGGAGCAATAACTGCGGTTATGTTCACCGTGTATTCAGAGGTTCGGGACTGCATCGTAATATTGACTGAGTGACCATTGGTAACAAAGCTGGAATCACCTATTCCAGTCACAGAAGCCGAAGTCTTTATCTTCTTTATTTGAAGCTGATCTGCGAAGCGAGATGTTATTAGATGCAGCTGAGAACCGGAGTCAAGAAGGGCTCGACATGGAACGAAAACTCCAGACCGATTTCTTACGAGAACAGTGGCAGTGGCTAGGAGCACAATGTCAGTACTGAAATCCTGAGCAATAAGAGCAGTGGATGTGGAAGGCACGGCAGATGGTTCAACGACAGTATTGGGTGCAATAGAGGCATGAGCTTCTAGAAGCTGAGATCCTGCCTGTGGGGAAGCTGAGGCCAAATTTCCCAAGTGAAGGAGGGTGTGGTGTTTAGCTCCGCATGCACGACAATTGCTGGAATTGCACTGTCTCAACTGATGCCCTAACTTAAGGCAGTTTATGCAAAGCGCAAGTCTCTTCACTTCTTGAAGCCGATTAGCAGGGGGCAGGGCTTTAAAATCTTGGCAGTAGTGAATAGAGTGACCAGAAGCATTACAATATGAACAAATCCATGGGTTGATATTTGTGGCAACAAAAGCAGATCTACGGGAATTGGACGTTCTATTATTTCCCACCTGATTGCCAGACGCGTAGCTTGCCATGGCGAAATCCATAGTCTCCAATGTCCTGCATCGCTGCTCCAAAAACGATGCCATGGATTCCCACGTCGGAATTACATTGACGAATGCTGGATCCTCTAACCGCTCTTCCCATTTGGCCTGGCTCGCAGGATCTAGCTTTTGCAGCAGTATTTGGACGATGATGCATCCTGCGATTTGTTCAGTCGTGCCCAATCCCTTCAGAGCACGAATATGAGCGTTGAATTTATCTGACAGATCACGAAGCGTCGAGACGGAACCACTTTGCACTGCCTTAAGCCCCAGGATCTCAGTAATGTGTGCCTGAAAAACCAAACGACGATTATCAAATCGGTTTTGCAATAAGTTCAAAGCAACAGAATAATTGCCATCCGAAATTTCCAGCGAGCGGATGGTTTCCAACGCAGAATCCCTCAGGCATGAACGTAGATGCTGCAGCTTTTCTATGTTGGTCAGGTCAGGATGACTGTCTATGATGGATGTGAACATGGAATAAAAATCTGCCCAATTCGCATAACCTCCAGCGAATTTCGGAAGTTCAAGAGCGGGAAGTGGAATCGCTCGGCGAGTTTGTCGCTGCTGATGGCCGGAAAGACCGGGCGTATTACCATCAGCAAAAGTTGAATGTTGTAATTGCGAGGAGCGCTTCGTGATCTCCGATCGAACCGTCGACTTCAGAACTACGATGACATCATCAAATTTCTCCTCCAATTCACTTCCAATTTCCTCAAAATCCAACTCTTCGAGCTCGTTGAGAACCCTTTTAAATGCCGTTTGAAGTTCCTCGATAAGTTCCAACCTCACATGAAGGCCAGAATCGTCAAAAGAATTCAAAGCCGAACTTGAAAGAGATTCCATTAACCGCTCCACTCTATTAAACATTGAAGTTGCCTTGCGCTTCAGAAATGTCACCCTGTTTGAATTGCCATTGTCGGTGACGCTTACCGAATTTTCTAGAGACATATTAAGCAGCAACAACAACAACAATAAATACAGCAGTTTCGGCGGGCAAATTTGGCTTCAGCGGGAAGATGAACGCAAAAAGGGAATAGCGAAAAATGATCCGCTGCTGGTATATCGCCTTATGTACGAGTTTGTGTAACAATTTGTTTATTTGCACAAATCAATTAATATATGTATGTATATACATTAATATTGTTTAGGGCAGGCAAACGCACAATTCAGCTGCAACTCGGCGGGCAAAATTCGGCTTTAGCGGGAAGATGAGCGCAAAGAAAAATAACGAAAATCTGGTCTATATACCGCCTTATGTACAAGCTTGTGTTATGTTATTTGCACAAATCAACTTATACGAATTTGTTTTGTTTATGGCCGGCCAACGCACAACGAAGCTGCAGCACCGATTAAAAGAGATATGCAGCTGGTAAAATAAATTAATTCTTGTGAATTGCACTGGGTATTTTTATGCACAAATCACGTCGGGGTCACCAATGTTTAGCTAATAAGCTTTTTTTATTAGCTGTGGAAATTAAAGAATTAACAAAATTTTGAGTTCGATTTATGCGAGAGCAGCGATTTTATTTCGACGAAAATGAGTTACAAAAATGTTCCGTGAGATCGAAAGGAAGAATACAATTGAATTGAATAAAGACGCGGATCAGCCGATTGCTGACCGAAAGTATAAACCAACAAGCAACGAGAGTGGTGAATAGAACGATAAAGAGAGAGAGAGAGCGATGGTAATTATGCAGATAAGCTAAGAGCTAGCATTAAGAGAATCTACATATCTGCTGCGTCTGGATGACCCGACAAATACATTTAAAACGAAAAAACAAATCCATTTTTTAATCGGACATACATACACACGAGAACTATACATACCTATATGTGTGTATGAACCAGTCATGAAATTTCACTCACTGTACAGTAAGTCAACTGCACACCAAAACACTGTACAGTGCATTGACTACTGCACACCATTTGGCTGTCCTCATTAACAGCTGTACAACTATGGAATGAGTGAGACTACTGTCATTCAAAACAGACAATACTACCCTATTCACTCACACCCAAATATACTGTGCAGAAAAAATAGTGTGCCCACATTTAGAATAAGTGATTCATTTGTCGTTTTGGATGCATTCATGCAGAAGTCTATTGGACAATATCGCAAAGCGTTTCTTCAAATTTCCTTTTGGCTACTATTACTATGTCATCGGCATAGCCCTGACATTGTATTCCTCTGTCGGCGAGTTTTCTTAGTAGTTCATCTACTAGTAGGCTCCACAGTAAAGGAGACAAGTCTCCACCTTGCGGACATCCTCTGCTTGTGGCAACGGTCATTGTCCTATTGCCAATGGTTGCCATTGCCTGCCTGGAGCTTAACAAGGCTCCAATCCACCTTCTTGTTGTCGCGTCTATATTCCTTCTGGCGAGGGCCGCTAAGACAGCATCATGCGAGGCATTTTCAAAGGCTTCCTCTATATCCAGAAAGGCGCAGATTGCAACTTCTTTGTTGTCCACTACCTCTTTAAGAGTGTGACAAAGTTGGTACAGTGCAGGGTCTGTTGAACGACCTGCCCTGTATGCGTGCTGCGTGGGTTGCAGCGGACAGTCCTGTGCTCCTAATATGGTAGTCTACCAGCTTTTCCAACGTTTTAAGGCAAAACGAAGTTAAGCTGATAGGTCTGAAGGACTTTGGATTGGTGATGTCTTTCTTCCCTGCTTTGGGGATGAAGACCACCCTAGCTCTACGCCACGCATTTGGGATGTGTCCAATTGCTAGGCTGCTTAGCATCAGTCTCCTTAAGCGGGTTAGGAGTAAATCCAGTCCCTGCTGCAGGAATGATGGAGAGATACCATCCAGACCAGGTGACTTAAATGGTTGAAAGGTCCCAATTGCCCATTTAAGTCTCTCCGGAGAGACTAGAGACTTGGCAATTGCCCAGTCTGCGCTTGGTCTGAGGCGTCTTGGAGTGGACGATGCCTCCATTGGGTTGGACGTATTTTCCGCCAGGGGTGAGCTCCCGGGGAAGTGTGTTTTAAAGAGTAAAGCTAGTTTATCCCTGACGTCGAAAGTGTAAGAGTTGTCACATTTCCTCAGGGCTAGGTTACTTTCTGGTGCAACTTTGGCCATAGCCTTGTGCAATCTTGCCCCTTCATGGGCAGTGCTGATTGCCTCACAGAAGTCTCTGTAGTTCTTCCGTTTGGCCTTCCTGATCTCTTTGTTGTAGAGCGTCAGGCTTTGTTTATAATGTCTCCAGTTATCCTCGCTCGTTTTTGCTCTGTTGAAGAGCCGGCGGGTGGAGATTCGGAGCCGTCCAGGTTGTCATTCCACCATGGGGCGTCTCTATCTGCTTTCCGTCTGCCAAGAGGGCAACTGTCCTCAAAAGCATTGGTTATCTTCTTGCAGAGGTTATCCACTGCCTGATCCAATACTAAAGAATGTCTGGGTATACCTGACGGTTCGTTAGAGAGATTGAGCTCAAGAGAGAACTTGAACCAATCCCAGTTTGTTTTCTTGGGATTCCTTTTGGGGCGTCCCTAGCGGTGTTGAAGTCTACTTCAAATCTAATGATTCGGTGATCCGACATTGATTCCTCTGGCGACACATGGCAGTTCTTGATAAGTGGTCCCAGAGACCTGCTCATCATAGTTATGTCTAGGACCTCTTCTCTTACTCTAGTAATGAATGTCGGTGTCGACCCGACATTACCGATTTCTAGGTTACTATTTACAATAAACTCTATTAGTTGCTCACCTCTGTTGTTGACGTCGGTACTTCCCCATATCACGTGATGTACATTGGCGTCACATCCTATGATTAGGGGTAACTTCTTCCTCCTGCAGCATTCCACGAGTCCGATGATTTCCGGTGGTGGGCATGCTGCATCCCCAGCGAAATACGCCGATTCTATGGCGATCGCTGGTAACTTTCCTGTGCCGCTCAGCGTTACCGCGACACAGTCACTGCTTAGGAACTCTGAAAAGATATTATAATTGATATCTTTCCTTATTAATATGCATGCTCTTGGGTGTGCACCCCATTGGTCGCATATTACCTTTGATTCCTTGGTGTACAGGCCTTTAATGCCCTGATTGCACCAAGGCTCCTGAATGAGAGCTAGCCCGAGATGTTGGGAGGTGAACAACCTGGCCAGGACGGCGGATGCCGCCTTGACCCGGTGTGAGTTCACCTGGGCTAGCTGCGTGCTGCGGTGTCACTGCCTTCCATCAGGGTGACGTCGGCCTCCTTCTCGTCGATATCTTCTAGGAGGGGCTCTTGTGCCACCTCCTGGGAGGGCGAGGGATGTTCATCCTCACTCTCCACGTCCATATCGGCGATAGCCTCCTCCTCTGCGCCCAATGGCGCTTGTGGCTTTCCGAGGGATTCCTCGACCTCCACTTTGCCGTCTTTCGGGCCGGGGGGCGCTGCTTCTGTTGCCGCCATCTTCGCCGCCTTCCTCAGACCACTCACCGAGACGGTCCCGAATCGAAAGTTCAGCTGGTGCTTTAGAGACGATCTCATCTCAAGTGAGTTGGTCTATCCCTATAACGAGGAGTGCCCCGCCTCCGTCGTTCCTTCGGGAGACCACCTTCCAGGAATCGACCTCCATTCTGTTCTGGCGTCCCAGCATCATCAGAAGCTCCTCATTGCTTCTTTCTGCACTTCTAGGGCAGAAGACTGTGACATTGTATGCCGCAGGAATGTCTTCTCCTACCCTAGTGTCAAGGGGCAAGCCCTTCCACGTCCTTAGCTGAGGCGTTACGGCCCTCAGCCAGTCCGCCGAGTCCTGGTCCAAGCAGTCTATCAGGAGGTATCCGACCCTAAAGTGGATACCTCTGAAGGCGACTGCCGAGTCCCATTCAGACGTGACTACATCGTCCATTATGGCCTCCTCCAGCTCGGCAAGCTCTTCGTTGCTCAGGTACACCTGCGGGTAGTCCTCAGGTAGTACCGCAACTCTGACTCTCTTGACGGCCTCCGCGTAGGAGGTGTGAGTGCCAGTGAGAGGAGCCGTACAAGTGGCTGCTTCTCACCCTTGTCACCCGCCTTCGGCACGCTGGGTGTGCCAGCAGATGCCTCAGGGGGGGGGTCTCCTCATCGCCGCCGCCTTCGATGTGCTAGGCTCATCAGGCCTTGGGGGACGGGGGGGAGGTGCCGCTGCCTCTTTGATGCCCTCTGACTTGGACCTTTTCGGGGTGTCCATCGGAGGGGTGAGGGTACTATTTGCCCGCTTGCTGGGAGGGGCAACGTTTTGTGCCACTGGTCGTGGCTCCTTCGCCTTCTTCAAAGCTTCATCAGGTGTCATGCCCTGCTGAAGATACCTGAGGTACCATTTGACCTTGGACCCCGACAGGCCTTTCCTGTTGGGGTCGCCAAGGCCTCCTGGTTGTCCTCTGGCTGGAAGGACCTCTGCCTTATTGGCGGGCTTGGTCTTCTGTACAGCCGCGGGGGGTGGGCAAGCCGGCCGGGATGGTCCTGCCGGTAGCCCACGTTCCCGAACTGGAACAGTCGATCGCTGTGGGGGTTGTCCCACATTCTGCGTCCGTGACGCACTTCTGATGGAAGCTGCGCTCCTGGGTGGGGCTGGTCCCACCTGGGGTCGCACTCCGTCAAGGAGTCTTTCTTCAAAAATCCTTGCGGCACTTGAGGCAGGGATATCCTGCGGTATCTTGGATTTTGTAAACTTTTTCTTGTTTGAATCCCACGAGTTGCGGAGAAAGTATGGTCCACCCGGGCAGAGATCCGCCATACCCGGGTAAGGCGCAGTTAGGACAGGCGGTCGCCACTTGCCTGAACCCTCCGTGAGAGACTGGGCTATTTGATAATCCGGGCCCCCAGCCAGGCTGACTATCGGCACGGGTCGGATGACACCTTAGTCCGGCACCGGAGTGAGATTGTGTGGGGAGGGGAGTTGGTAGGTAGTCGTGAGGGAAGAGGAATGTGTGAGGCTATACTTTTGAAGACGGCCAGACAAACGTCTCATCAGTACACCGACTCCGGTGTACCCGCTGTTTGTCCGGGGTTGCTTATTAGCTTGCGCCTATTCGCAACTAACCTTATAGAAGGCCGTTCGCTATCCGCAACCTGCGACCCGCCTGGTGGCCCCAGGTAAGACCCCTCTTGAACATCCCACTAGTTCTCGAGGTCCAAGTTAGATAGAGTTAGTAAAAAATGTGAAGAAATAGTTAGCAATGGACAGTTAGAGGAACAACGACAAAATGATATTGAAGAAATTAGGCAACAGGTAGCAGAAAATCAGAAAATAGCTCAAGAAAGGAATAAAAATCATTACAGTACAAGGAGTAGAGCAGCAAAAGAATATAAAGCAGGGACCGTAAATAATGAATAAATCAATCACTTCCAATCAACATTGAACAAGCATGACTAGCACGTTTTTATCCTTTAAGGATACACTATGAATATCCTTGATGATTTTTAATTTTTAATTGTTATATTTATTCGTCTATTGTTAAACATTATTTTTGAGCAAAAAAAAATAAAAATCACAAATAACACTGTGCGACAAAATTTAACGAAATCTTTGTTTAAGTTACTTTTTTGATTGTTTTCGGCTAAGATGCATAAATTATGCACAAAAATATTTATGCCACGTTTTAAGTGATACGATTTCTTTTTTCATGCTAAATTTTATGAAATTATTATTATCAAAATAATTAACACAAAATATTATTATTTTTTTTACTTTCAATAAACTATTATTTTTTTTTAAAGTGAATTTTTTTCCTGATTTTTTTGGCTTTTTTAGCGGTATCCTCGCGTTACAAGTTCCATACGTAGTCGCCCAGAGTGTAGAGCTGGGAGAAAAAAATTTTAAAGCATTGTGATAAAAGCCTAACGGTATATTTGCTTAATATATTTTAATTAATAGATATTGAACTTGCATAAAACGCTTATAACGGTGAAAAAATATTTTCCCAATATGTTATTATAAGGCTGTGAAATATGCAAATAAACGCGTTTTTGGGACGTTTGAGTGTGCGTAGAAGCTGATTGGCTATTGATATTAACAAATCCAAAAACTTATATTCTTATTTTGATTAGTAGAAGTGAAAAATAAGAAAAAATCAACTTAAACATTTTTTTGTCGCACAGTGTAATCATTATTTTTGAGCAAAAAAAATATAACTCAAAAATAATGATTATTCGTGATTTTTATTTTTTCGCTCAATATAAAACTCACCAAGCAACAACTTTTGATCCTTTAAGGATATTACCAATATTGTCCTATGTCCTTATAAAGGGACCCTAGAGCAACAATTGACAACAACAACAACAAAAAAATGTATTTTACCTGTGTTTGTTGCAATTATTTAATATAAGGTCAACTGTTACATACAGAGCAGCAGCAGCAGATATACACACAGATAAAAAAAACCCCAGTTTTTTTGCAATATCGGAGAAAGTACTCTCCCAAATGAGGAGTGGCATTCATTGTTGAATTCGTAATAAAATTCTGATTCCGATGGTATAAACACCCAAAAAAGTTGAAATTTTGCCATTTTTCGCAAAAAATGACGATGTTACCGATGTGATAAAGTGGCTGTCAAAATTGTTATTCCTAAAATAAAATAAAAATTATAAAAATACATAAATGCATAATAAATTGAAAATTAATGTACCTAATTGTTCTACTGGTTGATCATTATGATGATTATCATTATCATTATCATTATTATCATTGTTTTGGTAATTGTGTATATCTGCTGCTGCTGCTCTGTATGTAACAGTTGACCTTATATTAAATAATTGCAACAAACACAGGTAAAATACATTTTGTTGTTGTTGTTGTCCTTTATAAGGACATAGGACAATATTGGTAATATCCTTAAAGGATCAAAAGTTGTTGCTTGGTGAGTTTTATTTTGAGCGAAAAAAATAAAAATCATGAATAATCATTGTTTTTGAGTTTTTTTTTTTGCTCAAAAATAATGATTATTTGTGATTTTTATTTTTTTTTGCTCAAAAATAATTATTAGTCTTAATTTAAAAAATTAAAAATCGATAAGTAATCATTACAAAGTAATTTTTAAAATATTACTTATAATGATTACGGTCCCTGATATAAAGTAGGAGATTATGTAATGGTGATAAATTTTGATAGCACGCCGGGGGTAGGTAATACCAAAAAATAAAGGACCGTATAAGATAATAAAAGTTTTAGAAAATGATAGATATGTGTTAAAAGATATAGAAGGATTTCAATTAACAAGAAACCCATATCAAGGCGTTTGGAATGGGCAGAACATGAGTCATTGGTAAAAAAAATATTTAAGAGATAGAAATAAGAATATAAAATAATTTTGCAATAAATATGTTAATTTAAATATATAAAGTACAAAATCTAGAATAAGACACATGTATAAACTATTGTATTATAATTAATATTAAATTAAAATAATTTTCTTATCATATGACAGAGATCAGGAGCTCTCTGTGTCAGGATGGCCGAATTGTAACAGGCAAGGGTGGGTTTGTAGCAGTGGCGTAGCGTGCCTTGTCGGTGCCACATATAAAAAATTTTTTGGAGGCCCTTATATGGAGGTAAAGATTTTTCACAAAAGAAAAAAATATTGTGAGAAGAAATATTTAGGTATTTATCACATTATTTACCCATTTTACAAATAACAAGAAAGGAAGCTAGCTTCGGCAAGCCGAAACTTATATACCCTTACAGACATAAAATATTTCGAACAGAATACACAAAGGCTAAACAACATCGAAGCTACGACGACTTTTCTATTAATTTTCCATATTTTTGACTATTGTTCATATGGCATCTATATGATATAGTCGTCCGATTTTGATGAAATTTTATTTGTTATTCAAGAGTCGTTAGAAAACTCTATATTCCAAAAATCATGATTATTTGATGAGAAATAAGGATGTTATCATTTTATTTCCGTTGATTCTATATAGATTTTTCGATATTTCCTATGGCAGCTATATGATATAGTTGTCCGATATTTATGAAATTTTTTTTATAAATCAAGGCTAGTTAAAAAAACTTGGTACTCAAAAAATCATAGTCGTGTGATGAAAAACAATGACGTTATCAATTAATTTCCATTAATTCTATATATATTTTTCGATCTCTCCTATGGCAGCTATATGATAGAGTTATCCGGTTTTGATAAAATTTGACCCGAAATTCGACAGTAGTTAATAAACACCATCTGAAAGAAATCAAGTCGATCCGATCAAAAACAACGGAGTGAGAATTTTTTTTTTTCAATCTCTCGTATGGGAGTTATTCGATATAGTCGGCCGATCCGGCTCGTTCCGACCTATATACTGCGTGCAATACCTACACACCTTTTGGGAAAGTTTCAGCAAGATAGCTTTAAAACTGAGAGACTAGTTTAGGCAGAAACGGACAGACGTACAGACGGATTTCGATTCAGATCGTGATGCTGATCAAGAATATACATATATACTTTATGGGGTCTGAGGTGTCTCCTTCACTGCGTTGCAAACTTCTGACTGAAATTATAATACCCTTTTGCTCTGCAAGGGTATAAAGAGAGACATAGGCTAAGCAACTCGCCGAACATGAATGGCAAATGACTCTGGCAGAACTATCAGAAGCGATCAGAATAAATGTGAATAAGAATTAAAAGAAAACACAATAAATCAAATTATACCCGAGTTGTATTAAATCCAGGCATTTGTGGCAGCCATATCACCTGCCACACATTTTAAACTACATCTATATATATAAAAGCAAGTTGTGTTAGTTACACCACTTATAACTTAAGAACGGCTGAACAGATTTGGCTGAAAATTGGTAGGAAGGTAGCTTAGAGCCCGGAATAGGACTTAGGGTACTTTTTATTCCGTTCGACATACCAAAAATCGCATATAAACTGAGTTAATGAGGTAATCCTCATCACACTGACAAGCACACACTACCATAGCATTTTAACTCAATTTTTTTGAAGTGAATTGAAGTTATTTGTGATTTTGGTGAATTGAAGTGAAGTGAAGTTTTTCGTGCTTTTTGTGAATTGAAGTGAAGGGAAGTTTAATTAATAATGCCGCGACCAAGACGATCGAATCTTTCCCGACAAAGCCGTAATGCAAGAAGACTACGAAATACTGCAAATGGAAGGTCTGAAGAAGAACAAAACATTGAACGTGAACAGAACCGCGTTAGTATGGGTCGACTTCGTGCTACTCAATCAGCAGAGCAAAGAGAGGCAATCCGTAATACGGCTCGGTTGACAATGCAGAATCGTCGAGCTTACAACAGAGGTCAAGAAATAGATCATTTGCGACGCAGAAGAAATTTATCAAGTGCTGATTTGAATCGAACAGCGTTTCAATACGATTGCATCACTGATTACAGCTTGCATCCTAGCGTTTGCATTGGGCAAATGGACGTTGTTTGCGAGTATTGCGGTGCACTGAAGTTTTCCGGAGAAACGCCTGGATTATGCTGCTTTAATGGTTAAGTTAAATTGCCATTGTTGACTCCGCCACCTGAGCCATTGTATTCGTTGCTTTGTGGTGAAACACAAGAATCACGCCACTTTCTTGCAAATACCCGAAAATACAATGGTTGTTTCCAAATGACGTCATTTGGGGCAGATATTATCGAAGAACGAGGATTTAATCCGACATTTAAGGTTTTTTTTCGTTTGAATTACATAGAATATAGTTAAAGAATAACTTACTTTATCTTAGATACAAGGGCAGATTCACCATCGAATTGGATCATTATTACCTTTCGAAGATACACAAAAAAAATTTTTTCAAATATATTTCATGGGCAACATGGAAGAACAACTTGATCGACGTCTAGCGATCAATGAAGGGATGAAGCGAGCAATTCTTCAAGACATGCAGTGTCAGCTTCATGAACATCATGCGATGGTCAGGTTGTTTAAGAGTGCTTTAGAGCGCATGCCAAATGATGACTATAAAGTTGTCATAAAAGCAGATAAACGACCATCTGGAACACACGAAAAGACATTTAATGCTCCAACAATAGACGAAGTCGCACATCCTGATTGTGAACAATTTGATGAATGAGGAGATACATTATCGGGTTTTACTCTTGATCGAAGATAATATATGTGTTACCTCATGTGCGGTAATATATTAATCAGGTTAGAATGCCAGTGCCAAATCGTGAAATGAATGAGGCATTTAAACGAGAATTAGAACGGGAACGTGAATATGATCACAAGGAATTAAATTTATTAGTTCAAGCGAATGTACCCCTGTTGAATTCCCAACAGAAGAAAGTTTATAATACTTTAATGAAGGCAATCGATGAAGAAAATGGTGGTTTATATTTCCTAGATGCCCCTGGTGGTACTGACAAGACATTCCTCATGTCATTAGCTTTAGCAACTGTTCGGGCGAGATCCAACATAGCTGTTGCAGTTGCTTCTTTGGGCATAGCAGCCATATTGTTAGAAGGATGCCAAACGGCTCATTCAGCATTAAAAGTACCGTTAAATCTTCAAATTATTGAGGAACCAACGTTTAATATTGCAAAACACTCGGAAATGGCCAAAGTTTTAATGGTATCGAAATAAAATTTTTCCTTTTCATATATAAAACAAAAAAAAATTTTCTTTATCTTTTAAACACCAAACGAAGTTTTACCTAAAACTATCGCCATCTGGTGGCGGAACGGAGTTCTCTGGGTTTACTAGTTTTGTATAAGTTTAATAAGCCAACGATGCCCTATTAAAAATTTGTGGGAGAGCTAGTTTAGGCAAACTAATATACCCTGATATAGGCTAATATACCCTTGCAGTCATTGTCGAGCAAAATGCATAAAGGCAAACAAACAACGAATCTATGAAGATTTTTTATGCTTTGTATATAACAAAGCCGATTTTCATGATTTTTTCATGCCAAGGGTATAGCATTCGGAAAAAATTATTACGTCGTGTAATGGTATGGACTCAAGAATTTAGGATTAAAAAATAATTTTTTTTCCTAGAACCCCTAAAATTGTCATTTTTCATGCCTGAAGTCCGTGCGGTAAATCGCTGATTTCAGCTGTTTTTTAAAGATGCATGCGCAAGAAAAATGACCAAACCGTAACCCGGGTGTAATCGGTATAACACTCAAAATGCCAAATTTTTAAGGTTTAACGGACAAAAAGCACCGTATGTACCACTTGCGGTAAGAACTAGATACACAAGGTACTATTTCAACAAGCAATGCACAGTGGTTGGGCTTGTGTGGTGCCGCGGCCAAATATATAATATTTCTAGTGGTTATATCGCAATGAAATTTTGTCCAAAAACCTATAAAAATATTCTACACACTGTAAAAAAAATCGTATCGCATACTTTCCATACAAACGGATGGCGCGACTTATCATAAAGTAATTTTTTCCCAAGACTAAATTAAATATAGTATTTGACCTCTTAATACAAATATTGGTTCAATCGTAGTCCCCAAAAGTAAAACAATCATAAATTCACATATAAGACTTATTTTATTCATCGAGCAACAAATGCTCACCGCTTAATAATTTTGTTTTTTTTTTGAGCATTGTAAATTTCTTTGCCCACTTATAAATGGGTCTGAGGTTAACAGCAATCTATTTAATAAATCCCTATTTGTGTCTACTCGAGACATTTTTCTAGTGTGAAACTCTCAAAATTTTTGTATATCCTTGTTTTTAGATTCGGCAGCTTCTTCCCACAACTCTCCTATCGAAACAAGGGCATAGCTTATAATTTCAGAACCGTGGACCAGAACTTTGTGAACGGGTGGGGGAAGGTAATACCATGGATACAGTTTAATAAGCATTTTTGCGGTGACAAGTGCAAAGCATGTTTTTGCCGTATTACCATCATTAGAAGTTCCACTACCTCCACTCCTTGGTTGGCCGACATGTAATCCCATTTGAGCGCGGAAGACTGCTTGAAATACTTTTTTATCTTCTGAGGTACATATTCGCCAAGTTTTTAAATGCAATCTATATGCCAAATGCAAAAAATATTCAAAAAACCGAATATACGAGTGCAATGGAGACAACCCAAATTCCAAATGGTCTTTGTGAATTTTTTTCAAGCATTTTTCCAAATTATTAATTTTGCTCGTCTTTGCGTCACAAATGTAGCATTTACAAGTAGATGTTTCAATTAAAGCACTACAGACTTTTCCGTCAACCATTGCAATGCATACAATGCATTGTTAATTGCAAACGATGTGAAATTGTTATAGATTTGGTAATTACTTTACATGTATATGGCTCCAGCGCAGAAATTTTGTCTCTAAAGTATTTAGCTTCATCTAAAGTTAATTGGGTTGTTTCCTTTTGGAATTGGTACCTTATTGGTCTGCAGTAACGTGTTGATGATGGTCGAGGATTTTTCCAAATTACTTTGTGTTTCTTGGGATCATTATTTTGAGTAATTAAATGCAGTGGTACATATGAAGTCACAAACAAACTCGATATATCTTTTCTGTTTATATTCGGAATGACCAGTACTGCCGTCGAATCCCCACTTGCCAATTAAAATCAAATCGGCCACACTTTCATCACTAATGGACTCAAGGACATCAGCTTGAAGTTTTACAATTCGTAGCGCCGTGTGATCCAACAAGCTTTGCAGCTCAACTTTTGCTTGGGATTCGCTGACACTGATATTTTCGGGTTAATATGAGCCAGAAGTTTTTCGTAACTTGGTAGTAACTTGAAGAAAGTCTCACTATTAACACAATAAGCAAATATTGATGTTTACTCATATTTGTATCAAGAAAGTGTGATAAGACTTCATCAACATTAAATTCTGTATGTTAAGCGTTGGTTGAGATGAATTGCATGAGCGTTATATAGTAGCAAAAGACTCGTCGGTTGTTGACAGCTCAGCAATTTTACGTCGTTTTGTCCGGTCAGAAGCTTCTTTAAAATTTTTTTTGGGTCGTCCACGGTCAGGATTTTTAGTTGTTGATTGGGCGCATCTTATCGGAATTGATTCCTTTTAATTCAACCAATCAGATTGATATTGGAGAATTGACGATTTCAAGCGTTTGTAATTTACCCAAAAAGTTACAATCCTTTTAAAAACGTATTCAATTCGCTTTGACACTTCACTCTTTTCAACAATATAGCCGTTTTTAATAATATTCGCTACCCTCTTCGCTGCACCATACATTAAAAACATATAAACGTGAGAATACACACTTATAAGAAGAACCTATTCTATTTTAAAGTAAGGGGATAGACAAAACAGAAATCAAAACTATTAATAAATGAAAAACTGTTAATAAACACAAACTCAAAAGACGAAAACAGAGCAACAGCACAACAAGTACACGAGCGAAAACAAATTTTTGTAGCGCAAATCTGACCCTGAAAAAGTTAAGAAGGTGTTAGAATGTTTACGATTTTGAGCACATCTACAAATTTCTGAAAAAAATATTTACACATTGATATAAAACTTATTTGTGGATTTTTGTGGGGTCACTACTAAAACTTTAGCTAAACATAAAAAAGACGTATAGACAAAAAACATGTATTATTTCAAATTTATATAACAAGAACACATTAGCAACTGTTTTATTCATTCATTAGGTGGCACTACAACCCGATTCGGGTTTTGGCCGACCTCAGCGTCTCCCTCCAGGCGCCTCTGCTCCTCGCGCGCCTCCTCCAATCGCAAATACCCAGTGCAGTCAGGTTCTCCTCCACTTGGTCCTTCCACCGGAGCTTTGGTCGTCCCCTTCATCGTCGCCCGTAGTCGAACCTCGCTTTAAATACCTTCTGAGCTGGATATTCTTCATCCATACGCACAACGGGGCCGACCCAGCGCAGATGTTGTATCGTGTTGCGCCGGACCACGTCCACGTCGTCGTACAACTCGTACAGCTCGTGGTTCATCCGAATACGTAAGTCGTCCCCAATCCGAACGGGACCAAAGATCTTGCGAAGAATTTTTTCTCTCGAACACTCCAAGCGCTGCTGCATCCGTCAGTGACATTACCCATGCTTCTGCGCCCTATAAGATCACGGGTAGGATGAGTGTCTTGTAGAGTGTTAGTTTTGTTCGGCGAGAGAGGTCTCTATTGCACATTTGCTTACTCAGACCAAAGTAGCATCTATTGGCAAGTGTGATTCTTCGCTTGATCTCCAGGCTGACGTCATTTTCGGCGTTAATGGCAGTGCCAAGGTACGTGAACTCCTTGACCACTTCGAAGGTATAGCTGTCCGCTACCACATGGGAGTCTAGGCGCCGCGCCTCCCTGCTTGTAGACAGCATATACTTCGTCTTGGCCTCGTTTACCGCCAAACCCACTTTTGCCGACTCTTTTTCAAGTGGAAAAAGCAGCAGTGACATCACGCTTGCTGCGGCCAATGATGTCGATATCATCGGCGTAAGCAAGGAGCTGGACACTTTTATAAAAAAAAGTCCCAGATCGATGTACACCGGCTTTCCGCAGAACCCCTTCCATCACAAAATTGAAGAGATCGTACGACAGGGGGTCGCCTTGTCTGAAACCTCGAACGGTATTAAAAGCTTCGGAGAGGTTCGTTCCTACCTTGACAGAGCTGATGGTGCTGCTCAATGTCATTCTGCAAAGACGTATTAGCTTTGCAGGAATACCGAACTCAGACATGGTGGCATATAAGCGTTCCCTCGTCGGGCTATCGAATGTAGCTTTATAATCGACAAAGAGATGGTGTGTGTCGATGTTATTCTCGTGGGTTTTTTTCCAGGATTTGGCGTAATGTGAAGATCTGGTCTATGGTGGACTTACCAGGTCTGAAGCCGCACTGAAAAGGTCCAATCAGTGTGCTGGTATATGGCTTCAGTCGTTCACATATTACGCTCAATAGGACCTTGTATGAGATGGTAATCAGGCTGATTCCCCGGTAATTGGCGCATATCGTCGGGTCACCTTTCTTAAGTACAGGACAAAGGACGCTGAGATTCCAATCGTTGGACATGCTTTCTTCTAGCCATATTTTGCACAAGAGCTGATGCATGCACCTTATCAGCTCTTCGCCGCCGGCCTTAAACAACTCTGCAGGCAGTCCATCAGCACCGGCTGCTTTGTTGATTTTGAGCCGCGTTATAGCAACTCGGACCTCGTCAAGGCTAGGTAGTGGTATATCCACATTGTCGTCGATTGGTGGTATCGGGCTACTTCCTCCAATGGTGGGATTGGTGCCGCCATCGCCTGCTAGCAGCTTGGAGAATTGCTCCCTCCATAACCTCAGCGTGCACTGCGTGTCCGTAACCAGATTTCCATTTTCGTCCCGACAGTTAGATGCTCGGTCTTGAAACCTTGTGTCAGACGGTTTACTTGTTGGTAGAATTTCCAAACATCATTCCTGTCCTGCAACACCTCAAGTTCCTCGCACTCTCGCTTTTCTTGCTCCCGTTTTTTCCGTCTGAAAAGTCGCCTCTCTTCCTTCCTTTTCTTCCTGTAACGTTCAAACGTTGCGCCAGACTGCAGCGTTTTTCTGTGGGTAACATTTTTTGCTGCAGCTGCAACGCGACACTCCTCGTCATACCATTGGTTCCGTGTGGGTGGGCGCTTGAACCCAATGGTTGTTTCAGCAGCAGCTCGCATTGAGTAGGAAATGTGCGCCCAGAGTCCGCCGGCGTCAACAGGGAGAGGGATAGGTTGGTGGAGCAGCTCCGAGAGGTGAGTGGAGTAGGCCATTGCTGTCCGTTGTGATCGCAGCCTGGTGACGTCAAGCTTTCGTTGCGTGATGGGGCGTATGTTTTTCGCTCGGCATAGCCGCATGCGTATCTTGGCTGCGACAAGATAGTGGTCCGAATCAATGTTGACTCCACGAAACGTACGCACGTCCATCACGCTTGAGGCATGCCTTCCGTCTATCACAACGTGATCTATCTGGTTGCGCGTCTTTTGATCAGGGGACAGCCATGTGGCCTTGTGGATGTCGAGGTGCCGAAATCTGGTGCTACTCACTACCATGTTTAGCGCCGCGGCGAAGTCAATCAGCCTGAGACCGTTGTTCGAGGTGGTCTCATGGAGGCTGAATTGACCGACGTTGGGGTTAAAGATGCGTTCGCGCCCGACCTTTGCATTGAAGTCCCCGAGGATAATCTTCTGTGTCCTCGAGTCTCGCGTAGAATGCATCTTTAACAGCATCGTCCTTCTCCTCCGTCGGGGTGTGCGCGCAAATTATGCTTAGATTGAAAAACCTAGCTTTGACGCGGATTGTAGCCAGTCGTTCACTCACTGGGGTGAAATTGGAGACGTGGTGGCAAAGTCTCCGGCTTACTACAAATCCGCATCCAAATTCGCGCCTTGCCTTCGTGCCTGGTGGCACTTTCTGCGCGCCTCCGCTATGGCATCGGTCCACCAATACACCGGGGGACAACCATTACCGCCAGCGCGTCTCCTTTGCATGGAAGCTGCGCATGCTGACCAAGTTGCTTTTTTTATGCATACAGCGTTTTCATTGGCGTTCTTACGCTCGTCATACACGAGATCTTCCGCCATTAAGATCAGGGCTTGCGGGTCGAGGGTAGAATCTCGGAACCCAGTGGACGCATTGATGTTTTTGCGTTTAAGTCGCCCGTCTCTTATTTCCATGGTGATGGCCCGGTGGTCGCTTCCGGTATATATCTCTGAGACTTGCCATGCTGACGTCCTGGTTAAGGTTGGGCTCATAAACGTGATGTCGATCACTGAACCCATTCCCGCCTTCTCGAATGTGTTGGCTGACCCTGTGTTAGCCAGAGTGAGGCCTGACCGGGCAATAGCGTCCAACAATATGTGGCCTCTATGGTTTGTGAGGCGACTGCCCCACTCCGTTGCCCAGGCGTTGAAATCGCCGGCAATGATGATGGGGTGTCGTCCTCTGGCGTCCTCCAGAATGTCGTCAACAATGCTGCCAAATGTCTGCGAGTCGACACTGGGTGCAATGTAGCACGAATAGATGGTAAGGCTACCCACCTTCGCCCTGACAAAACCTCTGCCTGAATGCCGGCATTGGATCTGCAGTGGTCTCGGGCTGCAGCTCCAAATTGCTGCACCACCTTGGGAGTTTTGAAACCAAATCCCATCGTGCTTACTTGCGTATGGCTCGCTCAAGATGGCCAGGTCTATTTTTAGGGCTCGCACCGTTTGTGCAAGCAAGTCCTGGGCCGCTCTGCAATGGTTCAAATTCAATTGGAGAATTTTCATTTCCCCTTTGCTTTGAGAGCCTGCTGATAAGCTGGACAGCTTCTGCTAAGCGTGTGGTGCTTGCAGTTTGCGCCCTGGGTTTTTGCGCATAGTAGGCAGCGTGCCTCTTTGCTGCAGCTTTTGGCCTCGTGATCGAGCCCACCACAGTTAAAGCACGCTTTGGACAAATCGACCTTGCTACGGCAGTGCAAGGCCATGTGACCAAATGCGAGGCATTTATAGCATCGCTTTGGCTCAACGGACTTTCGGACCCTACAGTGCGCCCAGTCGATGCGGATTTTTCCTTCTGCTAGGATCTTCTCCGCAAGAACGGGCGGGATGCTCATCCTGGCTATTAATGTGCCCCCGTATGCCTTCCTTAGGGAAGGAATGGCCGCTGGTGGAATGTCGCCTTCGTAATTGGTGAAAACTGCCTGAATAATGTCATCCTTTGACGAAAACTCCGCAATGTCCCTAATCTCGACTTGGACTAGCTCCTTCAATTCTTTAACCTCTGCCTTATCAGACAGGGTCTCCTGCATCGCCTTCTGTAATTTGGATGTGGCTGGGTCGGCCGTTTTCATCATTTTGATGAGAAGCTCGCCCCTACCAGTCATCCGTATGCCTTTGACGCAATCTTTGTGTTGCTGTAAAGTTGGGTTATTTTTCACCAACTTTAACACGTCGGCATACTGCATGCCCTCGCCACACTTGACGACTAGTGCGTCTGTGCGTGGAGGGAGTTTTCTATGCTGCTGCTGCTTTTTTGGCTGCTGCTTCTTCGGTTTTTTGGTAACCGTCGACCATTTCTCCGCACCCTCCTTCGTGCCTTTGTCCGCATGGCTCGGCGGAAGGGGGCCGGAAATTTGCTTCGCAGCACTTGCGTAGGTGATGGCTTTCACCACCTTATTGCTTGTGCCGCAAGGTTGCGGCACCTTCTGCCTTTTTGGCGCTGAGAGCTTACCGGCTCTAGGGCTCTCACGTGACCTCTTGGGAGTGGGATTTTGCTCGCTGGGAATCTTTGGAGCCGTCTCCCGAATCCTAACTGCTGATTTTTGGAGGGCGATGACCTGCTGCACGAGTTCCTTCATAGGAATCGTCACCATCACCCTCGTCTTGCCTAACATCATGCTGTTTAATTGGGACAATTTCGCCCCGATCGCGCCAATGACTCCGTCTATGTCGCCATTGGCGATAAGCGGAGCCAGTCCCTGCTCGGAAATAGCGCTGAAGTGAAAGACCCCCGCTTCTGTGGGACCTCCAGCATGCGCCGTATCCGCCTGTTCCTGCTCTACTGCAGGCGAGAAAATGGGTGGAGATTTTGGCACCTTAGTCGGTGATCTCCCCATCTTGCTACTCTTCCTAAATGGGTCAGCTTCCGGCGCAGCAGAGTCTTTAGCTGCTGCGCTTTCGGCCTTGCCCTGAGTCGTCTCCTTAATTATGCTAACCGGGCCAGGGCCACGGCTCGCCATTCTTAATAATTCCTTTCCTGTTTCTACCTAACGCCTATGTGTATGCTACACTTTGGGTCGGAGGAGAGCTTTCTTTAGAGCTTTCCCCGCAGGTTGACAGCGCGGCTTACGCTCGCTGAGAGTTGGCAACTCTGAAGCGCAGCTGATCAGTCAACTGACCACGAAGATGGCAGACCTAATCACCCAATTCGGAAAATTGAGTGAAAAGGGCTTTCACTCACCTGCAGGGGGGTATCACCCCTTCGTCCCAGTGCCGAGCCGACGCTACTGGAGCCAGAGAGATTCTGGGGTCCAGGGAAGACCTCCGCACACTGGTATGTTTATCCTTCCACAACTATGGGTCGCTACAACCCCTTCTCTTCAATTTTAGATGTCGCACACGCGGATCACAACGTAGGAAACTTGTTTTCGCGCACTCGAATATAAAACACGTCCGGTACGCAACGACTTTCCCACGCACTCCAGCGAGTGTGTGTGTGGGTGCGTGGGTGTGTGCGAGAGTGTGTGGCTTACCCCATAAAATAGACAGATGTGTAGGGTGGGTTTTGTGTAGGTATGTGTGTATTTATTAAGGTAAATGCCGGGTTATTGCAAGTTTTGTGTTTCTGTGATTTGTATGTTTGTATCTTATAATGCGTAACAATATGTCCACTGCGTCGCTGCCGGTGCCGTTGTTCTTTGTCGCTGGTAATTTTTCACTTGTGTCACTCGCGCTATGTCTTTGGCTCGTTTACTGTTCGCGACCTGCTCACTGTGAACTTCTGAAATCGACCCCCCGATCGTTTTCTGTTGCCCTTTTTCGCAAGCCTCGGGCAGGCTTCGCTGCTCGGCCGACTTGCTTGCGCCGGCCCTTCGGTTGACGTCGCATGCCGATCGTTGTTTTTCTCGGTTGCCAGATCGTAGCGATCGGGAGGGTGGTCGTTGCAGTGTCGGTGGACTATTGTTTACTTGGGTCCTAGTTTCGGCGGGGTGGCAGGGCTACTGTTGTTTTGGGCTAAGTGTGTGACTTCGTCACAAACGCTACTGCCACTGATAGTTATCTAGATCCAAGTCTACATTTACTGGCAAGAAATCCGTTTGCATCAAAATAAGCGTTTTGGCAAAAGGCTAAGCACCTTTAGAGAATATTGAAACAACTGTAGACCCTTATCATCAAAGCAAATCTAATCCAGGTATACTTCAAAAAGCCTATTCAATGTGTTGGTTGTGCTGCGTGGCAGGTTATAGAAATCTTCTATAATATCCACATCCAATCGCAGGTACCCACTTGATTTAGCTGCTCTCTTGGTTATGACGCATCAAATTCTTTAACGTCTGGAACGTTCCTAAATTTGTGGTTCGCTAATCCAGATCCTTATTAAACTGAGGTCGAGGTGCAAATAGTTTAAAATAGACAAAGTAATGAATATTGAATCTTATCACCATTCGCGAATATTGTAGCTATGGTAGATCCTTATCATCAAAGAAAAGCTAATCCAGCTACTTATTAGCTGAGGTCAAGGATTAAACCAAAACTTTAAGGCTAGAGAAAGAAAAGAAAATGGAAAACTCTGACCATGCTTATAGTCTTCAGTTTGACAAACTGTTTGGATATAGCTGACTATTTTATTACATGACGAGGCTGCCAAGGTCAGACCTCATACTGATGCCGTCAAAGTCAGGCCCACAGGTTGGATTATTTCTGTAGACTGCCAATTCAGGCTCCACATAATTATTTCTGTAGACTGACAAGTCGGGCCCCACGTTGGGCGCCATAATTATTTCTGTAGCATGTAACTATCTATTGGAGAATGAGCTGATGGTAATGAAAACGTATAAGCGGAGCACGCGGTATCCTCGGCTTTTATTTTATTTAGTCTGGTCGGCTTGGGGTGGGTTAACAGAAAAAAAACCGCAACGTTTATTGCTCAAATGCTAGTCAAAAATAACTAAATTCGCCTACTTTATTTTTAGAAAAGGGGATAGCAAACGAAGAAGGCTTAAGAAGGGAAAGAATATGAAAAAAAAAGAAAGGAGTACACTTGCCAAAAAAAATTACATCATTCCTTTCACTACGCAAAAAGTTGCGAAGTGCCCACCCTACCTTGATCTTATTGGTCCTACATTTCATCGATAAGATGCCTCGGAATGATCACAAATTACCTCGACCCTTTTACAACAATGATCCCCAGTTAGGAGATAATTAGTTAAAATTCATTTTTCTAATTTGTATTATTTATACACAAAGGGGAAAAAAAACTAGTCATTTCATATAACATGAGATTTTTTTGTTGTTATTATTATTTCTCTTCTTTAGAAAGGAGAAAACAAAAAAAAACCAATGCTTAAGTAATTTATTCACAAAAAAAATTTAACTAATTCAGGCAAAAAATATAAATAATTTCATATTAATCTTGTTTTATTTTATTTTTTTTAATGATAGACCAAAATTCATGCTTCTTATTTTTATTTTATATTCTAACCAAGACAATTAAACAAAATTTTAAACAATAAGAAAAAAAGAAAAAGCGTTAATTTTCAGTGTCTGTGAAACTTTTGTAACCGCCCTCGCTAGGAAAGCTCATTATCTTTATGTTTGTTCTCATTTTTTTTCCAGTGTGTCGGGAACCACAAAATACTAATTATTTCCCGGGTCTCTATTTTTCTTAACTTCAGAATAGCTCCATATCGATTTCTATATATATATATATGTATATATTTTTATAATTATTTTATAATTATGTTTTCAGGTTTTAGGTTAACTTTGGGGGGATTTTCTAACCATACTTTTTAACACTATTTTTAAGCCTGGATTTTTGGCTATTTTTATTTCCACTTATTTATAAATTTTTTCACTTATTTTATCTTCATTTTCCCACTTGCTGATAATTTTTCTTCGTCGTACAAAATCTGGATGCTCGCCACTGCTACTCCGCTGCCAAGCCTGTATTTAGTTTTGGGTCGGAATACAAAAGAAATGAGGACCACTTGGTTTGGGTGAAAAAAATATAATTAATAGTTACCCTGGTTTGGTCCTGGCACGTGGCAGTGGACAATAATTCTATTTTTTCTTTTTCTATCAAAAATCCAGTAACTGCTCTCCCACAGGTGATCGTGTGCCGGTATGCACTTTTTTTCTCTCTAAGCTTTAAGCTTGATTAAAGTTATTTTAGTTAGACATGGGAGGTTATGAAAAAAATAAAACTAACAAATGTTTGCTGTTGGTAGTCACCTTTTTTTCTAAACTTGAGACATCTGGTCTCGAGGGCAGTCAAATGGAAAAGACTTGATTTGGTGCCGTAGGATTTTAAAGTCAGCCGAAGCAGGAAATAAGCCTCTCTTTCAAAGAAATGACACTGACAGACGATTTGTCAAGAGGGTCAGCTGATCCTCAGGTTGCCAGTCGGTCTTATTTTAGTTTCAAACCTAAATGGCGCCACCCGATCTTAAGGGCTGCATTTTTATCCAGGTACTGTGTGGCTTAACACGATATTAACATAACTATTTATGCAAAATATCAATAAGCGACTAAGAAAAGAAAACTGTCTACTTTGCGGATGGGAGCTCGAACAAGCCCTCTCTACATAATATCATAAGTTCTTTTAAAATTTAATTTATATTACTCCTTGGAAATTCACATATATATGTATATGTGCATTTAATACAAAATAAAGACTATAAATAAGTGAATCATGAACAACTTTAATTACATCGGGAGAGGCTTGTTTTTTAATTCTACAGTCGAGAAACTCTCTCGTTTTTATATATAATATTATTTTATATATAATATAATATTATATTATATATTGTATATATATTATCATTTTCATAAAAGTTAATAAGTAACTTAAAATTTGATATAAAACACCTTTATAATTACAATTCTGTAAATATATATTATATATCGATTTTTCGACCACCACATATAGTATTACTGTTACGATCTGAACGAAAAAAACAAGCATTTTCCTTAACTTTGATGTCGAGGAAAGACAGCTGCTAAGCTCCGGTTGTTGCTTGGGGCATGCAAATAAATTGGTTGATAATTAAATACGAAATAACTGATCTATTAAAATTTTCTTTTATAGGCTATGCGACGTCTTGGAACTATAGTGTGCAGATTTTTTTTTTGGACGCACGTACTAAAGCTATTGATGTTCATCCGACTGACACTGCAGGTGACGCTGTGCAAAAACTCGCTGAAAAACTAAACTTAACTTCAACTGATGGGTGGGCAATTTATCAGTCACGGCCGGATGGTGAAGAACACATAAAAAGTTTTGATTATTTGTATGATGTAATTTCTGCATGGGAACATAAACAAGCTTCCAGTAATGCCTTGAAAAGGCTTGTAAATGGACCACCATCAGGAGAAAATCGATTTGTTTTTAAAAAAGATTATTTAAATCAACTCATGAACTATCTCAAGATCCTGTTGAAGTAAGCATGCTATATTCACAAGCGGTTCACAGCGTTGTCAAAGTAAGTAACAAGTATTTTAATTACATATTTTTAATATATTAATATTAATATTAAATATAAACATGTTAAAATTTAAAAAACGGGATGATAACAAAAAAAGACGTTGATTTGAATATACTTCTAGTTAAAGCACTCTGATAACTTTAACATGTAAAGCTCGCTTCGACGAGCCTAAATCTTATCTATAAGACTTGTTTCCTATTGTTAGTTCGATTCGTACAACGTCCCCAAAAGTACATAACTAATTTTCTAATTTCCATGACACCGTAGTCTGATATTTATAAAAACAACTTCTCAATCTCTCATATCATGCCAAGCAAAATGCATAAATGCTTAACAACATCAAAGCAATGACGATTTTTATACCCTTACAGAGCAAACCTCTGCCCTCCTGTCTGTTTCAATGTAAACAAGTCTCTCAGTTTTAAAGCTATCTTGCTTGACTTTCCCAAAAGTTATGTAGTTGTTGCCCGCAGTATATAAGTTGGAACGGGCCGGACCCGCGACTATATCGGATAGCTCCCATACGACAGAATGAAATAAAAAATTCTCACGCCGTTGTTTTTGATCATATCGACTTGATTTTTTCCAGATGGAGTTTTTTAGCTACTGTTGAATTTAGGATTAAATTTTGTCAAAATAGCATAACTTTATCATACAGTTCGTTTCATTTGGATAGGACACCTAGCAACTTTTATGGTTAATCGCTCGTAGCGAAGACAAAAATCGTTGAAAGCTAAATTTTTTTTAAAGTTATGATCTCTGTTCTAATGTGATTCTATAATGCAGTTATTTTTATTTGAGTTTTTGCACTGCTGCATGGTTTTTTGCATGCTGAAAATCGTTTTATTTGGATAGGACACTTGTCAGTAATCACTTGTGTACAGTGCGCAGTTTGTTTAAAACTTTTTTTTCAATCTGATGCTATTATTAATCAAATGAAACTAAAATAGGCCTTGGATCGACACTCCAGGATAAAGATGGAAAAATTATGGGGGAAAATTTATGCAAATTTGGACTCAGGCCTTAATGTAAGCCAAATCGCCACGAAAATAAAAAAATCGCGAAATGTTATACACAATTTATTGGCATATAATGAAAACTATAAAAAATTTATAAAGGGCTCCAAAAAACAAAGTTAAACGTTCGAGATAAGCGGCTTATTGTGAAAAAGACCTCCAATTTCACCATGTCCTGCGCCGGTTTGGCTCATTATGAGGCCAACAAGGTGTCGGACTTTACACACTTGGCAACACTTGGTGCCATCAAAAATGGCAAGTTCTTCAAAAATCACAGAGATCCATCATCAGGCGCGGCACAATTTTGCAAAAGAAAATTTTGAAACGAATTGGCGCCCAGTAAGCTATTCTTAAAGGCTCCTGCTAAGCTTTATTTTAATATTTTTTAATGTTTGGATTATATTTTTCGTCGCCGCTGGAGAACCGATTACGCAATTTGCGCACCCTACGTCGCCAGGCATATGGATCCGAAAAGCGAAGTCGCTGATCAGACCGAATCGGCCAGCCAGGTATAGAGTTTAAAAAGTTGAAAGTTAATCTGTGGCGTGTTGTAAAATTGTGTTCGGCCAATTTTTAAACTTTTTGCATTTGTGTGAAAAAATCGATAGATAGTGAGCATTTTAACCAAAAAATTTGATTTTCGCATGCACTAACAATTAAAATTCTAATATTATTCATACATACCCTGCAGTTCCAAAATTGCTCCCTGCAGTTCCAAAATTGCTTTGTCGTCGATGAAGTGTGCGAAGCCGCACCGACGACTGCGGGGGTAGCAGCCGTAGCCGCGGCGGCGCGAGTTTATAGAGACATTTTATATGGCACCGCCGTTTTCGGGATACATGTCGCTCTCGATGAACTTTTTGTCCGTTTCATCGAACGAGTCGTCGGTGGCTTATACGAATTTTGTATGGAGAAAATTCGTATAAGGCTTAAATGATTTCGTAGCTGAAGTGGAGGCGAAGTTTTAATCGATGGCTTTTGCGAGGATGCCCTTAGTGAAATCATCTATGCCAATGTCTAAAAATCTCATCCCCAAATTCATATGAAAAACCATATGTGTATATATTGTGAGGTAACCCTCACAAGGCCCCCCCCTACCGTATGTACATATAAGTTAGGAATAGTTTATAAGATAAGAGTTAGGGATTTAGGTTAAGGAGCTAGAAAGACCCATGGAGGGCACTAGATCATCGACATCATCCCCGGCCACGCCAGCAACACCCATCGGCAACATTGCCGACATCGCCAGCATCACAGTTCGGCAACATTGCCGACATCATCGCCAGCAACATCACCACCGGCAACATTGCCGACACCATCTCTCAAACTTGCGCTCTCGGCAGCCGACTACCGGCAGAACCGACGGCCGAACCCGGAGAGCCACGCAGGAGAGGAGAGGAGCACGATCGCGCAGAGAGACGCGGGTGCAGGGAAGCTGCAGAGGAAGCAGGACGTCGAGAAAAACTACACGGAGGCAGCGAAAGGGCCGCTGCCGCGGTCGACGGCAGCAGCGAGGGCTTCGAACAGCCTCCGCTGTTCGCCGATCAGGAGTCGCATTTTAGCTCCAGAAGGAGTAAGTCGAGCAGTCTTTGGGATCCCGAACGAGCAAGTCAAGTGACCAGGAGCGGAACAGGTCCGCTGGCCGCCCGGTTGACGGGCCGACGGCGTGATCACGATACGCAGAGAACCCCGATTTCCCCCTCGAATCCCGTACCTAATTAGGAAACCCGCCTCCTTGTCCTGCCTGTCTCCGTAAATAATAAATATTTCTGTAGGGGACCCTGGATAGACTGAGTATTTATCCTGGCCCGTGATTAGCATCCTTACAGATGGCACCCGAACAGGGACTAGGCAGGATAATGAAAGGACATTTTCATCCTTCGTGGCGTAAAGAACCACCAGAAGAAAAATCAGGTCGAAATTAGGTCAAAATTTGAGGTTAGGGACGAAAGCTAGGGAAACACGTTTTTTCAACGAAAGAGGAATAGGGGAAAAGTAACTGCGAGGAGAGAAACTATGAGAGAGGGAAAAGTCGTCGCACACGACTTAAAACAAACGCAAGCAAGTACAGTCATAAGAGAGAGGAAAAATGTCGTCGCACACGACACGAAATAAAGGCAAGAAAGTACAGTCAAAATGTTTGGCAAATCAGAGTACACGAGGAATGTCGTCGCACACGACACGAAATAAAGGCAAGCTAGTACACACACACACGAGCACGTAGATTTAGGTCGCCAGCCGACACACGCAGAGGACAGTCAATCAACGGAGCTACAGGAAGACAGTCGATCATCAGGATCACTCAAGGACATCAAGGGTACACATCCCCTCAAGGACCACAAGGATACACACCCCTCAAGGATAACAAGGATTCACATCCTCCCCAGGACTTCAAGGATACTCAACAATCCAAGGACACACATCGCCACTCCTGCACCCTAGCCAGGACACTCAAGGATACACAGGACTACAAGGATACACCGGACTACAAGCACAACCAGGACACACCAAGCAACATGGGAGTCTCTTGGATCTCATACAGGAAGAAGCACGAGCTAGAGGCTATCCTTCTCGATCTCGGCCTGGAGCAGAACGGCACGGTCGAGGAACAACGAGCCCGACTGTACGCGTTCGCCAGGCAACCGGAACACTCCGAGGACACACTGATCCGGCTGGGGAGTTTGAACGCAAATACACCCCTTCCGGAGACGTCAAACCACCGTCGCCGATACCCCCTACCAGGAGAAGGTACCCAGCAGCAACCACACGCTGGCAGTACCACGCAGCACTTCCCCGTCCCCAGGGACGCGAGGAAAATCAGAGGGCACCGCACGCGCCAGTGCATCCCAGTCCGACGCAGGCGTCTACGCGATGGTGGTCGACAAGGCGACCAAATGGGGATTGTCTTTTTTTTTTTTTTTTTTTTTTTTTTTTTTTTTCCTTTTTTGTTTTTCGACAGCACCTCCGATCCGCTCAGCTTCGTGGAGCACATCGAAGAACGAGCGGATACCTACCGGATCCGCACGCTATCACCGTCCTCCTGACTGGCCGAGCGGAGAGCTGGTTCCGAACCAGTGATCTGCAGGGACGCACCTGGACAGAAGTCCGCAGGGAATTTTTATTACCAACGCCTCGACGACGAGATCCACTCTCACTTGTGAATGAGCCGTTCAAGGAATACCTGGTGAATCTTCGCCTCCAGATGCGCCGCGCTGGATTCTCACCCGAGCAAGAATTAGAACGAATTTACGAGAACATGCTGCCCAAGTACCAGATGTTCACCCGCCGCCAGGATTTCAAGACGCTGCCCGAACTCACGCACCTGGTGGCCAACTTTGAGGATGCCCGCAGCCGAGGAGGCCGAACCATCCGTGGATACCCATCAGCAAGCCCAGACGCTGAGTATCCATCCCATAGCAGAGTCGCACGACCCAGGGCGAACCCTGCCTACACACCGCAGGTGCCACGCCCTGGGGACGCGACCGACGAGCCCGCCAGCCGAGGCACCGGAGGAAACTCCAACCAAGGGGCCACGCCCATCAGGTCAACCGACCCCAGCACCGCCTGCCGAAACTGCGGCCAGGCCGGCCACTACGCCGCGGAATGCCGGAACCAGAGAATCATGTTCTGCTGGGACTGCGGTCGCCAGGGCATACGCACTATCGAGTGCTGCAGGAACCAGACGCCGGGAAACGGGCAAGGGCCTCGAGTATCAGGGAGTCACCCGAGGAACCCACCAAACTCCCGCACCCATTAAGCAACGCCATCCAACAGGATCGGAACCGTATCCGCGCACAGGTCACGGTCGAGGGACGCCCGCTCACCGCCACCTTGGATACGGGGGCCTCGCATAGCTTTATAAGCGAGCGCCTGGCGAGAAAACTCGACGATGGAAGGACTCACCGCGCCGTACGGACACAGGTAAAGCTAGCAGACGGAACCGACAGGGAGCTCACACAGGCCCTACGAGTCACGATCCAGTTGGGGAAAGCTCGGATCAGCGTCTCTGCTCTCATCATGTCGGACGTGCTGGATGACCTTCTGCTCGGCATGGATTTCCTGTGCTACAGCGGGGCCACACTACAGTGTGGGGGCATGGCCCTCAAGCTTCAGCCACCCACTCCGGCTCGACTTGCGAGAACCAGCTCGCTAGAACCGACGCGAAGCGAACGCGCCGCAGCAACGCCGCCACACAAACGTGCCGCCACGCCGGCGCACACACCCGGCACCCAAGCGCACTCATCCGCCGCCACCCAGGCGCATTCCTCAGCCGCCACCCAGGCGCAAACACGATCCGCTCAACGGGCGCACAACCGTGCCGCCACGCCGGCGCACACACCCGGCATCCAGGTGCACTCATCCGCCGACACCCAGGCACAGACACAAGCCGCCCCACGGGCGCACACCGAAGCCGCCACCCAAGCGCACTCACCGGCCGCCGCCACACAGGCGCAAACACGAGCCGCTCCACGGGCGCACAAACGTGCCACCACGCCGGCGCACACACCCGGCATCCAGGTGCACTCATCCGCCGACACAAGCCGCCCCACGGGCGCACACCGAAGCCGCCACCCAGGCGCACTCACCGGCCGCCGCCACGCAGGCGCACACTCAAGCCGCCCCACGGGCGCAAGGACAAGCCGCCACCCAGGCCGCTCCACGAGCGCAAAGACAAGCCGCCCCACGGGCGCAAAGACAAGCCGCCACCCAGGCGCACACCCAAGCCACCCCACGGGCGCACACACAAGCCGCCACGCAGGCGCACTCATCGGCCGCCGCAATCCAGGCGCACACCCAGGCCACCACACAGGCGCACACCCAGGCTGCTCCACGAGCGCACACCGAAGCCGCCACCCAGGCGCACACCCAGGTCGCCGCAACGCAGGCGCACACCCAGGCCGCCACACAGGCGCACACCCAGGCCGCCCCACGGGCGCACACTCAAGCCGCCACCCAGGCGGACTCACCGCGACGCCCTGACGCTCAACGCAGCGCCAGGTACACCAACGCGTGCACGGCCCCAAGCTGGGCCGGAGCACTACCTACGTCTGATCTAGCAGCGGTTCAGCGAAACCCATTTCGCAAAGGGGGCAAGAGAGTCCGCTTCAGCGACCTGGAACCACCGCCTCCATCCTGCGGTATCGCTGACGCTGAGTACGGCACCGAGGAGGAGGCCCTCCCAGACGAAGTGCTACTGCAAGGCGCCCAAGTGCGCGCCCGGAACGGGTGGATCACCGCCGACGGCTGGGCCCCCTTGGCCCTGCGGGAACGGGTCGACCAGCACCTGCGCCAGCCGAGGCACCGGGAGGTCCGGTATTTGGAGGAGGCAGCCGGCGTCGGTACCGGGTACAGATCGCCCGAAACGGGCAAGTAAGGATTCTTCCTCACCCCCGAGGAAGGGATGGGGTGTGAGGAAACCCTCACAAGCCCCCCCTACCGTATGTACATATAAGTTAGGAATAGTTTATAAGATAAGAGTTAGGGATTTAGGTTAAGGAGCTAGAAAGACCCATGGAGGGCACTACATCATCGACATCATCCCCGGCCACGCTAGCAACACCCATCGGCAACATTGCCGACATCGCCAGTATCACACTTCGGCAACATTGCCGACATCATCAGCAACATCATCGCCAGCAACACACTTCGGCAACATTGCCGACACCACGCCAGCAACATCACCACCGGCAACATTGCCGACACCATCTCTCCAAACTTGCGCTCTCGGCAGCCGACTACCGGCAGAACCGACGGCCGAACCCGGAGAGCCACGCAGGAGAGGAGAGGAGCACGATCGCGCAGAGAGACGCGGGTGCAGGGAAGCTGCAGAGGAAGCAGGACGTCGAGAAAAACTACACGGAGGCAGCGAAAGGGCCGCTGCCGCGGTCGACGGCAGCAGCGAGGGCTTCGAACAGCCTCCGCTGTTCGCCGATCAGGAGTCGCATTTTAGCTCCAGAAGGAGTAAGTCGAGCAGTCTTTGGGATCCCGAACGAGCAAGTCAAGTGACCAGGAGCGGAACATACAAACACACACGGAGGACACGTGGACATGGAGTCCTGCCAGTAAACGGGTGAGCCGGCCGTGGGCCATTCCTACGGGGTGGGCAGGATGTGCGAGTAGCGCATTAGGGACCGTTAGGCTTTTGTTTGAAATATTGTAATAAATCATAAGAAACATCAATTACAACCGGCTGAAGTTATTTTCTCTCCCATATCATTCCTCTCCCTCTTATTTAGGAGCACCGGCCACCGGATGACGGGGCCGGCTAACCGATTCCCGGGTGACGGGATCGGCCGCTCATTCCCCTCCCTCGTATTTAGGAGCACCGGCCACCGGATGACGGGGCCGGCTAACCGATTCCCGGGTGACGGGATCGGCCGCTCATTCCCTCCCTCGTATTTAGGAGCACCGGCCACCGGGTGACGGGGCCGGCCAACCGATTCCCGGGTGACGGGATCGGCTGCTCATAACCTCCCTTTCCTTGTATTTAGGAGCACCGGCCACCGGATGACGGGGCCGGCTAACCGATTCCCGGGTGACGGGATCGGCCGCTCCTACCCCTTCCCTCGTAGTCCGAGCACCAGCCACCGGTTGACGGAGCTGGCAAAACCGATTCCCGGGTGACGGGATCGGCCGCTCATAACCCTCCACCCCTAGTAGGGCTCCGGCACCCGGTTGACGGGGCCGGACAGCCGACTCTCGGTTGACGGGATCGGTCGACCTTGGCCTGCCCAGGTCCGCTGGCCGCCCGGTTGACGGGCCGACGGCGTGATCACGACACGCAGAGAACCCCGATTTCCCCCTCGAATCCCGTACCTAATTAGGAAACCCGCCTCCTTGTCCTGCCTGTCTCCGTAAATAATAAATATTTCTGTAGGGGACCCTGGATAGACTGAGTATTTATCCTGGCCTGATTAGCATCCTTACAATATATTTATTTCTTTTTTATTTTATTAATAAATCTTATTTTGTAACATAAGAGATAAGTACATAAATAATATGAAATCAGAAAGTTTTTGTTTACCATTTATATGGTATATTTGCAGGACATCGGCTGTTTTTCATCCATCTTTGGCACAAAAAATATTTTTATTATTACATATTTCATATTCCTTTTTTTAATTTAAACCAAACTTACCTCTCAAACGAATTTATCAAACATATGTTATATGCTGAATCCTAAAAAGATTTAAATAAGTTTGTAGTAGAAAACATTATATTTTTGTAATATTAACGACACTTACATTATTTTTAAAGGATTCCGCTGCCCGTTGCACAAATTAAGTAATTTCACAACTAATTGTCAACGCACTACGCAAAAGAATGACGCAGTTCAATTTTATTGTTCACCCTTTTAGTATACCCTTTTTTTTGGGTATAACCGACCATAAATGACATGCGAGTTATATTATATCTATATTTGCAATCAATGTTGTGTTATGGTTATCTTGGTTCAATAACTTAAATAATATTGTACATATACATAAAATATACAGGGTGGGCCATTTAAAGTTGACCCACTTGATTCTTAAAACAAAAACAAAAAAAGTGGACAATTTTTTTTTATTCCAAAAATCATTTATTTTGGTCCGAGGAGATTTTTTACAAATTATTATTAAAAATTATATCACGTAAATGGGCACCTTTAGCTCTGACAGCCGAATGCATTCTTTTTTCAGCATTTTCCATGACTTTGGTTTTTCATGTTTCAGACGATATGGCGGCTATTTCACGTCTAATGTTGTCTTTTAGTTGACTTAAGGTTTTTGGTTTATTAGCGTATACCTTGGATTTCAAATAACCCCACAAATAAAAGTCTGGTGCCGTCAAATCTGGTAATGTTGGGGCCAGTCAAAATCACCACTTTTCGATATCAACCGCCCAGGGAACAATGTTCGCAATAAATCGATTGTTGCTCTAGCTGTATGGCAAGTTGCCCCGTCCTGTTGAAACCAGAAGTTATCCATGACATTTTCACGAATAATAGGCATCAGAAATTCGGTTATCATTGCTCGATAACGCTCACCATTGACGATAAGTCGATGTCGTAGGAGTCTCATCAATACTGGCTCGTACAGCTTCGATATTTTCATTAGAACGTCTTGTTCGTTGCCTGGATACATGACTGGCATTACTTAGATTACCGGTGTTTACAAATTTTGCGTACAAAGACTTAATTGTGTTTTTAACTGGAGCACTTTTAACTTTATTCATTTTACGAAACGCACGTTGGGTTAACACAATTGAGAATTTATTTTCAATGTAGAGCTGAACAATTTGAGCGCGTTCCTTTGGAGTGTATTGTTCCATGGTATCAATTGTCTTCGACTGACGCTTCCAACGTGGTATGACATTTGACGATCTTTCGACGCTGTCAAAAGTTACAGTGTTGCCAAATAGGTCAAATTTAAATGGCCCACCCTGTATTTTATATATCAGTTTATATATATGTATATATATATTATATTTAATATTAGGTTGTCAAAAAAGTCTTGCGGTATTTTTATTGAATTTTCAATTGTTCATAAAATTGGTTACAATAATGCGACTCAAGTCAAATATGCGCCGTTTTGTTCGATGACGCGTTCCCAACGAGATGCCAACTTCATAATGCCCCTCTTAGAAGCTCGCTTCCCTATTGGCAAAAAAAATCGGAGAGCCAATTTTCACAGGACTCTCTTGTGGCCAACTTCAGACTACCAAGCGCGTTCGCCATGGACAGAAACAGGTGGTAATCACTTGGTGCGAGATCCGGACTATACGGTGGATGCAAAAGAACCTCCCATCCGAGCTCCCGGAGCTTCTGGCGCGCCACTAAAGATGTGTGTGGCCTGGCGTTGTCCTGGTGGAAGACAATTCGGCCTCTGTTGATCAAAGATGGCCTCTTCTGCATGAGTGCTGTCTTCAAGCGGTCCAGTTGTTGGCAGTACAGATCCTCTACACCAGAACGAAAACGTTGAAACCATCGTTGTGCGGTGTAAATGGAAACTGTATCGGGTCCATAAACTGCACAAATTTTATTGGCGGCTTGAGATGCATTTTTGCCTTTATCGTAGTAGTACTGTAAAATATGCCGTATTTTCTCTTTATTTTGCTCCATGATTGCGACGCTATAATTAAAAAAAAAGACAATCAATCAAACACGTGTTAGCGCGTGAAATGAGCTTTCCAAAAAGGTATAGCATGACCTGATGCGACGAATAAAACAAGAAATACGCGCTTTCAGCGCCAACTAGCGAAAATACCCCAAGACTTTTTTGACAACCTAATATTTATTTTCATTCTCTTCTATTGAAGCTATCCCATATAGTCGTCCGATTCAACCGGTTATCCTTATAAGAGGTGTGTTCAAAAAGTATAGCGAATTTCGTCTTCGATTTTTACCTTTTCAAAAAAAATGGATCAAAGAACCTGCATCAAATTTTGTGCGAAAAACGAAATTAAGTGCGAGGATGCATTCCGAATGTCGACTGTGGTATATGGAGAAGCTACCTTGGACCGAAGCAACGTTTATGGGCGGTAGAAAATGTTCTCAGAAAGACTAGAAGATGTGAGCGACGAAGAGCGTGCCGGACGCCTGAGCACTTCAACAACAGACGAATGTGAAAGTCTTGCTGACAGTTTTCTTCGATTGCAGGGTCGTGGTGCATCATGAGTTCTTGCCACAGAGAAGAACGGTCAATAAGGAATATTATGATACCTGCAAGTTATGCACAATTTGCGCAAAGCAATCCGCCAAAAACGTCCGGATTTGTGGAAGAACAAAAATTGGCTTTTGCACCACGATAACGCCCCTGCTCACACATCGTTGCTTGTGCGCGACTTTTTGGCCAAAAACAACACACTAATGATGCCGCAGCCACCGTATTTCTCAGATCTGGTCCCCTGTGACTTATCTTTTTCTTAAACTGAAGAGGCCCATAAAAGGACGACGTAACGCTACGCTTGACGAGACAAAGACAGCATCGAAGGAGGAGCTGAACAAGAAAAAAAAAATGATTTTTCGAAAGGCTTCGATTGGAAAAACCGTTGGCACAAGTGCATAATATCTCATGGGAATTATTTTTAAGGGGACTAAATAGATATTCATGAATAAATATATAATTTTTGAAAAAACACTAAATTCGCGATACTTTTTGAACACACCTCGTATACTGCGTGCAATAATTTTTGGTAAAGTTTCATCGAGTTAGCTTTAATACTAAGATACTAGTTTACATAGAAAATTACAGACATAGAGACGTACATGCACGGTTGCCAGATTTGGCTTTTTTGAGCCAAAACTGGCTCTTTTTTTTCTCTTTGGCTCTTTGGCCCATTTTTATTGAATTTGGCTCTTTTTTGCTAATAGCGATACAAAATATTTTAAATTTAAAAAAAAAACGAATTCATTTTTTTATTAATGCATTTTTTTGTTGTGCGATTATAAAAGTGATTAATGTCTGAAATCTAAAAGCGCCAGATCGAAACTAAATTGTTCCGCTGGTATGGTAGCTCTGAACATATGTCAGAATGACTTAAGTTACCAAATAATCCTTAGTTTCATTGCAGAAAAATGTGTTGTGATGTTTTTGTTTTTTTTTTTTTGGTATATGATTTTTTTATGATAAAAGTTAAAAAAAATAATAAATAAAAATTTGGCTCTTTTTTATTCAAATTGGCTCATTTTTTATCTTTTTTTGGCTCATTAAAAATTTTTGAAGTGGCAACCGTGCGTACATGCGTGCGTGATTTAATCAGATCGTGATGCTGATTAAGAGTATATATACTTTATGAAATCTAAGATGAGATGCAGCTGTATTTTTTTTTTTTTTTTTTTTTTTTTTTCGCGCGTAGTCCCACGGCCCACTACCCGCCCAACCGACCGAGGGGCGACCGCCGTGTATCGTACGGCACGATTCGTGATCATTTTGACGCGATTTTTAAAAGAAAAAAAATTAAGGAAAGAAAAGTTAAATTAAGTTAAATTTTATTTTAATTTTAAATTTAACGATCTAATTTTGTGCCAGAAATGTTACTATTAATCGTTTTATGAGCTCCAGAGAGTCAGAAGACGATACTATAGAATGCAGTCTATTATAGTCCGAACAAAGTACCCTGAAAGGCTCATGCACGTCATAATTAGATCTACAAAGATTTAAAGCTAAAGGAGCATAATTTCTAGTAAATCTACTTGGAACCGAGAAATTTAGTCTACTTAACAAGTAAGCACTGTCAATTTCACCACATATAAGGTTATGCATAAATACAGTAAAAAAAAAGCATCGTTCTACGATTAGTAAGGGAGGGCAAGTTAATAAGGAGCAATCTATTAGGATAGGAGGGTAGGAATAGGTTTGCATTCCAGTTTAGGCGGCGTAAGGCAAAGAATAAAAAGCTTTTTTGAGCTGATTCTATACGATCAGCGTGAACTCCGTATTGGGGACTCCATACGGGTGCCCCATACTCAAGGATTGGTCGGACCAACGATATAAATAAAGTCTTGGTAACGTAAGGATCCTCAAATGCCTTCGACCATCGTTTAATAAATTCAAGCATTCCCCTAGCTTTATTAACCATGTTCGAAATATGAAAAGAAGATTTAAGTTTAGGGTCCAAGAGGACGCCAAGATCGTCAACAAGCGTTATTCTTTCCAAGGCCTTACCACTTAGCGAATAGGTGACATTATGCGGATTGACCCGACAAAACGTCATAAGCTTGCACTTAGAGCTGTTTAATTTCAGTAAATTGTCGTGACACCAGTTTTGAAAATTGTTTAGGTCTGCTTGACGGTTTGAGTGACGGGAGTATTCATTATACTGCAGACACAGTTTTACATCGTCCGCGTACTTAAGTACGCGGGAATGCGCAATGATCGATGGAAGATCATTAATAAACAATGTAAAAAGTAATTAAAACTTCTTACTGAAATTATAATACAATCTGCATGGGTATAAAAATAAGCTGGGTCACTATTTAATATACATATATGAATAATAACATAGGGAAGCTAAAACCTGTGTCATGTTATTATACTATTTTTTTTGCTTAGATGCAAACTAAGTTTTTTTTTTAAGAAGCCTTTTTTTTCCACATCTCATACATGTCATTTGATTTTAAAACGTGAACTTTTATGTATTTTTACTTTCGATTTTTTCATTACAGAAAGATGAATTCCCGGTTAGTGAAAAGGTGGCTCTTCAATTAGCCGGGCTTCAAGCTCAAGTGGCATTAGGAGATCCATCGAACCAGCCAAAACCAGAATATTATTCAGATATAAACAGTTTTTTACCAAGCAGAATATCAAAAACAAGAGAGCTAGAATTCTGGATACCAATTTTAGCCCAGGCCCACCGACAATATGGGTCCTCGAGAAGTGAAGTCACAGCTAAAGTTTTATACCTAAGTTGCGTAATGCAATATCCACTTTATGGAACAACAATGTTCAAAGTTATTTACAAGGGATACTGGAACTTTGCAAGCAATATTATACTTGGAATACATTGTGAAGGAATAATGTTTATTCACCCTGAAGACAAATCTGTCATTTACCAATTTAAGTACACAGATATTGAATCAATTATGTTGGATCCTAGTGATAGTTTTATTACTATATCACTTCATCGTAACGTAAATCAATTACAAAAAAACTCCCGTGAAGGAAATTCAGTTTTAGAGTCTCAGAAATGTTTTGTTTTTGAGACATTGCAAAAAAAATGAGATAGGATCTTTAATTATTTCTTATTACCCTTCTCTATCGAATTGGATCTTAAACATTGTGGAGTGCTCAAACAAAATTAAAGGAACTACCAATGAAGACAGATTAAGATTATATCAAAATGTTGTTCTTTGTAGGCGACAACTAGTGGATTTGAATATAGTTAAAAAGCCTCAAGAGTTAGGAGGCTTTTTAAGAAACACCCTAAGGCGTTTATCAAAGCACAGACTAGAAAAATTGAGGTCGGAGCAAGGGTCCAACGTTCAAGATCACGGCGAAACGTATAAAGGTTTTTCTCACTCATTTTGGGCATTTAGCAAACAACAAATTCCATTTTGTTTAAGTAACATTTCTGACCAAGAAGAGGGTATTATGGTGCAAATATTTGATTCGATTTTAACTTTTTCTGGACTTGGAACTTCAGGTAAGTGATAGCATTAAATTTAGTTGAATATATTTAATAATTGTTTTACCGCTTAAACTGCTTTGGCATAACGACAAATTACTATTTGATTTGGGCTCTCCTTAAAGTTCTCCTTCAGCGACCAGCTGCTTAGTAAAAGAGTTGCACTTAGAGAAGAAGAATTCAACCAAGATGTGTTTTTTCAATAAGAGTACTTTAGGAGCAATCTGGCCTATACGTATTTACTGAATGAATAAAATAGGGCCGATCAGCAATAAAATGAAGAAAAATTTTTTTTTTTTTTTTTTTTTTTTGTAGCTTTGCTCTATTTATTGAATCTTCTCCTTACGAGACTAACAATAAGTGTATCAAATCTTAAACTATAACCTAACTATCAGTCATATAGACTGGAACAGTAAAAAATGGCCCTGACAAATTATGGCTGGGTTGGAAGGTCGTTACGTTGCAGGCGGGTTCTTCTGGAAACCCGAGTCAGATCTCTTGCAAGAGGATTTGGGTGTGCTGAGAGTTTTTCCTTGTATGAGGCTTTTTGCTTTTCTATTTCATCTTTTACTGCGAGAATGCCAAGGTCCCTGTGGATGTTTTCGTTTCGAATATACCATGGTGCCCCAGTGATAGTTCTCAGGATCTTTGCTTGAGCGCGCTGTATGATGTCTATGTTAGTTTTGCTCGCGTTTCCCCAGAGCTGGGAGCCACACGTCCAGATTGGTTTAAGAGTGGAGTTGTAGAGCAGTACCTTGTAGTCCAGACACATGGGCGATCGGGCGTTTATAATCCAGTGGAGGCTGCTGGCTTTTAATTTTAAATGTAGTTTCTTGCATTCGATGTGTCTACGCCATGTTAGACGTCTGTCGAGGTGGACGCCGAGATACGTTACATCGTTGACTTGGGGGATCATTGTGCTATTCAAGTGAATCGGAGGGCATGTTTGTCTGTTGAGAGTAAACGTTACGTGCTTACACTTCTGTTCGTTTATTTTGATACGCCAGTCGGATAGCCACTTCTCTACTACCGTGAGGTGGTTGGCTAATTGGGATGTTGCACGGACTGGGCATCTGGAGCGGCTGAGGATCGCAGTATCGTCAGCGAAGGTGGATGTTAGTAGTCCCTCGCTCGTGGGAATATCCGCTGTGTAGAGGACGAATAGAGTTGGTCCAAGTGCGCTTCCTTGTGGGACTCCAGCTTCGATTTTATAGTTTTCGGATGTTGTTGTGTTGCACCTCACTGCGAAGACTCTGTTGTAGAGATACGACTCGAGTAATTTGTGAGTGTACCCGGGAAAGTGTGTTTTAATTTTATGCATAAGACCGGTGAGCCAGACACGGTCGAATGCTTGGGATACGTCGAGGAATATCGCGCTGCAGTATTCTCTATGTTCGAAGGCTGTGCGAATCTCTGATGTTATTCTGTTTACTTGCTCGATAGTTCCATGTTTTTCTCTGAAGCCAAATTGGTGGGCTGGGATAATGTTATGAGCTCCCATATATGGTAAAATGCGTGTTAGAAGGCATTTTTCGAACAGTTTCGACAGGCATGATAAAAGACTTATTGGTCTGTAAGAGGACGGAATCGTGTGATCTTTTCCGGCCTTTGGTATCATTATAATTGTTGACTTTTTCCATTTTTTTGGATAGTAGCCAAGACTTATGATCCCATTGAAGAGTTTACAGATGACCTCAATAGCACAGTTTGGAAGTTCAATTATCATTTTCGGAGTTATTTGGTCATCGCCGGGAGCCTTTTTCGGTTTTAGCCTTCGGATGACTTTGGTGATCTCATTCGGTCGAAACGATGGTATTGTGGATTCGCTTTCAGTTTGGATTTCCGGTAGAACGAAAGGACTTGCGGCGGGATTCGGTTGGAAGACGCCCCTGAGATGTGAGGCAAGTGTTTCGGCTCTGTCTGTGTCGCTGCGCGCCCAGCCACCTGAAGAATTTCTTATCGGGGAGACGGTTTCAGCCGGAGAGCTTAGATTTGGGTGAGCCCTCCACAAAGGATGCTTTGCACTTGTTGGAGAGAGTTTCTCGATATATCTCAGTTGTGCGTTTTCGGCATCTTGCTTCAGAACCCGGTTTAGTTTGCGGATGGCTTCATTTAGACGTTGCTTTGAGCATGGCGATCTGCTGGTTTGCCACGCCCTTCGCAGACGCCTCTTTTCCAGAACGAGCTGTTCAATTTGCAGGTTGGTTTTGAACTTCTTTATTTTCACATCATGTCGTTGTGGTGTTGAGATCCTGGCTGCTGTGACGAGTACCTCTTCCAGGGCGGCGGTAGAGCAGTCGATGTCCTCTTCGATATTGAGCTGGGTGTTAAGCTCAATGTGGGAACTGACGTACTTCCTATATTTCATCCAGTCAGTTCTGTGCGACGTCAGCCGGTAGGTGTAGTCCGTAATATCTGGGCTTTGAAGAAGGGTTATCAACAATGGAGAGTGGTCTGATGAGAGATCGGGTAGGGCCGTGGCGCTTATTAGGTTGCGTGGGATGTTTTTTGTAACCGCGAAATCAATTAGATCTGGGATCTTTCTAGGATCTGCTGGCCAATATGTGGGGCTACCAGGAGAAACGTAGTCCAACTTATTTCTCACATTTATAAGTGCATTATAAAGTTGCCTTCCCTTGGGAGTAACGAGGCGTGATCCCCAGTGCGTATGCTTAGCGTTGTAATCTCCAGCAGCTATGAAGCGGTCCCCAAGTGAGTTGTAGAAATCCATGAATTGACCTTCAGAGATTGTAAAGCGAGGTGGGCAGTAGACAGCGGCGATGCAAAGGTTGTCGTTTCCTGACTGCACTTTTATAGACGTGGCTTGCAAGTAATTTGTTGCAAACCTTTGGTGAAAATGGTGTTTGATGCGTTCTCTAATTAAGATGCCGGTGCCGCCGTGGGCTTTACCATCGGGATGATCTGTGCGGTAGAAGGTATACCCCCGTATATGGAAGTTATATTTGCTTGTGAGGTGAGTTTCAACCAGCAACATGGCGTCAATGTGATTTGCATTTAGGAATTGAGCTATTTCCAGTTTATGCCGTGAAATGCCGTTGGCATTCCACATGGATATTCTTAGATTGGTCATTTATTATTTGGACTGCTGTGATACAAGCAGCTGCATCACCATATTCTGGTTCTGGACCAACGTTTGCATGGTCGCTTTCATAAATGACATGAACTCCATCATACTTTGTTGCATGGTAAACATCATAGTTTCCAAATTACTTTGCGGCTGGGGTGGTACCTGTTTAGCGTTTTCTGAGTGTGGCTGGAGTGGTTTTTCCATGCCCGTTCGTAGAGCATCAGCGTAGGAGATGCCGTTGGTGGTACTGAGCGGACCGAACGAAGATCTGGCTGCCTTGGCGAAAAATACGTCTGGCGTAGTTTTTGATTTAAAATACACGTTTTGTGTATTTTGTTGACGCGTAGCTGTCGCTTGTCGCATGCGACTCTTCAGCTCCTTGTAGACCAGACAGCCTATGTAGTTTGCCGTATGGTTTCCTCCGCAGTTCCCACATTTTTTTGTATGGGGATCTTCTTTGTTAGCAGGGCAGTGTGCGGAATTGTGGAAGTCTCCGCAGACTACACAAACTGACCGAAGTGTGCAGTATGTCCTGGTGTGCCCAAACTCCTGGCAATTTGTACATTGCACTGGGCCGTTCCGTTTGTGTGGTTCTTCCACTGTGATCCTCCGGTGCAGTAAGAACTGCAGCTTGTAGATCGGGTGCACTTCATTTTTCCTTAGGGTTTTGCTGTCTGGCTCGAGCTCGACCTTAAAGAGTGGTTGCGGCTTTTTATTTTTGTTAATAATATTGCTAACATTCTTAGCAGAGAATCCCTTGCCTTTAAGGGCTTCTAGTATCTCAGAGGGGGAGACGTCGGGTTCGATTCCTTTTAGTACTACCTGTAGCCCTTTGCTACTTTTTAGTTGGTAGGTGTAAAAATTCTTTTTCGTTTCCTCCAGGTATTTGGAAACAGCTCGGAAGTGTTCTTCATATTTCGTCTGAACTTTGGTTTCGTGAATGTTCCCTTTAATAAGCGGAACAACATGAAAATTTTCGTCCCCGACCAGCGCAACAATTTTGTTGACCAGGGCGTTTGAGCTTTTTTCCCTAATGTAAATAGGTGGGGGCTTTGGTTTCTTTTGGGTCACTTGCTCCGGCTCAGCTTGGGTCTCGCCATCTGCTAAAAGGGAAAATCGGTTGCTGTTGTTTGAAATACTGTTTCTTTCCTTGGCTTGGATTGTACGGTTGATCTTTGGTTTGTTACCAACCGTGTTCTGCGGACTAAGCTTACGCTTTATCTGGATGTAGCGATCCATACCGGTCTGTATGGCCGAAACCGCTTGTTGCTTATCAAAGCTTACGGTTTTTGTTGCTGTTGCAGTTTGCGATGGAGCCGTTGACACCGTTTTCGCAATATTGGTCGTTGCTTTAGTTGTTGCCGTTACTTTTGCTGAGGTAGTAGAAATTGAAGCACTGCTTGTTGTTGGTGCGTCTCCCATAGAAGCCGGTGGTGGTGGGGTCTGGCATTGATAACTCCAAGATGTGGGAGTTGGAATGAGTAGGGCTGGTGATAGAGAGCGGGCTCTCGTGCTTTCGACGGTCAGTAGGGCCGGGTTGCTCTTTGTAGACGTTTTCTCTACTTCGGTATCGCGGGTTGAGAAATAAGCATAACAAGCGTTTCTTTGGTTTACGGAGCTTCTACGCTCATTATTTTGCTCGCCGCTCATTTATTTGAGCTTATCGCGCGTGGCAAAATTTGTGAAAAAACTGTATTATATCACTTATATTAGCAATTAGATATAGGCAACATGAGCAGGAGTACCCACGCGTACCCTGAGCGAATTTCGCGAAATAGAAATCTGATATTTCCGATGTATTTTTAGTTACTCGGCGGAGCGATATAAAAACACGTCTGTTGTCATTGACAGTTCACTTGGCCATGAAGAAAAATAAAAAATATTTTATGAAGCATGCATGGTGAATTGTTGTTGCCCGTATATTTTTGAAGCTACGATGGACTTGATGCTATGTATTGATTTGTTTATGCTGATAACATTAATTACAATAATTCGTTAGGATTCTTAAATTTTTAAATACAGTTTCAAAATCCCTAATGTATTACTCTCATGCAGCACAAACTGTAGTGCTTTAACTAATTTGTTTTTAACCCCTAGATGGTTTTTACACCTTAAGCCCGACTTCTGTATTATTCAGAATATAGCAAAACTTGGCATTGTTCTTTTAATGTGGTCATATAAGCATCATTAATAATTTTTGAAGCCACCATCCGAAAGCAATGATTGTACTTCTTAGAAGGAAAAAGAAAAGGAATGGTATGAGTGATCCGTTTTAATACTTTTAAAGGATTTGGTAATGTGTTAAAAGGTGAAAACTGGACATTTCATCCGATAAACTTACATACTGCACAACAATAACTACACAAATTTTGGTAGAGTTTCAGCTTTAAACTAAGGAGACAAGTTTATATAGAAACAGACAGACTGACAGACATACATTCTAACATCTCGACAAAGTCTTTAGTTTGTTTTTTGAAAATAACGTTGCTTATTCCATTAAAAATTTACCATTTCCACTCCACCTGGCAGCATACAACTTGTAGAAGATTCATTAATCTTTGGTGTTTTCGATCGTAGTGGTGATTAGCCAGAAGGGACTTATCCTAGTGATGGGATTGCCCGTTTTTCCGTCTGTCCGTTTGTCCGTCTGTCCGTCTGTCCTCCTGTCTGTTTCTATTTAAACTATTTTTAAATCTATCTTCCACGCAGTATATCAGAACGGATCGGGCGACTATATCGGATGGCTTCAATACGAGGAATTGAAAAAAAATTATTACTCCGTTGTTTTCAGATCAACTTGATTTCTTCCAGATGATGTTTTTTTTAACTACTAACGAGTTTCGAATTAAATTTAATCAAAATCGGATAACTCTACCATATAGCTGCCAAAGGTATCGATAATGAAATCGATATCGAATTAACGGAAATATAGCTTTCATATGAACAATCGTCAAAAATAGAGAAATTTCATAGAAAAACCGACATAGCTTCGATAAACAACATCCTCTATGTATTTGGTTCGACATCTTTGATGACTGCAAGGGTATATCTAGATGACTGCTAGCTTCCTTTCTCGTTTTTATTTTGCTTTTAGTTGCCATCTTGTCTGTGTCACCGTGAATACCCTCTACAGGATTTTGCTATGGTACTGAATGTATGATAGTGTACGTAGGCTGCTATATATATTTCTGGTCTAGGCAACACTTAGTTTTGCCAGGTGCAATCTGACATTTCCATTGGAAAGTTTGGCATTTTTTAGCAAATTTTTTTTTTTTTTTCGGTTTTTAACTATCGAACCTTCTCTCAACGAGACTAACGGCAAGTATTCAAAACATAGCCTAATACATATAATTAATTAATTAAAATTAGGATTATTTTTTAAACGGCCCTAGCTATTGTTTCTGGGTGGGAAGATCTCTTCCCCAGAGTCGTGTGTGGCTAGTGTTCCACGTTAAAGACCCCGCCAGCCTATTTGGATGAGCCTGTACCTTGATCATATACTTTGCTTTTACTTTGTCGATTTCCTCTTTTACAGATCCCACGTTTAAATCTTTCTGAATGTTTTCATTTGATATGTACCACGGTGCACCCGTTATTGTTGTCAGTATTTTTGATTGGGCCCTCTGGATCACTTCTAGGTTACTAATGCATGCTAGCTCGAAGCCATATTTCCAAATTGGTTTGAGAAATGCATTGTACAGAAGTACCTTGTACTCCAATTTAAGCGGAGAGCGAGCATTTCTTAACCAGTGTAGGCTTCTTGCTTTTAATTTTAGTTATGTCCTCTTGGCTTCGATGTGCCTTCTTCAGGTAAGCCGTCTATCAAGGTGGACTCCAAGATACGTTACTTCCGTTGTTTGTCGAATATGGATGTTGTTCAGAGATGGTGGGGGGCAAGTTTGCCTACCAAGGGTAAAAGTGACGTGTTTGCACTTTTGCTCGTTAACCTTTATGCGCCAATCTGCTAACCATTTCTCCAAAAGACTGAGATAAGCTGATAAATGTTGCGTTGCTCTTATGGGGCACTTAGATCGACTTAGAATGATACTATAATCAGAAAATGTTATTGTAAGACTGGTTGTCGGAAGGTCTGCTGTGTAGATTATATAGAGCGCTGGTCCAAGCACGTTACCTTGAGGTACTCCAGCTTCAATTGGATGGTAATCGGAGAGGAAATCTTTACGCGAAGCTTTTATGCACAAGATATGACTCCAGTATTTTGTGGGTCTTCTGTGGTAGCAAATTTTGAATTTTATAAATCAAGCCGTCTAACCAAACGCGGTCGAAGGCCTGGGCGACATCCAGAAAGGCTGCGGAACAATACTCTCGACTTTCAAATGTATTTCGTATCTCGGAGGTTATTCGGTGTTCCGTGTTTCTCGCGTAAACCAAATTGGTGGCTTGGTCACTTCTCTTTGTTGGAATGTGATAGGCAGGGTAGCCTGTGGAGTGATGTTTGTTGGGAGTACAAAGCAATTTGTTGATGGAAGTGGTTTGAAGACGTTTTCTAGATGTGCAGCAAATACATTTGCCCTCTCTTCGTTGCTGCGAGGCCATCCTCCTGTTCGTGTGTTTAATGTCGATTCGCTTTGCTGCTAGATTTATAATTAAAATTACAAGCCGATATGGGTACTTACATACTTTCTGTGTGTTATAGCCAATCTGTTTTACAGGTGGATGGCCGTAGAGAAGAAATAAAATGGGCGAGTGATCCGATGAAAGATCTAATAAGTGTTCCACATGAACATGACCTCTAGGCACTCTTCTTGTGACGGCAAAATTCATCAGGTCAGGCTTCTTATTAGGATCTGTTGGTTAATATGTAGGCTTACCTGGAGAGATAAGGTCAAGCTTGTTTCTTGGTATTATTATAGCGCTGTACAGCTGTCTTCCTTTGGGGTTGGTGAGTCGAGAGCCCCAATGGGGGTTTTTCGCATTGTAATCACCAGCCGCTATAAAACGGTCACCTAATAGGTCAAATAACTGTACAAATTCATCTTCGGAAATGGAAAAGCGTAGTGGGCAGTATACAGCGGATAGGCTTAAGAAACCGTTTTGTCTTTATAGACAGGACTGTCTTTATAGACAGGACTGTCTTTATAGACAGGACTGTCTTTATAGACAGGACTGTCTTTATAGACAGGACTGTCTTTATAGACAGGACTGTCTTTATAGACAGGACTGTCTTTATAGACAGGACAACTACTGCAATTTGCAGTGTGGTTTTCCGCACAATTAGTACATATTTGTCAGAATCGTTCTCCTGGCTTATTGGGCAGGCCTCAGTTGAGTGCGCATCTCCGCAGGCAACGCAGACTGCACGTAGGGTGCAGTAAGTCTTCGTATGACCGTATTCCTGACAATTTATACATTACACGGGCCCATTCTGCTTGTTGGGCTCCTCAACGGTCATCCTACGGTGCAATAGATATTGAAGCTTATACATAGATTGGGTGAACTTTGAACTTTGGCTGTTTTTATTCAATATATTCCTAGCCTGTTCGATATTAAAGCCCTTTTCTTTAAGTCCAGTTGTAATTTTATAAATAGGAACTGTTGCTTCCATACCTCTAATAACTATTTGTAGTCCTTTGCAACTTTTAAGTTGGTAGGTGTAGTAATTTATTTTTCCGTTGTCAAGGTGTTTGGCCACTGATCGATAATCTTGTTCGTCGTTCACTTGCATTTTTGTTTCGTTAATCGTACCTGTTTTTAAGGACTTGTAATAGAAATTGTTTCAAATTTTATAAGTTATTTTTTAACCAGTTTAGCACTCAGAATAAAAAATCGATTTCTTGTCAGCGCATTGTTTGGCTTCAACTTTCTTGGTAACTTTTGATGCACTTTTTTTAGCTGCTTCTGGGCTTAATTTTCTTTTATTTGCAAATACCGATCGATTTTATTTTTGGGTTGGATAGGGGCTAGCTTGTCAGTAAGGGCTGACCAAAAAGAGACTGCAGCTGATGTAGTTGGTGTAGTGGTTGTTGTCGCTGTTAGTGTCGATGTCACCGTCTTAAACACTGGCATTGTGCTGGTCGTTGTTGTTATCATCAGATCGTTGGTAATGTTCTAGGGGTCGGGGGGATGGGCATTGGTCACTCTACAGCTGTTTTTGTGATGCGCTGCTGGGACATAATAACGCAGGAGAGAGCGAGCGTGCTCTCTCCGTACTCACTTTTAATGTTGCAGTTGTTGTCGGTTCTCACTCTTCAGCTTTTATGGAGAAGTAAGCGTCGTTTCTAATTGACGAGAGCCGACGTACGACCTGTTGTTGTTCCCGAGCCTTGCTCATTATGGCTCTTCGTTACAGAGCTGGTGCTCTTAAACATTGGCTTTGTTTATGATCAGCTGTATTATTGTACATTTTAGTAATTTGAACACTCCTTGAAATAATTTCAAAGGCAACATGAGTACATGTACCCATGCGTAACCTCAGCGTCTTTTCGCGAAATGGAATTCGGCAATTTACGATGAATTTTTAATTACACGGCGGAGCGTTATAAAAACACGTCTGTTCTTATTGACAGTGGCAAGAAAAAAAAAGCAAATGCTCGCCTGTTTCTTTGGCGAAATTGGTGATGTGACAACTGTGCCGCATTGTACAGCCCGAACTTGGCACCCAATGACTTATTTTTACTTCCACACATCAAGAAAAAAAGCGTGGACAACGATTTTCGTAGCCAGAATATGCTGTTGATGCATTCAAAAGCCATATTTTGAAGGTGCATCGATCGGAGTGGAAAAAGTGCTTCAAAAATTGGTTTAAGCGCACGCAAAAGTGTATAAATCTTGATGGAGAATATTTTGAAAAACAACAAACAGTTTTCGTTCATAAATATTTGCTTTTTCATTATAAGGCCAGAAACAAGTATAGCAGCCTTCCTATTCTATACTCCACGGTAGCTCGCATGATCAGGGTTAAAGAGTGTAACAACCTGCCCTTTTTACGGTTTACCCTAGACCAAAAAGAAACATAAGCTTAGCAAAAGGGGTTTATTTGGTGTGTTGATGTTGTGTGTCCCTGCTGATCCGGCTCTCCTTGCTGGTCTCAATGCTCGCCGCAGCGGGATATCTGCTTCGCGTCTGCTATTCTACCGAGTGCACTCGACGTAGCGGGACATCTGCTTCGCGTCTGCTACTCTACCGAGTGCACTCGACTAGACCTCCTTAGCGGTACTAAGCAAGAATTGTTTTCAACAACAGGTCAGATAGAGTCCTACCTTCTTATATGCTTCACACCCGGAGTTTGGTTTAGATATCGTCGGCCCAGCACATAGCAGATACTATCATTTGAAACGACGCCCGGTTGCCTACGCAGAACTCTAAGCCATGACTCCTCCAAATATTCCGTACCTTAAACTTGTAGAGGCTATCTACACCTTACCTAGCACCTTTCAGATCTCAGCGTTGATGCCTCAGCTTAGTGGAATTGTCCGTAGTTCGGCGTTTCTACTATGCGATCTTTATCCTTGTGGCACCTGCACTTTGTTCGTAATTCCCCACGTTGCGCTTGCGCATTCATTTTATAGCCATGTTGGTCCCGTTATTATTCTCAAGTCGGCTCGCTCGGGTCCAATGTTGACCGATGTCCCATTGATTCACGGCGTCTTTGCGCAGATCCAAAGTTCGGTGTCTTACAGTTTGAACTCGATGTCCATGGCGGCTAAAGTCCAAGGTCCAGAGCGGCACCGTTATTTTAAGCTTCCCCGCTCTGTGTCAGTCCAAGGTCCGTTATTTCCTGGTCGGTCTAGACGGCTTTGGCGCCTCCCACATTTCAGCCTCCTCCGCTGTTACCATGCGCTGTTTTCCCTGCACCTTGATTTGTGAGGAGATTTAAGACTCCTAACAAGTGTCGTTTATTTACTTTTTTTTAAGAACTTTACAGAATCCAGCTTGTCAAGGGTATGTTTATCTTCGCTTCCAGAAAATATTACTCCATTTAAGTAGACCTAACATATTTTCCCAACTTCTTTCCGCAGGCTTCATCGAAGGCTCTTTGGAATATAATACCTACGTTCTTTAGTGCGAAAAGTAGTTGGCAAAATCCATGTTCTCCTCCGCTTAATGAAAATGATTTTTTTTCCTCCCATAATTTTAAATCTAGGGAAGTACACTTTGGTATGGTTGGCATGGGAAATCGATCTGCAATATTTCATTAGTTTAGCTTTCTGAAGTTGATCACCAATTGCTTCTTTCTGACCCCGTCAGTCCTTTATTGTCTACAGCCCATGTAGGGCTGTTATGTTTTATATCAGCATTTGCCGAACTTGGCACGGCTATCTTCTCGATTTTTTTGAAGCTTACATTTTCACAAATATAGTACCTAAGCTTCTCAGTGACAATTTGGTCTGTTGCTTAGGTACAATGCCGCTTCTCCTTGCTTTAGCGAGTCCAAGCCTTTTGTGTTATCAAAGCGCATCAGCGTAATTAATTGAGATTTATTGTTATTTGGTTTTAATAATGACGTCACATCCTAAATTCAGAGAACGATTTTATCTCATTCTTGCTTTCGTGAACCGTTGTGACCATATAGTTACAAAGTAAAATAAGCACACTTATAGTGAATGCCATTACCAACGACTACTTATTCGGAAGAACGCGCCCAACCTCATTATCAAATGTCATATATTAATTGACCTGTTAGTATCGATCTAGCGGTAATAAAAATAGTTTTAAAAAAAGTGTTATTTTGATCGAAGATGCACTGCGTTTCACTTGAATAGCACAACAAATTTTTTTATAATTACTTGTTCATATCTCAGCAATTGCTTGATCTAATGTAATGATTGTTGCTGTTTTTTTTTCGTCTCCTTATCTACTTTCTTCCAACAAAAATTGAAAATCTGGAATATCCCGTTTAAATATACCGTAATTTTCTTTTTAACTTGCTTTAATAGCTGGCACCGTTTTTGTTTCATTTGAATAGCACATTTTGGACTAAGTGTCATTTCAGCAGCCAAGCAGATTGTATCATAAACGTTTTTTGATTAATTTGTGAATTTTAAACATAGTTTTATCATTTTGTGCCATTATGGGTCGTGGAACGTCATTAAGTCACAAAGAACATCCCAAACACAAAGCTATACTGATTGTAACCTTTCTGTAGCTAATATAGCGAAAAAAAATTGGAAGAAGCAGAAAAGACGTATACAATTTTATCAAAAACAAACAAAACTATGGAAAAAATATGAAAGGCCGCAAATGTAGTGTTCTTAGCGACACAGATAAGCGTGCGATTCTGCGGGAAGCCTCAAATTCTCATGACTCTGTGAGCACGATAAGGGCCAAAGCAGGTGTTGACGCGAGCAAAACTACTGTTTGTCGAGTTATTTCGAAAGCTAAACATCTTAAACGTTTGAAACTTAAAAAAAACCACCGCTTAACCCTAAACGAAAGGAAGCACGGTTGACATTTTGCAGCGTCAATATGTCATGGCGTAACGAGTGGAAACGCGTAGTTTTTTCTGATGAAAAAATTTCAATTTGGAGGGGCCAGATGGCTACAATTATTATTTTCATGATCTGAGGAAAGAGACGCATCAATTGAAGCGTTTACATAGTCGGAGCTATGGTTTGGGGAGCCATATCCTACTATGGGACTTGTGAACTCCAATTCTTATCCTCAAACATGAACGCAAAAGCGTATCTAAACGTCATTGAAAAAGCTTTTCCACCATTGGAAAATTTTTTCAATCATTTGCCTTGGACATTCCAGCACGACAATGCCCCAATACATACTGCACGTGTTGTAAAATCTTTTTTAAAAGATAAAATTGTTGAAACTCTGAACTGGGCACCATACTCGCCGGATCTAAATATAATTGAAAATGTTTGGGGATGGCGGCCAGAAAGGTTTATGAGTCTTGCAAACAATTTTCAACAAAAGAAGAACTAATTGACGCCATTCAGAGAGCCTGGGCTACAATATCCCTAGACTACATTAAAAGGCTATATGATTCGCTGCCCAACAGGATCTTCAAGGTTAAATTGAATAAGGGGGCTCAATCCATTATTAAATTAACAAATATATATATATTAATACTCACTATTGAATAAAAACACATTTCCTTATATTTAAGTTCGTTAAATATACTTTAAAAAAAATGTGCTATTCATGTGAAACAAAATTGTTGTGGAATTTTTGAAGTTTTGAAGTTTTTTTTGTTAACATTTATTAATTGTTAATTTAATTTAAGTTTTGTTACTTTTCTTATCTTTATAAATGATTACACTATAAATAGAAACTTAAACATCAGCGAGTTTTATTTTTGGTTAAAAGATTTTAAGATTTGAAATTTCATATAAAAGTGTGCTATTCAAGTGAAACGCAGTGTATAAAGCTGTCTAGGGGAAGATAAAAGGCTGTCTTACCTATTAGATTATGCTTTGCCCAAAAATTCAATGAAATAAAACTAGGTTAGGGCAAAAATTCGCTATCAAAAGACCAAAAAGATAGTTGAAAAAATATTACAAAGTTCACATCGAAAAAAATTGAAAAATAAGAAAGGAAGCTAGCTGCGGCTTGCCGAACGAGGTGTGTTCAAAAAGTATCGCGAATGTTGTGTTTTTTCAAAAATGATTTATTTATTCATGAATATCTATTTTGTCCCCTTAAAAATAATCCCCATGAGATATTATGCACTTGTGCTAATGGTTTTTTCCAATCGAAGCACTTTAAAAAATCATTTTTTTTTTAACTTGTTCTGCTCCTCCCTCGATGCTGTCTTTGTCTCGTCAAGCGTAGCGTTACGTCGTCCTTTTATGGGCCTCTTCAGTTTAAGAAAAAGATAAGTCACAGGGGACCAGATCTGAGAAATACGGTGGCTGCGGCATCATTAGTGTGTTGTTTTTGGCCAAAAAGTCGCGCACAAGCAACGATGTGTGAGCAGGGGTTCTTCCACAAATCCGGGCGTTTTTGGCGGATTGCTTTGCGCAAACTGCGCATAACTTGCAGGTATCATAATATTCCTTATTGACCGTTCTTCCCTGTGGCAAGAACTCATGATGCACCACGACCCTGCAATCGAAGAAAACTGTCAGCAAGACTTTCACATTCGTCTTTTGTTGAAGTGCTCGGGCGTCCGGCACGCTCTTCGTCGCTCACATCTTCTAGTCTTTCTGAGAACATTTTCTACCGCCCATAAACGTTGCTTCGGTCCAAGGTAGCTTCTCCATATACCACAGTCAACATTCGGAATGCATCCTCGCACTTAATTTCGTTTTTCACACAAAATTTGATACAGGTTCTTTGATCCATTTTTTTTGAATAGGTAAAAATCGAAGACGATCCAAAACACGTGCAAGCAAAGCAGCTGTCAACAATTGAGTGAACATTCAAAATGGCCGAGCTTGTCGGCATAAGTGCCATGAGTACCAACATAGCGCCACATAAAAATCGAAATTCGATACGAGATAACCCGCGAAAATTGAAAATTTGCGATAATTTGTGAACACACCTCGTACCCTTGCAGTCAACCAATATGTCGAACAAAATACGTAAAGGCTAAACAACGTCGAAGATATAACGATTTTTCTATTAATTTTCCATATTTTCGATTATTGTTCATATGGCAGCTATATGATATAGTTGTCCGATTTTGATAAAATTTAAATCGTATTTTAAGAGGTGTAAGAAAACTCTATATTCAAAAAATCTTGCTTGTCTGATGAAAAACAACGATGTTATAATTATATTTCCGTAATTTCTATATAGATTTTTCGATCTCTCCCATGGCAGCTGTATGATAACGTTGTCGGATTTTAATGTATATTTTTCTCGATTCAAGGGTTATTAAAAAACTTAATATTTTGAAAATTATGATCGTGGGATTAAAAACAACGACGTTATAATTTTTTTTTTATTAAATTTTATGTTTATTTTTTTCGATATTGTGTATGGCAGCTATGTATATGATAGGGTCATCCGATTTTGATAAAATTTAATCCGAAATACAATAGTAGTTAGAAAGCGCCATCTGGAAGAAATCAAGTCAATCTGATCAAAAAAGACGAAGTAAGAATTTTTTTTTTCAATCTCATGTATGGGATCCGGCCCGTTCCGACTTATATACTGCGTGCGATAACCATACAACTTTTGGGAAAGTTTCAGCAAGATAGCTTTAAAACTGAGAGACTAGTTTGAGTAGAAACAGATGGACAAACGTACAGACGTATTTCGATTCAGATAGTGATGCTGATCAAGAATATACCGACACATTTCCGCGAATGTATCGTATGTTGAAAAATCTAATTTTACAGGAGAAGCTTTTTCTTGTAACGAACTGCTTTTATTTCTCCGCTCGCTACGTGAACGTGCGGCTAGCTCAGTTGAGTTTGTGTGTTCGTCCCACCAAATTTATTGTTGCGTGACCCCGAGACCAAAGAAGAACGCAGAGTTAGGTTAGATTTAGAATATTGGGTTGCGTTTATTGCTTGTAGATTTACAGCTCGATATTTGATTTGTGGCTCTGCTGTCTGACGACTCGATCTCCCTAATTGACGCCGGTAATGACTCCCGCGTCGACTCTACGGCGGCACGCCTGTCGCGCGTCCTCTGCCTTGCCGAGTCTTTTGGGCACCGGTCGCGTACTAGGCACGCTACGAGCCTCTCACAACCTTGGAGGATGTTAGGCAGAACCTCCCTAGCGGGGCTAAGCAGTGATGCCTGCAGTCACCACTCTTCGCTCCACCCCGGAGTTTGGTCGGGACTTCGTCGGCCTGGCCCTCAGCAGGTTCTCAATCTCTCATGAGCAACCGACGCCGGGTACCTTTCGCACAACTCCACTGGATCTTCGTCGGCCTGGCCCTCAGCAGGTTCTCAATCATTCATGGGAAACCGACGCCGGGTACCTTTCGCACAACATCCACTGCCAAGACTCCACCAACTTCGTCGATTTCGAGACTCGTAGACGCACCCTACAACTTACCTTGTACCCTCGGGATCTCAGCTTGGCAGTCTCAGCTTATGTAGACGTGACCGTCGTTGGGCTTCTTGACTCGGCGATCTTGATTCCGGATTAATTGGCACTTGGTATTCTCCTTGGGGTTTCACTCGCGTTGGTACGATCTCGTTGCACGACTTCACTTGACTGTCCAGCTTCCTGCACGCGTCCTCCTTTTATATGCCACCCTGGTCCCGTTATTTCCCTCCTTCGGTGGCGTGATTGGGTCCAAAGTGCAGGACAAGTGGCGTGATCGGGTCCAAAGGGCAGCACAAGTCCCGTTAGTTCACGGTCTCTCCTCTTTGTGCTGGTCCAAAGTCCGCCAACTTCACCGTTATAACGGGTACAAAGTCCAGAACTTCACCGTTATAACGGGTACAAAGTCCAGAACGGTACCGTTAGTTCACGGTCTCTCCTCTTTGCGCGGGTCCGAAGTCCGCAGACTCACCGTTATTGGGTCCAAAGTCTGCAGAATCACCGCAGCATTGAGTCCAAAGTCCTTTGCACCGTTATTTCCCTTTTTCTCTGCATGCCGCGCATCCCGCTGTTGCTATGCGGCTCTCCTGCACTCAAACTTGTAAGGCGTTTTACAAACCCTTACATCTCCCCCTTCCTTCGGAAACTTTTAAAAGCTTCGGGCTCCGGAATGTCCTGGGGAAACGTTCTCAAATTGCATCCTTCCCACGTCGACCTCCACTCCTGAGTGCGGCCAAGGGCCCTCTGGATCTCAGCCGGACAGTCTCAGCTTAGTAAGGCATCTCGACTGCGGCGTCTCGACCTCCATGGCTCCTTGCGCGCACATCGATCCTTCCTTGATCCTTGTGGCCGCTGCCACTCCCTCGTCGACCTCCTCCCGCCACGGCTGAGAGCTCCTCCAGCCTCAGCACCTAAGTCTCAGCTTATGTAGACTTCCCGTCGTTGGGCTTCTTGACTAGGGCATCTTGGCTGTCGGAAACTCCCAGCGCGCGACTCCTTCCGATCCTCGTTTCAAATTTGAAAAAGTCTCCCGCGCAGAATTTCCCCGCGCACAATCGATAACTCGTCTATCGATCGTGGCGTTGCCACTCCTCAGGGTGCCGTCATATTCAGTGTGACCGGCCAGCGATGTTTCCAGTATTTTTTTTAGCTCCCATCGATCGCACCATCGATCGACCGCCGTTATCGTGGCGACCCCATTCCCAATTTCCGCTGGCCTCGTGGTTTTGTTTTGGTAAGTACTTGAGGTTATTTCGTTTTTTCCCTCATTTCTCACCATTTCCGTCCTCTTCTTGCAGCATGCATCTTTTCCGGGTTGAGCTGCGAGCGCCTCCCCGATGACTATGTGCCGGGCCGCCCAACATGATGCGGCGCGTCCCGGCAGGCCCTCTCTTGGCCCCTTTTCCCCTCCACCGCCCCTTCTACCCCAGCAGCCCCTTTGGACTGGAGGCCCGGGCTTGCTTCCAGGTAAGTTTGTGAAATATTTGGCCGCTCCACGGCTTACCTTTTCCTCCTTCTATTCCAGCTTGTCCCGGCTGCCAGTCGATGCTTCCTCTTCATGCGCCGGGCGCCATCTTTGGCCGTCGCGCCCGGCAGATGGTCCTCGGGCGGACGTCCATGGAGCCGTTGGGTCCCTCGCCGACCCTCTCTCGTTTCGCTCCTCGCCGGCCCGCGCGCCTGGCTCGCGCCCCTCGCGGGGTCATTGACCCGTCCGGCCCCATCTACATTTTTTTTCTTGTGTATTTTTTCTTGTGTTTGCCTGTTTTTTTGTGTGTGTTTTTACTGGCCGGTCCACCTCCGGCATTACCCACCCCTGTCCCCTAAATACACAGCCGATTCAATGGCACTTGGCGAGGCATTTATTTTGTTTTAAAAACCCTGGCCCGCCCGCCCGCCATCTTGATGCGGTAGCGGGCCCCTCCGACCACATCAGCTTGGCCCACCGCTGGGTCCTCCCTCGTTGGGCCTGCTTCTCCGCCTCGACCCTCACCGCCTCTGGACACTCCGTAAGGGCTATCTCCCGCCCGGCGGGCTCCACCGACACCGTCCTCCGCAAGGTGGGCCTCTTCGGTGCCTGGGCCTCCGGGCACGACACCTGCCGGAGTAGCTTCGGCGGTCGTGGCGGCGCCGACGGCGGTGGCCCTTGCGGCAGTGGCGGCGTGCTTCTTGCCACTGGCGACCCTGGTGGCGGCGGCGGCCCTTGCGGCAGTGGCGGCGGCAGCGGCGGTCCTTGCGGCAGTGGCGGCGGCAGCGACGGCGTGTTCTTTGCCGGTGGCGGCGGCGGCGACGGTGGCGGCCCTCGCGGCAGCGGCGGCATCGACGATGGCAGCGGTCCTTCCGGCCGTGGAGGCCACACCCACGCCGGCGGAGGAGGCGGCGACATCTTCGGCGGCGGCGGTGACAGCTTCGGCGGCAACGGCGGCGACGGCAGTCTCGGCGGTGGCGACGGCAGTTTTGCCGACGGCGGTGGCGTTGGCAATTTCGGCGGTGGCGGTGGTGATGGCGATTTCGGCGGTGGCGACTGCGGTAGCGATCTCGGCGGTGGCGACGGCCGCTTCGGCGGTGATGATGACGCCGACGACGACGACGACGACGACGCCGACGACGACGACGACGACGACGACGAAGACGACGACGACGACGACGACGACGACGACGCCGATGATGACGCCGACGGCGACCTTGGAGGCGGCCTCCATAACTCGGCCTCCTCGTCCTCCGCTTGCTGGAGGCGCACTTGCCACGCCTCCCACGCCGCCACCCTCTCCCTCTCCTGCTCCTGTAACCTTCGCAGCGTCCATTGGCGCCTGGCCACAATGGCTGCCACCTCTGCGGGGTCCCCCGACGGAGCCTCCGTTCCGCATCGGATAAAATCGCCACCCGCCACGGCCCGCCTGAGCTGCCTGTAGCTCCTCCTGGCCTTCGCCGCCCGCCTGTCGTCGTCCTCATCCGACGAGACCACGGGGGTTACGGTCTCCCCGCCGCTGTCATCTTCTGTCGACGACAGCTCCACCGTGACCATCTCCTCGGTGGGGCCGCCGTCGACCTCCTCGTCGGAGGACACCTCCCTCTCCGACATCTCGCACCAGGCCGGCGACGGCGACCGCGATACCAGCGGGGACGCCAGCAGCTGGAGGGCCGACGACGAGCGCCGACGCCCCCATTTCGCCCCTGGCTGTTGCCGCTGGTCGCGGCCCTCCGCGCCGACCTTGCGCTTGCGCAGCTGCTGCGGGGGCAACGGCTGCTGCTGTTGCTGTTGTTGCGGCTGCTGGTGCTGCTGCTGCTTTTGCTGCTGCTGCTTCTGCTGCTGCTGCTTCTGCGGCTGCTGGTGCTGCTGCTTCTGCTGCTGCTGCTTCTGCGGCTGCTGGTGCTGCTGTTTCTGCTGCTGCTGCTTCTGCTGCTGCTGCTTCCTGCGGCTGCTGGTGCTGCTGCTGCTGGTGCTGCTGTTTGCGTCCGGCCATCTCGATCGTAGTTTTCGAAAAGACCGAGTCTTCCCACGTGGTTCCCCATGACAGCTCGGTTTCCTTATTTCCGCCACTCCTGTTATTTGCTGGATCTGTACCGGTAACGGGATCCTTCCCGCCGCTCTCTTTCGGTTTGTTAGTGTGAGTGATCCGTTATATGCGTGCGGCTGTGTACCCTCCTCTGACCCGCGTCTCGCGCTCCATATTATACGTGTGTGTGGGTGTCCATTTTTCTCGATACTCCGTATCGTCCTCTCCCTTTCTCGCGAAACACACGTACAGTGCGCCCCCAGTATGACGGTCACCTCTATTTTTCCCCTTCGGTTGTGCTCGGCTTCAGCTCGCTAATGTGAGCCCTCTTTTCCTTGCCATTCTGGCTGTGCCGTAAATTACAAATTACCGGGGAAATAAAATTAGTGATTGTGAATGGCCCGTCATATCTGGGGGCCAATTTCGCCGCGAAGCCTTCCACCGCTTTGGACAGGTGGTGCTCCTTTGCCCAGACCGTATCACCAATCCTTGGCGTCCACGGTCTCCTTCGCAGGTTGTAATGCCTTGCCTGATCCTGTGCTGCCTTCTCCATATTGCGCCTGACGAGTTCGAAAATTTCCGACAGTTTTTGTGCATTTTCCTTCGGTGTTTGTGTCGCCTTTCCGGTTCCGATTGTGTGCTCGTCGAAAAGAGCTTTTGGCAGCCTAGGTTCTCGACCCTGGGTGACGAACGCTGGCGAGTACCCGGTGGACTCCGCCACACTGGTATTCACTGCCAGCTGTAGTTCCGGCCATTTGTCGTCCCAGGTCCTCTGGTCGGCCCCCGCGAACTGGGCGATCATCGTCTTAACCGTCCTGTTTGCTCTTTCTGTCGGGTTTTCCTGCGGCGTGTATGGTGCAGTGAATTGGTGTCGCACCCCCAATTCTTCCAGAAATCTTTTGAACGCCCTGCTTGTGAATTGTACCCCGTTGTCCGTGATTAACACCTTAGGGACGCCGTACCGTGAGACGATCCTCTCTCTTATTGCCTTTTGTAGAGATTCCGTGGTCGCCTTCCGCATCGGCACCAACTCGGTCCACTTCGAGAATCGGTCCACCAGCACGAGCAGCATAGCATTGCCGTGTTTTGACCGCGGCAGTGGCCCGACGAAATCGGCACACACTGTCGCCCACGGCTCCTCGGGAATCTGCGTCAACATCTTGCCTGCAGCCTGCAGCTGATTCGGCTTGTACTTCATGCAGCTCTCACAGCTGCGTACGTAGGCTCTGATGTCCCGGTGCATGCCCGGCCAGTGGTACCTCGCAGCCACTCTTGCGATCGTCTTCCTGCTGCCTAAGTCACCGGCTGTTGGTGCGTCGTGGTTTTCCGCTATCACCCTCTGTCTTGATCCTCTGGATACGCATAGCTTCCACGCGACCACGTCCTCGTTCCCCGCCCTGTGGGGTATGTGGCGATACATCTGATCGCCCTCCAGCAAGTAGTCTGGGTATTTCTGCGGGTTTTGCTCCACCTTGTTCCTCATCTCTGCTATCCAATCGCGTCCCTGTTCCGCTGTCTTCGGGTCTGCCTTCTTTGTCTTCATGCGGCGGCATTCCGCTGGCAATGGCTGTCTTGACAGGGCATCCGCCACGACGTTAAGTTGGCCTTTCCGGTAGGATATCTCAAAATCATACTGCTGGAGTTCCAGTGCCCATCTTGCAATCCTTCCCGACGGGCTCTCTATGCTGTTGAGCCACTTCAGTGCCATATGATCCGTGATTACCTTGAAGTGGTATCCCTCCAGGTATGGTCGCAACTTTCTTATGGCCCATACAATCGCCAAGCATTCCTTTTCCGTTGTGGAGTAATTCCTTTCCGCTCCATTTAGGGAGCGACTTGAATACGAGATTACTCTCTCGCCTTGATCCGAATGCTGCGTGAGTATGGCGCCGAGCCCCTAGTCGCTGGCGTCTGTTTGCAGGATGAACGTCTTCGTGAAGTCTGGGCATGCCAGGATTGGGTCTGCGACCAGCCTGGCCTTGACCGCCTCAAACGCTTTCTGGTGGTCGTCGGTCCACTCCCATTTCACCTTCTTTCGGAGTAGGGCATTAAGCGGCTGGACTAGTGTGGCGAAGTCAGGTACAAAACGTCGGTACCATGATGCCACTCCCAGGTATTGCCTCAGCTCCTTGACGTTGGCTGGAGGTTCCAGCAACGCTATCGCCGCCACCTTCTCCGGATCAGTTCCAATTCCTTGGTCGGTGATGCGATGTCCCAAGTACTGCAGCTCCTTTCTGAAGAACTTGCACTTCTCCACGTTTACTTTTAGGTTCGCTGCTCGCAGTCTTCGGAACACTTCCCTCAGGTTTCTTTTATGCTCCTCCAGTGTCCGTCCGATGACGATAATATCGTCTTGATACGCAAAGGCGTGCGGCATCATCTCAGGCCCTATGACCTGATCGAGCGCCCTTTGGAACGTTGCCGACGCTGAGTGCAGCCCGAATGGCATCACCTTCCATTGGAACAGTCCTTTTCCTGGGACGGTGAACGCGGTATACTGCCTGCTCTTCTCTTCCAGCGGTATCTGCCAGTATCCATCCTTCAAGTCCAGGCTGCTGATGTATCGTGCCTCCCTTAGCTGATCCAGGATGTAATTTATCATAGGCATCGGGTACGCATCCTTTACCGACTTTGCGTTGATTTGTCGGAAATCTACGCACAGTCTCCATTTTCCCGTCTTCTTCTTTACCATGACGATTGGAGAGCTGTACGGGCTTCTTGACGGCTCGATGCATCCTTTTTCCAGCAGCTCGTCTACCTTTTCATTTATTTCCCCCTGCATTTTGGGGTTTTTTGGGTAGTACCGCTGCTTCACTGGCTGGTCGTCCTTCATCGTGATCTTGTGGACGGCTATGTTTGATGCTCCGCTTGACTCTTCTAGAGCTTTCAGCTCCTCCTTCAGGAATTCGGCGATGTCCTCTTCCGAAAACTGTTCCGGTGTTTCTACCACTGCCACCGACAGTCTTTCTTCCAGCATTCCTCGACTGCGCTTCCTTGCTGGTATCGCCACCTCGAGTCCTGCGCATTTTACCTCCGCTCCTATTTTTGAGAGGAAATCCCAGCCCAAAACTAGGGCGTCTATCACTCTTGGGAGGATTAATAATTGCATCAACACCTTCCTCGTCCCGAGACCAACCACTATCTCCAGCTGTGATTGGATGCTCCCGCATCTTCCGTCTGCCATGCGCACCTGCCTTCTCGTTGGTACGACCTTACCGGCGGCCTGCAGCCTGTCCGCCAACTCTTCGCTTATAAAGCTGGCCGTGGCGCCAGTATCCACCGTGGCCTTTACTTTTCGTTGGTTAATGAGCACTGTGGCGGACAGCTGCATCTCTTCCGCCTTCAGGTCGCCCATTAGTTTCGAGAGGCAGCACCTTGCGATCCCTGGCCGCCCCTCGGTGGCTGGGGTCGCTTGGCGTTTCCCGCTCGTGCGCAGCATTCGCCGTTCGTGACGCCTATTCTTCCGCATCTCCAACAGAATGCGATCCTTCTATTGCGGCATTCTTTGGCCCAGTGTTCTTGGCTTCCGCATCTCCGGCATGCCTGGGATGGATTATTTATGTATCCTGGCCGTGCGTTGCGCTCATTTGGCTCCTCTTGACAGCGCCTGCACGTCGCTGCAGGTTCCCTCCTCATGGCCGGCGCATGGTATCGGGCTTTCGGGATGTTCTCCTGCTCGAACCGCTCCCTCTGCTGGTCGAGCTCCTCAAATTCGTCCGCTAATGCCATCAGGGTATCTAGGTTCTGGCACCTGTAGGGGCGTATGAACAGCCGTAATGCTGGGGTGCTATTTTCTTTAACCCGCTCCAAGATCTCGTCCTTGTTCATACCCAGGGGTCGCATCAGTGTCTGCATGTCTACCATGTAGTCTTTGAAGCTTTCACCGTAGTTCTGCTTCCTCTGCCTGACCTGATCTGCGAGTTTGCTCATAAATCCCCTGGGTAAGAAGAACTCCTGGAAGCTCTGGCTAAATCCGCCCCAGGTCTCCCAGAACCTGTTATTAGCGATGAACCATTTTAGCGCTCTGCCCTGAAGGAGCTCCGGCATCGCCCTCGGAATTTGGTTGATGTCCAGCCCGTACGTCATGGCCGACCACTCTACTTGTTCGAGGAATTCCAGGGGCTTCTCATTCCCGTCGTAGCGGAAACTCCACTCCCTGACTTGTTTTGCGACTTTGGCATACTCCTGTCCTGGTCTGCCATTTTCCTCGCGTTGTTCGCGGTTGACGCTCTTTCTCTCCTTGCTGTTCTCCCGTCGGTCGCGGCTGCTTCTCCTGCCGGCGTTCTGCATGCTGCTCACGTCCAGGCTGCGCACCAGGCCCTCGGCTCCGGTGACTTTCAGGCCGACCGACGGGTATTTGGCGTAATCCCTTTCCAGGGCCGCCAGAATTGCCAGCGCTTCATGATCATGTTCGGAGTGGTCGATGAATTCGGCCAGTGTCCGCCTCATTTCATCTACAAGGCCCTCTAGCTCGATGCCTAGGGCGCTTGCGATCGCCGGGAAATCGTCCTTTTTAAGGTTGTACTGAGTATCACGCGTGGGCGCCAGATGTAACGAACTGCTTTTATTTCTCCGCTCGCTACGTGAACGTGCGGCTAGCTCAGTTGAGTTTGTGTGTTCGTCCCACCAAATTTATTGTTGCGTGACCCCGAGACCAAAGAAGAACGCAGAGTTAGGTTAGATTTAGAATATTGGGTTGCGTTTATTGCTTGTAGATTTACAGCTCGATATTTGATTTGTGGCTCTGCTGTCCGACGACTCGATCTCCCTAATTGACGCCGGTAATGACTCCCGCGTCGACTCTACGGCGGCACGCCTGTCGCGCGTCCTCTGCCTTGCCGAGTCTTTTGGGCACCGGTCGCGTACTAGGCACGCTACGAGCCTCTCACAACCTTGGAGGATGTTAGGCAGAACCTCCCTAGCGGGGCTAAGCAGTGATGCCTGCAGTCACCACTCTTCGCTCCACCCCGGAGTTCGGTCGGGACTTCGTCGGCCTGGCCCTCAGCAGGTCCTCAATCTCTCATGAGCAACCGACGCCGGGTACCTTTCGCACAACTCCACTGGATCTTCGTCGGCCTGGCCCTCAGCAGGTTCTCAATCTTTCATGGGAAACCGACGCCGGGTACCTTTCGCACAACATCCACTGCCAAGACTCCACCAACTTCGTCGATTTCGAGACTCGTTGACGCACCCTACAACTTACCTTGTACCCTCGGGATCTCAGCTTGGCAGTCTCAGCTTATGTAGACGTGACCGTCGTTGGGCTTCTTGACTCGGCGATCTTGATTCCGGATTAATTGGCACTTGGTATTCTCCTTGGGGTTTCACTCGCGTTGGTACGATCTCGTTGCACGACTTCACTTGACTGTCCAGCTTCCTGCACGCGTCCTCCTTTTATATGCCACCCTGGTCCCGTTATTTCCCTCCTTCGGTGGCGTGATTGGGTCCAAAGTGCAGGACAAGTGGCGTGATCGGGTCCAAAGGGCAGCACAAGTCCCGTTAGTTCACGGTCTCTCCTCTTTGTACTGGTCCAAAGTCCGCCAACTTCACCGTTATAACGGGTACAAAGTCCAGAACTTCACCGTTATAACGGGTACAAAGTCCAGAACGGTACCGTTAGTTCACGGTCTCTCCTCTTTGCGCGGGTCCGAAGTCCGCAGACTCACCGTTATTGGGTCCAAAGTCTGCAGACTCACCGCAGCATTGAGTCCAAAGTCCTTTGCACCGTTATTTCCCTTTTTCTCTGCATGCCGCGCATCCCGCTGTTGCTATGCGGCTCTCCTGCACTCAAACTTGTAAGGCGTTTTACAAACCCTTACATCTCCCCCTTCCTTCGGAAACTTTTAAAAGCTTCGGGCTCCGGAATGTCCTGGGGAAACGTTCTCAAGTTGCATCCTTCCCACGTCGACCTCCACTCCTGAGTGCGGCCAAGGGCCCTCTGGATCTCAGCCGGACAGTCTCAGCTTAGTAAGGCATCTCGACTGCGGCGTCTCGACCTCCATGGCTCCTTGCGCGCACATCGATCCTTCCTTGATCCTTGTGGCCGCTGCCACTCCCTCGTCGACCTCCTCCCGCCACGGCTGAGAGCTCCTCCAGCCTCAGCACCTAAGTCTCAGCTTATGTAGACTTCCCGTCGTTGGGCTTCTTGACTAGGGCATCTTGGCTGTCGGAAACTCCCAGCGCGCGACTCCTTCCGATCCTCGTTTCAAATTTGAAAAGTCTCCCGCACAGAATTTCCCCGCGCACAATCGATAACTCGTCTATCGATCGTGGCGTTGCCACTCCTCAGGGTGCCGTCATATTCAGTGTGACCGGCCAGCGATGTTTTCAGTATTTTTTTTAGCTCCCATCGATCGCACCATCGATCGACCGCCGTTATCGTGGCGACCCCATTCCCAATTTCCGCTGGCCTCGTGGTTTTGTTTTGGTAAGTACTTGAGGTTATTTCGTTTTTTTCCCTCATTTCTCACCATTTCCGTCCTCTTCTTGCAGCATGCATCTTTTCCGGGTTGAGCTGCGAGCGCCTCCCCGATGACTATGTGCCGGGGCGCCCAACATGATGCAGCGCGTCCCGGCAGGCCCTCTCTTGGCCCCTTTTCCCCTCCACCGCCCCTTCTATCCCAGCAGCCCCTTTGGACTGGAGGCCCGGGCTTGCTTCCAGGTAAGTTTGTGAAATATTTGGCCGCTCCTCGGCTTACCTTTTCCTCCTTCTATTCCAGCTTGTCCCGGCTGCCAGTCGATGCTTCCTCTTCATGCGCCGGGCGCCATCTTTGGCCGTCGCGCCCGGCAGATGGTCCTCGGGCGGACGTCCATGGAGCCGTTGGGTCCCTCGCCGACCCTCTCTCGTTTCGCTCCTCGCCGGCCCGCGCGCCTGGCTCGCGCCCCTCGCGGGGTCATTGACCCGTCCGGCCCCATCTACATTTTTTTTCTTGTGTATTTTTTCTTGTGTTTGCCTGTTTTTTTGTGTGTGTTTTTACTGGCCGGTCCACCTCCGGCATTACCCACCCCTGTCCCCTAAATACACAGCCGATTCAATGGCACTTGGCGAGGCATTTATTTTGTTTTAAAAACCCTGGCCCGCCCGCCCGCCATCTTGATGCGGTAGCGGGCCCCCTCCGACCACATCAGCTTGGCCTACCGCTGGGTCCTCCCTCGTTGGGCCTGCTTCTCCGCCTCGACCCTCACCGCCTCTGGACACTCCGTAAGGGCTATCTCCCGCCCGGCGGGCTCCACCGACACCGTCCTCCGCAAGGTGGGCCTCTTCGGTGCCTGGGCCTCCGGGCACGACACCTGCCGGAGTAGCTTCGGCGGTCGTGGCGGCGCCGACGGCGGTGGCCCTTGCGGCAGTGGCGGCGTGCTTCTTGCCACTGGCGACCCTGGTGGCGGCGGCGGCCCTTGCGGCAGTGGCGGCGGCAGCGGCGGTCCTTGCGGCAGTGGCGGCGGCAGCGACGGCGTGTTCTTTGCCGGTGGCGGCGGCGGCGACGGTGGCGGCCCTCGCGGCAGCGGCGGCATCGACGATGGCAGCGGTCCTTCCGGCCGTGGAGGCCACACCCACGCCGGCGGAGGAGGCGGCGACATCTTCGGCGGCGGCGGTGACAGCTTCGGCGGCAACGGCGGCGACGGCAGTCTCGGCGGTGGCGACGGCAGTTTTGCCGACGGCGGTGGCGTTGGCAATTTCGGCGGTGGCGGTGGTGATGGCGATTTCGGCGGTGGCGACTGCGGTAGCGATCTCGGCGGTGGCGACGGCCGCTTCGGCGGTGATGATGACGCCGACGACGACGACGACGACGACGCCGACGACGACGACGACGACGACGACGAAGACGACGACGACGACGACGACGACGACGACGCCGATGATGACGCCGACGGCGACCTTGGAGGCGGCCTCCATAACTCGGCCTCCTCGTCCTCCGCTTGCTGGAGGCGCACTTGCCACGCCTCCCACGCCGCCACCCTCTCCCTCTCCTGCTCCTGTAACCTTCGCAGCGTCCATTGGCGCCTGGCCACAATGGCTGCCACCTCTGCGGGGTCCCCCGACGGAGCCTCCGTTCCGCATCGGATAAAATCGCCACCCGCCACGGCCCGCCTGAGCTGCCTGTAGCTCCTCCTGGCCTTCGCCGCCCGCCTGTCGTCGTCCTCATCCGACGAGACCACGGGGGTTACGGTCTCCCCGCCGCTGTCATCTTCTGTCGACGACAGCTCCACCGTGACCATCTCCTCGGTGGGGCCGCCGTCGACCTCCTCGTCGGAGGACACCTCCCTCTCCGACATCTCGCACCAGGCCGGCGACGGCGACCGCGATACCAGCGAGGACGCCAGCAGCTGGAGGGCCGACGACGAGCGCCGACGCCCCCATTTCGCCCCTGGCTGTTGCCGCTGGTCGCGGCCCTCCGCGCCGACCTTGCGCTTGCGCAGCTGCTGCGGGGGCAACGGCTGCTGCTGTTGCTGTTGTTGCGGCTGCTGGTGCTGCTGCTGCTTTTGCTGCTGCTGCTTCTGCTGCTGCTGCTTCTGCTGCTGCTGCTTCTGCGGCTGCTGGTGCTGCTGTTTCTGCTGCTGCTGCTTCTGCTGCTGCTGCTTCTGCGGCTGCTGGTGCTGCTGCTGCTGTTGCTGCTGGTGCTGCTGTTTGCGTCCGGCCATCTCGATCGTAGTTTTCGAAAAGACCGAGTCTTCCCACGTGGTTCCCCATGACAGCTCGGTTTCCTTATTTCCGCCACTCCCGTTATTTGCTGGATCTGTACCGGTAACGGGATCCTTCCCGCCGCTCTCTTTCGGTTTGTTAGTGTGAGTGATCCGTTATATGCGTGCGGCTGTGTACCCTCCTCTGACCCGCGTCTCGCGCTCCATATTATACGTGTGTGTGGGTGTCCATTTTTCTCGATACTCCGTATCGTCCTCTCCCTTTCTCGCGAAACACACGTACAGTGCGCCCCCAGTATGACGGTCACCTCTATTTTTCCCCTTCGGTTGTGCTCGGCTTCAGCTCGCTAATGTGAGCCCTCTTTTCCTTGCCATTCTGGCTGTGCCGTAAATTACAAATTACCGGGGAAATAAAATTAGTGATTGTGAATGGCCCGTCATATCTGGGGGCCAATTTCGCCGCGAAGCCTTCCACCGCTTTGGACAGGTGGTGCTCCTTTGCCCAGACCGTATCACCAATCCTTGGCGTCCACGGTCTCCTTCGCAGGTTGTAATGCCTTGCCTGATCCTGTGCTGCCTTCTCCATATTGCGCCTGACGAGTTCGAAAATTTCCGACAGTTTTTGTGCATTTTCCTTCGGTGTTTGTGTCGCCTTTCCGGTTCCGATTGTGTGCTCGTCGAAAAGAGCTTTTGGCAGCCTAGGTTCTCGACCCTGGGTGACGAACGCTGGCGAGTACCCGGTGGACTCCGCCACACTGGTATTCACTGCCAGCTGTAGTTCCGGCCATTTGTCGTCCCAGGTCCTCTGGTCGGCCCCCGCGAACTGGGCGATCATCGTCTTAACCGTCCTGTTTGCTCTTTCTGTCGGGTTTTCCTGCGGCGTGTATGGTGCAGTGAATTGGTGTCGCACCCCCAATTCTTCCAGAAATCTTTTGAACGCCCTGCTTGTGAATTGTACCCCGTTGTCCGTGATTAACACCTTAGGGACGCCGTACCGTGAGACGATCCTCTCTCTTATTGCCTTTTGTAGAGATTCCGTGGTCGCCTTCCGCATCGGCACCAACTCGGTCCACTTCGAGAATCGGTCCACCAGCACGAGCAGCATAGCATTGCCGTGTTTTGACCGCGGCAGTGGCCCGACGAAATCGGCACACACTGTCGCCCACGGCTCCTCGGGAATCTGCGTCAACATCTTGCCTGCAGCCTGCAGCTGATTCGGCTTGTACTTCATGCAGCTCTCACAGCTGCGTACGTAGGCTCTGATGTCCCGGTGCATGCCCGGCCAGTGGTACCTCGCAGCCACTCTTGCGATCGTCTTCCTGCTGCCTAAGTCACCGGCTGTTGGTGCGTCGTGGTTTTCCGCTATCACCCTCTGTCTTGATCCTCTGGATACGCATAGCTTCCACGCGACCACGTCCTCGTTCCCCGCCCTGTGGGGTATGTGGCGATACATCTGATCGCCCTCCAGCAAGTAGTCTGGGTATTTCTGCGGGTTTTGCTCCACCTTGTTCCTCATCTCTGCTATCCAATCGCGTCCCTGTTCCGCTGTCTTCGGGTCTGCCTTCTTTGTCTTCATGCGGCGGCATTCCGCTGGCAATGGCTGTCTTGACAGGGCATCCGCCACGACGTTAAGTTGGCCTTTCCGGTAGGATATCTCAAAATCATACTGCTGGAGTTCCAGTGCCCATCTTGCAATCCTTCCCGACGGGCTCTCTATGCTGTTGAGCCACTTCAGTGCCATATGATCCGTGATTACCTTGAAGTGGTATCCCTCCAGGTATGGTCGCAACTTTCTTATGGCCCATACAATCGCCAAGCATTCCTTTTCCGTTGCGGAGTAATTCCTTTCCGCTCCATTTAGGGAGCGACTTGAATACGAGATTACTCTCTCGCCTTGATCCGAATGCTGCGTGAGTATGGCGCCGAGCCCGTAGTCGCTGGCGTCTGTTTGCAGGATGAACGTCTTCGTGAAGTCTGGGCATGCCAGGATTGGGTCTGCGACCAGCCTGGCCTTGACCGCCTCAAACGCTTTCTGGTGGTCGTCGGTCCACTCCCATTTCACCTTCTTTCGGAGTAGGGCATTAAGCGGCTGGACTAGTGTGGCGAAGTCGGGTACAAAACGTCGGTACCATGATGCCACTCCCAGGTATTGCCTCAGCTCCTTGACGTTGGCTGGAGGTTCCAGCAACGCTATCGCCGCCACCTTCTCCGGATCAGTTCCAATTCCTTGGTCGGTGATGCGATGTCCCAAGTACTGCAGCTCCTTTCTGAAGAACTTGCACTTCTCCACGTTTACTTTTAGGTTCGCTGCTCGCAGTCTTCGGAACACTTCCCTCAGGTTTCTTTTATGCTCCTCCAGTGTCCGTCCGATGACGATAATATCGTCTTGATACGCAAAGGCGTGCGGCATCATCTCAGGCCCTATGACCTGATCGAGCGCCCTTTGGAACGTTGCCGACGCTGAGTGCAGCCCGAATGGCATCACCTTCCATTGGAACAGTCCTTTTCCTGGGACGGTGAACGCGGTATACTGCCTGCTCTTCTCTTCCAGCGGTATCTGCCAGTATCCATCCTTCAAGTCCAGGCTGCTGATGTATCGTGCCTCCCTTAGCTGATCCAGGATGTAATTTATCATAGGCATCGGGTACGCATCCTTTACCGACTTTGCGTTGATTTGTCGGAAATCTACGCACAGTCTCCATTTTCCCGTCTTCTTCTTTACCATGACGATTGGAGAGCTGTACGGGCTTCTTGACGGCTCGATGCATCCTTTTTCCAGCAGCTCGTCTACCTTTTCATTTATTTCCCCCTGCATTTTGGGGTTTTTTGGGTAGTACCGCTGCTTCACTGGCTGGTCGTCCTTCATCGTGATCTTGTGGACGGCTATGTTTGATGCTCCGCTTGACTCTTCTAGAGCTTTCAGCTCCTCCTTCAGGAATTCGGCGATGTCCTCTTCCGAAAACTGTTCCGGTGTTTCTACCACTGCCACCGACAGTCTTTCTTCCAGCATTCCTCGACTGCGCTTCCTTGCTGGTATCGCCACCTCGAGTCCTGCGCATTTTACCTCCGCTCCTATTTTTGAGAGGAAATCCCAGCCCAAAACTAGGGCGTCTATCACTCTTGGGAGGATTAATAATTGCATCAACACCTTCCTCGTCCCGAGACCAACCACTATCTCCAGCTGTGATTGGATGCTCCCGCATCTTCCGTCTGCCATGCGCACCTGCCTTCTCGTTGGTACGACCTTACCGGCGGCCTGCAGCCTGTCCGCCAACTCTTCGCTTATAAAGCTGGCCGTGGCGCCAGTATCCACCGTGGCCTTTACTTTTCGTTGGTTAATGAGCACTGTGGCGGACAGCTGCATCTCTTCCGCCTTCAGGTCGCCCATTAGTTTCGAGAGGCAGCACCTTGCGATCCCCTGGCCGCCCCTCGGTGGCTGGGGTCGCTTGGCGTTTCCCGCTCGTGCGCAGCATTCGCCGTTCGTGACGCCTATTCTTCCGCATCTCCAACAGAATGCGATCCTTCTATTGCGGCATTCTTTGGCCCAGTGTTCTTGGCTTCCGCATCTCCGGCATGCCTGGGATGGATTATTTATGTATCCTGGCCGTGCGTTGCGCTCATTTGGCTCCTCTTGACAGCGCCTGCACGTCGCTGCAGGTTCCCTCCTCATGGCCGGCGCATGGTATCGGGCTTTCGGGATGTTCTCCTGCTCGAACCGCTCCCTCTGCTGGTCGAGCTCCTCAAATTCGTCCGCTAATGCCATCAGGGTATCTAGGTTCTGGCACCTGTAGGGGCGTATGAACAGCCGTAATGCTGGGGTGCTATTTTCTTTAACCCGCTCCAAGATCTCGTCCTTGTTCATACCCAGGGGTCGCATCAGTGTCTGCATGTCTACCATGTAGTCTTTGAAGCTTTCACCGTAGTTCTGCTTCCTCTGCCTGACCTGATCTGCGAGTTTGCTCATAAATCCCCTGGGTAAGAAGCTCTGGCTAAATCCGCCCCAGGTCTCCCAGAACCTGTTATTAGCGATGAACCATTTTAGCGCTCTGCCCTGAAGGAGCTCTGGCATCGCCCTCGGAATTTGGTTGATGTCCAGCCCGTACGTCATGGCCGACCACTCTACTTGTTCGAGGAATTCCAGGGGCTTCTCATTCCCGTCGTAGCGGAAACTCCACTCCCTGACTTGTTTTGCGACTTTGGCATACTCCTGTCCTGGTCTGCCATTTTCCTCGCGTTGTTCGCGGTTGACGCTCTTTCTCTCCTTGCTGTTCTCCCGTCGGTCGCGGCTGCTGCTCCTGCCGGCGTTCTGCATGCTGCTCACGTCCAGGCTGCGCACCAGGCCCTCGGCTCCGGTGACTTTCAGGCCGACCGACGGGTATTTGGCGTAATCCCTTTCCAGGGCCGCCAGAATTGCCAGCGCTTCATGATCATGTTCGGAGTGGTCGATGAATTCGGCCAGTGTCCGCCTCATTTCATCTACAAGGCCCTCTAGCTCGATGCCTAGGGCGCTTGCGATCGCCGGGAAATCGTCCTTTTTAAGGTTGTACAACCAGGACTTCCCCATTCTATATCTATTCTGGTCTCTTTGGTCTGAGTATCACGCGTGGGCGCCAGATGTAACGAACTGCTTTTATTTCTCCGCTCGCTACGTGAACGTGCGGCTAGCTCAGTTGAGTTTGTGTGTTCGTCCCACCAAATTTATTGTTGCGTGACCCCGAGACCAAAGAAGAACGCAGAGTTAGGTTAGATTTAGAATATTGGGTTGCGTTTATTGCTTGTAGATTTACAGCTCGATATTTGATTTGTGGCTCTGCTGTCTGACGACTCGATCTCCCTCGTTGACGCCGGTAATGGCTCCCGCGTCGACTCTACGGCGGCACGCCTGTCGCGCGTCCTCTGCCTTGCCGAGTCTTTTGGGCACCGGTCGCGTACTAGGCACGCTACGAGCCTCTCACAACCTTGGAGGATGTTAGGCAGAACCTCCCTAGCGGGGCTAAGCAGTGATGCCTGCAGTCACCACTCTTCGCTCCACCCCGGAGTTCGGTCGGGACTTCGTCGGCCTGGCCCTCAGCAGGTCCTCAATCTCTCATGAGCAACCGACGCCGGGTACCTTTCGCACAACTCCACTGGATCTTCGTCGGCCTGGCCCTCAGCAGGTTCTCAATCTTTCATGGGAAACCGACGCCGGGTACCTTTCGCACAACATCCACTGCCAAGACTCCACCAACTTCGTCGATTTCGAGACTCGTTGACGCACCCTACAACTTACCTTGTACCCTCGGGATCTCAGCTTGGCAGTCTCAGCTTATGTAGACGTGACCGTCGTTGGGCTTCTTGACTCGGCGATCTTGATTCCGGATTAATTGGCACTTGGTATTCTCCTTGGGGTTTCACTCGCGTTGGTACGATCTCGTTGCACGACTTCACTTGACTGTCCAGCTTCCTGCACGCGTCCTCCTTTTATATGCCACCCTGGTCCCGTTATTTCCCTCCTTCGGTGGCGTGATTGGGTCCAAAGTGCAGGACAAGTGGCGTGATCGGGTCCAAAGGGCAGCACAAGTCCCGTTAGTTCACGGTCTCTCCTCTTTGTGCTGGTCCAAAGTCCGCCAACTTCACCGTTATAACGGGTACAAAGTCCAGAACTTCACCGTTATAACGGGTACAAAGTCCAGAACGGTACCGTTAGTTCACGGTCTCTCCTCTTTGCGCGGGTCCGAAGTCCGCAGACTTACCGTTATTGGGTCCAAAGTCTGCAGACTCACCGCAGCATTGAGTCCAAAGTCCTTTGCACCGTTATTTCCCTTTTTCTCTGCATGCCGAGCATCCCGCTGTTGCTATGCGGCTCTCCTGCACTCAAACTTGTAAGGCGTTTTACAAACCCTTACATTCTTTATTTTTGTATTTCGGTATTTTTGTGCGATTGCAGTATTTCCATGCAAATGAAAAAAAAATTGTATGGACATACGATAATTTCGCGCGCACATTGTAACATACGATAAAATTGAAACTTAATTTTTATCGGAACTATAGGGCTTTCAGTTTTAATATTTCACAGGGTAGTGAGACATTAGGTGCCTAACAATTTTGCATTAAAATCTCAATTTCGAAAAAAAGCGACATACGATACTTTCGCGGAAATGCGGTACAGTGGAATCCTGTTATAACGACTCCGCTTATAGTGTCCGTCCGAATTTTGCGAGTTATTGCACACAGTATATAAGTCGGAACGAGCCGGATCGGCCGACTATATCGGATAGCTCCCATACAAGAGGTCAAAAAAATAAAGTAAAAAAATTATTACGCCGTTGTTTTTCATCGAATTGACTTGATTTCTTCCAGATGGCGTTTTCTAATTACTATTGAATTTTGGATTAAATTTGATCAAAATCGGATAACTCTATCATATAGCTGCCATAGGAAAGATAAAAAAATATATATAGAAATAATGGAAAAATAATCATAACGTTGTTGTTTTTTATTCCACGAGCACGATTTTTACAACATCGACTTTATGAACTACCCTTGAACCGAGAAAAAAATTTCATAAAAATCCGACAACTATATCATATAGCTGCCATATGAACAATAGTCGAAAATATGGAAAATTAATAGAAAAGTCGTCATAGCTTCGATGTTGTTAGCCTTTATGTATTATTGTATATACCTATGTATATATTGTTAGATTAAGCCAAGACGCACACCCCGACCCTAACGCGTTATCGCACTCGTGAGGCCCCGAGCGCGATACTCGACAAAAGTGCGATCTCTGACCGGATAATCGCAGCCAACTTCGCGATTACCGGCGATTAGCTCGCTCTCTTTCGTCTTGACTTTCGCCGAGGGCAGACGTGTGCCCAAGTACCCCTCCGAATATCGACACAGTGTTCAGTGATCCGCGCAGCCACCGGTGGACACACACCACCATCAATGTAAGCCAAAGATATCCTTTTGTGAGAGCAGCACCCAGGGCCCCTCTTGAATAAATATTAACTGGAAGAGCAATATAGAAATCTTGTGTATTACTACTACACCTACACCCCTCTTCCTTCTCCTATCCCTAGAAGTCCTGCCTTAGAATAACCATAGCCTCCGAGTCCAACCGGAGCGTAACACTTTAGAATCCTTGTAGACTCCGAGCCCAGCCGGAGTGAAGAACCTAAGCCTCCCCTAATACACTCCGAGTCCACCCGGAGTGTAGATTCCCCCTCGCCTCCGCAGATTCCCAGTCCAGTCAGAATCCTCCGCCGTAGCCAACCACCACCGAATATTCCCGAGATCCACACCCCGCAGCGGGATCGCCCACAGTACCTCTTCCCATCGACAGAGGGCGCGGCGAACTAAATATTTGTGGCAACCTCATATGGTTGCAGCGCCAACTAGAGCCTGCCAACCTGGCTGGAGATCTGGCAACGACGAGTTGATCAGTTGAGTTTCAAGAAGCGTTATACAGCGACGCGAGCTTTACTAACTACCTTAATTAAATGTATCCTTATTATCAATAAACGTTAATGGCAAATATACTTCGCCATAGTGGTGACCCCGACAAGTTTAAATATTAAAACCCTGCTCATCATGCGAAATTTACTATATTTAGTGATATTCGCAACACACACTCACGCACTTTCGCAATCAGAAATTGCGCTTTTAATGAAAAGACGCCAATACGATTTACGAAACATAAAAGGAAGACGCCTTAATTTCGACGAACAAAGCGACCCAGCCGATTCATCATCATTCATCATGCCGGATCCCGATCCTGATTTAACTGCACAAATCCGAGATCTGCAACAGCAACTTGAGGCACTTCGGACAAGTGCCCCTGGTAACCGAGACGAGACTACTCGCACACACACACGTACGACAGTTCACTTGCCAAAATTCGCACATAGCAACTCTCAGCTATGTTTTGCGCAAGTGGAGCGCTCATTTCGATTGCACCACATCGTGGACGATACCGACTAGTTCGATCTTGTTACTCTTCACCTAGAGGAGGATGTGGTTTTGGCTGTGGAAGACTTAGTCATTCGACCACCCGACGAAAACAAGTATGTAGCAATAAAGAATCGCTTGTTACAAAAATATTCTGAGTCCCCAGAGTCGAAACTACGCCGACTGCTACAGGGTGGGGATACATCTGGTTTGAAACCATCCGAAATCTTGGCCAACATGCGACGACTAGCTCCGGATCCCGGCAGCGAGAACATTATCCTCACACTTTTCCTGGCAGAGATGCCGGCATCATTTCACCCTACCCTCACCGTCTGGGAAGAGACCGATCTGAATAAGCTGGCCAAAATCGCAGACAAAATGCTCGAAGCAGTGAACCACAATGCTACCTTCGCCATCAGCACGAAAACTTCGACTGCTGCTGATCCATCCATTTGCGCTGCTTCTGCCGAAGATCCTTGGAAAAAAGTCAACGAGCAGCTTCGTTCGCTTTCACAAAAGTTTGATGTTTTACAAAAGGATGTCAAACGTCTCCAATTCCAAGGGCGCCCCCGTAGCCCATCTCGCAACCAATCCCAAACGTCCAACGCTAATTACCAGTCCTCCGAGTCCCAAGAGAAGCTATGTTTCTACCACGAGCGATTTGGAGAAAACGCCCACAAATGCCGCCCCCCATGCTGTCGTCCAACACGCTGGTCGGCGGCAGCAAGCACTTAATCAGCGCACCCACAATTCAGCAAGCTGCTCCACAGGAACAGCGTCTACACATCACCGATCGTTCATCTCACACCCGTTTCCTCATCGACTCAGGATCTGTAGTTTCCGTCATACCACGAACGCTGGTTAGACAAAAACCACTCTAAACGATTGGACACTGTACGCTGCAAACCAGACCGTCATTCATACATATGGAAAGTACGTCACTCAGCTGAACTTGGGTCTTCGCCGAAACTTCACCTGGCCTTTCATTATCGCCGATGTGCACACAGCTATTATTGGGGCAGACTTTTTGAGCAAATTTCGATTGCTCATCGATCTTAAAAATCAAAGATTAATCGACTCGCTTACTGGTCTTTCAATACCCGCATGTCTAGCACAAGCTAAACACATATCAGTTTCCACAGTGCAGTGTGCTTCGAAATTTCAAAAGCTGTTGAGCGAATTTGTCAACGTGACAAGACCTTCTATCAACAAATCCACGCAACACGACGTTCGTCATAATCAGGGCTAACAGAGTTATGTTCTTAAAAACGTAAAAATATGTATGGATTTATGGACGAAAAAATAGAGAAATATGGACGAAAAAGTTGACAAATATGGAATAAATATGGATAAATATTGGTAGTATAGACGAAAAAAGGGATAAATATAGGTAAAAAAAATTAATAAACGTAGACGATTATATCGATCATATTAACTTTTTATGACAATGAACACTTAGAAATCGCTACAAACCAACGTGCGCCGTTTGTCTCAAAGATCATTGCAGAACAATATGACATGTTGTGTCAAATTAGTAAAAACAAAACTACGGCGTTTGTCACTCAATATGTGTTTATATGATGAAAATGAATTTAAGAGACATAAGAACTGAAAGCATAAAATATGGAATAAAAACTGAATCTTGTTTTGTTTCCATTATTTATTATCGAGTATAAGGCAAACGACAGAAATTTCATAATATTTGAGCCAAACATATCTTTCTATAGGTTTTCAGACACTTTAATGCTCAAAATATGGATTTATTCAAGTGATTGTGTAAAATATGGATTTATAGGAAAAAAGGCGAAAATATGGAAATAAATATTTTTTCATTTAAAAACATAACTCTGTTAGCCCTGGTCATTATATAGAAACAAATGGTATACCAGTTGCTGATAGACCACGACGCCTATACGGTGAAAAACTTGCCACTGCCAAAAAAGAAATAAACTTCTTGATTGAACAAGGTATATGCCGGCCGTCAAAAAGTCCTTGGTCCAGCCCACTACACATGGTGACCAAAAAAGACGGTGGCTGGCGGGCATGCGGAGATTATCGGAAGTTGAATCTAATTACAATCCCTGATCGCTATCCAATAGCCCATATACACGACTTTACGGAACAACTGCAAGGAAAAATGATTTTTTCAACACTCGATTTGGTCAAAGCCTATTACCAAATTCCCATGGCAGAAAGCGATATCCAGAAAACAGCGGTGTGCACTCCGTTTGGACTGATCGAGTTTCAGTACATGCCATTTGGATTAAAAAACGCGACTCAAACATTTCAACGTTTCATGGACAACATCTTCCGCGGCATGGACTTCGTTTATTGTTATATCGACGACATACTTATAACATCGCAATCCCTGGCTGAACACGAAGAACATCTTTGAGCTGTTTTGGAAGTTCTACAGAAGCATGGTTTAAGCATTAACGTGAGCAAATGCCAGTTCGCACAATCGCAAGTAAATTCCCTCAGCTACACGATCAACGAGTTTGAAATTAAGCCACCCACCGAACGCATAGATGCCATTTTAAATTATTCACGCCCTGTAAATATAAGCCAGCTGGGCCGTTTCTTTGGCGTCATAAATTACTATCGCAGATGTTTGACTCGATCATCACACAAGCACCGCTCACTGAGTTGCTAAAAAATGTTAAGAAGAATGATCAACGCAAAATAGAGTGGACACCAGAACTCAACACAGCATTTGAAAATTGCAAACGAAGTGTAGCAGACGCTGCGCTTTTGTCCAAAATCCGAACTCCAGCTGGTTTGCGATGCATCCGATTTCGCAATCGGAGCAGTTTTAGAACAGCGCACAGACGGAAATTGGCGACCCCTAGGATTTTTCTCTAAGAAGCTAAGCCCCACAGAAAAAAACTACTCGACATACGACCGGGAACTGCTTACCATATTCGAATCCATCAGGTATTTCACACACCCTATTGAAGGACGAATTTTTGTGATCAAGACTGATCACAAGCCGCTCGTATACGCATTACAACAGCGACCAGAAAAAGCATCGCCGAGACAGCTTCGACATTTGGCTTATATTTCCCAAATCAGCACCACGATTTTACATGTGAAAGGATCTAAAAAAGCAGTCGCAGATGCTTTCTCGAGATTATGCTCCATAACAATGCCGACGGCTATAAAATTATCCCAAATCGAAGAGGATCAAGCATCAGATCCTGAGCTGGTACGTCTTTTACACGGAGCTACATCATTAAAACTGCAAAAGATTCGATTTGATGACAACATCTCACTCTACTGCGACATATCGACAGGAAGCGTTCGTCCTTATATACCTAAATCTTTGCGAAATACTGTATTTTCATCCATTCACAGTTTATCTCATCCCAGTGGTCGATCAACAGGTGCGCCAGAAGTTCGTATGGCCCTCGATGAACAAAGATGTCCTCGAATGGTGTAGAGTTTGTTTACCATGCCAGCGTTGAAAAATCCATAAGCACAACCACCTATCGCCGGAGAAAATTGAAGTACCAAACGGAAGATTTGATCACGTCCATCTTGACATTGTAGTCATGCCTCTGCAACAAAACTATCGGTACTGTCTGACGATTATTGACAGGTTTACTCGGTGGCCAGAAGCTGTACCTCTTTCAAATATTACTGCAGAAATAATTACCACGGCGTTTTGGACCCACTGGATATCTAGATTTGGCTCACCGAAAACGATAACGACAGACCAAGGAACACAATTTGAATCGACAGTTTTCAAACATCTCGCCAATCTGGTTGGAAGCAAACACATACACACAACGGCCTACCATCCCCAGTCAAATGGACTCATAGAGAAGTGGCACAGATCCTTCAAGTCATCTTTAATGTGCAACAGCGGTACTCCGTGGCCGCAGCTACTGCCAACTGTGATGCTTGGACTTCGTACCTGTTACAAGGAGGACATCAAGTCTTCCGCGGCCGAAATGGTTTATGAAACACCCATTCGACTTCCAAACGAATTTTTCGCGGATTTGGATGATTCGGTTGACTCCACAGTTTTCTTGAGCATGTTTCGTGAGCACATACAGAAAGTGCTGCCGACACCAACAGCACATCATACTAAGCAGAAACTGTTCTTGTTGAAAGGGATCAATAATTGTACTCATGTATTTCTACGCACTGACGCCGTCAAGCAGCTTTTGGAAAACCCTTACACTGGTCCGAATGAAATTATCAGGCGCTATAGCGATCGAGTTTTTACCATAAAAATCAGTGGTCTTGAGACTGCAGTGCCAGTTGATCGCCTCAAGCCAGCATTTTTAGTAAAGGATGATCGACAAGTGGATTCAGATGAAGCTACCCCTAAAATCACCAGGACATTCGAACGACGAGTAAGATTTTCAAACCAAGATTCGTGACGCATTCACTGGAGGGGGAGTACTGTGGCAACCTCATATGGTTGCAGCGCCAACTAGAGCCTGCCAACCTGGCTGGAGATCTGGCAACGACGAGTTGATCAGTTGAGTTTCAAGAAGCGTTATACAGCGGCGCGAGCTTTACTAACTACCTTAATTAAATGTATCCTTATTATCAATAAACGTTAATGGCAAATATACAAGGTGTGTGTCAAAAGTTTCCGAACTTTTCTGGCAGGGCATTTTCTGGTGCCGCCATCTTTGTGTGAGTATATGCGTTTGAAAGATACATTATTCACCGATTTTCCCTCCAAATTTCAAGACATTTGGAACAGTTGAATTGGAATTATTGCGTTTTAAGTGACAGTACCTTGTGTTAGTTAGTCGACGAAAAATCATGGAGCAAAGAGCGGTTATTAAGTTTTGTTTTAAACTCGGTAAAACTTTCACCGAGACTCATAAATTGATGAAACAAGTTTATGGTGATGATTGTCTATCCCGTACCTCAACTTACGAGTGGTTTAATCGTTTTAAAAATGGTCGTGAAAGCCTGGAAGACGACGAACGTTCGGGCCGTCCGAAAAGTGCTGTTATTGATGAAAACATTCAAATTGTTCGTGATTTTGTCAAAAAAGAACCAAAATCTTCGTTGAGATACATGGAAATGGAGTTGGAGATATCCTATAAGTCTATTCATCGCATTTTGATTGAGCATTTGGGTATGCGGAAGGTTTGTGCACGGTTTGTTCCACACACACTCAAAGAGCACGAAAAGGCGCTTCGCATTCAGACCGATTTTTTAACAAAAAATCACATTCTTACCGTCAACCACTCACCATATTCACCTGATTTAGCTCCGTGTGACTTTTTCCTATTCGGAAAATTAAAATTGGCAATGAAAGGAAGATATTTTGATGACATAAAGTCCATTGAAAAGGCGACGACCGACATACTCAAGGCCATCCCGGTTGACGAGCTAAAACACTCATTCGAATCACTTTTAAATCGTGCAAATCGTTGTATTGAGTCGGAGGGAGACTATTTTGTATAAATGCAAAGTTTCATTCCAAACTATTTTGTAGTTTTTTTTCTTTTTGAAAAGTTCGGAAACTTTTGACACACAACCTTGTACTTCGCCAAATATTTCCGGGTTCCCCCGCCAAGCAGTGCGATCGAGTAACACCCGTCTTTAACCGAGACTACAACCCCCTCATACAAATTCCTACTACAGGTTCCACCCTTCTATATAAATTTCTTGTATAGGTTCCCTGGCCCCGACTGAGATTTTACCCCGGCCAGAGAACAAACATTACATTGTTTTGGCTATTTTATTTTTCCTTCTTATGCACCATTACATTATTCTCGTCGCTTTTTAGAATGCGATTCATGAAAACCACTGGCGGATTTACTTGTTTAAATTTAAATAATTTTACAATAATTAGAAATATATATGATCTGATATAAAGTTAAGTTATATTGCACAGACTAGATTTAGGGGAGGGTGGCCCGATACCGACCCCTTAAATGGCAAAGGCGATAAAGGTGAGAAAAATCAATTTTTCAGTTCAGTTCAACAATTTACTATGTAGAGGGATCAGTTTACTATACATCTAATTGATTAGTAAGTGCGTAGGTGCTTTGAAGCGTTAGATATTCGGGCAAATATAAAACTCCACTTTTTTGTCGTACTCAAAAGTAGTGGTCCGAAACCGACCCCCTATTTCTTAACAGAAAAATTTAATAAGACAAAATAGAATTTAATGATTTTGACGTTTATTAAGAAAAATATATTGAAGGTTCTTTCCAGAAAATAAAAATTAATGTACGAAATAAAGGGCACTGTAGTCAATTCATGAAGTCTGATTAAGTTTTCGCGTTGTTTTTCGAAAGCCGCTCGTTGATGACTGTCTCTTCGCTTTCTTCTGATGTTTTTGCTGTTTCTGTTACTTTCTTTACTGAATCTTGTTTACTTTTTCATATTTTCCCTCAAAAATACGCTATGACATATTAAGCTGCCAATAAATGGTCGGTTTCGGACCATCACTTCGCGGTCGGTTTCGGACCACCACAACCTTTTCTAATTAACTGCTCGCCATTATCTATTGACGCAAAGAGCGATGTAATTCTAATAACGTGAATGACAGCTAGGACTATCAATTATCACAAAACCTTACCCTCCGATTTTTATGCGGAGAAAAAAAACTTTAAAAATATTTAAGCTCAAGTTCAGTAAAGCTCAAAAATGAATGTCACAGGCGTTGAAACAAAACAAACGGAAAAATTTCAGTAAAAACAAAAGAAGTCAAATTGGCATTCTATCTCCAAAATGTCTGTGTTATAACAGCTTTTCACTGAAGTTACCGACAATGCGGCTAGCATCGCCATCTCTGAGAAACATGGGGGGTCGGTATGGGACCACTCTCCCCTACACTGACAAATTAGAATTTTAAATCCGCCACTGATGAAAACTATTTAGAGTCAAAACTTTTGACACTTGTGAGTATTAATTCATTGCGTAACCATGTCTTCGGCAAATAAAAACTTGAACATTTTAAAATATTTTGAAGAGAACGATAACGACCACGTTAAATGCAAAACATGTTTACGGGTTTTGAAAAAGATCGTGTTTCAAACAGCAAGAAAATGATTCTGGTTGCATGCAGACCAAAAAAAGTGAAAAATCAACTAATTAAAGTTAAAATAAATAAAAAAAAATGTAATCCGGTCCTACATTGGTTAAGTCACTGAAAATAGCGTTCCTTTCAATGTGATTAACTCTGATGATATGCACAATATAATTGACAACATGTGTCAAGGTATTAAAGAGAAAAGTGGAAAAAACTTTATATTAAATGGAGCCAAGTGCAAATCTGTACTTAAACACGTGGCGGCAAATATCAGACTTGAAATACATAAAGAATGTAAAAATAGACTTAATAAATAATAATTGGCCATCACAACCCTTGACGGGTCACAGCCTGTTGCACGATTTGCCTCCACGCATCCCTGTCCTGGGCGCGCCTTCTCCAGTTGGCAGCACCGGATGTAGACAGGGCTTCCATCACCTGGTCTTGCCAACGCATCCGGGGTCGTCCTCTCCTCCGTTTCCCGACAATTACCGCATCAAACACCTTACGGGCCGGAGCGTCTTCTTCCATACGGGCGATGTGACCCAGCCAGCGGAGTCTGTGAATTTTAGCTCGACTGACTACATCAACATCCCCGTACAGCTCATACAGCTCGTGGTTCCATCTAATGCGATAGGCATCGCCAACGCAAATCGGACCAAAGATCTTGCGGAGAATCTTTCTCTCGAACACTCCAAGAGCGGCTGCATCGGATTGCACCACTGTCCAGCACTCCGCACCATATAAGAGTACTGGAAGAATGAGCGTCTTGTAGAGTGTTATTTTTGCCTGTCGAGAGAGATAGACTTATCTCTTTAAAAATAGATATTGTAACGCGGCTTCAACGAAATATATTCGGCATCAGTACTCAATTCATCAGCTCAGATGACATAAAATCGCGAATTCTTGGAATGGTGGAGCTCAGAGGAGCTGGCTCAAGTACTGCTAAAAATTTTAATAGGGAAATTATTTCTGTTTTAGACAAATACAAAATAGCACTGAGCCAAATTGTATCGATTACACCGAATAACGGGGCAAATATGATATGATAAAAACTTCAAAAATTTTATCACAAATGCATATGAGCGATGAATGATATGGACGAAGCCAGCACTGAACTATTTTGTATATAAAGAAAATTGACTATTTTGAAAAAGTAGAAAATATTCATGTGGTAGTGAATTGTTCATTCATTTTGTAGTGAATAAAGTGCTATAGGACTTTATGGACTCGAATATTACTATTATGGCTCCACTACAAAAAACTATAGTACAGTTTCAACAAGAGCAATTGCACTACGGAAATTTGTATGCTCTGTGGCTGGTTTGTAAACTGACTACTAACCAGATTTTAGCATTTTAGCGCTTCAAAAAAAGATTCAATTATGTATATGTCGGAAACAGGGTTCTTTCTTCCATTATTCACACAACTTTTATTACTGATGCGCCAGCACAGCGAGTTCCGCTCACTCATCGATCCTCGTCTTATATATTGTCAGCCTACATACATATATTGTCATCTTTTTCAATCTCAGGACTATTGGTAACCCGTCAACTGACCTCACTCATCAGCAGAGAACGCCAGCGTCTTTGCTGCTATGCTTTACGCATAAATTCTTGTACTTCCCCGAATACCATCTCGACAACTCTCCAGTGTAAACAAGATAAAAGCTAGCATCGGCAAGCCGAACCTTATATACCCTTGAAGTCATTAAATATGTCTATCCAAATACAGTCGACTCTCGTTAATTCGAAACTCGAGGGACTCTTGAAATATTTCGAATTATCGAGTGTTTGAAATATCAAATGGTTCGAAATTTCGAAATTTTCGAAAGAACTTTGTTATACTGGCTTGCTTTAAAGCACAATTCTGCTGCTCACACTGCTCAATAACTTTTTTTAAGAGAAAAAGTGCCTGAAATACTTTTTCATCACTTTCGTTTTGTAGACATAAGCTTTGTAAGGTATCAAATGAGGATCTTGCTTCCTTAACTGACACCTCTGCCAAAGGTTCTTTATACTTTCTAGGGCTCATAGCTAACATTAACTTTTAATATGCATACCAACGAAAGAGTAACAGCAACTGAATAAGTACACAAACCAATTCGTAAGAAGTGTGTGCGTCAAAAGCTACATAATCAAAACAAAAACAAAGGCAAGTTTGAACTTGTCGCAAAATTTTTTCTCTGCAACTTTGAATTGTCGAGTGTAAGACGCTGATGAGTTCGAATTAACGCGTGGTTTTGTTAAATATCAATGATTTTTTCGTTCGAATTACCAAGTGTATGAAAATGTATTGATTTAGTTCGAAATATAAAGAGATTTCGTAGGGACCTCGTGATAACTTTGATTTATAGAGAGGTTCGAATTATCGCAGGTTTGAATTAACGAGAGTCGACTGTACATACATTTTCGACGATGCACAGTGGGCTAGGATTGGAAAAAAGTGGCAAAAATTAATAACTCCCAAATTATCAATAGATTTAAAACTTTTAGTATGTTTTCTTATGTTCTTGGGGTCGCTGATTCCGAATCTGAAATTGGATTTTCAAAATTCAAAATGGCGGACTCAAAATGGCGGACTGAATATGAAGACTTTTCTAAAAACTGATTAATTCTCATTGAAACTTGCTATTAAATTACTTCTAATCATTATTTTTAATTTTTTTTATATCAATTTATATATTTTTAAAAAGGATTTGTGATAATTTTGTTTTATAATTATATATTACGCTTAGGATTAGCTGCTTTTGCTAAAGCACTCAGGATATGCCACGAGAAGGCTCCTAAACCGATTTAACATCCCGTTTTTTTTTGTTTTGGTTTTTTAATTTTTTTAATTTTTTATTTTATTTGTTTTTTTTTTTTTAATTTTTAAAATTTTTTTTTAAATTTTCTTATATGTTTTCATTTTTTTTATTTTCTGAGAGCTCAATTTCAACCAGTTCATTGAGTATATTTGACATATTATGTTTATCCTCATCATAGAAATCTTCTTCTTCTTTTTCAACTGAAGATTTACTTTCAGTTGCAGCCTCTAATAATAAGTCCATAGCTTGATTAAAAACATCTTCTAAAGTTGTTATGCGGCTATGTTTTCTACTCAAAAATGGTCTATAATTTTTATAATCTTTATTTCGAGACTCTGATGCTTCCTCCCCAAGCATACCTATAGGAAGCAAAATATTGCTGACATAGGGTACCAATCATAATATTTAATATAAATTTTTGCAGTAGCAGTAGCAAATTGATCAAATTTATCGGAGTCAAGAGGACTTTTTGTTGACAGTGCTATTAGAATAGGTTGTAAGTTACAAACTAGTTGTGAATCTAGCCCTAAGATTTCAGCAAACAATTTTGGATTGCAAAAGCTCTGCGGGCTGTATTGCCATCGTTTATAGTTCCAGAGCCACCAAATTTCGGTTTATCTACTCTTAGTCCCAATTTTTTCCAAAGTCTAGCTTGAATAAGTTTTTTTCGTTCTCGAAAGGAATCTCTCTGCAATTCACTTCTCATTTGCCAAACTTTCACGTCAAGTCTATAGGAAATATGCAAACATAATTCAAATGTTTCAAATGACAGCTATATGATGTAGTCGTCTGTTTTTTATGAAATTTAACTCAAAACTGAAGAGTCATTAGAAATTTTTTTTGGTTTTTTTTGAGTCAAGGGTATTTGAAAACTCGTTGTTTTAAAAATCATGGTCGAGGAATAAAAAATAACGACGTTATAATTTTTTTTACATTATTTTTATATATGTACATGTCGGATCATAAATTATGGTAGTCAGTGTATGGGGGAAACAAATCAAGTGTAACGATTCTTCTCGTTGAACTCTAACGATTGTTTGTTAGTGCGCGTAATTCTACCTATTCGCCAGGTGTTCAGAATAGTTCGATGCGAACATCTTGCGTGAGGTTAGAGGTTTGAAAAAGGGTTACGCACTAGGCGATTGTCGTGCGTGTATGCTTGAGCCACTGCGAGAGACAGAGATGCCAATATGTGCACTAGAACATGGGTGATGGTGCAGTTTTTGGAGATTCTGGAACAGTCTAAAACAGGCAGTCGTGCGCTCAAGTTTATTCGCCATCTACAACCGCTTATTGATTATAATAAAAAATGAACAAGGAGAATCTTAACCCGACATACATATATACTTTGATCTTTCATATGGCAGCTATAAGATACGGTTCAATGTTCTAAAAATCATGGTCATGGGATAAAAAACAACGACGTTATAATTTTTTTTATATATTATATCGATTTATATTTTTCGATTTTTCCTATGTCAGCTATAAGATAGAGTTATCCGATTTTGATAAAACTTAATTCGAAATTCGTTAGAAGTTAAAAAACACCATCTGGAAGAAATCAAATCGATATGTTCAAAAACAACGAGTTAATAATTTTTTTTTTAATCTCTTGTATTGGAACTATCCGATATAGTCGCCCGATCCGATGCGTGCAATAACTACACAACTTTTTGGGAAAGTTTCAACAAGTTAGCTTTAAAACTGAGACACTAGTTTACATAGAAACGGACAGACGTATTTCGATTTAGATCGTGATATGATTCAGATTGCTCTGCTTCTTTGTATACGAGCAATTCAATCGGTTGCTCTCAGACTTTTTGCTCAAAGTCTGAGTGCGGAAAACCGCACGAATCGGTCAGCAGTTATTTGGAAGCTTTGATATATATAACATAAAGATAAGAATAATATGATAATACACCTCGACTACACTTGGAACTGGATGTTAACTTTTACCCGCATAGATTGTTTCAGATAGCGATTCTGATATAGAAAATATATAATTAACGGAGTATAAGAAAACATTCAATACTAAAACATTGGCTTTAAATAAATAAATTTTGACATTTTTTTTATAGGAGAAACAATAAAACGTGCTGAAGATGAGCATGTTCGGATAGTGCAATCTATAATGGAAAAATGTATGAAAAAGGAGTCTTTATTAAATGAACTTTACCTTCAACTGATTAAACAGACTACTGATCATCCAGATGCTAACTCAAGAGTTAATTTAAAAAATTGGGCACTATTGTCAGTATTATGCAGTGTAATATTGCCATCAATTAAAGCTGTTCGGAAGTACCTTATTGCTCATCTAAAAAGATGCTCGAGTGATGTTTTGTCTGAGGAGGGTAAATACGCAAGGTTTGCAGAAAATGTAAGTATGACGTAATCAAAAAGTTATTACAATATATAAATAAGTATAGTATATTGAAGATTAAAATGTCATTAAAATATACTTAGATTTTAAAATCTATAATATAAAAATAAATCGCAAAATGTGTTGGTAAGCGCATAACTCAACAACGCCTGGACCAAATTGGCCAAATCTTTTTTTAAATGTTCGTTGAAGTTCAAGGATGGTTTTTACGGCGAGAAAAATTCGATTTATTGCTGGAAAAACCCTAAAAATAACCTTTTTCTTTTTCCCATACAAATGATTTGTAACTAAAACGTAGTCAATTTGAGCTTTATTGCTATGGTATAAAGTTCATATTAAATTACAAGCACTCACTGTTGTCTAAGCAATGTAGGTGTGTTCCTATATTATATACTAGAGGTCCTGTGTCCGCTTCGCTGGTCAACACAATTTAGCAACATAATAGTCAATGTTGCAACATTTTTCAAATATATGGAAGTATAGAAAGATGGTGAATTAACACTTTTCCAGTTGACTTTTCCACTTGTGCAGCACAAACCAGCCGTTTCTCTTTTAAACTTTAACGCACTGCAATATCGGTATATTGTCGCCATTGGTCCAATATCTAAATTGTCATTATCACTGTAGTTCGCAGTGGGGTCATATTGGAATGCCAAGCGATTGAATCATGCCAATGATCTCCATGAGCTCATTTGTCTTTCTTCGCTTAAGTTTTGTGAATATACTTGTTGCTGGCTTGGATGTCTGCGACCAATGTTTGCACGTCGTCCTCTAAGCATTTTGGACTATGGACAGAGTGGTGAATTTATCCTCAAATGCACGATCCACATCATTTTCACAGTTCAACTTAAATTGAATAAAAATTATTTTTTTTCACAATTTCACAGTGAACACAATACCCGTTTGTCCATGAAATTAACTGAGCAGAGAACACTAAGTTTGCATAATATGTGAAAAAACTTAATTCACTTGGAAATGATAAATGAAAACTAAAAAAATTGAGTTAAAATGCTATGGTAGCGTGTTTGTCAGTGTGATGAGGTAGCAACTCACTTTATATGCGACAATATTGCAATTTTCTTACGGATCCCTAATTTTTTCAAAATAAATTATAGCCTACTTTACTCCACGATAATGTAGCTTTCTATCGGTGAAAGAATTTTTTAAATCGGACCAGTAGTTCCGGAGTCTATTCGCTGCAAACAAACAAACAAACAAACAAATTTTACCTCTTTATAATATTAGTATAGACATATATATACGTATATATATATTATATTTAATATATGAAGATCTTTAAGATCAAAAGAGTATACATAAGTCGAGCGCCCCTCAGTCGTATTTTCCATCGAAACCCAAATTTTTGTTTCTAACGGAGAATGACAACAGTGCAATAAGAAAAACGAAGACAAATTTGGAGTCGGGCCGCCGTCGTTTGCAAGCAACGATTCGTGTTATAAGAGTGAGAAAGAGAGGGAAACTTCTACTGAGTTTGCTTTTGTCAACTGATACTCGAAACAAATTCGTATATCGTGTTTTGTGCAGAGTGTTTAGTTAGTTAGTGTTTGTTTAGTTCGTGATTAGTGAAAAAATAATTTATGTTTGATATGCTTCCTATAAGACGAAGCAATAGAAGAACCAGAAATGCTACAATTACATCGCTCTTATTACATGCAGGAGTAATGAGTACTATGTCAGAAAGTTTGAGTCATTCCCGGCATCAGGATTTTATATATCATGAGCTTACTTCGAAACATCATCGAAGCTTTTATTCTTATATAGAGATACATATATAAAATTTTCGAGTCACAGTTTTTGTTACCATACTCCTCCGAAACGGCTATACCGATTCTCATGAAATTTTGTGAGCGTATTGAGTAGGTCTGAGAATCGGCCAACATCTATTTTTCATCCTCTTAAATCCTCTTCGACATACCAAAAATCGCATATAAAGTGAGTTACTACCTCATCACATTGACAAACAGACGCTACCATAGAATTTTAACTCAATTTTTGTGATTTTGGTGTATTGAAGTGAAGTCAAGTTTTTTCTGGGTTTTGGTAATGGCTTTGTTTTATGTAACATTTCGACAGCGTTTCCGTGTGACGGGAAATCATCTGTACTTGTGTTAGTTATTGAACTCCTCCTAAACTGGATCGATATTGATTTTAATGTTTTAATAATTTTATTTTTTCGCTTATACATTGCAAACTCAGTAGGTAATTATACAAACATAAGTCTAGAACTGAGTAAATTTTGTACAGAAATTATAAAGTCATGTTTGGAAGACGACGTTGTTGGAACATAGGTCGCAGTACAATGAATGCTAGAAGGGTACGTTGCCGTCTGCCGGGGTTTGCTAGTACTACATAAAATTAAAATTTGAATATTCATTCATTCATTAGGTGGCACTACAACTCGATTCGGGTTTTGGCCGACCTCAGCGTGCTCCTCGCGCGCCTCGTCCAATCGGAAATACCTAGTGCAGCTAGGTTCTCCTCCACTTGGTCCTTCCGCCGGAGCTTTGGTCGTCCCCTTCGCCGTCGCCCGTAGTCGAACCTCGCTTCAAATACCTTCTGAGCTGGGGAAACTTCATCCATACGAACGACGTGGCCGAGCCAGCGCAGACGTTGTATCATGCGCCGGACCACGTCCACGTCGTCGTACAACTCGTACAGCTCGTGGTTCATCCGAATGCGAAGTCGTCCCCAATCCGAACGGGACCAAAGATCTTGCGAAGAATTTTTCTCTCGAACACTCCAAGCGCTGCTGCATCCGCCAGTTACATAACCCATGCTTCTGCGCCATATAAGAGCACGGGTGGGATGAGTGTCTTGTAGAGTGTTAGTTTTAATCGGCGAGAGAGGTCTCTACTGCACATTTGCTTACTCAGACCAAAGTAGCACCTATTGGCAAGTGTGATTCTTCGCTTGATCTCCAGGCTGACGTCACTTTCGGTGTTAATGGCAGTGCCACACCTCTACCCTAGGGATGAACTTGAATGTCCACCTGCCCCTAACGGAGCAGTGCCATCTTCGCTGCCACTCAGCAAGGGATCTCTTCCTGCTTTCCTCTTGGGAAACCTCGTGTGCGCATGCAAGCTCGCGTATGCCTACGTCGAATGGCATCATTCCGGCCAGAACTTCAGCTGCATCTCCTGAGGCCGTTCGAAACGCGCTGACGATTCTCAAGGCACAAGTTCTGTAGACCGATCTTACGTGTTTCGTATAGGTCTTGTTTGCTGTGGTGTCTGCCCAAATTGGTGCCGCATAGGTCGTTATTGACCTAACAACGCTGCTCAGTAGCCGTCTACGCAGCTCCTTGGGTCCCCCTCGTGTTTGGCATGATGCGGGCCAGTGCTGAACAGGCTGTCGAGGCCTTCTCGGCTGTATACTTCAAGTGCTCCTTGAAGGAGAGCCTGTGGTCCAGGATTATTCCTGGATAGCGGAGATGGGGTCGGGATCTTATGGCTGTGCCACCCACTGTGAGTGTCACGCTCTCCACGACCTTCCTGGAGCTTATAAGCACCGCCTCCGTCTTATGCTCTGTAAGGCTAAGTCCGGCATTTACTAGCCATTCCTTCGCCTGTCTGATCGCCGCATTGGTTATAGCCTCCAGCTCCTGTGTGTGTTTAGCAACTGCCACAATGGCAACGTCATCTGCGAAGCCGATCATCTTTACGCCAGTTGGGAGTGTCAGTCGGAGGATCCCGTCGTGCATAAGGTTCCATAGCGTCGGCCCGAGGACCGATCCCTGGGGAACTCCTCCCGTGACTCTGTATGTTTTTCTTCCTTCATTGGTCTCGTAGCGTAGCTCTCGTTGGCTTAGGTAGCTTTCTATAATTCGGGTTAGGGTTGGATCAATGCCCTTGCTAACCAGGCATTCTCGGATCCTTGCCCAGCTAGCCCAATTAAAAGCATTTTTGACGTCTAGCGTCACCACCAGGCAGTACTCCTTGCAGTGGCGTAGCGTGCCTTGTCGGGGCCCCGTATAAAAAATTTTTTGGAGGCCCTTATATGAAGGTAAAGATTTTTCACAAAAGAAAACAAGAAAGGAAGCTAGCTTCGACAAACCGGAGCTTTTATACCCTTGCAGTCATCAAATATGTCGAAAAAAAATACATAACGGCTAAACAACATCGAAGCTAAGACGATTTTTCTATTCATTTTCTATATTTTCGACTATTGTTCAAAAGACGGCTATACTCGGATCTGATCAAAAACAACGGCGTGAGAATTTTTAATTTCATTCTCTCGTATGGGAGCTATCCGATATAGTCGGCCGATCCGGCCCGTTCCGACTTATATACTGCGTGCAATAACTACACACCTTTTGGGAAAGTTTCAGCAAGATAGCTTTAAAACTGAGAGACTAGTTTGCGCGGAAACGGACAGACGTACAGACGGACAGACGTACAGACGTATTCTGATTCTACTCGTGATGCTGATCAAGAATATATATACTTTATGGGGTCTGAGGTGTCTCCTTCACTGCGTTGCAAACTTCTGACTGAAATTATAATACCCTTTTGCTCTGCAAGGGTATAAAAAATATTGTGAGAAGAAATATTTATTTATCAGATTATTTACCCATTTTACAAATAAAAATCAAATTTTAAATATTCACTCTTCCACACTTTGGGGGCCCCGTGACCCGGGGGCCCCGTATAATTGATACGGCGGTAGCTACGCCCCTGACTCCTTGGTGCCCCACCGCCACTGTTTACCTTCAATTGCTCTAGCAGCCAGATTTAGCGAGCTTTTCTGAAGCCGAACAGTCGGGAGTTGGACAGACCTCCTGAGCTGTTGATTGAGGCTTCTAGTCTGGAGCATATGACCCGTTCTAGGGCTTTGCCAGCGGTGTCTAGCAAGCAGATCGGTCGGTATCCTGAGGGGTCTTCAGGCGCTTTACCTCCCTTTTGGATCAAAACTAGGTTCTGTCTCTTCCAGCACTTTGGGAACACCCTTTCCGCAGCCTCTTCATCGCTATTTTGTATGCTGTGCCCCAGGGGTCCGAGTCCGCCTGGTCGCACAGTTCCAGGAACAGCCGTTTCTTGCTCTCTTTTATCAGGACTTTGAGCGCTTGCCTCTTCTCCTTGAAGGTGCATTGTTGGGCGGCGGCGTGGGTAACCCCACGTCTTAGTGCTCTTTGGCATGCTCGTCTGGCACGGAAGCATTCTTTCCGAGCGTTGGCAATGTCATCGTTCCACCAGTAAACGGGCTGCCTGTTAGGCCCATTTCCAGTCTTTGTCATGGAAGCATTGCATGCCCGGGTCACGTATGCCATGACCTGGCTGGCCATGTCTGTGGCGTTGCCACTTGGGTGCAGCCCTTGTAGCATATACTCGAAAACATCCTTATCAAGGGATTCCGGTTTATATCTACTGACTCTGGTAGGTACAGAAGTGGTAGTGGTCACTATGGGTGTAGCATTTGCTTACATTCCAGGACGTCCTGGGTACGAGCGTGCTGCTTATAAACGTCAGGTCTATGGCAGATCCTGCATTTCCTCTTCTGAACGTGTTTTCGCGCCCGTTGTTCAGAAGGGTGACCTCCAGCGCCGCAAACGCGTCAAGAACTGCTCTCCCTTTCGAGTTTGTACTGACGCTACCCCAGTCGATCGCCCATGCGTTGAAATCGCCGGCGATTAAGCATGGTGACTTGTCTCTCGCGTCTCTAACCAGTAAGTCAAGTATACCTGCTAACTCCTCCAGGCTTAGCGATGGAGGGAGGTAACAGCTATATACGTATAGCCAGCATACTTTAGCTCTTATAAAACCCTTTTCTGACATGATGTCTGTGAGTGGAGTGGCGTGTTGTCCACAGCTCCACGTTGCTGCCTTTCGCAGTTTGTCCCCTGCCCACGTCGTTGTCGGATTTGGGTCAGCGCCTTTTTAAGGTATGGACACCTGCCGCTAGTAGCAGTGTGGTCCGTCTCCTTTTCTCCCTTCCTGGCACATAATATCCATTTTTGACTCTTTTTACAGTCCTTGGCTTTGTGGCCAGATTCGCCACATTTGAAACAGGTGTCTCTGTAGTTGGCCTCTTCAGAACATATGCTAGCCGTGTGACCGTAGTCCATGCACTTAAAGCAGCGGACTGGCTGCACTTTCCTTCTTATGCGGCATATCACCCAGCCCACTCGAACTTTTCCCGCCTCCACCAGCTTGTTCACCGTGTCTGCTGGGAGCTTAAGTGACGCCGTCTGTGTGCCGCCGTATGCCTTCCGGTATGACACAATAGAGGAACTGGTGACTTGGATTTCACCAAACTGGGTTATCAATGCCTCCAGCAATTAGTCCTCTGTCAAGACCTCATCCATGTCCCTGACCTCGACCAGCGATGTCTCAGTCAGGGTCCTTACCTCCGCTTTCGATCCCAGAAAGCCTTTAACGGCTTCTTCCAGCGCCCTTGTGTTCGGGTCTGACGGCCTTGAGAGCTCAAAGAGCAGATCTCCCTTTGCCGTCTTCCGAATTCCTCTTACATGTTGCGCGAGGCTTTTTAGCGATGGTTCACTTTTAACTGAGCGCAGCATGTCCGCGTAGGAAGTGCTTTCCGTCCCCTTCACCACAATCGCATCCCGCCTAGCGGGTTTGCTTCTGGCGGTATTGGTTTTGGCGGTTTTGGCGGATTTGGCTTTGGCCTTCCGTCTTTCTACCTTTTTCCACTGTTCCTCTCCCTTAGGCTCATCTGCCGGGGATGGCCTAGACGGCGCTTTCTGGGAGCGTACCTTTACCTCCGCCTTTGATTTGGGCTCTGCATGGCCTCTGGGCTTCTTCGGTCTCGGTGGTGGTAATGTGTTTTCACCCCTCTTGCTTCTTGCCCTTTTGCCCTCGGATGGCTTGGGCTTTACAGGTGATGCCTCAATTGGCATCTCTTCGTCTGCCGTCGTGTAAAGGGCCATTATGCTATCGATCAAATCCCTCATTGGTTGGTGGATCGATTGCCGCCCTTCCAGCATTTTTCTGAGCGCTCTAATCTTTTCCCCCAGAACCTCGAAACTCCTTTTCGATGGTTGGGCGATTCTCTTTGGTGGGGTCCCCTGGCGCTGAGCATCCACATTGGCTTCCACCAATGCTCGCCTTGGTGACCTTTGCACTTTCCTGCTCTCTTGCAGTGAGTTTTAGGTGGGCTCGGAGCTATACCCGCCCTCATCCTTTTGCTAATCTTTGGCCGCTGCCGGTGCACGCGTTTTTGCCCCTGCTCGGGGGGCCTGCTCGCCCACTGGCGATCTCGGGAGTCTGCTACTCCTGCCGAATGCGTACTCCTCCTCGGTGTTCCTCTCGTTTGTGTTTTTTTCTGTTATTTCACTCATGTTTATGGGTCACAACTTCTAGTCGTTGTCTCTAATCGTTGCACAGTCGCATTTAGTGATTCCATGGTTATCTATGCAAAGCAGGGAGGCCATGCTAGGGTTGACTTCTGCCCTTATGGGGTTAGATGTACAGAGCCGAATCCACGTAGATCAGGAATGTTACGTCTGAGCCTGCGCCGCCAAGTGAATGGTGTCGAGTTAGAGAGCGTTCTAGGAGACTTGCCACTTTTTAGCGGGACGGGGGCGGCAGTAGCATTAGCCTAGCAGCCATTTCGGCAGGATTTCACTCCGCTTACTGAGGTGCTAAAATACTTTCACCGTCGGCCCATGGTTCGTCGATCCATGAAAGGGGGTCCAGTTGTCAATCCTAGGGCCTTACTGGTCTCGGCCTTAGTCGCCTTCTCGTATTTTCTAGACGCATCACTGTGTGAATTATCTATCCAGGGGATATCTGACGTCTTGTCGGAGGTTACGAGCTGCTTTAAGTGCACCGGAGAGGAGTTGATCTGACCGTTACCAAGTTAATGGAGGTCAGGATCGTGCCACCATAGGGGCCCTCTCTGGGCAGAAACATCCCCTTGCAACCTTAAGTCGCCTCTTACGACAAGCCGGGACAGGCTGTGGGAGTATTCTGAGGCCGCTACCCACACGGGTAGTGTGTGGCGAGATGTGTATGTATGTAGCAAGCAGCTATAAAGGTAACGCAAAATCAAACCAAAGTTCACTGCCCAAGCAGCGATGAAAAGGAACAATGCAAAGACAATCGAAGTCAATGCACCAGCAAAAGAAAGCTCGCTGCCGACGCCGTATCAGCATTCAAAGCGCAAGCAAACGAGGGTGGGTAATATAGCTATGCGCAAGTGACGAAAGAAAAGAACTGAAGAAAACTGTACAGAAAATTTGTCAACTGTACCAACCACAATGCGCACTTTTCTATTAGCAAAAAATCCACCTCTTTTTTCTTTTTGCTGGTTACCACGGAATTAAGGCGCAAAGAAAACACCACAAATATGCGCGCTCAAATAGCGGCTTGTGCAAATCAATTAGGCTGGTCCAAATATGTTACCACACAACAATTATATTTAAAATATTTTAAACATTTATATTGCCAGATTTATTTTTTCTATTTCGCATGCCGTAAATTTTGAGTTTTGAATTTCTATACGTTTTTTACACCGACTGATAAGTGAACTAAGGTCCACTCTAATGACTTAGTGCATGTACATATGTGTGTATGCGCGTAGGCTTGAACAACTTTTTATTTTTTCCGCACAATGGTTTTCACCAAATTTATTTATTAAATAATCACACACGAACTACGAGTCATAGTAGTTCACTTTCACTCGTTACCTGTGAACTCCTGGCCAATGTAAAATCCATATGTAAATTTTCCAAAACGTCCAATTCCAAAGAAGATCCAAGTCAAAGTCCAATTAGAGTGCCGAAGTCCAACCAAGGTCCCAACGATAACGCCTCGCAAAATGACCACCCAGGGGGGCGCAAAAAAATGTAGATCCAAATGTGCAACCTTCCGCTAACGTGGCCCTGTGCCACAAGCAACTCCAATGCAAAAAATTCAATAAAGTTATTGAAGGCTACTTCGCGTAGGCGGACGGGAAAGACAATGCAAACGTGCGTGTTCTTCAATTTAGGTAATTCAATTCGAGCTTAATATAAGAGTATTTTAGTTAACTATAATTACATATATACATATAATTAGTAGAACTTCAATTATAAAAAATGAAACGGTTCAACAGTCTTCTTAAAGGCAACCACGCCTGGGAAATAAACCATGGTTCTTATTAAAGAGGGGTTGTACACAAGGACAATTTGCGATAATGGTTATTATTAAATTCTAAGTTACCCTTAACTTTTCTTTTAGGTTTAAGAAATATTTCTTACTACTTACGCTAACGGTTGCCATGACAAACGCGACAGTCAAGCTTAACAACTACTAGAACGCACACTACATCCCCATAGTAGACGACACTACAAAGTGGGCTTGTTACGGATACTTACGACTTTCAACGAACTTGACATCCTATGAGGACTACGCGGACCAGACAGAAACAATGAAAAAGACTTTCACCTACGACCACAAGACTCAGGTAATAACCACTAACTTAGGACATATTCGTAAATTGGTTGCTACCCTGAAGGTTCTCCACAGGAGAACTTAATCGGAACAGCACTTTATGTCATTGCTAGAACTCCCGACTTCAAAGATTGGGAGTAAATAAAATTTAATAAAGAACCATTACTAATTCTATGAACCAAATTTAAAAGGTAGACAGATATGAAGAGACACATCTTTAAGAATTAATTTTAGCAAAAAACAGAATTGTTATCACAGTAAATTTTAGAAGTATTCAGCATAGGCGTTTTTTCAAAACTCATAAAGAAAAAGATAACGGTCTACACGGCTCAGCACCACAACAAGATTCTGGACTTCGAGAATAGAGAACAAGTCGCCAATTGTACAGCACAATTGTCACCATCGGAGGCTGTAAAGTTACAGTAGGCGCTATCGTCTGCAAGGAACTTTAGAGCGACAAATCGCACAACAAATGGCGGCCGGGGCACTGAACAATTCTCTACCCCTCCAAGTCACTTGAGTCCAGTCTCTATAGTAGACTACGGTACCCTCATCATCAACGACGCCAAAGTGACCATAATTACCTCGGTCTTAAACAAGTAATATCCGGCTCGTACCTTGTAACTTACTCTAGCAAGGTATAACTCAACACTGAAACATAAATCAACTGGGAAGTTCGAGGAAAAAGTCTGCGGTCTCATCATGACCCAAGTAAATATAACAGCTCATCCGAAACGAATCAGCCTCTCGTTTCTTCGCAAGCTGAGCTTTAAAAATTTTTACCACATCGGGACTCTGAGGGAAAAAAATAACAATAGGATCTCTTCTCGGCTACTCCATCATTTTCTTCGCTGCCCTATCCCTATGCTGTGTGTCCTGGCTTGTCCACCATCACCTGACAGCCACCTCTCTAAGCCAAGGAGTGACAAAGACATAGAAACGGCAGGTCCCCTTACGCGCAAGGTCGAAAAAGCTGACCACGCAACCCCGACAAGCCTGACATGGCCATTAGTCAACTGTGCTGTCTCTCTCGCTGGTTTTCAAAGTGGGCCTGGAGTTGCAGGAATGAGGAAAAGGAATGGAACACTAAAATGAAACAAATAATTGACAACAAAAATACCTGTGTAAAGACCAGCACCGGCACCGCCCGAGCCCAGAGGCCCAGGTATTTGATAAAAATAGAAGTGCCAGGGGCAAGCCGTCCCTTGCGCCACCTATGGAAAAAAAGAATAAAACAACAAGTGTGGGAGGCATAGCATAGCCCACTACACCTACGAGGGAATAAATGTGGGGTAGGCAAGCAGCCAATGGCACCAACGTTGGAAACAGAACAAATGAGTGTGGCAGTCAATCCGCCCCCTGCAGCATCGTGGGAAGAATCTGCTTCTATTGAGCAAAGAGATGCACCGAGCTTACAGGTGCATTTTATTATACCCTTGCAATGTAAAGGGAATTATAATTTCAGTCAGAAGTTTGCAACGCAGTGAAGGAGACACCTCAGACCCCAGAAAGTATATATATTTTTGATCAGCATCACGATCTGAATCGAAATACGTCCGTAATCCGGTTCGGGGTGCCAAAGGTCCTGACCACGGACAAGGGAGTACAGTTCACAAGTAAGGCGTTCAAGAAATTTCTAACATAAATGGGTATTAGGCAACAATTTACAGCACCCTATACACCTCAAGAAAATCCCACAGAACAGGCTAATAGAACGGTTAAAACAATGATAGCACAATTCACGGTGCAGGGCCAAAGATGCTGGGACGAAAAGTAGCCAGAAATCATGCTAGCAGTCAACTCGAGCGTGCCAGACTCGACGGGCTATTCCCCAGCATTTCTCAAGGAAGGGCTGGACGACCGAGAGACTATAGAAACAGGAAACGCAACAGAAACATCAGAAAAGTCGTGCTTCAATCTGAGGCGGCGAGAATGGAAGCCCAAAGTGGGCCCAAAGGCCCGAGAACACCATCTGTCGAAAGCAATTGAAGGATTCGCGCCGATGCTGGAACCAAGGTACCACGGACATATCAGGTCACGGACTTCACGTCTCCGGTTTTATGCAAAATATGCCACCAATAAACTCAAAAAGAGCGAACAATACACATAAGCGGGCTTAAACAACAACAGGTAGGAGACACCGACGCAAACGGGGAGACAGTGCGATCCAAACTCATTATGGTGGCACTCACCGTGCGCACTTGGCATAGGTTAATGGTGCTAGCGGAACTATTTAGTTTAGCTCTCTTTCTCATTTCATTGGCCGTGTTACATGAGTATGGTCGTACGATTTTCTATGGAAGGTTTCCCTCATCACGCTGGTCTCCTGCTTACAACTGTACATAATCAAATTCTTGCGTAAAAAATGTTCGCCGCCCTCTTATTTTACGCTCTCTTAAATGGTGGCTCGGCGACAACTAACAAATTAACTCTCCAGCATTTATAACCTTCATTGCATTCATTCATTAAGCACTTTATGGATTGTTTATTTTTTCAACTGAGCAGGCATCCCACAATTACCCCTCGATTTGCCAATACCCGCACCAACCCCAAATATACGTGATATCAAGTTAAACGCCCCTTCCTCGACACTACACTTTGATAATATTTTTGTAGATTTTGAAAGATACGCAAATTACCAGAGGGAAAGTGATTCGATTATTATAGTTAAAATGAAAAACGATTCTTATTTATAAGCTTGAGGCGTAACTGCTTCCATATACTTCAATTTTGTATACCTGTGTGTATTTGATAAATATTTAAGTAGCAGAAAACCAAATTATGTTACTTATATAAAACTAAAAAAATTTTTGCAACGGAGGTGGGGTGTATTTTTTTGTGTTGGGGGTGACAAAAGACCACAAAAAAAAAAAAAAAAATAATAAAAACAAGAAAGGAAGCTAGCTTCGGCAAGCCGAAGCTTATATACCCTTGCAGTCATCAAATATTTCGAACAGAATACACAAAGGCTAAACAACATCGAAGCTACGACGACTTTTCTATTAACTTTCCATATTTTTGACTATTGTTCATATGGCAGCTATATGATATAGTTGTCCGATTTTGATGAAATTTGATTTGTTATTCAAGAGTCGTTGAAAACTCTAAAAATCATGATTTTCTGATGAGAAATAACGATGTTATCATTTTATTTTCCTTTAATTCTATATAGATTTTTCGATCTTTCCTATGGCAGCTATGATCCGATTTTTATGAAATTTTTTTATAAATCAGGGCTAGTTAAAAAACTTGATACTCAAAAATCATAGTCGTGTGATGAAAAACAGTGACGTTATCAACTAATTTCCGTTAATTCTATATATATTTTTTTAATCTCTCCTATGGCAGCTATATGATAGAGTTATCCGATTTCAAATTTAAACCGAAATTCAATAATAGTAATGAAACGCCATCTGGAAGAAATCAAGTCCATCTGATAAAAAACAACGGAGTGAGAATTTTTTTTTTCAATCTCTCGTATGGTAGCTATCCGATATAGTCGGCCGATCCGGCCCGTTCCGACTTATATACTGCGTGCAATAACTACACACCTTTTGGGAAAGTTTCAGCAAGATAGCTTTAAAACTGAGAGACTAGTTTGCGCGGAAACGGACAGACGGACAGACGGACAGACGGACAGATGGACAGACGTATTCCGATTCTACTCGTGATGCTGATCAAGAATATATATACTTTGTGGGGTCTGAGGTGTCTCCTTCACTGCGTTGCAAACTTCTGACTGAGATTATAATACCCTTTTGCTCTGCAAGGGTATAAAAAGGGTTAGTTAGCCGTAGAAATTTCGCAGTAGAGGCAATTTTGTTTTTCCACAAAATACCGAAACTTTACTCCGACTTCCTTATACTCAAACTAAAGTACTCTATTAGCTAAAATTTTTATCCGATAGAGTTTATCAATACTTTGTTTTTAAAGGTATGACTATCACGCAAATTTGGCCTTGTCTAGCTCATTGCTCTCGTGAGTTATGGCCAAAAGTGTAGGAAATATTATTCAATACAATCGCATTTTTGGCATTTTTAGCATTTTTATTCACCTTTGATGTTGTAAAACTTTACCGTGGGGCGAGAAATGTAAACAAATTTTTTTCTGATGACGTAGAGAATTCTATTACGAACGTACCCATATATCTCACTACGTACCTATAATTATTCGTTCGTTCGTTTTTGCACAAAGGTAAAAAATTGCATAACCGAGCCAAATCAAAGATAATACGGCAAATTTCGTAAATAACTTTAAAATCATAGACCATACAGATGATATAGAAAGTTTAAAGCTGATACTCCTTATTTTGACTATAGTTTAAGTCGCTGAGTTTTTCTTAACCTTGTATGTGAAATACAAGATTATAAAAAATATATACAATGGTGGCCATAAGTATTTTGACAAAATAAAAGTGAAATATACTCGAAACTTGAACTTGCTTCTTTTAACTTTTGGTATCAATGGAAAGGTAATTCAAATGCCGTTTGAATGATACCATACTGAAAAGGGCAATTAAAAAAAAAAAAGTAAAAAAAAAACTTTTTCCTTCGGCTTCAAAACTAAAATTTTTGGATGCAAAAAGTTTCTTTAAACAAAAATAATAGTAACTGCAAAAAAAACTTTTCAAAAATAATTTTTCTTCTATATTTTATGATTTTTTGAAAATGCTTAGAAATACGCATTTAAGCCATATTATTCTCTTTTCCATACAAATTTTTTTTGACATTGTCATCTTCGAAAAATCATAAAAAATAGAAGAAAAATTATTTTTGAAAAATTCTTTTTGCAGTTACTATTATTTTTGTCCTTCACAACAACCTCAGATTCAATACTACAATTCCGCAAACAGCGTCCGATGAACACAGATCGTCTTCTCTGAATATTTATATACTCTTATAGCTTTACATTGCCCGTTGGCTTACACGAAATTTATATTGATTGCCTATAGCTAAGAACATTAATTTTTGATCAGCATCACAGATAAAATGTATTGTACAATTTAGTATTTTATAATAGATAAAAAGTTTTAAAGAAATTATAGTATTTGTTTTTAACACTAGAGTGTTAATACATGAAGTTTTTTATACGCCTTTTGAAATATGAATCAGATTTCATCAAAGCATAATTTTTTCAATAGCTTGAGCCACAGTTTGCTTGTACTGTACATTGTAGTTCTCAGATCCTAAAAAAATTTCAGAAATTTCAGAAAACCGTTGTAAAGTTCGTATTTTAAGGGGGTCTTCCTATGTGACGGCCTGTTTTTTAGGGATATTTTAGGATTTTTTTTCTACGACCAGTAAATATTTAGAGCTTCGAGTTTTTTATCATTTATTAACACATATTTGGGCAGTATAAATAAAAAATTTCAGCTAAAAATATTCAGTCAAACTAGAGTTACAGCGCTCTGAACACCCCCGCCTCGAAAAAAAGAGCTCCCACTTCCTCCACGATTTCGGCTGATCGGCTTATCAGAAAAAAAAAAGTAAACGGCGTTTTAATTTGTAGGCTTAAATGCACGGAATGAACTACAATCAAATGAATATAAAAAAAATTGGATTTTTGATAGACATTTGAAAAAAAATTGCAAATTTGGCGTTTTTTTTTTTTTGTTTTTTGCTATAAAAAAATCGAAGTTTTGAAAATTTTCGATTGATAGTAGTTCATTCCATGCGTTTACATATATTGAGTGTGCCCTGTAAATTTCAAGTAATTCGGTCCAGCCGTTTCTGAGATACAATGGAGGAAAGTTTGAAAAACACAGTTTTGAGAAAAACGCGTTTAAAGTTTCTAACTGCCAACTCAGCGCTCCGAACCGCTCTTTCTTTTACCTGCTGTATCTTTAAAACGACTTCGAATTTTCTAAAATCGCTTTACTACCGTATTCTAGACATGTTAAGGGAGCAATTTATGAAAAAAAAAAAAAATCGATTTTTTCAACCCATCACATAGGAAGACCCCCTTAATAATATTATAATTGCGAGAGCATTTTCATTAGCATTTTCAAATGCTTATCTAAAAAAATTTTTTTGCAAAGTGTTTTTTTAGAACTCAAGGAACAAGGCGTCGTCAGTGGCCCCCAAGCAGCGAAGAAATTTTGTGCACTACCAATCGCCGACCTTGCTACTCGAAGTTTTATTTTATGGATGGACAATATTATTCAATTGAATTTCAACCAAGTTCTACGGCTAGTGATGTTTTGGAAATTATAAAGAAGAAAATTGGACTTCAAGATAATTCCAAGGGATATTCCATTTATGAAGTCATAGGAAACTCGGAAAGAAGCCTTTTGCCAGAAGAAAAAGTGTGTGATATAATGGCAAAATGGGAAAAGTATCAGGCTTCGTCACAGCAAGGAACTCAATATCAGGTAACAAATTGTGTTTATATTTTCATGTATTTTATATTTTCATATTTTTTTCCATTTTGTTTGGCTTTGTTTTGTTTTCTTACTAGCAAGGACCTTGGCTGTAGAGATTAATTTTGCACATTTTGACAGTAGACCATAAACGCTAGCTCTTGCCTTTGTATTTGGCTCTAACTTAAGCTTAAGCTTAAGCTTAAATTCCTAAATTTCAGACCACCATAGATTTAAAAGATTTTGGGTTTTTTATATGCTCATGTTCTATGAGGAACTATAGGAAGTGTTTTTCGAGAATCTCCAGATAATAAAACCCTGATTCCTTACAACAAAAAGTCATTTCCACAAATATGTATCATTCGAGTTCGAACGCCGCCGCGTATGGACGTGTTTTTCAATCGCTCAGTGAAAACTCCTATTTTACCAGCATCCAACTGCGAAAATATAGGCCCACTAGTGAACCCAACAAACCCCAGCGAAAAGACGCTTTCCCACACAAAAAAAACCCTAAGTTTACCTTATAAAACCTATCATAAACAAATAAGCAAGCTCCAAACAAAAATGAGTGAGCGCTGCGCTCAAACTCAGAGCGCGCGCCCTCGCTCAAGCATCAACAACGCTTACTTTACAATAAAGTCAAGCGCCGACAACAACAGTGCACATAGCACCCTCTCAGTGAAACCTCAGAGAGCACGCTCTTGCTCTCCCGCGCTTTTACAAGCAACGCCAAACACACCAGCCGCTCTCCCTATGGAGCAATTACCTTGGAGCGAGCAATGCACCTCACCGCTGCCCCCGCTCTCTACTCTCCCGCCAACCTCAACGTCAACACAACCCACAAAATTACCAACAACGATATCCAATACCGCAGCAAGTACCAAACAAATAAACTCCAAGCTTTTAACATCGTCTCTGCCACTCTCCACAACATCTGCAACAACTACAACAACGACAGCTTCCCTAACAACAACAACTACAACAAGCTACTCCTCTACTTCTTCCTGTTCTATAACAACAACACTTACCGAATTAAACCAACAAAGCCTTAAACGGACTCGTGAGAGACAGTCGCCTGGACAAGTAAACGAGCCAACGAACTCAACCAAAAAACAACGGAGTAAAAACCAAAGAGCCACCCAAAAAACACTCAAAGAGCATTGGCTAGCAGAACCACGCTCAAACAACCGCTTTGAGTTGCTGGCGCATGCGCAAGACGATGAAGCTCAAAGCGACAATGGGACAGACCGGAACCTAATCGCGCAAATATCACAGCGAAAACCCAAACCTCCACCGATCTACGTACAAAATGTAGAAAATATCCACGCACTAACAACTGCACTAACTGCCAGAGACAAAATTCGAGCTAAAAGACTCTCAACGAACGAAATAAAAATACAACCGCAAGAAAGTATACACTACACAAACATCCTTAAGTTGCTTAAAGACAAAGAGACAAAATTTTACACGTACAGACCGAAAGATCAGAGAGGATTCAAAGTAATACTCCGCCATGTACATCATGCTACCGAAAAAAACGAAATAATTAACGAACTAGCCGACCTTGGGCATACAGTACTAAACATCCACAACATTCAACGCAATGACACAAAAAAGCCGCTACCCCTCTAATCAATTGAACTTAAAACGCAAGATAACAATAAAGACATATACAAAATAAGCTATCTATTACACTGCAAAGTTACTTTTGAGCCACCGCATCAAAAACGTATAATACCGCAATGTACAAACTGCCAAAAATACGGACACACAAGAAATTACTGTACGAGAGATCCCATTTGCGTAAAATGCGCTGGTAAACACCAATCAGCCAACTGCCACCTACAAACAACCAACTCTGACAAGAGCCAAATAAAATGCGCTCTCTGTAGCGAGAACCACACTTCCAATTATAAAGGTTGTATGGTCTACAAAGCCCTACAACTTAAAGAAAATACCATAAATCCAGACCCCACCCGAAATTGGCACAAAAACTACACCTGACCTGATCAATCCTAAAATATCATACGCAGAAGCCCTACAAAAAAACAAACCTCCAACATCAACCCACCAAACCTTCCTACACAATGATGAGCCGTCCATTCCAACAAACAATAACCAACAACAAGAGGACATGCAAGAACTGAAGACACTTATAAAAAAAACTGATTGCACAGATGTCAAGCAAGATGAACATAGTTACCATACTTGTATACAAACTTGACAAACAATAATTTGATTATCGCAGTCTGGAATGCAAATGGACTATCGCGCCATATCCTAGAAATAAAGAGCTTTCTACAAGAAAACCAGATTGACATAATGCTAATTTCAGAGACCCACGCCACAGACAAAACATATATCAGCATTCTTGACTATAACATATTCTTCACAAACCATCCAGACAACAAAGCCCTTGGAGGCACAGCAATCATAATCAAAAATGACCTAAAATGTGTAGAAGTAGAAGGCTATAAGGCTGCAAACATACAAGCCACGACAATAACAATTTCGGACCAATTTGGACAACTTAACATCTCGGCTGTTTACTGCCCACCCAAATTTAATAACACGAAAGAGCAAAACCTAGACTACCTAAATTCGCTTGGGAATCGATACCTGGCGGGAGGAGACTACAACGCCAAGAATGCCATGTGGGGATCGCGCCTGACAAATGCAAAGGGAAGACAACTTTACGAAGCTATCAAAGCCAATAATAGCCGTACAATAAGTACAGGAGAGCCAACCTACTGGTAAACTGACACAAAAAAACTTCCCGACCTGATTGACTTTTGCATTACCAAAAACTTGACACACCAAAACATAATAATTAAGTCAAGCCTGGACCTATCATCAGACCACTCACCAATCTTAGTAACCATAAAAAGCACACCAGACCTGACAAGCAACACTCCGAGACACAAACACCAAACGAAGTGGAACCTATTCAGGGAGATATTACTTGACAACATGGATACCGTGGCCTCCCTAATAACAAACGAAGAACTAGACTCTGCTATAATGCACTTAAACGAACACATAATTAAAGCCCTATGGCAATCGACGCCGGCTCTGACCCCCGTAATAACCAAAAGGACTCCATCACACATAAATGACAAAATCAAACATAAACGCCAACTAAGGAAAATATGGCAGTCCACCAAGCACCCAAATGACAAGACCAAGCTAAACCGGGCAACAAAAGATCTGAAACAAACGCTACAAGAGTACAACGAAAGCCAAATCAGGAGACAGCTGGAAAATCTGGAAACAACGACATCTACAAACTACTCAACTACTTGGAAAGCAACTAAAAAACTGACAAAAGCAACCATACATAAACATCCAATAAAGACAAAGAAAAACTCATGGGCAAGAACAAACAAAGAAAAAGCTGATACACTGGCCGAACACTTTGAGGAAATTTTTACGAACAGTATGGACTACCAAAACATTGAGCTCCCATCACATTTACCCAAACTCAACTGTGCAATCAGAAAAACGACGATATACGAAATAAGAGAACAAATATTAAAAGTCAAAGACAAAAAGACACCGGGCTATGATCAAATCAGTGGTAAAACACTAAAAGAGCTGCCAGACAATACGATTAGATTTATAAGAGACATTTTTAGTGCAGTGATAAGACTTAAGTTCGACGTGGAAAATTGCCCAGATTACAGCAATCCCAAAACCGCATCTCGTTAGCTCATATAGACCAATCAGCCTGTTACCAATTTTATCAAAAATCTTCGAAAAAATTTTACTTGACAAAATCAACCCTATCTTAGTAGAACAAAATGTAATCCCACCCCATCAATTTGGTTTTCGAAAAAAACACTCAACGGTGCAGCAAGTGCACAGAGTTATCAACAAAATAACAGAAGACTTTGACAACAAGAAAGTTTGCGTAGCAGTATACATGGACATTGCAAAGGCGTTTGACAAAATATGGCATACAGGACTACTCCATAAGCTTCACAACATCCTACCATTTAACCTATTCGCTATACTAAATAGTTACTTGACTAACAGATACTTCTATATCAAATGCGACGATGAATGTTCAGATCTTATGCCTGTGGCAGCGGGTGTACCCCAAGGCAGCGTACTAGGACCAGTATTATACCTCATATACACAGCAGACATCCCAAACCCACTGACCCATGGTTCCATGATTGCAACCTTTGCTGACGATACAGTGCTATTGGCCTCTAGTTACACAGAAAAAAGAGCAGCAAACACACTTCAAGAGATATTAACAACAACAATGTCATGGTTTGAGAAATGGGGCATTGAAATAAACAAGGACAAAACCCAACAGGTGGTATACACAAAAAAGAAAATAACTACCCCAACAAGAATAAGAATAGATGACGAAATCCTGAAACTAAGTACTAGCGCAAAATACATGGGACTCACTATTGACTCAAAACTCACGTGGAAAAAACATATAATAAACAAACGAAACGAAGTAAAAAGTAAATTTCGACAACTCTATTGGCTTCTGGGAAGACAATCAAACCTAAACGTATCCAACAAGCTACTAATCTATAAAACAATAATAAGACCAATCTGGACATATGGAATAGAAATATGGGGAACAGCCAGCAAATCCAACCTCAACTTAATACAAAGAGCCCAGTCGAAAATATTAAGAATATTAACTAACTCAGACAGATACACAACAAATGACCACATCCACAGAGAGCTAAGAATACAGACGATCTCAGAGATAATTAAGCAGAATTGCATTATCCACATCCAAAAATTACTTGCGCACCAGAATCATAGCCTAAGAGACATTCCGAGAAGAGAAGCACAACCACGAAGACTAAAAGGGAGAACTCCCACAGCATTAGCGCACCAATAACAGAATAAAGATAAGTAAATAAAAATAAGCGAAATTAAAAAGTTATACCACCACAACGGTGTGGGTAATAAGTTAAGCCCACATGTTGTCTTCCAAAACAAATACTTAATATTCTATTGAATAGATGTAATAAATAAAAAGGGTTAGAAAAAAAAAAAAAAAAAAAAAAACAAATATGTATCAACACATCAACAATGTCTCAGCAAAGCAAAAAGAGTCAACAGCTTATTCTATTTTTTTTTTGCGGATTTCTTTTGCTTACAACAAATTTAATAAGAATGTCTTGATGAGGACTTTGTAATATTTCTCAAATATAATTTTTTTTCTCAAAAATATTGTAATTTGAAATTGTTGTTTTTATCGTTAGACTAAGCATTTATTATTATTATTATTATTAAAGGGGGAATTGGCTACTTCGACCCACCTGGATATATTGTACCCCCTATCTGAGCTTAAAGCTTACCCATCAACCCGGCTCCATCGATTAAATCAAGGAGCTTTGGTGGGTCGATGCTTCCGGAGGTCCCAAGTGTAAGGGACCGGAAATCGAGGGTTTTACATCTCAGGCTACTTAGTGCTGGGCAGTCTGAGATTATATGTAGGTTTCATGAGGTTTCATCCTCGCTATCACAAATAGTCTTCCACGTCTTGCTGTTTACAATCCCTATATTCCCAATGCAATGTCCGGTTAATAAACCGGTAATTACCCTAAGTGAATTCTTTCCTAGTGGTATAAGTTTCTTGAACATCTTTACGTCATAATAGACGATGAGGATTTTGGCTTGTCTTTGGTCTGTGGTGCTCCCCCAGCAGGTTTGCCTAATATGTACCTCTTCCTTTCTCAGATAATCTTTGATTGTGTGTCTGCCAATGCCACAATAAGGCTCGGGTCCTATAAGGGGACGTTCCGCCCCTAGTTTTGCTAGTCGGCTAGTTCGTTCCCGGATATGGTTTTATGTCCTGGAATCCATCTTAGTGACAGCCTATTGTTGCTGCCCAGAAGGTTTAACTTTGTTCATACTTCTCGAGCCAGCTTCGAGGGTATTCTATTAATACAGAGTGCAGTAATTGCCGCTCGACTGTCCGAGAGGATCGCAATGTCCTTGTTTGTGTACCCGCGCATTATATTGAGCTCTGCACACCGTCCTATGGCACTTATCTCGGATTGGAATATGCAGGTGTATTGGTACACGATTCGTGGTCCTATTACTCCAAGGCCAGTGCCTTGGTGTGTAAGGGAACCGTCTGTATACCACGGTATGGTGTGACTTGCCATGGAGTGTACTTCCTTCATGGTGGTCCATTCTTTTTTGTTGCTCAGATGAGCAGACAAATTCTTTTCGAAGAGGAATTCTACTGTCATTTCGTCCCTGGGGTGTGAGCTCAGGGGAAGTTCGACTAGTAGTTTTCCTGTATTCCTAAAGCTAAGAACTTCCAGTGCCGTAGTGGGACAGTCCTCATTGCTCCTGTCATACTTGCGCCGCCAATCATGGCAGCTTTTGTAGCAGTTTCTGTGCGCTAATGAGCCTCGCTCTTTTGCCCCACGCTACTGAACCACATGTGAGTATCGGCCTATATCGGATATAGCCATCTGATTATTTGGGGTAAGGTCTCCCAAGATTCCCTGCAATTTTCCGACAGGTGAAGAGAGCCCTGAGGCACTTATCCACTGTCTTTTGCATATGGGTTGCAAACGTTAGCCTCCTGTCGAAGGTAACTCCGAGGTACTTAACTTCCCGGCTTATTGCTACGGGAGTACCTAGTAGCATGATTTGTCTCATCTTCTTTAGTTTGTATTTCTTTGTAAAAGGAACAATGACTGTTTTTGCGGGGTTGAGGTTTAGTCCAACTTCCCTGCACCAGTCGAGCATAAATAATAATTTAAAGCAACCCGAGAAAGGGGAAGATAACTATGACAAACTTTATAAGATCCGTCCCTTACTATATAAATTAAAAGAGAAGTTTAATGAAATATCCCAAGAGGAATACCAAAGCTGTGATGAACAGATGATTTCCTTCAAAGGTAAAAGTAGTTTAATTTATTCGCAATATATGAGTTTTTAATTTAAATTCTATTTCAGGTCATCATAGTTTAGAGCAGTATCTCCCTAAAAAGCCGCACAAGTGGGGCTTTAAAATGTTTTCTAGAGCTGGGGTGTCTGACATTATATATGACTTTTGCCTTTACGTTGGAGACGGAACCTGTAAGTCTTATGGACTTGGACTGTCTTCAGATATTGTTTTACATTTAGCTTCAAACATTCCTGAAAATCAAAATTTTAAACTATTTTTTGATAACTGGTTTACTTCAGTAAGCCTAATGATAGCATTAAAGGAAAGGGGTATCTTAGCAGTTGGCACTATTCGCAATAACCGTCTAAAAAATGTCAATCTTCTTAATGAAAAACAGTTAGCTGACAAAGGCAGGGGATCTTTTGACATAAAGGTCGAAGCAACTTATAACTTGATCTCGTGTCGCTGGTATGATAACAAATGTGTTTAGCTTCTTTCAAATTATATTGCTGATACACCAGTTTCTGAGTGCATGCGTTGGTGCCGCAAAGAAAAAAACATGGTTAAAATACCCCGTCCAGCTATTGTAGATAGGTATAATAGAAACATGGGTGGTGTTGATCTATCAGATATGCTATTAGAATTATACAAAGTAAATCATCGCTCAAAAAAATGGTACATGCGAATCGTTTATTGGTGTAAAAATGTATCAATCACTTGAAAGAACAAAACATATGCCACTTATAAGCTTTCAACTAGATATTGCCATAGAGCTACTTAATGCTAATGTGGTACGATCCCGAAAAAGAGGTCGGCCTGCATTTGCTTTATTACATTTTAGCTCTCCAAGCTCATCAACCGATCTTGTAGATCGAAGTTCTCCAGCTTCTTCCAAAGAGGCCTTATGTTATCGCTCCAGCAAAGGCAATAAGATACGACCAAATTGGTCACTAGGTTCAGTGGGGATCAAAAGGTAGATGTAGAATGTGTACTAAAGGCTTTCCCAGGACAAAATGTTCAAAATGTAATGTCCATTTGTGCTCAAACCCAAAAAAAAAAATTGTTTTTTACTGTATCATACTTAAACTAACACAGAAAAATAAAAATTTTTATCAAAAATCTCATAATTGTGTTCTCTTTTAAAGGTAATATTACTCATACGTACGTACTTATTTACATATATGTATGGACAAATGTTGCCTAAAGGCGACATTGCAGCGAGGACATACCAAAGGACTTAGAGTATCGAAAATCGATATGAACGTTACTTGGGGTTCCTATTAATCATTTATGGCGTTAAATATTTTTTATGTGTCCCCAGATTAATTTGGGAATGAAAGGGTTAAGCAAGCAGTCAATCCTACTACCGACAAAGGGGGTCAAGTTTTACATCATACGTCAGGGCACGCAGTTCAGCAAAATCGATTAGAAAAACACCCTCGCCTAACAGTTGTGAAAACTATTTAGATGTCTTCATCATTTTAGCCCTTACAAGTAGAGAACATCCAAAACGAATCGACCAAGTTTTCAGCATTCTTCTGGAAAATGATACCAGCTGCGAAAAAAAGGCTTGCCCTATAATGGAACTGTTCCCACTGATCAATTTAAAGAACATTCCCATCCACATCGAAACACACAATCTTACAAACTTCAGCAGAACAAGAAAGCTTTACCCATGGTATAATAACTACAAGGTAGTCCCGTCGCCGGCAGAATTGTTCGGGTTTAGTCCCCTATCGCCTCAGTACGCTCGGGTCGTTTGCAGTGAGAGGTTGTCCGCGGACGATTTTTTCTCAAAACGTTAACCCTTGTGTGCTTATGTAAAATACTTGTTGCAATTATTGCAGCAAGCACATACAATGTGTAACATGTAATAGTTTTACTTTTACCCCGTGCAGACGTGTTTCTTGATCGCTCCGCCAAGCGAGTCAATTAGCTCGATATTTAAGTGAAATAAAAACTGAAATAGTAGCGAAAAGACGCTGGCAGCAATCCCAAATCATATTAGCTCCATTTCCTTGTTTTCTAACAGATCAAAGTGAAGAAAACAATTAATCTCAAACAAAACACAATGCCTGCGGGCAAATCAATAATAAGTGCAACTAGTAAACCCACGAGTCAAAGTCGAATGCAACAACAACAAAAGCAAGGCGAACGCCGACTGTCTTCTGCCCGGAATAATGCTTATGTAGCAATTGTTTCGGAGACAGTAAGTAACGAACACGCAACAACAAAAGCAATGTCATTGACTGCTTCCGAGAGAGAGCGCTCACTGTCACCTGCACTTCTAAGCTCAAGCAGCGCTGCCAGGGCCCAGTCGTGGAGCTCCTAATGCCCATCTCCACTCTCACCACTCATTGCACTGACTACGTCAGCTCTTGCGCTGACCAGCACGGTGCCCTCTCTTGCAACTGTTGTTTCGATGACGACAACAACAACTTCAACGTCGGTGGCAAATCTGTGGCCGATATTATCATCGCAAGTGAAATGTGTCTCTGCTGCCTCTCTCCCACAAACTACGCTTGTACAGACCGGGATCGATCGGGACGTACAAATAAAAAGAAAGCTTAGCCCACAAAAAACCAATGCAAACCTGCCGAAAGTATCGAAAACCTCAGGCAAAAACAACAAGGCAACTTCTGACAATAGATTTGCTATACTTGGTGACCTTGGAGAAGATGTAAAGATGTAAAGCCACCCCCTATCTACATTAGAGAACACAATTGCTCAGAGCTTATTAACAATTTTAAACAAAAAATCGGGCCAAATATCTTTTATATTACCAACTTAAAAAGAGGTAATATATCAGAAACCAAACTCCAAATAAAAAATGAAAGAAACTACCGCACTGTGACGAATTTCCTCGACCATGTGCCGGTAAATTACTACACCTACCAGCTCAAAAGTAGCAAAGGACTACAAGTTGTAGTAAAAGGAATAGAATCAACCGTCGCAGTAGCTGACATAGCCGAGAGACTAAAAGATCAAGGTTTTGACGTTAAGTACTAACTGTCAGGAGTTTGGGCACACAAGGAGCTACTGCACCTTGCGATCAGTCTGTGTCGCCTGTGGTGATCTGCACTTCATAGATGCATGTCTGAAAAACAAAGAAGACCCTGCAACGAGGAAATGTAGTACCTGTGGTGGAAACCACACTGCCAACTATTGGGTCTGCCCTATCTATAAAGAACTCAAGACTCGTCTGACTCAGACTGACTACCGCTCAACATGTTGTTCAACCAAACTACTTCACGCCATCAGTAACAACACCCGGAGTCTCCTTTGCCAGAGCTCTTTGATACTCTGGAGCATCGCCAGTGCCAGTAAGTCTTTCTCAGCCTGAAGTTGTGCATTCTCTCCAGCCCATACCAAATCGAAAAGATGACTCGCTGCCGAAACAAAATACCCAGCGAACAACTCAACCCACTACTCAGCAAAACCATGCTCTGCCTATTTGAACACCCACAGCTTGTAAAGCGACCACAATTTCTGACTTCCAATACAACAAACTGGCTAAAGTATAAAAAATATATCAGCTCTCACATTCAAATCGAACCCAATATCTCGTGTGAAGCTGACATTGATAACTCACTTAAGCACATAACAGATGTAATGTCCTCAGCTGCCAAACACTCTACACCTGACCCCTTAGCTACATCCCTCCCAAATACTATGCGTTCAAACATGCAGATCCAATCGCTCCTTCAAGAAAAGCGTAGACTTCGCCGAAACTGGCAGATACACCGATCCCCAGCCACTAAACAAAGCTTTAAAGAAGTCTGTCGAAAGCTATCTACAGCTTTAATAACTGAGAAGAACCAGGCTCAACGTGCGTATATAGCACAGCTTTCACCCACTAGCAACAAATTTCCACTCTGGAGAGCGCACCCAAACATTCAACCACCTATAGAGCCCGATTTTCCAATTCGATCACCAACAGGTGTATGGGCGCGTAGTGACGAGGAAAAGGCCAACATCTTCGCCTCTCACTTACAAAACGTCTTCCAACCTCATCCGCCGGCGAATCAATTTACTTTGCCAAACATCCCACCAGCAGAGCCTTCCTCCGCAATCATTCTTGAAACAAATACAGTCACAAAAGCCATTGCAGAACAGATGAATCCAAAAAAAGCCCCCGGCCTTGATTCAATTTCGCCTAAAATGATAATTGAACTGCCTGCATGTGCAGTTAAATGCATCACCACCATATTCAACTCAATTCACAAATGGGGCTATTTTCCTCTGCAATGGAAAAAGTCCGTCATTACAATGACACCGAAACCAGGCAAAGACAAATCCCAACCTTCGTCATACAGGCCCATTAGCCTCCTTCCGTGCTTGATAGCGAATTGGGATACTCTAAGTCATTGCTACCAGTGTCTTAAAAAGCAAGCAATTCCAAAATACTTTTGTTTTCAAAGTTATATGGTCGGATGAAACAAAAATTAATCGCTTCGAGTCAGATGGGCGCTCTTGGTATTGGACTAGAGATCCCACGATCCAGTCACCAAGGAATGACAAACCGCTAGCGGTTCCATGGGTTGGGGGTGCATTAATGGAGTTGGTTCCTTGTTATTAATCGATGGAATAATGCGAAAGGAGCAATATCTATCCATTTTACAAGAAAATCTTCCAAAGGAATTTTGGAAAATTGGGTCTTTCTGCCGAAAAATGCGTTTTTCAGCAAGACAACGACCCCAAGCACACGTCCATATTGGTAAAAATTGGATTTCAAAACAGAAAATTCAATCTATGAAGTGGCGACTACAATCTCCCGACATGAATCCAACAGAAAACTTGTGGAGTCATGTGAAATCGCAGCTGGAGAAATATGCAGTTCCTCCAAGTGGAATGAAGGAGTTGTGAGAGCGGCAACAGGGCGTATGGAATGATATTCCCCCGGAAATGGTACGACGGTATACCCAAAATATGTCCTGACGCATAGATGAGCTAAGAAAGTCCAAGGGGATGTGAACTCACTAGAAAAAAATCATTAATAAAAATATTTCTTAAAAAAATAACCAGAGTGCAAAACTGTAACATTTGACTTTTTTTACAGTTTGGCGCGTCATTTTCTTTAACTGATATCAAATGGCTTTGAATTTTACTTAAACTTACCGAAGCTAGCTTCCTTGTTTTCATTTTATATATTTTTTGTACTAACACCTTAGGAAAAACAGCTCTGTATGTTTCGCGTTGAATTAAATTTGTCTTAAAAATTCTCATGAATTTTACAGAGTTTCAATTAAGAGTTTCAGTTTTTTACTTTATTTGTTTTCCAAATCAACCTGGCACAATGGTGTTTGTTCCCCATTTATCTACTTTATAATAACAACATTAAAATATTAAACTTTTTGTACTTTTCAGACTTCTCATACAGCCTCTTCCCGACAACATCAATATATGTTCCTATTTAAAAAACATTTATTTTTCGACAACTACATAAATTTAGAGGACACTGTTGAAAAAGAGTTGTTATATAACCAAATCCTACATAGCCTCAGAAGTGAGAGGTACCCAATTACAGAAATGGAAGCGATTATGTTAACTGCTCTTCAGAGCCAACTTGAGCTTGGCGATTGTTCTGAAATGCTGACTGACTACAGGGTTGTCGCTAGCCATTGCTTACCCCCGAGATTTGTCCCAAATCTACCACGCGAAGCTGTGGCAATGCATCATCAAAGTCTTCGAGGAATGCTACCAGCTGAAGCTAAAAAAGCGTTTCTCAATTTGATACAAAGTTGGCCACTTCATCGGGCAACCATTTTTGATGTTATGGTAAGTAATCTATTTATTAGCTTGAGTTTGAGCTATGAGATCAGTTATTATAACTTATTTAATACATTTAAACATAACTTTTTTTTCTTGGAATCTAAAGTGTGATCTAATGTGATATTATTTCACACTTTCCACCTTGAATCTATGGTCAAGTATACCACAGAGCAGGCTCATATTTACCTGTATATGAAATAAATTAATTAAATGAATATATTTTTCCAAATGAATCAAGATTAGTAAATGACTGCGTATAATAGTGTTCTGCGAAGCGTTCGTTTTAATGAAGGAAACATTTTTTTTTAAATGCTCCCCATGGGACCGGCAAGACCTTTATTACTTACTACTAGCAAAAGTAAGGTCTTAGGGAAAGCTAGACTTAGCAATAGCGTCCTCAAGTATCGCAACATTTATATTAGCAGGTGGACGCACAACCCATTCCACTTTTAAACTTCCTCCAACTGTTTCTTTAGAAAAGGATAGCGTGAGCTCTTTACGTAAAAATGGCTCTTAGGAAAAAGTTTTCCCAGACGTCCGTTTAATAATCTGGAACGAATGCACCTTGATCCATAGAGCTCACGTAGAAGCTCTAGACAGAACTGTAACAGATCTTAGAAGCTATAATAAAATCATTGGTGAATTTACCCGTAATAGTAAGGGGAACTAGGGAATTCATTGTAAAGTCTTGCCTTAAAAGATCTCCATTATAGAGAATTGGAAATATTTTTCAATTATCGGCAAAAAGCCCATTTGGGGGGAGATAGTATAACTCTTCCATCAAAATTACTTTTAGTAGGAGAAGGTAAAACACGTAAATAAAATAAAATACATAGAAATTGATCACGGTTTAGGAGAAAGAGTTGAAGATTAAATATCAAAAGTTTACCTTGACATCAGCGAATAGAAAGTAAAGAAGAATTCAAATTTTTTGAACCGTAGTGTCCTGAATTTAATTTCCCTTTGAGCTTTCTTTCGCCGTTACAATTAATAAATCACAAGGGGATAGATTAACGCCAGGACTGCTTTTCACATGGTCAACTATACATAAGTCGCGTTGTCAAGATCCGGTTGCCGAGAAAATCAATATATTCTTTTGCCACCAGAAAATAAAACAGAAATTGACGCGGATAAAGATTAAGACGACAGACGACAGCTAGTATGTTATATTATATAAATTTCATATAACATATTTTTTTCGATCTTTCCTATGGCAGCTACACGACATAATAATCCGATTTTGATAAAATTTAATTCGAAATTCAAAAGTTATTAGAAAACGTTATTGAGTTTCGGATTAAATTTGATCAAAATCGGATAGTTCTATCATATAGCTGCCATAGGACAGATCGAAAAATATGTATAGAACTATAGAATTTTTTACTAAAGGTCCGCCAACACTTTTACCTCCCCTCGCCATGTGGACGGGAGTTCTGCCTGCCCTAGGGGAAATTTTTTATGGCCAAATCAATGCTGCCCGATGATCTTCTTTTGGCAAAAACAGAACTCCGGGGGTGTATTGATGTGGCTTGCGATTCAGTAATGAAAAAGGACAGTTTAGACACTTCTGCAGAGGTTATGTTATGTAACAACGTACGCAATGCTATATTCTGGGTTGGCCAATATAAAAATGTAGATTCAAACTACACATCCGAGGTCAGCTAGATGTACTCTATGGTTTTGGGGTCGAATTAACAGGTTAGAATATAATTCTGTTTTTGCTCAATTTCGGAAAATATTTATTGGGTGGATTAGATAAGCAACAGAATAATTTATATAAAGCCGCCAAAGTCACTGATAAACGACAGGTCCTTTGATGCCAGGTCAATGCTGCCCGATGATCTTCTTTTGGCAAAAACAGAACTCCGGGGGTGTATTGATGTGGCTTGCGATTCAGTAATGAAAAAGGACAGTTTAGACACTTCTGCAGAGGTTATGTTATGTAACAACGTACGCAATGCTATATTCTGGGTTGGCCAATATAAAAATGTAGATTCAAACTACACATCCGAGGTCAGCTAGATGTACTCTATGGTTTTGGGGTCGAATTAACAGGTTAGAATATAATTCTGTTTTTGCTCAATTTCGGAAAATATTTATTGGGTGGATTAGATAAGCAACAGAATAATTTATATAAAGCCGCCAAAGTCACTGATAAACGACAGGTCCTTTGATGCCGATGGATTTCGGTTGCACTGGCTTGAAAACTTTCCACGCTTCTTTTGTATGCACTGTATATCTATTTTTAGACACGATAAGATAAGAGCTTGTACTGCTCATGAGCACGACATGAAACGGAAAGACAGCTGGGGTTTTGAGCTTTATCTCTACTCTCAACTTGAGGGATGCTTTTTGAAAAACCACTATTTGCCATTTCCAGGAGGGGTTGTCGAAATAGGTGAATATCTGGTAATATTGTAGCGGGCTTTATTTAATATTTAAAATGGGAGAGTCGATGTAATGTAATTGTATGGGAATGAAAACTACTTCTTGCAAACCAAGGCGACTATTACACGGCTTTAATAAAACCAACTTTGTTACAATACGCAGATTTCAGCAAAGAATTTTGCATAATAACAAAGGTAGTAAGGAAGCGTGTGGAGCAGTTTTAACTCAAAACAAGGATGGGCTCCAACTTCTAGTAGCATACGCATATAATTCATTTTGAAAAAGGTGAAAGTAAGAAAAGTGCAACAGAACAAGAACTATCAGCAATTCATTGGGCGAAAACACATTTCAGACCATACATTTATGGTAGACACTTCACTGTAAAAACAGGTCACAGACCACTCACGTACCTATTTTCTATGGTAAATCCCAGTTCGAAATTAACTCAAATAAGACTAGAATTAGAAGAATATAATTTCACAGTAGAATATCTAAACAGTAAAGACAACCATGTAGCCGCTGCGTTATCAAACAAAGAAATAGACTTGACTAGGAATCTATAGAAAAAACTTTAAAGCCCAACGTATTAGAAGACATTATAAAGACGAGGTACGAAAAGTAGTGACCTGGCATTTACCTTGCATTTAAAAAATACGCTATTTTTCTTTAAACATGGAAAGAAAATTACTGCAAGAGGTGATGTTAGCCATTAATATACTAATGGAAATCTCGACTTAGGTCAGTTTTTCCAAAGGCTTGAAATGCAAGCCGGTATACACAAAATCAGCCAACTCAAAGTGGCACCGTGGGAAAATATCTTTGAACAAGTTTCAATAGAACATTTTAAATTAATGGACAATAAAATATTGAAATCATTGAGAGTAGCGCTACTCAACCCGGTGGTCCCAATAAGTAATGAAAAAGAATAAGAAGCTATTATGTCTACATTAGGGGAGAGTGGGGATAGGTGAACCATGAGGATAGATGAACCACTAGTAATATTTCACCTCTTATCAGGATTTTGTGCACCAACTTCATATGTGTTGTTTATCCAGTCGGTATCTTAACATCACACGTACGCGTGATCGCGTCAAACAATTGCTGTCATTTCTATCACTAATCAAAGTTTTTGTGCGCCTTTCGCAGCTATTTGCGACCTGACGTTTCTTGGGAAAAATTTATTGTGCTCCGCCTGTGGTATTGAACTCTAGAAAATTTTATGTTAACTTAAATAGACGCAAATTATGTTATTTTCACGTATATCTCACGCATTTCAAAATATTCCATTAGCCTGAAAGGTGAATCAACTATGTTTGTGGGGTGTATCCCACCCGTGGGGATACTTGAACCATTCGAGACAAAAATTTAAAATGCTCATAAAGTTCAAAAAACGGGACATATTATTTTCACAAAATACTTTAAATGCAAAAAAATGAATGCTCTTTTAGATTCCTATAAACAGCAGACCCTAAAGTCGAATTGTTCAGACATAATAATGTTCAACAAAAAAAGTGGTTCACCTATCTCCACTCTCCCCTACATGATGAACCAATACAAGGAGGTCAATGGCTTTACGAAAACTTTGGCCAAAGTCAGAAGGTAGCAGAGGTAACTATCGCGGCAGAGGCAGAGGCAATAATTATAATAAAAATAATTATAACCGCAAAATTGGCCAGTTTTGCTACTACAATAACAACAACACCAGAGGACAAAACAGTTACAAAGGAAACAATCGTTCAGATGGAGGAAACAACTCAAACAAGAAAGGAAGCTAGCTTCGGCTTGCAGAATAATATATCCTTGCAGTCATCAAATACGTCAAAAAAATACATAAAGGCTAAACAACATCGAAGCTATGACGATTTTTTTTCATGCTTGTCTGATAAAAAACAACAATGTTATAATTTTATTTCCGATACTTCCATATAGATATTCGATCGTTTCTATGGCAGCTATGTATATGATAACATAGTCGGATTTTGATGAGGTTTTTTTCTCGATTCACGGGTTATTAAAAAATCCATATTTTCAGATTCAGTCTGATAAATCGTTCTTCCCACTAATGGAATACTAGGAATTGACTTATTCAAAAATATAACTGTCTTTTAGACTTCAAGCCATCCGAAGACTGGCTTACAATTATACCAAATAACCTAAAATGTTTCAATTACATATAGTTCTACCAATAACTCTATAATTCTTCCAGCAAGATCCGAAGTTGTCCGAAAAATCAAAATATATTTAGCAGAAGACAGTAAATTTATTCCAAGCCAAGAAATTCAGCATGGTATATACATACATAGCAAATACCATAGCAACAGCTCAAAAACAACCAGTAGTACGAAAAGTCTAATCTCGTTTGGTACAGAAAACACTCAATTTCTTGCATTTTCTTCGTGACCATTTCGACAAAAATTCGATGCATATCGTTCCGCAACCACAGTATTTTTCTGATTTGGCTCCGTGTGACTTCTGGCTATTCCCAAAACTCCTAAGACCACTCCGGTGAACGCGTTTCGAGTTGATTGAAGAGATAGAAGCGGAATCGACGAGGGCGCTCCTGGCTGTACCAGAAAGGGACTATTTGGCCTGATTCGAGGATTTGAAAAATCGTTGGCAAAAATGTATTTTATCGGGAGCGGATTACATTGAAGGGGATGAAATTGATTCAGGAGAATAAATAAAGAATTTTCACTTTACAAACAAATTCACCTTACTTTTTGCGCACAGTATATAGTATACCATGCTGAATTTCTTGGGTTGGAATCAATTCACTTTATTCTGCTGAATCTAGTTCGATTTTTCTGACAACTTGGGATCTTGCTGGCAGAATTATGGAGTTATTTCCAGCAACGTCGTCCACGACCATTGCGCAGTGCAATACAAAATTCAGTGCCATTTCTTGGTCTCGGGGTTGTTGTACGAACACATAAACTCAGATGAGTTAGCCGCGCGTTTTACGTAACAAGCAAAATGTAAAAAAAAAAAAACAAGAAAGGAAGCTAGCTTCGGCAAGCCGAAGCTTATATACCCTTGCAGTCATCAAATATTTCGAACAGAATACACAAAGGCTAAACAACATCGAAGCTGCGACGACTTTTCTATTAATTTTCCATATTTTTGCTTATAGATCATATGGGAGCTATACGATATAGTTGTCCGATTTTGATCAAATTTAATTCGTAATTCAAGAGTCGTAAAAAAAACTCTATATTCCAAAAATCATACTTGTCTGATGAAAAACCACGATGTTATAATTTTACTTCCATTATTTCTACATAGATTTTTTGATCTTTCCTATGGCAGCTATAAGATATAGTTGTCCGATTTTTATGAAACTTTTTTCTCAATATAAGAGTTGTAAAAAAACTTGATATTCAAAAAATCATGCTCGTGGGATAAAAACAACGATGTTATCAATTTATTTCCATTAGTTCTATATATATTTTTCGATCTGTCCTATGGCAGCTATATGATAGAGTTATCCGATTATGATCAAATTTAATCCGAAATTTAATCCGAAAACAGTTCGAAAACGCCATCTGGAAGAAATCAAGTCGATCTGATGAAAAACAACGGCGTTAGAATTTTTTATTTCATTCCCTCGTATGGGAGCTATCCGATATAGTCGCCCGATCCGGCCCGTTCCCTTTGCTCTGCAAGGCTATAAAAAACAGTTCGTTGCAGCCTGTAAAAAGTATTAAAATTTAATAACGAAAAGACGCTTAGAAGAAATCTCAAGGGCGTTATTAACCAGAACATCGAATAACCGGAAAGAACAAATATTTTTCGCAAAGTTTCTCTTCGTGAAATTGGTCCGAAACTTTTTTTTTTAATATTGTTACCAACTTTTTTGACCTGATTATTATTTTGTCAAGCATTTTCTACATTAGCTTTCGTTATTCCTTCTTGCACGCATTTTCTTAATCTTAATCTTATTCGTATCCCATTTCCGTAGGTCTCATAAAGCGGTTCTGAAAATGTGCTTTACCTCGAAGGTCTGGAAAAATTATGCAAATTTAAACGCTTTAAAGTTAACTCCCTTATCTATACTTATATACTAATATTATAAAGAGGTAAAATTTGTTTGTTTGTTTGCAACGAATAGGCTCCGGAACTACTGGTCCGATTTAAAAAATTCTTTCACCGATAGAAAGCTACATTATCGTGGAGTAAAGTAGGCTATAATTTATTTTGAAAAAAATTAGGGATCCGTAAGAAAATTGCAATATTGTCGCATATAAACTGAGTTGCTACCTCATCACACTGACAAACACGCTACCATAGCATTTTAACTCAATTTTTTTAGTTTTCATTTATCATTTCCAAGTGAATTAAGTTTTTTCACATATTATGCAAACTTAGTGTTCTCTGCTCAGTTTTTTTAGTTTTCATTTATCATTTCCAAGTGAAATGAAATGGACAAACGCAAGGGCGTCGCCAGCCGATGGCGTAGGGGGGGGCAAGTTGACTTTACCTACTAATTTCCCTAATTTTTTTCAAAATGAAATGTAGCCTACAAAACTTTTAAATGAGTTATTATATTTATTAGAAAAATAAGTGAATAAGTGTACAGCGTATTTTTTTTAAATTATCCGATTTTAATATTATAGTGGTCGTTATTTATTTATATTAGGTTAATTAAAACATCATTTTCAGGGATTCATAGTAAACTTGTCGACCACTTTATTATTAAAATCTTTTAAGTTTCCATGTATAAGTTTTCGGTGCACACTCATCATGGCCAAACCATTGAGGCGATTTTCACTCATAGTGCTTCTTAGCCAGGTTTTTAGTCTCCTGAGGCTGCTAAACGATCGCTCTACCGTACAAGTAGTGCATGGAAGAGCGATCAAAATTTTCAACGCTTTTTCCGTGTCGGGAAAGAAAGTTTTTGCTTCTTTTAATATGTCAACAAGGGTTTGATCTGTTGAATTTGGTTTATTATACCAGAATTACAACACCAGTGGCACCCTTTATAATTTCATCTGTGACTCTTTCGGGGTTATCACGGTGGCTCTTAAGCAATTGCAAAATGCGTTTGACGTGTTGCGAGGCCTTAACCACATCCAAAGCTATAGATTGGAGTATTAGGAGTGGAATTGGTGAATTCATTCGAGGTTTGACGTTCGAATCAACTCAAAGACTTCGGACTTTCGTTGTATTATTTTGGCAACTTTTTTAAAATCTCTAGGGGGGGGCAGCTGCCCCCCCTTGACCCCCCCTGGCGACGCCCTTGGACAAACGGGTATTGTGTTCACTGTGAAATTGTGAAAAAAAAAGAATTTTTATTCAATTTAAGTTGAACTGTGAAAATTATGTGGATCGTGCATTTGAGGATAAATTCACCACTCTGTCCATAGTCCAAAATGCTTAGAGGACGACGTACAAACATTGGCCGCAGACATCCAAGCCAGCAACAAGTATATTCACAAAACTTAAGCGAAGAAAGACAAATGAGCTCATGGAGATCATTGGCATCATTCAATCCCTTGGCATTCCAATATGACCCCACTGCGAACTACAGTGATAATGAAAATTTAGATATTGGACCAATGGCGACAATATACCGATATTGCAGTACGTTAAAGTTTAAAAGAGAAACGGCTGGATTGTGCTGCGCAAGTGGAAAAGTCAAACTGGAAAAGTGTTAAATCACCATCTTTCTATACTTCCATGTATTTGAAAAATGTTGCAACATTGACTATTATGTTGCTAAATTGTGTTGACCAGCGAAGCGGACACAGGACCTCTAGTCTCTTATAATTCAATAAGTACGTGTCTACTTAAAAATTCTAAAATAAGTGTCATTGCAATTTTTTCCGGTGACAGAGCGAATAAAATTTTGAAAAGTGGTATTAAGCCATTAACAGTCCCAAATTGGCATGCTTCTATAAATATATCCGTATGCATCCCGTTTCTATATATATACATCAATATATTGAGAACCGTGCGTCACCATGCCAATCCCAAAAGGAATTTTTTTTTTTTTTTCTGAGCTTTATCTTTATTTATTGAATCTTCTCTTGAAGAGACTTACAATAAGAATTCAGATCTTAACCTATACTGTATATTATTAATTTATATTATGTATTTGTTATATTATGTTTGTTAATTGGTCGACAGCCCTCAATTGGGCAGGAGTGGGCGGTTGTTGCGCTGCAGACGAGAGTGGCTCCTGAGCCCCCTGAGCTGCCTGGCTAGTTGGTTTGGATGTATTGTTAATCTATTTCCGTATTTCAGAACTTTACTATCAATTTCTTCTTTGACGGGCTTTATATCCAGGTCCCTATGGATATTTGCGTTGCGAATATACCAGGGGGCCCCCGTTATTGTTCGCAGTATCTTCGACAGCACTCGTTGGATGATTCCTATGTTGCTGCTGCTTGCGTTTCCCCAGAGTTCAGACCCGTACGTCCAGGTTGGCTTTAAACATAAGTTATATAGTAGAGCTTTGTATTCCAGCGGAAGAGGTGAGCGAGAGTTGATGAGCCAGTGGAAACTGTTGGCCTTGAGTTTTAGGGAGGTCTTCTTCGCTTCAATGTGCCTTCTCCAGGTAAGCCGCCTGTCTAAGTGGATGCTCAGGTAGATGACTTCGTTGACTTGGGGGATTTGTTTTTTGTTTAGGGACAGTGGTGGGCAGGTTTCCCGATTAAGTGTAAACGTAATGTGCTTACACTTTTGATCGTTGATTTGTATGCGCCAATCTGCAAACCATTTTTCCACGTCTGTCAGATGGTTTTTTAAGTGGGCTGTTGCTGTTTTTGGACAATTTGAACGACTGATTATAGCTGTGTCATCAGCAAAGGTGGATAGAATTGTTTGACTACTTGTGGGAATATCAGCCGTGTATAGGACATACAAGATCGGTCCGAGCACACTTCCTTGGGGTACCAGCCTTGAATTTGTGGTTTTCAGAGAAGAAATTTTTGCATCTTACAGTAAAGACTCTATCTTTGAGGTAAGATTCAAGCAACTTGTGGGTGTTTTGTGGCAAGACGGTCTTTTGTAAACTAGACCTGCAATCCAGACGCGATCGAAGGCTTGAGACACGTCTAGGAATATGGCACTGCAGTATTCCCTGTATTCAAAAGCTGCGCGTATTTCAGCTGTTATGCGATTTACCTGTTCGATAGTTCCGTGCTTTTCCCTAAAGCCGAACTGATGCAGGGGAATCGCTCTGTTGTTTTGGAGGTGTGTTCTTAGGTGGCATGAAAGCAGCTTTTCAAATAGCTTTGATAAGCACGGAAGGAGGCTAATGGGCCTGTATGACGAAGGTTGGGATTTGTCTTTGCCTGGTTTCGGTGTCATTGTAATGACGGACTTTTTCCATTGCAGAGGAAAATAGCCCCATTTGTGAATTAAGTTGAATATGGTGGTGATGCATTTAACTGCACATGCAGGCAGTTCAATTATCATTTTAGGCGAAATTAAATCATGGCCGGGGGCTTTTTTGGATTCATCTGTTCTGCAATGGCTTTTGTGACTGTACTTGTTTCAAGAATGATTGCGGAGGAAGGCTCTGCTGGTGGGATGTTTGGCAAAGTAAATTGATTCGCCGGCGGATGAGGTTGGAAGACGTTTTGTAAGTGAGAGGCGAAGATGTTGGCCTTTTCCTCGTCACTACGCGCCCATACACTGTAGCGGCGACTGAAGCAACAAACATTTTTTTTATTCGGCCAAGAAAACATACACTTTTGTTTCTGAGCTTAGCTTAGTTTCAAAACAACAGCTGTTAGTAAGCCCAGCTTACTTTGTTTTTTTTTTTTTTTTGAGATGGTAACTGACCTTGGCGATAGTTATCGGCTGTACTTGGGTAACTTATTTTAAACCACAGATGGTGGTAAGCCTAGCTTAGTTAGTATTTTTTTTGCAAATGTCAACTGACCAGGGCTAATCTAGACAGCTGTACCAGGGTAGATCTGGAAAGCTTAATTACCATCTTGGCATGATTGACAGCTGCGGTGCATTTCCGTTGCCACCCTAGGCCAGATTTTCCTGGTTAAGTTCCGGTTCTTTTCAATCCGACCTTCGTAGCGTGCACATGCACAAAGTTTAAAGTCTTCGATCGGTGAATTAAATTCGATATTATTAATTCGGTCGTGCATCCCGCAAGTAGTGCGGATCGAGTGAAGTGTTTTGGAAATAAATGACAAGTGCAAAATAAGGAAGCAGACCCCGTGAGTTTCTCGGCAGTTGCAGTTTTTTTTAGTCTAACCTCATCTGTGTCTTAGGCAAACAAGGGAGAGAAAACCGAGTCGGCCGGCTCCCATCGAGCACCGGCCAACAGTGAAATTTAGCTGCAGTTGGAGGAGGAAGCCAACAACCCTGGGAAAATTTATTCCGAACCTCAAAAGGGTTTTAGGGCCGATCGAAAGGTAACATATATTTTTTGGAATAGAGTTTTTGGTGAGGAGTTTCATGTGTCCGTTCCCATTTGTCAGGTTGTGCCCAGTAGCGGGTAATATAAAGTTGATGTCCCCGGGAGCACCCCGATGAGCGAAATTAAATAACCTGAAGCAGGAGACACCCATGTGCGGTAACCCCAAGTGACCATACCTACAGGAGAACGCGCTCCACCTACACATGCGCTAGTGATTTAGTGGCAGCCAACACTTATACACACGAGCTCCCCTGCTGGCCGCAGCATAACCTCTCCTTCAGTGCATAACCTCATACGCATGCGCGCGTGATCTTTTGGGCCGTCTATGCACACACGCACACACGCACACATGCATGTTAGGGAATGGGAATGTAAACGGGCCTAAACAGCAGAGTAGGCGCCTTCTTGCCAGTGTGGTAAAATCCACTATTATGTATGCGGCACCGATCTGGGCTCCGGCCATGACCTCGCCTACCTATAGCCGCACGTGCAGGGCGGCATACAGGCGCGCCGCACTCCGAGTCATTTGTGGCTTTCGGACCATTTCCGAGGATAGCGCGTTATTTCTAGCCGCCACGACGCCCCTTGACCTGCTCGCAAAGCAGGCGCAGGAGCTGGCCGGCGAATATGCATCGATCGAGGAGACCAGAGCCCGCGTGGTCTCAGCGTGGCAAAACCGGTGGAGTGGAAGCACAAAGGGTAGGTGGACGTAAAAGCTGTTGCCCGATGTGGAGCGTTGGGTTGAAAGAAAGCACGGACAGGTTGACTTCTACATGACGCAACTGTTGACAGGACATGGGTGCTCTAAATCCTATCTTCATAGGTTTGGCACGAGACCGACCCGTTCTGCACACTGTGTACTGGTGCAATCGAAGACGCAGAACATGTTTTCTTTTTATGTCCGAAATTTGAAGCTATAAGGCATGAGCTCAGCCTAGCAATTGGGAAACCGTTCACGGTCTCTGACCTGATGGATACGCTACTGGGCTCACAAAACAATTGGGATGCCGTCAGCAAAATGACAGTCTTTGTCATGAAATCCATGCGTCGCGCTGAAAGTCAGCGCAACCGTCGTCTAACCTAGTTTAATTACTAGTTGCGGCTTTTCAGGCCATCTCCCCCCTCGCGAATTAATACCCAAGGTTAACCCCGGCGGTTGTACCGTGAGATGGGAAACGGAGAGTAGGTTAAGGATTTTACTGGGTGAAAGACCCAGACTTCGGCTCTTCAAGCTTTACCTCCTACAACAAAAAAAAAAAAAAAAAAAAAAAAAAAACACACATGCACGCGCGGTCTTTGCATATGCAGACATAACCTCAGCGGTCAACACACCTACGCTCGCACAGTGGTTAAAACCCTTCGTGCTTAGCCTCAAACTGATGTGATTTAATCTTCTGCAAACGACCTCAACTATATTTTTTTTGTTAATTCTCCCTAAGCATAGAAATATTTATCGGGATTAATACTGGCTTAAAGTTTATTTTTAATCGTTTTCAAAATTATCTAGTGGATTGGAGTATTTTTATAATCTCATGCACGCCTGCGTCGGGAGATCGATCTTTCGTCGATGGATAAGTTGCCGTGAGTTTTTATTATTATTTATTCCTTTACCTATCCTTATTTTTTTTTTTTTTTGAAAACGAAACTTAAACTGATCTCGTATGGCTAATTTAAAAATTTGTATAATCTCATTCGATAATACGAGAAGCCAGAATTGAAAGAATCCCTAATATTAAAGTTTGCTATTGAAATTTAATTAATTTAAATAATCTACCTTGGAATTAAATCAATTTAAATATTAAATTTAAATATTAAACTATGAATGTTAAGTACTTAGAACATGAAAAGAATTTATTTGAACTTAATCTTGAATTTAATCAAAATATTTCCTAAGTCATAAATTTATTTGAAGAAACAAAACCCATTTATTATTATACACTGAAACAAATTGAAATCCTTAAAGTTGAGAAGTTAAAAACCATACATATTTTTACTATTTTTATTATATACCCATGCTATTATGAAAATATTATTACTATTGCATGCCCATTACTCTTTTATGAAATTATATACACTAGTCCCTTATTATATTAATTATGTCTTATTCTTCTGAATTCTACAATTAAAAATGGAAGCTTAGAACCTTAAATTACTGAACTCTGCTGATGTTTTCACGGTCGTAGGGTACAGAAGGGGTCACCGGAGCCATGCTCTTGCGGCAGGTGATCTTAGGTAGGGTGGGCAACATGCGAGCACTATAACATCCGTGTTTCGCGGAGTTAAATTTCTCTCTTACTTTTCTTTCTTTTCTTTTCTTTCAAAAAAATTATATTTTTCCGAATTTATTTATATTTCTTCCGGTTTAGTTAACTGACTCTTAGTTTTGTCGCAAGCACGCTCAATTCTTAGTCTTTTAATAATAATGTGTAGACAGTGTCAGGGTCTGTATAAAGCAAGAACAACACCCCCAAAGCCGACGAGTTAGTCCCGGACACTATAGCGTGCCCCGAAAGTACAGATCCCTCGATTCATAAACTTCAGTCGAACGTTACACGCTACAACACATGTTGGTGATCGAATTGGAAAATCGGGCTCTATAGGTGGTTGAATGTTTGGGTGCGCTCTCCAGAGTGGAAATTTGTTGCTAGTGGGTGAAAGCTGTGCTATATACGCACGTTGAGCCTGGTTCTACTCAGTTATAAAAGCTGTAGATAGCTTTCGACAGGCTTCTTTAAAGCTTTGTTTAGTGGCTGGGGATCGGTGTATCTGCCAGTTTCGGCGAAGTCTACGCTTTTCTTGAAGGAGCGATTGGATCTGCATGTTTGTACGCATAGTATTTGGGAGGGATGTAGCTAAAGGGTCAGGTGTAGAGTGTTTGGCAGCTGAGGACATTACATCTGTTATGTGCTTAAGTGAGTTATCAATGTCAGCTTCACACGAGGTATTGGGTTCGATTTGAATGTGAGAGCTGATATATTTTTTATACTTTAGCCAGTTTGTTGTATTGGAAGTCAGAAATTGTGGTCGCTTTACAAGCTGTGGGTGTTCAAATAGGCAGAGAAGAACAGGCGAGTGATCAGATGAAAGTTCCGACAGTGTTCCAACGCATAACAGCCTGGGCGGCACTCTCCTAGTTACGGCAAAATCGATAATGTCTGGTTGTTTATTCGGATCTGCAGGCCAGTATGTAGGACTACCTGGTGAAACAAAATCTAGCTTATTAATAGGTTTGATAATAGCATTGTATAGTTGCCGTCCTTTGGGGTTAATAAGACGAGAGCCCCAGTAGTGGTGTTTTGCATTATAGTCACCGGCAGCTATAAAGCAGTTCCCTAGTGAGTTGTAAAAGCCCAAAAATGCATTCTCTGGAATATTGAATCGTGGGGGACAATACACAGCTGATAGTGTGAGTGGACCGCTGGTTATATTGATACGTATGGATTGCGAATGTGTCCTGAGGATGATGCTTTATGCGCTGTTTGACAAGAATGCCGGTGCCTCCATGCGCTTTGCCATCTGCGTGGTTGGTCGCGTGAAATACATAGCCGGTGAGATAAAAGTTGTTTTTATTGGTTAGATGAGTTTCCGAGAAAAGCATGATATCGATATCATGGTTGTTTAGGAACTGAAGGAGTTCATATTTGTGTTGGGAAACGCCGTTGGCGTTCCAGAAGCATATTTTAAAGGGATTCATTTAGATTGTTTAATCAAAAGCTCCAAAAGAAGATTTTGGTTTCGCGTTAGGTCTTGCAGGGTACTTTGTATTGATAGCATGATTTTTGTAAGCGTAGCTAATGTATGTTCAAGCTGGTTTTGCTGAGTAGCGGGTGGAGTTGCGAGTCATCTTTTCGATTTGGTATGGGCTGAAGAGAATGCACAACTTCAGGCTGAGTATAACTTACTGGCGATGCTCCAGAGTACCGAAGAGCTCTGGCAAAGGAGACTCCGGGTGTTGTTACTGATGGCGCGAAGTAGTTTGGTTGAGCAACATGTTTAACGGTAGTTGGTTTGCTGCGCCTCTGAGTCAGACGAGTCTTGAGTTCTTTATAGATAGGGCAGCCATAAGGAATATGATTTTGAGATATCTTGCAAATTCCTAACTCATTTCCGTGGGTCACCCAATCTCTTATAGCTGCCATAAGCGACCTGTTGATTCATTCGGGGAAAATACAAAACTATGGAAATATGTATGCTTTACTCTGAATATCTGAAAAAATGTACCCAACTCAAATGCTTTTTATTAAACGCCGATATCGCATAAAAGTTTCTGGTAATCCGAAAGGATCAACACGTCTACTTAAAAATTCTATGTTAAGTGTGGTTGCTATTTTTTTCCGGGGAGAAAGCCAATAAGTGGCCCACCTTAATACATATCTTCTTTAAGAAGTATGTATTTATTGATTCTGACTGATATTCCGATTGGTGGTGTCAAAACAACATTACAATTACTCTTGCCTGGCCCATATAAAATAAGGTCTAATAAGAGCTCGAAGGTTTTTTTCATTACCCCGTTCGCCGAAACTACACAGTTATTTGCTCAATAATTTTTGAAGTAAATATTTTAAATCCAAACTTCAACTTGAAAATAGTTAGTTTAGATTTACAAAGGGCTGATAACTAACGAAGCTGACTGTATTTTTTTACAATATATCCGAGACAAGGAATCAGAACCGACATACTCCTTGGAAAAGTAATAGTCTTGAAGTTGCATCCTCTAGTCCTCCTTTAAGGTTTGCTGTCGCATCAACCACTCTAGACTTGGCTTGCCTATGATAACCTCAAACTTCAACAATTTTATGAAGCATCGGAACTTCTCTAAGGCAACGAAAGTGTCTAAGCACTCACGTGCTCACTCACGAGTTAGTATCGGAAATGTTCCGCAATTAATTAATAGTTAATTAACAAATAATTCTTAATCTTTTATCTTTCTAGCATCGAGACAAATACGAACTGTTCTTGGCTTAATTAGGACATATATTTGTTACCTCCATTACGATAGAATGTAGACAATCTCTTGCAAAATTTGTTTTACAATCAATCTATGTTTATAAAAACAAAGCTGGCATGACTTTATATAACTAACTTATTTGTCCGGGTCAAACGTTTTCTAAAAGTCTTTCCTAAAATAAATTCCTTATAAATCAACGGAACAACCTTAAATTTTAGCGGCTTTGAAACACGTTTGTACCACACACCGATCGGTATAAAACCAAAAACTGGTGTCCTTTTGCGTCCGCTGTTTTCACCTGTCTTGCAATGTTTTTGAATCCCTGTTTCTAACAAAGCAATTTCTTTAAACTCAAAAAAAAAAAAACACACCGAAGCATAAAAACTTCCATCAGACTCATTGCGTATTATTTTTTTCCTTTTTTTTTTAATTCGCGGTTAGTCCCACGGACCACCACCCGCCAACCGAATGAGGGGCGACAGCCGTGTATCGTATGGCACGATTCGCGAAAATTTTGACGCGATGTTAAAAGAAACAAGAAAGGAAGCTAGCTTCGGCAAGCCGAAGCTTATATACCCTTGCAGTCACTAAATATGTCGAACAAAATACATAAAAGCTAAACAGCATCGAAGCTATGACAATTTTTCTATTAATTTTCCAAATTTTTCATATGACAGCTATATGATATAGTCGTCCGATTTTGATGAAATTTAAATTGTAACTCAAGACTCATTAGAAAACTCTATATTCCAAAAATCATGATTGTCTGATGAAAAACAACGATGTTATCATTTTATTTCCGTTATTTCTATATAGATTTTTCGATCTTTCCTATGGCAGCTATATGATATAGTACTTAGATTTTTATGAAATTTTCTCGATTTAAGAGTATTTAAAAAACTTGATATTCCAAAAATCATGCGCGTGGCATTAAAAACAACGACATAATAATTTTTTTTTTTATTATTTATATACATATATATTTTTTGATCTCTCCTATGGCAGCTATATGATAAAGTTATCCGATTTTGATCAAATACGAAATAATTAATTAATGATTAATACGAAATTCTATAGCAGTTAGAAAACGCCATCTGGAACGAATCAATTCGATCTGATCAAAAACAACGGAGTAAAAATTTTTTATTTCATTCTCTTGTATGGAAGCTATCCGATATAGTCGGCCGATCCGGCTCGTTCCGACTTATATACTGCGTGCAATAACTGCACACCTTTTGCGAAAGTTTCAGCGAGATAGCTTTAAAACTGAGAGACTAGTTTACATAGAAACCGACAGAAGGACAGACGGACAGACAGACAGACGGACAGACGAACAGACGGATTTGGACTCTAATCGTGATGCTGATCAAGAATATATATACTTTATGGGGTCTGAGGTGCCTCCTTCACTGCGTTGCAAACTTCTGACTGAAATTATAATACCCTTTTGCTCTGCAAGGGTATAAAAAGGAAAAAAAATTAAAAACGAAAAAAATTTTAAATTTAATTATAATTTGAAATTTAACGATCTAATTTTGTGCCAGAAGTGTTAATACTAATTGCTTAAGGAGCTGCAGAGATTCAGATGAATATAATATAGGAAAAAGTCTAATGTGGTTAGAACAAAGTACTCTAAAAGGCTCATACACGTTATAATTAGATCTACAAGGATTTAAAACTAATGTAACATCATTTCTAGTAAATTTACTTGGAACCGAGAAATTTAGTCTACTTAACAAGTAAGTTGACAGCAACAAAGTTCCAAGCATCTTTCTACGGTAAGTAAGGGGGGGGCAAGTTTATGAGGAGCAATCTATTAGAATAGGAGGATAGAGGAATAGATTCGGGTCATCCAGCCGCAGCAGATATTTAGGTTCTCTTAATGCTAGCTCTTAGCTTATCGGCATAATTACCATCGCTCTCTCTCTCTCTCTTCATCTTTCTCTTTACTCTCTCTCGTTGCTTGTTGGCTTCTACTTTGGGTCAGCAATCGGCTGGCTGATCCGCATCTCAATTTAATTGTAATACTTCTTTTCGATCCCGCAGACCATTGTAACTCTTTTTCGTCGAAAATAAAATCGCTGCCTTCGCAGAAATCAAAATCAAAATTTTCTACTTGCATACTAAATTTCAACAGCTAATAAAAAAGCTTATTAGTTCAACAGCGGCATAGGGAAAAAATTAAAAAGTTTTTTTGGACTGATTCAATGCGATACGGGATACAGTATTGAGGACTCCAAACGGGTGCCCCATACTCAAGGATTGGCCGGACCAACGATATAAATAAAGCCTTAGTAACGTAAGGATCCTCAAATTCCTTCGACCATCGTTTAATAAATCCAAGCATTCCCCTAGCTTTATTAACCATGTTCAAAATATGAAGTGAATTTAAGTTTTGGGTCTAAGAGGACGCCAAAATCGTCAACTGGCGTTATTCTTTCCAAGGCATTACCACTTGTTGATTGGGGCGGCGGGTCTTCCCTCAGCTCTCGAGAATAAGTCCAAAATTACCACAAAAATGAAGAACGCGGGTCGAATTTACTTCACGTTATAAAACAAAACTTCACTCTTTATTCGACTTCACGGTGACACTTGGAAATTAGAACTAGAACTTAAGCTACGGGGTGGAAACTTTTAGAGCCGCTTGGAGAGCGGATTGGAGACCCTTAACAGTGCCAGAGAGCGAGATGCAAGCGATCTGGAAGAACTGCTCTCACGACTGTTAAGACTCCAGGGGCGGTTCAAAAAGGACTGGAAAGCGCCGCTCTGGCGCGAACATTCTCCCCCCCTTTCGAGGACGAGCGAAGCAACGGATTAGGCGTATCTGCATGCTCCAGACACGACTCATCCAAATACCGTGCTCTGTGCGACGGGCAGCCCATCTCGTATATTTAGGAACCCGGGCCGGATGACGTCGGGGTATACGTCCGAGCCCAACACCAGCGAGACTGTTGCTGGGCGATGGAATTGCTCATCGGCAAGACGGATATCGTTGAACTGGGCTCGCATATCTTCAGTCAGCGCGCGGATCGGGGTACGGATGCGTAGCCTCGGGCTGATCTTCAGAAGCACCTCGATCTGGAAATCGCCCGTTCTCGACCGGATCGTCGTCGAGCAGACTTCTTCACCTCCCACTGACGTCGTGGGTAGCTTGAAGGCAGCTGCCAGGGAGCTGTCGATGGTGCTGACGGGAGTGCACGGGTCTATCAACGCGGCTGTCTCGAAGGTGGTGGTCCCAGATTCCAGCAACACGATGGCCGTCGGGAGAATGTGGAGGCTCTGATGCTGCGCTAGAGCTGATACGGATGGAGTTGCCGCTGGAGCTGGCCGTCGTACCAGTGCTTGCCTTACCGGTGGTGATGGAGACCGGGAGACTGATCTCGACAGGCGAACGGTCGATGCGCGATGTTGCTCGAAGGGCGGTGGACGGCGTTGAGGGGAAGGCGATTGGCGGCGTGGCTGGATGGGCGTTCGTCGAGAACTCCTGGGCATCTCGTGCAGGTGGAGCAGCGTGTGGTGATCCTTCCCGCATTTTTTGCATGCGTCGCCACTGCGACATTGCCCTCCGGAGTGCTGATGCGCCAGGCAATTCGCACAATATTTGCTTATGAGAACGGCGCGAAGCCGCTTCTCCGTGCTGAGCCTGAGGAAACGGCTGCACTTCCGTAGCGGATGGATTCCCCGACAGACTCGGCAGCGGTAGGATCGAGTACCTCGTGATCGTCTGTCGTCCAAAGTTTGGGCGCTGCGAGGACGTGGAGCCATGGTATCGATGCTTTAATAAAAAAAATATAAGCGAACTTAGTATCAATTGTGGACGGATTTTGAAGCATAAGGACGGAAGGCACTAGTTTGGAAAAGCGGAGGTTGCCTTGGCCTCCATAGAAAGAAGTGCTAGAAGGAGGACAGAATGCATTATTTTGGAAAGGCGGAGGTTGCCTTGTCCTCCATAGGAAGAAGTACTAGTTTGTGGATGGGACGTGTTATAGTCCCTCGAGCAGTACGGATCTCAACTACGCGAACTCTACTATCGGCTCCTGGAAGAACAGATACAACTCTGCCGAGCCGCCATTCGTTTGATGGCATGTTGTCTTCTTTGACGACCACCATGTCATCGACTTGGATATCTCTGGAAGGAGTCTGCCACTTATTGCGCTTGTGAAGTTCCTTTAAGGGGCACAACTAGTGTGACGACCTAAAAAAATGGTGATTTTTGGGAATTTTTATAAAAAAAACTACTTGATCAATTCTTTTCAAATTTTCAGAATATATTTATACATGTTTGAAGAATATACAGTAAAATTTTTAAAGAAAAAAATTAAATATTTTTTAAGCTAGAGCCGATCTCCAACGGCGCTAAAAAAAAAAAGTGCCTCAACTGCTGCAGTGATTCCGGCCTTCTCCGTGGATGAAATCAAAAAATGAAAAATTCTCGTTAAACTAGATGATATTGTCCATACAATGACCTACGATAAATAAAAAATATCAAAAATTGACAAAATGGCGGGGTTTAAAAAAAACAAAATCGAATTTTACCCAAAATTTTGGTCGTTTTTGGCCTGCCAAAATTCGATTTTTGATCGGATCAAAAAACCGATAGGTCATTGTAGGGAGGACTATATATAGAACATCTAAAAAAAATTTGATAGTGATCGGATCATTAGTTTTTGAGTTATCACTGCAGCAAATTCGGAAAATGCAGTTTCGAGAAAAACGCGTTTAAAGATAAAATGATCGTATTCACTGCTATACAAGCGGCTGCTCTTAAAATTCCTATAACTCAAAAACTATTTAAGATATCGATTTGAAATTTTAATATGTTATTTTTAAAGTTGTAATCTACCAAAATATGAAAAGAAAAAAAAAAAAGATTTTTTTGAAATGTCACACTAGTTGTGCCCCTTAAGGGGTTATATACCTTTTGAGCGAAAAAAATGAGGGAACTTTGGATTTTTTTTCAGGTGTGTAGCAATTATTTTATGATAGTGAGGTTATTATTTATTAATAGTACATGTTTTTATAGACACAACAAATGTTTGTTCTTAAAAAAATATAAATAACTTTCGAAGTTATGGCAATTCTCTCAAAACCCTTTTTTTTATATAGCGGCTTGCGGTGACCACGATGGAAGTCCAGCGGGTCAACTGAGATCAATAAACCAAAAAAATTTTTATTAGTTTAGTATTATTTCTAGTTCGTCATTAAATTACTTCAAGAATATTTGGTTTTTTCTGCATACAGTAACAATTTTTCCAAAAAGTTGATTTTTCGAGATCTAAAAATTTTATTAAAAAATTCTTATCTGCAAAATCGAAATTGGCGCATAAAAACTGATTCAATGACGAACTCGGCACAATCATTACGAATATTTAAAAAAAAAATTGAAGAAGATCGATCAAATAGTTCTTGTGCAATCGCGGTCACAGCAAAGGCACTTTTGGAAAAAAACGACTTTGAGATAATCGCATTCAAAGTTTTACGTTGCGTTACAAAGAATGACGAACCGCGCCTCAAAACCCTGTTTTCCTATCGAACTATTATTCGGATCTCTTCAAAAATTTGGGAAAATGTTCTCTAGGGGATATACTTTAGGATTCAGCTAAAAAAAATTTTTCGTTTTTTTGAAAAAAAAAAGGTATATAACCCCTTAAGTACTCCTCCTTCCATCGCGCACTGAACTGCTGATGCAGGGCCTTTAAGTGCTGCCAGCGATTTATAATCGACTGAGCATCGCCCTTAATTTCAGGCTCAGCTGTTGAAAGCAAAGGTCCCCCAATCAGAAAGTGGCCTGGCGTCAATGCCAATAACTCAGATGGATTTTCGGACATGGGAGACAGCGGCCTGGAATTAAGGCAGGCTTCAACTTTGGCGAGAAGCGTGGCGAACTCTTCAAACGTGTACTTCCGACTTGACGTCGACTTGTAAAAGAGTGCCTTGAAGCTCTTTACTCCAGCCTCCCACAATCCTCCCATATGTGGAGCCCCTGGTGGAATGAACCGCCACACAATGTGGCTATAGCCCTGATGGCTATAGGTTCCAGCTACAGACTCCTTGATCGTCTGCATGAAATCTCTAGAAAGTAGAGTCGCTGCCCCCACAAAGGTTTTGCCATTATCCGAATGGACTCGCTGAGGACAACCTCTTCTTGCTACGAATCGGGCAAATGCCGCGAGGAACTTCTCCGTTGTCAGGTCGGACGTAGGCTCTAAATGGATAGCCTTCGTGGAAAAACACACAAACACGCAAACATATCACTTGGTAATAAGGCATGCTCTGCCAGTATAGTTTTTAATCTCAAACGGGCCTGCATAATCCATGCCCGTATATGTGAATGGCCTGGAAAAGGAAACTCGATCGGTAGGAGATCGCCCATCAACTGCGTCTGGACTCTCTTCCTGTAAATAGTACACACCTTACAGGAACTCAGCACAGCTTTTACCAGATTTTTGATTTTAGGAATCCAATACTTCGATCGGATGAGGCGTACCACTAGTTGGTTGCTGCCATGTAGGGAAATCTGGTGTTAAAAAAGGACGAGAAGACGAGCTAACCGACAGTTGTATGGCAGTATAATAGGATGCCGCTCGTCGTACTGGAGGGCCGTTGAGGCCGTAATGCGCCCACATGCCCTTAACAGGCCTTGTTGGTCTAGAAATGGAAACAGGTTGGCTATCGGGCTGGAAACTGGAATCGGACGCTTATCGTTTAGGACTTTGAGCTCTTGGGTATATTCTCCCCGCTGAGCATTTCGAATAAGGACTCTTTCAGCTTCTTGGACCTCTTCCTTAGTGGGTCGCTCAGCAGCGTCCCTCGGCATCTTGCGGCAGCGTTGAGTGAACCGTTTTACGTACGCAAGGACCCGCAGAGCCTTGTCCAACGCGGAGAAACGTTCCAACAAATCTTCGGATGGGGCCTTGGCGAAATTGACCTTCACAGCACGCTGCTCTATGTCTGTGACCGGAGGTCCTAGCTCCCGTGTTGGCCACATGTCCTTCGGCTGTTGCAACCAGTCCGGTCCTTCCCACCAGAGCTGGCTATGAACCAGCTCCCGCAGCGAAACGCCTCGACTGGCCAGGTCCGCGGAATTGTGCTCAGATCGCACATGCGCCCAATGCTCAGCGCTCGTCACCTGAGTAATTTTTGTCACCCGGTTGGCGACAAACGTGGTCCAGTGGCATGCCGGCTTGCTCAACCATGCGAGGACGATGGTGGAATCGGTCCAGCAGAAAATGTCAGAATTGGAAATTGGCATATTCGGAAGGATAGCTGCAATCATCTCTGACAACAGCAATGCCCCACACAGCTCGAGCCGTGGAAGGGACACCGTTTTAACAGGGGCGACTCGGGTTTTGGCGGTAAGCAGACGTGTCATAATGTTGTGGCCTACTTCCACCCGCAAGTATATAGCGGCCCCATAAGCCTTCTGAGACGCATCACAAAACCCGTGATGCTCTACCTTCACTCCTGGCTGGAAACCAACCCACCTTGGAATGCGGATCTGCTCCAGCTCGGAATAGCTGCGCAAAAAATCTTGCCATCTTTGATCCATTTCTGTGGGGATGTTTTCATCCCAGCCCAACTCCTGCAACCAAATTTCTTGCATAAAGATTTTTGAGCGGACAATAAACGGAGACAGCCATCCGGCTGGGTCAAAAAGCTTCGCAATTTGGGAAAGAACCTCTCTCTTCGTATGAGTGGATTTAATCGACACTGGCGGTGGAACAAAACAGAACTCGTCCGAGGTCGCATTCCACCGAACGCCCAGTGTTTTGGCAAAGCTTTCGGAATGAAGATCGCGAAAGTCCTCGTGGAGTAGATGCTCGTTTGGGATGTCTTCGAGTATGCTCTTCTGGTTGGCCGTCCACTTTCCCAATGGGAACCTGGCGCTGCTGAAAGCGTGGCGAAGTTCGCTGATTGCCAGTCGAGCCTCTTGTATGGAAGTGGTCCCTGCCAGAACGTCGTCTACGTACATAAAGTGACGAATAATATTGCTTGCTGAAAGGAAGTCCTTTTCTACGTCGTCTGCCAATTGTTGGAGTACGCGGAGTGCCAGTAATGGTGCACAGTTAACACCAAAGGTGACTGTTTTTAACTCGAAATCGCTTACTTCTCCTTCTTTATTCCGGAATAAGATTCTCTGGAACGGCGTATGTTTGGGGTCGACCCAGATTTGACGGTACATCTTGGTGATATCTGCGCTGAACACGTACTGGAAATAACGCCACTTCAATATCTGAATGGTTAAATCAGATTGTAGGACTGGACCAGCATGAAGAATGTCGTTCAAGTTTGTCCCATTGGATGAAGGGCTAGAAGCATTGAATACCACGCGAAGTTTGGTGGTAGTGCTCTCGGGTTTGATCACCGCGTGGTGTGGCAGATAATAGTTTGGAGAATCGTACGACGGGGGAATTTCTCTCATGTGACCCAGATCCAAATACTCTTGAATGACTGAGTCATACTGCTCTTTTAATGGAAAGTCTCTCTTCAAACGGTTTTCGTTTCTAGGAAACTGAGCTAGGGCACTGGATCGCGAGTGCCCCAATTGGGACCCGAGATTTTCAGGCTCGCGAAACGGTAAAGATACTACGTATCTCCCGGTTACGTCTCTAGTGGTGGTTTGGAGAAAATTGTTTTCGCAATAAGAATCGGAGTCCTTTACCCTTTTACCCTCCCAAAACTTAGTGAGAAGTTTTTCTAAGACTCTGTCACTCGTTTCGGTTATCTGGGTCGTGAAAGCGGATACTCGATTCTGACTAGATGTACTTGAAACTGGGCCGGTAAGCACCCAGCCAAAAATAGTTTCTTGACCTAGGAGAGAGCCACAAATGTTTGTGCGCATGCCGCTCAGCAGAACGGATGGTAAAATGTCGGCTCCGATCAGAACATCTATCTGGGAGCTCTCAAGAAATGTAGGATCTGCCAGGGGGATAGCAGGTAAATCAATCAGCGCATCTCGTGGGATTGGATAGGACGGTAGCGTTCCGTCCAATTCAGGCAGAACGTAAGCTGCGGTTTCTAGCTGAAGGCCTGGCTTATTAGGAGCTCGAATCGAAAAATGGCAGAGCCTGGTCGCCTGAGCGGAAATGGTCTTATTTAAGCCCGAAACTTGGGCTTGGATGAGGCGGAATGGCAGCTTAATTACATTGAACAGGCGTTCCGTAATAAACGTAGCCTCAGAACCCGAGTCTATTAGAGCGCGAGCCCTGTAGTTCGTGCCCAAGTGGCAAATGTCAATGATGGCCGTACCTAGTAAAACCGCTCTGGCACCGGTTTGGAAATTGGCATATTCGGAAGGATAGCTGCAATCATCTCTGACAACAGCAATGCCCCACACAGCTCGAGCCGTGGAAGGGACACCGTTTTAACAGGGGCGACTCGGGTTTTGGCGGTAAGCAGACGTGTCATAATGTTGTGGCCTACTGCCACCCGCAAGTATATAGCGGCCCCATAAGCCTTCTGAGACGCATCACAAAACCCGTGATGCTCTACCTTCACTCCTGGCTGGAAACCAACCCACCTTGGAATGCGGATCTGCTCCAGCTCGGAATAGCTGCGCAAAAAATCTTGCCATCTTTGATCCATTTCTGTGGGGATGTTTTCATCCCAGCCCAACTCCTGCAACCAAATTTCTTGCATAAAGATTTTTGAGCGGACAATAAACGGAGACAGCCATCCGGCTGGGTCAAAAAGCTTCGCAATTTGGGAAAGAACCTCTCTCTTCGTATGAGTGGATTTAATCGACACTGGCGGTGGAACAAAACAGAACTCGTCCGAGGTCGCATTCCACCGAACGCCCAGTGTTTTGGCAAAGCTTTCGGAATGAAGATCGCGAAAGTCCTCGTGGAGTAGATGCTCGTTTGGGATGTCTTCGAGTATGCTCTTCTGGTTGGCCGTCCACTTTCCCAATGGGAACCTGGCGCTGCTGAAAGCGTGGCGAAGTTCGCTGATTGCCAGTCGAGCCTCTTGTATGGAAGTGGTCCCTGCCAGAACGTCGTCTACGTACATAAAGTGACGAATAATATTGCTTGCTGAAAGGAAGTCCTTTTCTACGTCGTCTGCCAATTGTTGGAGTACGCGGAGTGCCAGAAATGGTGCACAGTTAACACCAAAGGTGACTGTTTTTAACTCGAAATCGCTTACTTCTCCTTCTTTATTCCGGAATAAGATTCTCTGGAACGGCGTATGTTTGGGGTCGACCCAGATTTGACGGTACATCTTGGTGATATCTGCGCTGAACACGTACTGGAAATAACGCCACTTCAATATCTGAATGGTTAAATCAGATTGTAGGACTGGACCAGCATGAAGAATGTCGTTCAAGTTTGTCCCATTGGATGAAGGGCTAGAAGCATTGAATACCACGCGAAGTTTGGTGGTAGTGCTCTCGGGTTTGATCACCGCGTGGTGTGGCAGATAATAGTTTGGAGAATCGTACGACGGGGGAATTTCTCTCATGTGACCCAGATCCAAATACTCTTGAATGACTGAGTCATACTGCTCTTTTAATGGAAAGTCTCTCTTCAAACGGTTTTCGTTTCTAGGAAACTGAGCTAGGGCACTGGATCGCGAGTGCCCCAATTGGGACCCGAGATTTTCAGGCTCGCGAAACGGTAAAGATACTACGTATCTCCCGGTTACGTCTCTAGTGGTGGTTTGGAGAAAATTGTTTTCGCAATAAGAATCGGAGTCCTTTACCCTTTTACCCTCCCAAAACTTAGTGAGAAGTTTTTCTAAGACTCTGTCACTCGTTTCGGTTATCTGGGTCGTGAAAGCGGATACTCGATTCTGACTAGATGTACTTGAAACTGGGCCGGTAAGCACCCAGCCAAAAATAGTTTCTTGACCTAGGAGAGAGCCACAAATGTTTGTGCGCATGCCGCTCAGCAGAACGGATGGTAAAATGTCGGCTCCGATCAGAACATCTATCTGGGAGCTCTCAAGAAATGTAGGATCTGCCAGGGGGATAGCAGGTAAATCAATCAGCGCATCTCGTGGGATTGGATAGGACGGTAGCGTTCCGTCCAATTCAGGCAGAACGTAAGCTGCGGTTTCTAGCTGAAGGCCTGGCTTATTAGGAGCTCGAATCGAAAAATGGCAGAGCCTGGTCGCCTGAGCGGAAATGGTCTTATTTAAGCCCGAAACTTGGGCTTGGATGAGGCGGAATGGCAGCTTAATTACATTGAACAGGCGTTCCGTAATAAACGTAGCCTCAGAACCCGAGTCTATTAGAGCGCGAGCCCTGTAGTTCGTGCCCAAGTGGCAAATGTCAATGATGGCCGTACCTAGTAAAACCGCTCTGGCTTCGGTTGCGAAATAATTCTGCACACCGGGCAGATTTTCCGAAGCGTTGGCGGCCCTCTGTACAGCTGGATTTTGTGGGCTTGCAGAAAAACTATTTCCGGCAGTTGACCCACTGGAATTGGGGTTGCCTTTATGGAGCAACGTATGATGCCGAGCTCGACATGTGAAACAGCTGTGAGTGCTCGTACATTCACGTAGCTGATGGCCTCTCGCGAAACAATTTAGGCACAGCTGTTTTTTCTTGATGTAGTTGGTTCGCGCATCGACAGACATCTGGAGAAAACGCTGGCTTAAGCGGACTGGATGATTCTCCTTTGAGCACAGATCGCAATTCTTCGGTTTGGAAACCACTTTAGCTTCGAAGGAGTTGAGCCTCCTGGAGACGGGTTGACTCTTAGTGGTAGAGTGATTGCTGTGGCTTGGTTTCATATCCTCAATCGCCTCTAGCGTTCGGTATCGGTCACCAAGAAACGTGTTCATCTCATCCCAAGTCGGAATGTCGGACTTAGATGAAAGGGACTGCTCCCATAAGGAGAGGGTCAGTTTTGGTAATCTACTGGCGCACAGGAATACCAGGAGACAGTCCCAATTCTCTGTGGAAATTTTGGAATGAGCCAGAGCGACCAAACACCCTTGGATTGTGCTCTGAAGATCTTTCCGAGCCTGGCCTGATTCGGAACTGACGGACGCCAAGTTAAAAAGGAGTTTGAGTTGGCTGTTTACTAGCAGTCTTTTATTTTCGAAACGGTCTCGAAGCGCTGCCCATGCTGAGTCGAAACCCTCATTTGTGAGAGGGGACTTGGCTACGATTGCCTTAGCCTCGCCGCTAGTTTTAGCATTGAGATGGAAAAGCTTTTCGACCGGTGTCAACCTAGGATTGTTGACATAAACTGCTGTGAAAAGATCCCTAAATGTTGGCCATTTTAGGTAATCTCCTTCGAATACTTCAGTATCGCATGGTGGTAACCGGCACCCAGACGAAATGTAAGCGGACTGATTACTGGTGCTCGCTGTCGACTGCTGCGGAGTGGCTTGGTCCATCAGCTCGCTGAGATGAACTGATAGCTCCTCGTACACCGAATAGCAATATTCATATTTTCGATGCAGAGTCGCCAGAATCTCCTCCGCTCCTTCAGTCGTAATGCTGGAAATCGTGTCTAGTCACGCTTCGAATTCTTTTTCGGCCTTTTCCCAGAGTGAGCGGACTTGTTCCTTACGGACTTTGCAGGTGTGGACGGACGGAGCTGACTGCCCTGGAGTTTCTATGGTCGCTCTGAAATTGCTCATGCGGTCGGACACCGTTATGAACCGCGCGAGGGCTGCAATTGCAATGTCGTTGCTCATTTTTGCCTGAGAACGAGTTGCCAGCGACTTTACGGACTTGGTCTGGATCTGTGACCTAACCTTAGGCGTGGGCGACAATCGTTTCTGATTGCTCGTAGGAACAGACAACTTCTTATCGCCTTCTTGGGTGGCTAATGAAGTTTCGCTCTTTGCCTTGGTTATTGATGGTGAAACTCCTGCGCTGGAGGTGCGCGCGCGAGGAGATGCGGATAAAAATCGCGTTTTATTTGCAGACGGAACCGATAACTTTGTTTTGTCTCCTGGCATGGGACATGTGGAATGGAACGTAGTGCCGAAAGGAGGACAAACTGCAGCACGGTTGAATTAATCCGTTCAGAAAAATAGGAAAAATAAGGCAAAAAAAATAAAGCCTTGAAACGCGTGGAATAGAACGTCTTTAAATTTTCTGGAGATGTTCTGAATTTATTTTAAAAAGTAAAAATATATCAGATAGCGTGGAATGGAACAGTCGACTTTTTTTTTTTTTTATATGAAGATTCTCAAAATATATGCAACAGCCAAAAAATTATTTGGTGCCGCCTTTGGATGGATGCAGAAAGAAGTAATTAATTATTTAATTAATAAATAAAAAATTTTTATTTATTAATTTATTTATTTTATTAATTAATTTGTTGAATTTCTTTTAATTTGTAAGTATGGATTTGTATTATTATTTTGTGTTTCGTATGTATGTATTTGTAATATTATTTGTTTTTAAAACGCAAAAATAAACATATAATATATATATATATATATAAAATGGATAATAATATCAGCTGGAAATATTAGAGCATGCATGGATTTGTGATGCGGAATTTTTAAATGTTGTGGTTAGTGGAAATGTGGTGTAATTATAATTATTTGGGGTTTGACATACATATGTGCGTGTACATATGTATATATTTGGATGTCAAAGCACTTGGAATAAAACACACTGGGCAACAAAAATATGTTCGCCCCAGCTCACACACAACACTCTTTATTTATTTGTTTATTGCTCTTTGATTTTTAATTATGCTGGACGCATAACGTGCATACATATATGCAGAGCTTTCGTTCCTTGCTTGCTGCTTATGTAACTGCACTTGGAATAAAAAAACACACTGGACAAAAAATATTTGCCCGCACAAAATAATTTTAATTTGGGATTTATTTTATTTATTCTCTTTGCACTTTTCACTTGCTGGAAGAGATGTATATATGTTGATATTGGATGTTATAATATAGGTACTAAAACTGGATGCATATACAGTAGAATCCGGTTATAACGACTTTCAAGGGACCGACCATTTTTCGTCGTTAAAACCGGAAGACGCACTAAGCAAAAGAAGGAAAAAAATATTTTTTTTATTATTTTATGGTTGCTGTGTTTGTAATAGGTTTTTAAAGTAAATCAAATTAATTTTTTAATTAAAATGAAAAATTTAATAAATTAAATTCAAAAACATAGGTTTTTCTAAATACTGAAAACTGAATGAGCTTATTATTGCACATATTGCATTTGGCAAATTAAAACATTCAGTTTTACTCGGAAAAAAACAGAAAAAACTAAAAATATAACGGCACATCTCATGGAATAGACTATGAGGTCTGCACACACAGTGTGACGTCGGCATTGCACTTCGACTCTCCCTCTCTCGCAGCAGCGTTGTTAAGGCGACAGCTAAAACTAACAGAGAGTTGTGCCAGTGCAAGATCCTTCGTGTCGCTGCTACGCACATAAGCAAGGGTGCCGATCACTGGCAAATATGTACATACATTTCTAACGGCGTGTTTTGATGCTTAAATTTGGAACTATGACACTGTATTTTTTCCGGTACGACGCAATATCCGGTTAAATTTTCCAATTTTCTTGAGAAATTTCATTCTTATAAGCGGTTTGTCGCTAAAAGCGGAAACGTTTTAAGCGGAGGCCCTTTCATCTAACTTTGTATGGGGACCAACCAAACCATCGAGTTTTCGACGCACAACCCGGACGGACACTATAAGCGGAGTCGTTATAACAGGATTCTACTGTATGTGTATATATTGATGGAAATTATATATGTGTATGTAGTACTATATTAATTATTTTAAATTTATGCAATTTTATTCTTATTGGATTTTAATTGCTCTTGGAAATGTGGACTGTATTTTAGGAATGCAATTTCAAAAATGTTTGCTGGGTACACCGCGAATTGTAGTGTGTAAATGTTTCTCCTTACGTGTACATACATACATATGTTGAGATGGTCAGGCATATGTACGTACATCAATATGCATGCATCTGGATTTTATGTGTTTATGTATGTATGTAAATGGGGAAATATAAAGAGAGCAAAGCCGGAAAATGGCAATACGAAAAAAGAAGCCGGAATATGGCGATCGTATAAAGGTGGAAATAGCAATACGAAAAAAGAAGCCGGAATATGGCGATCGTATAAAGGTGGAAATAGCAATACGAAAAAAGAAGCCTGAATATGGCGATCGTATGCACAAATGGAATTAGCCGATCAGACAGATATAAGAAAATTGGGATCTTGGGAAATATCTGACTGGTCGGCCACGGAAATATGGAAAATTCGTACTTATCTTGAACTTTAAAAAACTCCGCCGGTGGTCGCTGGTATTTGTCGTAAATAATCCGGTCGATGGATCAAATGTTGATTGGGGCGGCGGGTCTTCCCTCAGCTCTCGAGAATAAGTCCAAAATTACCACAAAAATGAAGAACGCGGGTCGAATTTACTTCACGTTATAAAACAAAACTTCACTCTTTATTCGACTTCACGGTGACACTTGGAAATTAGAACTAGAACTTAAGCTACGGGGTGGAAACTTTTAGAGCCGCTTGGAGAGCGGATTGGAGACCCTTAACAGTGCCAGAGAGCGAGATGCAAGCGATCTGGAAGAACTGCTCTCACGACTGTTAAGACTCCAGGGGCGGTTCAAAAAGGACTGGAAAGCGCCGCTCTGGCGCGAACACCACTTAGCGAATAGGTGACATTATGCGGATTGACCCGACAAAACGTCATCAGCTTTCACTTAGAGCTGTTTAAATTCAGTAAATTGTCGTGACACCAGTTTTTAAAATTCTTTAGGTCTGCTTGAAGGTTTGAGTGACGGGAATATTCATTATACTGCAGACATAGTTTTACATCGTCCGCGTACATAAGTACGCGGGAATGCGCAATGATCGATGGAAGATCATTAATAAACAAGGTAAAAAGTAATGGTCCCAGATGACTTCCTTGTGGTACACCGGAGGTCACACAGAGGAGACTACTTAAGGAATTTTTGAAAAGGACTCTTTGTGTTCGGCTACTGAGATAACTAAAGATTCAACTTAAAGATCTGCTGGAAACCCTATCATGTTAAGTTTGCGAATCATTAGGAAGTGGTTTACAGAGTCAATTGCTTTACTGAAGTCAGGGTTTGCAATTACTACTCCGTAGCAGCGAGATTCAAATATATATCGCTATGCTATTGCTACCGCTCTCACTTTGACGAGAGCCGTAGCAGAGCCATAGCCGAACAACGAAAAATTGCCTGCTCTGCTCTGCTCGGAGTTTCATCAAGTCCGAACTATAGCTATAGCAAATAGCAAAAAAAAATTTTTGTGCTACGGCTACGCATAGCGAGAGTAGAAAAGTTATAGCGAGATGAAAGCAGAGCAAACGATTTTCTCCACTTGCTACGGCTCTCGACCAAATTTGTTATTGTTTTGGCTATTTTCTTTTTTTATTTCAATAATAAAGGAATTATGTCTAAAAAGCGACGAGAATAATGTAAAGGTGCATAAGAAGGAAAATGACAAATGACTCCTTCAAATCAAGGGGAAACTGAAAAGTTTATAGGGATAGGGTAAACAGCTTGGGAAGGGGCTTACACAATGCATTGGCACAGTGTTTAAGAACACGCCCAGGATTCCCGTCAGGACCTGGGGAGTAAACTGGTGTAACACGTTGAAGATCCAAAAGAAGGGAGCTTTCGTTTAAAGAGGGACGAAATATTAAGTTCGACTCAGGTATGGCGTATAAATATTGCTCTTTTGTATGAGACACTGTGTAGTAAGTGGTTTGAAAGAATTGGGCAAACAGATCGGCTATTGCCTGATCAGTATTAGCCGTCATACTTTCAAACGAAAGCGAAGGCGGAAAGGAAGATGATCTGCGCTTAGAGTTAACAAAATTATAAAACCGTTTAGGATCCCGTAAAAACTGGTACTTGCAACGAACTAAATAATTTTTGTAACACTGAGCGTTAAGCACGGTAAAGTTTGACCGAGCTCTTATGTATTTTCCAAAAACAGACTGACAACCTGAAACCTTATATTTTTATAAAGTCTGGACTTTAAATTCCTAAGGTGTGACAACTCCTTGCTAAACCAAGGTGGTTTATGGGATGTTGACGGGTTATATAGCGGAACACACGAGTAAAAAAACAGTTTGATTTCCGAATAAAAAATTGTAATGGCGTCTTCCATATTATTGCAGGAATAGAGATCGAATCAGTCATTGCCAGATATAAGATGATTAAGTCTCAGAAAGTTAGCCTTGCGAAAACAATGAATTCGCTTGACTGCTTTTATAGCATTATTCTTAACTGTTATACCAGTATCGATAGTCACCTCGAAAGCAGGATGATACGGATCTTCAGTCAGCGTAAGTGGAGATGCTCTGGAGAGAAATACAGTTTCAGGATTTAAGACACAAATCATGCAAACGATCTAATGAGTTTCGAACATGGTTTACCTGACACAGAGGTATGTCAAGTAGACCGTCAATGAATTCATTGTGGCCTATGGGTTGTAAAGCATTGTTATAAAATACAATTTTCTTTCGTTCCTCACATTAAACAAGTTTTAACTGTCATCAAGAGGACAGTTCTAAAAAACGGGTTTCTATGTGGCTTAGATATAGCGTCGACCACTCCGAAATTGTCGAATTCTTTTAATTATTTCCATTCGGGCACCCTCTTTCTGTAACATCTAAAACTTGGTACTTGGTATTGCTTTTTCCATCTTTTCGGGTTGTCGATAATCCTTAAATAGGCCAATCAACTGAGATACTTATTGGCTGAACTGCCAATACCAATCTTTAGTTCTACCTACTAACACGAAGACCGGTTCCAAGAGCGGGCACTGATGCTGGTTAGTAAATCGTAAGGGTTTAGTTTTTGGGCAGATGAAGTTTCCAGCTGTGCGTCTCCGTGGCTTGGCGTCCGGCAATTTCAAATTACTCTCTTTAAATTTCTTTACCCATCTGAGGGGGTAGATTGGCAATGACACCATTTCACGTGTGTATGTTTGTGAACACAATGTTCTTTAACGTTCTAAAGTTCGTTTTCGCCAAGAAAGTCCCGATTGTTTTGGATTTTACGAAGAGTTGGTTTTAAGAATATACTTGCTATGCTTAAAACAACTCTGATAATTTTTCGACATAAAATGTACTCTTTGTTCTCATTCAACCATACTTAAATGCAACACAGATAAATAAGCTTAGAAATGCCGACCGTCGCCTCTTATATCTAAAAAGTTTGCGTGCAAATAGCACAAGCATTTGTTACTAAACAAAGGATAACCAAACGCATCGAAATTTATAGCTGCAAGGGAATATTGTCTGCTGAATAAACAATTTTAAGTATACAAATTTTGCCTAACCTTTACTGTTTCTTTAAATTTCAGCAAAGCTTTACTTCGAATTGGCCTCGAATGTTGTGGCTAGCAATAGACCAAAACGGTATTCACCTACTTCAGCATCGTTCAAGAAATATATTATGCACTCATGGCTACGAATCTATAATATCTTTTTCTCCTAATTTAAATTCGGTTATGATATTTACTGGAACGGAAAAAAAACAATCCAAAGTGGTTTTAAGTACTTCCCAGGTAAGTAATTAACTTA